>NC_143071.1:8667500-9292500 GCF_052426305.1 Pelodiscus sinensis | reverse complement strand
TTTGTTGAATCAGAGCATTTGGTATGATGTTAGTAGTGGTAGCTTGCTTTTCCACGTATAACACATATTTCCATCTCTTTATCAGGTAATTTATTTTTCAAAACACCCACAGATCATTCGTTACTTTTTGTAGATTGTTTAGTTTTGCAGAGTCCCTGACCACCTTCTTTCCCTCCCTCTCCATCCGCATATATGTGCACATACACACACACACTCACATTACTTTAAGAAGAGAATAATTTCTTATTTCTAGATTATGTGATTTGAAACAGCCTAGACTAATTCACTGTGGGTAAAGGCTGCTTAGAGCCGATCACTTTCCTTGATCCACAAATAAATTTCATTTGACATTTAGAGAATATCTAATCTCTTTATATTTTTAAGATTAACTCCTTTTGGCTGAACACACTTCATGCTATAAATAAGGTTAAATTCTAAATCATACATTTGTTTTCAAGGTTTTAGAAATTGAATATGATCTCTTTCAGATGAAGGTTATTTTCTTATTTGTTAAAGGGCTACATAGATATATATTCATGCTCATACATATATAAAGTTGTTACAGGGGATTCAAGGCTCATTTTCTTAATTTTTGTCAAAAAGCATTGTATAATTTATCACTCAATGACCAATTATATTATTTTGAAGAATGATTATTATTTATTTGTAATAAATATTACTCAGGTATACTGAAATTGTTCTCTGACAATGTGTTTAAAGCATAAAAAACATATATACATATTTCTAGAAATTTAAATATATGCGTATATTTTTTATTTATCTAGATCATCAAGCCATTTAAAAACACAATTACAAATTTACATTTTTCCATTCGATGCTTTAGTTTGTCAGTTTTTTTGAAATTACAAATTTTCTAGTGTTTTAGGGGGTAGCCGTGTTAGTCTGTAACTAGAAAAAACTTAAAAATCAAGGAATAGGTGTCCACAAAAGCTCATGATACCATCTACATTTTTTGTTAGGCTCTAAAGTGCTGCAAGACTATTCGTTTTTGAAGTTTTTTCAAATTATCTAGTGGATAGACTGTGTAGCCTTATCTATAGCATATGTATTAATTATATTAATTATTAAAGAGTTTCCTGTTCTTACTTTGAAGGTTAACAGATTCTTGTCCCAAGATCAGGCCCAGTATTTTATTTAAATTCTTTTACCCTCCAGTTCCTCCCTCATAACTCCCACTTTTCCTGGAATCCCATTCCACCAGAGGTCTTAGGTGTGTGTATAACTTTAAGAACTTTTATAGTGCCACTAAAGTCAGTGGAATTACACACATATTCAGAGTCCAGCATGAGCTGACATGCTTTGCTTGATCAAGGTTTTAATGCCTGCAAAAACAGATGGACTTGGTAGTGTGTTTAGAAGATTAACAAATCTGGGCTCTGTCATACCTGATAGGGAAACCGATTCCAGAGCTGAGAGAACTCTTTGCAGAACATCCTGCCAGTGGCCTCCTCTTGTTTGTATCAAGCAAGCTGCAGATTGAGCATCTTCAAGATGTCATCTATGGCAGGGGATAATAATAATTGTCTGAATCTGTTGGCCACCAATTTGTGCTATTGTTTTGGATGGTTTTTAGCAGTTAGGAGACATAAATTTGCATTTGAATGTGTGGATAGTTTCCACTGGTGAATATTAAAATTTAATGCTCCACATAGTTTATTGCATTGTCATCACTGTTTTTGATCATTTATGCCAGCATTTCCCAATTTTATTTGGCCACAGAACCCTTTTAAACCCAAAATAATTTTGCGAAGCCCCTAATAACAGTCTTATGTATGGAGCTGAAAAAGTAGACCACAAATAAGAAAGGATAATAATAAACAAAAGCTAAACAAGGTCATGAGATCAACACAAATGAAAATTGTTTTCAATAAAATTCATAAATGCTTAAATATTAATTATTATTTTTAAAAATAATAAAATATTATTGTAATGGAATTTTCTCGTGGAACCCTTATTTTCACTTTGTGGAACCCCAGAGTTCTATGGAACACCATTTGGGATACACTGATCTATGCAGTTTCATTTATTTAGTGATGTCTCTGTTTTATAGGGTTTTTTACGCATATTCTGTTAGATGAAGCTGCACAGGCCATGGAGTGTGAGACGATCATGCCTCTAGCATTAGCTAATAAAAACACAAGAATCGTCTTGGCTGGAGACCATATGCAAGTAAGAGCCTCAGGACTTTTTAATATCAAGATTGGTTCATATTATATTTCCCTCAGAAAATGTATTAAATTTATCCATCTGTTTAATGTACTTATCTGTCCACATTACTGTATTATCAGAGTTTTTCACAATCTTTAATGTATTTATCCTCACAACTTGACTGTGAGATGGGAAAGGGTTATATTTTATAGACAGTAAACAGAAGCAGAGAGAGGCCAAGTGAGTTGCTCAGGATCACACAGGTAAATCTGTGGAGGTGCAGGGCTTTGAACCCAGCTCAGTCAGGCCATACGCTAGTGCTGAAACCTCCAAGACGGTTCAGTGTTTTGTAAACTATAAACATTTAAAAGTTACACATTTTTCAGCTTAATGAAGTGGTCAGGTAAGTATGATCACCCCATATTATACGTGAGAAGATAAGGCACAAAGTGGCCGAACCAGCATAAGAATTCCTTCTGATTCTGTGCTCTGACCACTACCCTACACAGTCCCTGAAAGCAATCCCTGAAAATACCATTATATTTGTGCATTTGTATTACCGTGCTGTGCTTAGAAATTATGAGAAGCTCAAATACTGCTGCTTGTAGGCCTGCAGTGGGCAACCAACGCTAGTGAGTGGGTCCAGGAGTGGCCCTCTATCTCAGTGGGCCACAAGTTTGAAAGGGCATGTGCACTAACCATGACCCCAAGAATGAGATAAAATAGATTGTACGTGTTTCCTTCTTTATCATGCCTTTTCAACACAAAGAAATCCATTATCAGGGGCAAATTAAATTGCCAGCAAAAATAACATAAAATAGCAGAGGGAGCGCATGGTTCTCACAATATTATGTGCAATCAGCATGGACCTCACACATGCCTTTGCTTTAAATGTATGTCACTCCTCATTTTGCCAGGGGCTGCTCGATCCTCTCCTCCTCTGCCGGCCATGCCCCCAGCCACCGCTTCCCTCAAACGCCCACCCAGCCTCTTCCCCACTTCCTCCCCTGAGTGTGTCCAGTCCTTTCCCCTTCCTGTCCCCTGCCTCCCTGCAGCATTTCTGGAACACTGTGAATCAGCTGATTCATGCTCCATTCCTGCTTCTCCAGATCCCTTCTAGAGCGTGAATGCCATGACTCAGCTGATTCATGGTACTATGGTACTCCAGAAGGGGTTGTTTGGGGTGGTGGTGAGGTAGGTAAGTGTGGGGCATGTGAGAAGTTCAGGAGAAGGGGGACGAGAGGGGTTGCACAGGCCACACATAGAACCTTTGTGGACCACAGTTGCCCACCATGGCTGTATGCCAAAGAGAGTGCCATATTTTCTTTGCTTCAGAGGGGTAGCCAAGTTAGTGTATAACTAGACAAACTTTAAAAAAACTAATAGTCTAGTACCATCTTAAAGATTAACAAAACATGTAGATGGTATCATGAGCTTTTGTGGGTGCAACCCACTTCTTCAGATGAATGGACTCCAGTCATATGAAAAAGTGGGTTGTGCCCACGAAAGCTCATGATACAGGCAGTCCCTGGGTTACGTACAAGATAGGGACTGTAGGTTTGTTCTTAAGTTGGATCTGTATGTAAGTCGGAACTGGCGTCCAGATTCAGCCGCTGCTGAAACTGACCGCCAGTTCTGACTTACATACAGAATCAACTTAAGAACCCCAGGCGTCCCCAAGTCAGCTGCTGCTGAAACTGATCAGCAGCTGATTCCAGGAAGCCCGGGGCAGAGCAACTCTGCCTCGGGCTTCCTGTAGTCAGCGCTGGTCAGTTTCAGCAGAAGCTGACTTGGGGACGCCTGGGGCAGAGCAGCTGGGGTGCTGCTGGGTTGCTCCAGTAGCGCCGCTCCTCGGTGCTACTGGACCAACCCAGCAGCACCCCATCTGCTCTGCCCCAGGCGTCCTGATTCAGCCGCTGCTGAAACTGACCAGCAGCGGCTGAATCAGGACCTGGGGCAGAGCAGCCGGGGTGTTGCCGGGTTGGTCCAGTAGTGCCCAGAGCGGCGCTGCAGGACCAATCGGCAGTGCCCCAGCTGCTCTGCCCCAGGGTCCAAAACAAAAGCCTGGTCTGCTGGGGGGGGGGGCACACTAGCTGCGCCCCCCCCCCAGCAGACCAGGGACACGGGGAGCAGAGCCGCAGCGGCAGCAGGGTGCCGCGCCTCTGAGGCTTTGCTCTGGCAAAGTCTCAGAGGCGCGGGACCCTGCCGCGGCTGTAGCTTCAGTCCCAGTGCCTGTGGTCTGCTGGGGACGGTCCCCAGCAGACCACAGGCACCGGGACTGAAGCCGCAGCCGCGGGGGGGTCCCGCGCCTCTGAGGCTTTGCTCTGGCAAAGCCTCAGAAGCGCGGGAACCCGCCCGGTGCCCCTGGTCTGCTGGAGACGGTCTCCAGCAGACCAGGGGCACCGGAGCAGCTTACGAACGGGGTTTTCTCGCCCCGGATGTCGCAGGTAGCAATCCGCCACCTCGACCTCCGGGGCGAGAAAGCCCCGTTCGTAAGTGCGGATCCGACATAAGTCGGAGCCGCGTAAGTCGGGGACTGCCTGTATTTTCTTTGGTAATTAGATTAGACTTTTCCCATGACTTCTATAGATTTACCACTCTTTTTTATTAACATTTTATAGCACAACCAGGGAGTAAAATATAGTGCTAACATTGTAATTAAATTTTAGTGAAGATCCATCCCCTTCCTGTGCACCTCTACAATAGATATTCATGGCCTATGCTTATGGCTTCTCTAATCCTTGCATTTGTTACTACTTCTGTTGGGACTGTGAGACTTATAAACCTGAATGGGGATATTTATTGTTGTAGTAATAATCCCGAGCTTCCATATTATAGCTGTTCATCCACAGAGTTGAAAACATTTTACAAAGAAGGTCATTATCATTGTTCCCACCCATCTACAAAATAAGGAAAAAGGGGGAGGGAAATGACATTTCCATCATAACCAAGCAAAGCAGTGGTTAGTCAGGAATTGAATCCAGGTGACTGGATTTTCAGGCTATGTTTACATTGGCATGATCTTGCGCAAATACTCTTTAACGCAAGAGTTCTTGCATTAAAGTATTTGCGCAAGAGATGTGCTTTTGCGCAAGAGCATCCGTGCCAGTGTAGAGAAAGAAAGCTCCCGTGGCCATTTTAGCCATTGGGCTTTCTTGTGCAAGAAATTCATGTTGCCTGTCTACACTGGCCTCTTGCGCAAGAACAGTTGCGCAAGAGGGTTTATTCCTGAGCAGGAGCATCATAGTTCTTGCACAAGAAGCACTGATTTCACACATTAGAACTTCAGTGTTCTTGCGCAAGAACTCCCTGCCAGTGTAGACAGGCAGCATGTTTTTGCACAAAAGCGACCGCTTTGGTGCAAAATCTTGCCAATGTAGACACAGCCGCTGTGTAATGCCTCAGTAGTTAGGCAACACCACTGCTTCCATTCTATCCTCCACCTTCTCTGTACAAAGCAGTATTTCAAAGTCAAATAGCTTGGCAGTTTTCATACTTTTTTAAAAAATAGTGATCTCTCCTCTATGTGCAATATTTGCATTTCTAAAGTAAAAAGTGAATTGACTTTGAAAAAATAAATACAGCACCTCAAATCATTAACAGAGCAGAATATATATGTACCAAAGGCAGCAGCATGGGGCAGCAGCTGGCTCACTGGGAGCAGAACAGCAGGTGGGAACTTCAGCTCGGAGCCAGCTTAAAAGCTGGCTCCCGGCATGTACCGGCTCCTGGGAGCCGACTGCTGCTTTGCGTTGCTGCCTCTGCCTCTTAAGATGGCTCCCACCAGGCACCGGCTCCTGGGAAGCTGACTGCCACCCCGTGTGTAACTGCTGAAATTTTCAGCAGATACACAGTTACTAAAATCACATGCATTTTAACATCCTTAGTGTGTACCTCTTTCCATTGTTTGAGACTCTCAGTGATGTCTGCAAACTGTACAAGTGAACATAGACAATGGTGTGTTTGCATTCCTTTCATTTTTACATAGTAACAAAATGTTCTGCTGTTTAGCTAAGATAATATTTACTCGTGTCACTTTTGCAGCAGAAAAGAGTTTCTATGTAGTTATTTAACTAGCCCCAAATCCAAGTCATCAAGGTATATCTTCTTAAAACTATGGAAGCAGCTTTATAACAGGTAGTTTTTATAGGCCATCCTTCAGCTGATGTAGAATTTTTCTTTTAGAGTATGAAAATCTAAGTTTGCATATTTAGTTAAATTTTCTCTGTATGTGTGTGTCTATTACAGCTCAGTCCTTTTGTCTACAGCGAATTTGCCAGGGAGAGAAATCTTCATGTTTCATTACTTGATCGGCTCTATGAGCACTACCCTGCAGAATTTCCATGCAGGATCTTGCTGTGTGAGAATTATCGCTCCCATGAAGCTATCATCAAGTAGGTGTGAACTTTTTCACTGTATCACACTTTTGTCTGACTGGTGTAAGTGAACCTCGAAAGGCAAAACAACTTTGTCATTTTACTGCCACATGTAGATGAAAAGAGAAAGAAGTAATTACAACTTGCATTTACATAATAAAACCATAGTAGTTTTGCATTTTAAAAGTATTTTTATACTGTTAAATAATGAGACAAGCAAAGAAGTGTTTTTTTTGTTAAAAAAAAAAGTTCTGAAACTACTATAGACAGCAAAAATTAGGATATGTTTTGATACTCTTATTATGATTCAGTGAGAGGTGCCCCGATTGTGTGTTAACCCTCCGTGATATGCTCAGTAGTTTCCCCAATGTCTTTGTCAAAGGTCCTGACCAGTTTGTGATTCTGTCAAGAAGAAGCAGGGACATTTAGGTGGCCAAACATTGTTGAAATAAATACTAGATAGCCATTTCCACGGCTCCAAATAGGAAATAGCCTCTATAGCTGCAGAACCTTGATCTTGAATTCCATATAAAAATACTTCAGTAATAGCTCCTGAGGCTGAGTAACACTTTTAAGACCCACAGAGGTTCAGACCGCTAACATAGTACTTTTTAAAAAAAATATGAGAGTAGAATTGAAATTAATCAGCTGTGACCTCAATTCATAGCCTGCAATTCTTTTATTAGTTTAAAAAATATAGACAACATCCGAATAATTTAAGCACACTGATTTTTTTCCTTGCTGAGCCCCCCACCCCCCCCAACTACCTGCAACATACAGAATGACATTATCTTATAAATAAAAAAAGGAAAAATAGGTCAAATTTTGGTCATGCCACTTTGCTAGTGTCCTTTTTATTAGCTTTTTAGAGACGCACTGATTTGGAGGGGTAGCTGTGATTAGTTGTTTTTCATTTTTTAAGTTGTGTTAAATCAGTGGTCCCCAACCTTTTGAGGTTGTCGGGCGCCAGGGGGCGTGGCCGTTCGGGCGCCAGGGGGCGGGGACACTTGCGCGCCTGGGGGCGGCCCCCCACATAGCCGCATGCCCGGGGGCGGGGCGCCCCCATAGCCACGCGCCCGGGGCTGGTGCCCCCTCCAAGAGCTGCGCGCCTGGGGCCGGCGCCCTCCCCTCTGCAAGCGCTGCGCGCCCGGGGCCGGCGCTCCCCCCGCCAAGCGCCGCGCGCCCAGGGCCGGCGCTCACCATGTGCCCGGGGCCAGGCCAGCCCCGAGCACCTGGGGGCGCATGCAAATGCCCCTGTGGGCGCAATGGCGCCCACGGGCACCGTGTTGGGGACCACGGTGTTAAATTAATGGTTGCCAATATAATGAACTCATTCATGAGCTGTGCTAAAAAGAATCCGTGCAGTCATGGCAAAAAATGTTTAAGTTTAAATGCTTGCTCAGATATTTAGTGAAGAATATTATGTTGCTATCCAGTTGTATTAATTAGGTTATCACACACTGTATTCATGGTAAAAAGCAGGAAAATGCATTATGGAATCAAGATTAAAACCTTAACATACTTTGCTATGTTCTTATGTTCTTATGCTAAATAGTGTATGATAAGGTCTGTTTCCATTACATGCACACTGACATTACAGATTCAAGTGTGGTTTAATTATAGATACGGTTGCCTTAGGGTTGCCTATTGTAATGCAGCCTTGGTTGATAGTGACAGCAAGTTGTGATCTGGTGGTGATTTGATGGCATGGGAGTTTTTTACATTTCCAGAGGACAGTTGTCTACATCTCCAGCTAAAACGTCAATTAAAATAATTGACACAGTACCAGAGGTGGGCCTGCCCCAGAAACACCTTGAGGCCTTGCCCCTCTGTGCCAGATACACCAGTTGTGGGTGGGCAAGCTCAGCCCAGCAGTATCCTAGTGTGGAGCAGCTTAGTGTGGAAGGATCCAGGAGTAAGGTCAGGGATTTCTTTAAGAGATCTGAATGCACAGGGGCTCATTAGGAAGTTCTAGGGGCAGGGACAGTTCTGCAGGGGATCTAGGTGAAGGTAGTTGGGGCTAAGCAGGGGAATCTGGTTGTGGGGAGATAGCCTGGGGGGGGGGGGCAGTGAGGGAATTCAGGTCCTGGGAGAATGGGGCTTGATTGGTTAGGGCGCAGATGGTTGGGATTTACTGGGGTGGAGATCTGGGTGTGGGGGGCTTATTGGGGGAGGCAGGACTCATCAGGGTGAGGGTTTGATGGGGCCCACTTAATGAGAGATCCCCAGCTGCTGCTGGGGGGATGCCACATGTCATACTCTTGCTTTTCCCTGTGATTCCCTATCCCCTTTTCTTCCTCATCTCATCCCCCTTTAGGGTTGCCAGGTGTCCAGTTTTGAACCGGACAGTCTAGTATTTGAGCTTGCTGTTTGGGAAACAAATTGAAAGCTCAAACAAATTCTCATATAAATGAGAAACTATAAATGTCAGGTATTTTCTAAATAAGATGTAATGTAGATTGTGATGTAATGTCAAATGTGTCTGGTATTTTTGTTGAATCCATCTGGCAACCCTATCCTCCTCCCCCACTGCCCCACAATCCCTTCACTCCCACATTCCCTCCTCCACTGCTTATTCCCACCACCTTTCACCTTCCATTCACTCATTTCCCCCAGCCCTCTTACCCATCTTCATTGCTAGAACTCACTGTTGCGTAGAAAACAGGAAGGCTCCCAGCACACAGAAGGGGAAAACAGCTGGCAATAGGACACACAAGAAAGTGTTCTGCTGCAGAGTCAGTGGAGCCAAGAGGCAGCCTCCTTCAGCTGAGCAGCTCAGCATCTGCAGAAGTGAGGGGAGTCAGTAACCCTATTTATTCCCAAGCCTTGTCTCTGCTTGGGGGACCATGCTTCCCAAAGTCTGCCCAACAATGTCACCATGCTCACCCTGCCATTTTCTGAAGAGAAGCACAGGAATTCCATGAAGGGGAGGGGGCAGTTTTTGCAGATGTATAGACCCACAGAATTTCCCCAATATCTCTTGCTGTGTTTAATCAGCAGTCAGAAGGGTTAGCCCTAAAATAAAGCTTCCCAGTGATTTTTTTTCCGCTGCAAAAGTGTCCAAGGTTTCTTCAGTAGCCTGTAGTGTTCTCATTTCTTCTGTTTCTGTCCTACATTGTGTGGTTTTCCTTTTCTGCTACAGTGAGACAAAGAACATTGTCCTGCATGCCTGCAAAAGTCAGATTCTCTGGCGTGGCCAGTGAGAGCTCAGCACATACCCATAAAAGGCACACTAATGGGGCTTATGGCTACTCTTGTGCTCTCTGATCTTGAAGTTGCTGGTCACTGACTTAGTCCCAGGCAGATGTTATAGCAGCCTGATGGTGTAACTTTTGCTGACAGCCAGTGGCTTCCAAGGCTTGTTCTGACAGTTGAAGATGAATTAAAGTGAGGGGCATCCTGCCACAACGCACTTTGCTGGTCACGAGGTATAGTTACTTGCTGGGGAAGTCCTCTGGTGTGTAACTCCACCATCTTTCAGGCTGATTTGGTCCACCAGAATGGCATGAAGGAGCTGGAATTCTCTGGAGAATTATATCCAAGGTTCATCATGGTGCTTTTTGTTGCTGAAATGCTTTGAAAATGCTGCCAAATTTCAGCTACTAGCTTTCATTTGAAAAGTCTTACTTCTTCTATGTAAGAATTTGTTTTGAGGTCAACTTGCATATGAATGTTTGTACCAATGCCTTTTCCCATTAATCCTATTGCTGTTTTTTTGGTTGACTGACTCCATTCTTAATAAGTGTGTATCTGAAATGTGTTTGGAGTGTACAGTATTGCATTGTGGATAGGAATAGAACTCTCACGGAATGCAGCCAGATTGTGTATTCATCATAGATATTCCATCCAAAAACTGTTAAGTTGGCAAAGTCAAACATTCACAAATTAGGAAATGCCAGAATTAATCATAGAATCATAGAACATTAGACCTGGAAGGGACCTTGAGAGCTC
Organism: Pelodiscus sinensis; assembly: GCF_052426305.1. Lineage (NCBI taxonomy): Eukaryota > Metazoa > Chordata > Testudines > Trionychidae > Pelodiscus > Pelodiscus sinensis. The sequence goes on along the minus strand of NC_143071.1, from coordinate 9,282,004 downwards.
ATCAAGTCCAGTTCCCTGCCCTCAATGCAGGACCAAGCACCGTCTAGACCATCCCAGATGTCTATCTAACCTGTTTTTAAATATCTCCAGAGATGGAGTTTCCACAACTTCCATAGGCAACTTATTCCAGTGTTTAACCACCTTTATAGTTAGGATGTTTTCCCTAATGTCCAACCTAAACCTCCCTTGCTGCAGTTTAAGCCTATTACTACTTCTCCTATCCTCAGAGGCCAAGGAGAACAATTTTTCTCCCTCCTCCTTGTAACACTCTTTTAGGTACTTGAAAACCACTATCATGCCCCCCCTCAGTCTTCTCTTTTCTAAACTAAACAAGCCCAATTCTTTCAGTCTTCCCTCATAGCTCATGATCTTTAGACCTTTAATCATTCTTGTTGCTGTTCTCTGGATCTTCTCCAATTTCTCCACATCTTTCTTGAAATGCGGTGCCCATAACTAGACCCAATACTCCAACTGAGGCCTAATCAGTGCAGAGTAGAGCGGAAGAATGACTTCTCATGTCTTGCTCACAACACTCATGTTAATGCGTCCCAGAATGATGTTTGCTTTTTTTGCAACAGTGTTGACTCTGACCCCTAGATTCCTTTCTGCAGTACTCCTTCCTAGACAGTCACTTCCCATTCTGTATGTGTGAAACTGATTGTTCCTTCCTAAGCGGAGCACTTTGCATTTGTCCTTATTAAACTTCATCCTATTGACCTCTGACCATTTCTCCAGTTTGTCTCGATCATTTAATTATGACCCTATCCTCCAAAGCAGTTGCAACCCCTCCCAATTTGGTAACATCTGCAAACGTAATAAGCATATTCTCTATGCCAATATCTAAATCATTGATGAAGATATTGAACAGGAACCGGTCCCAAAACAGACCCCTGAGGAATCCCACTTGTTATGCCCTTCCAGCAGGATTGTGAACTGTTGTTAACTACTCTCTGAGAATGGTTATCCAAGCAGATATGCACCTACCTTATAGTAGCTCCCGCTAAGTAGTATTTGCCTAGAGGAGGCTGTGAAGGCTAGGACTATAATAGAGTTTAAAGAGAAGCTAGATAATTTCATGGAGGTTAGGTCCATAAAAGGCTATTAGCCAGGGGATAAAATGGTGTCCTTGGCCTCTGTTTGTCAGAGGCTGGAGAGGGATGGCAGGAGACAAATTGCTTGATCATTGTTTTCGGTCCACCCTCTTTGGGGCACCTGGTGCTGGCCACTGTCGGCAGACAGGATACTAGGCTAGATGGACCTTTGGTCTGACCCAGTACGGCCGTTCTTATGTTCTTATTGATAAGAAGATCATGTGAGACCGAATCAAATGCCTTACTAAAGTCTAGGTATACCAGGTCCACTGCTTCTCTCTTCTGCACAAGACTTAATTAATTAAAATTAGTTAATCAAGACATTAATTAAATACAGCCAGCACAAAGAATTAATTAAGTAAGTAAAGCCAGCACCATAATTTGTACTCCTTGTTTATAATGACATTCTTTATTAAATGCTCACATGCTATTTTGTGGGGCAGGAAGGGTAGGGGAGGTTCTTTTCTTGAGTCTTCCTCCCATAGCTCCTTACCTCAATCTCCTTGCCCAGCCAGTCCCAGTCTCCACCCAATAGTTGTTCCAGTCTGTTTGCCCTCTGTCCCCAGGTCTGGCTCTTGTCCTGTTGCCTGACCAAAAGAAAGCTTTCTTCTCTTCCACAGTCCCTATCAGTAAGGGGAGCATTGCTTTGACATCTAATGACCTGTACCACAATGACTTGTAACAATAAATGTGGGGAAAGCTCTACTCACACCCTGCAGCCCTCGACTAGAGCATGCCCAGTGCAAACAAAATCTTCAGAGATTTAGCTGCCATTTGCTAACAACTCCTTATGAACAAGTGCAAATGGAGGTCTTTCAAAGACTCAGAACTCAAGCAGATTTGGGCAGTTTTTGACAGGAGCAGCTATAGTGCTGCTGGTATCACACCAAAATGATATTGCTGCCCAAATTCAAGTCCTTGCTCAAAGGTGTGGATGGGCTAAAGCTTCTAACTTAAATAGGCATGAGAATTTTAACCCGGGCAAAAGAACATTTTGAAACGGTTGAACCATTTGTGGTGCAGCTCAGTCTGAGGCAGATATCTGCCACAGAGAATTTCAGTCTGAATGATTAGAGCTTGACAACAAAATAGGAAGTGTTGGGCGGTCATTCGGTGGTACTATCAGTGCTACCTATCATGTAGAAACATCACATGACAGAAATCAGTCAGAATGAATAAAAATTTGGGCTTTTGTTTCAGTATAAAATACTATTTTCTTTGATTCATATTTATCTGTGGGCTGCAAGATTCAATGTAAATTCCACATTTTATCCCATGTTTTGCCTCATTGCAGTTACACATCTGACCTTTTCTACGAGGGCAAATTGATGGCAAGTGGAAAGCAGCCAGCACACAAAGATTTCTACCCTTTGACATTCTTTACAGCACGTGGAGAAGATGTGCAGGAGAAAAACAGTACAGCTTTCTACAACAATGCAGAGGTAGCCTTTCTTTGCTTTATGAAAAATCTGAATTCCTTGTACACTTAAGCATTTTATGTGTCACAATATCTGTTGTCAAATTGCATATTTTTATAGGGTTTTTTAGCAACTTCCTAATTGGGTTATTTATGTAGTGTTGTTGTAGTCCCAGGATATTCAAGAGAGAAGGTGGGAGAGGTTATATCTTTTATTGGACCGACCTCTGTTTGGTGAAGGAGTTCGAAAGTTTGTCTCTCTTACCAACTTATGTTGGTCCAATAAAAGAGATTACCTCTTCCACCTTGTGTCTGTGTTGGCGTTTGTTTCATATAGATAGATGACATAAATTATCTCTGCAGGTAGCATATTGTGCAATGTGAATATGGAATGTAGACTTAAGCACATAGACTATGATCCTCCAAGCTGCTCTGTCTCTACAACTGCACAAACCTCTTATTTCAGTCAGTAGCATTCCACAAGGTGCAGCTTACATGAAAAGCTTGTAATATCTTGGGCACAATTTGTAATCACTGGTTCACTGGATTTAGCTTCTTTTCTTTTTGCAGATTGGCTGCAGATTGCTTATAGTGTACTCAGGGTTGTTCATTTACTCAGAATTATTTGCCCAGGAGTTTCTATGACATTGTAATAGTTGACATTAGCCACTGTCAGAAAATGGGATACTGGGCTTGATGGACCTTTGGTCTGATTCCATATGGACGTTCTTATGTCCCTGAGGTACTGAGAAGCTAAGTGACTTGTCCACTGTAATGCAGGAAGTCTGTGACAGAGCAGGGACTTGCACCTTAGTCTCCTGAGTTTTAGTGAAGGGCCCTACCACTGGACCATTTTTCCTCTCTAGCTAGACAGCAAAGGTCTAATAAAAGCCAGTTTAAAACTTTGGAAGGATTCCCATGGATTTAAACAAGCTTTGGGATCACAGTCCTGCTCAGAAGTGATTTTTCCAATCATCTATAACTTTTTATTAGCCAATAAGTATTTTTCACATATTATATGTTTTCCAGAAAGACTTTTATTCTCACACCCAAATTCAAAACTTATTTCTCTTTTGGCGACCATTTTAAAATGTTAGAGACAGAGGGATTCTATTCTGCTCTCCTACATGTTGTGTAACATGGACTTGACCCAAACCTCGACCCCACAAACTTTAAATCCCAATTCAGATTTTGTTGTTTTAGGTTCTTTTCTACTAAACAGTGGCAGAACAGATTTTTCTTAAAAGCTTTAACAACAAAATGACTCACTTTTGAAACTAAGCATGGAAAATTTCAGCCCCAAAGGAAATATTTTCTTAAAATATATGAGAAAATGAAGACAGAATTATAACTGAAGCTGATCTGCAGTTCGACAACACTGTTTATTATAAACCATGTAATATAATAGTTTCAATATACATCTTCTATCTGTTAACCATAGTGCACTTGGTCTGACGGGCAATTTTAAGATAGTTGTGCCGCATATGTTTTGGTTTTGTTTGGCATTGTTTGTCAGTGAGAGATCTGTTGAAATAAGAAGCTCCTGATAATGTAGCTGAACCCTAACCACCAATGACTTTAGGACACATCTCTGAACAAAGAAACCAAAGACTACTGACTTTTCTCATTAATGTACCAGCATCTCTTCTTCAACAGTGAAAAAGGTTGTGAAAGATCTTAAAATATCTTCACTGCCATGCAGTTCAGTCACTGAATGAAAATTAAGTCTTAGCAGCAAGAATAAAAGAGAAAAATGGCTTAGTACTGATAAGAAAGGTTCAAACAACGAAGGAGCATTTACTTATGTTAGGTTTTGCTGATTAAAAAACAATCCCCACATTTTTATTAGAGCATAAGCTTTCATGGGCAAAGGCCCACTTTGTCAGATGAACGCACTTTGTCTTTGCCCACGAAAGCTTATGCTCCAATACATCTGTTAGTCTATAAGGTGCTGGGATGTATCCTTGTTGCTTTTGCAGATCCAGACATGGCTACCCCTCTGATACTTGACACATTTTTATTAGCACATTCAGTGTTACAATGGTGTCTGCTGGATTACAGAAGTGTAAAAACTTATATTTATGAAAAGCATAAGATTTCAGAACTGAAAAATATACTTCCAATTTTTATTGATGGTGGTAATTCTAAGCATATATCCAGAAGCAGTGGCTTAGCAGAAGAATTTCACATAGTAGCTAAATAAACCTGCAAAGAGACTAGAATAGTTTTTATTCAAGAGTGTTTTGGCAATAGAATAGACTTTTAAAATTATCTGAGAATTTAGGAACTGCAAAGGTTGGAAGACTTGCAGTTAAAATATTTTCACTGTCTGTACGCACATCTAAAATCTGTAATGTTTAAAACAAATTGTTCCTGGCTGTGGTAGCAACTTTTATCTTTGCTGACTAGCTGGGATGTATCTGTTTCATATTTTTGTCCCTTTGCCAAATGCAACAAAAGCTTAGAAGGAACAGTATAACGGTACAAACAACTTTGTTACCTGTTGACAAAAAGTGTACAAACTTGTGAGTATGTTTACTAGAGAGGGTTACACATGAGCATATTGCACACACAAGGAGCTTCTTACATTCTTCTATTCTACCCCATAAGCTCCTTTTGTGCCATCCTGCAATCCCCTTCTATTTCAAGGACTCTACAAATTTACCTTTCGCATTCTAGGAACTCTGTGGCTGTGTCTAGACTGCATCTCTTTTCCGTAAAAGGGATGCAAATTAGACACATTGCAATTGCAAATGAAGCGGGGATTTAAATCCCCCCGCTTCATTTGCATAAACATGGCTGCCGCTTTTTTCCGTCTCGGAGCTTTGCCGGAAAAAAGTGCCAGTCTAGACGCGAATCTTTTGGAAAATAAAGCCTTTTCCGAAAGATCCCTTATTCCTCTTAAAATAAGGAATAAGGGATCTTTCAGAAAAGGCTTTATTTTCCGAAAGATCCGCGTCTAGACTGGCGCTTTTTCCCGGCAAAGCTCGAGCCGGAAAAAAGAGGCATCCATGTTTATGCAAATGAAGCGGAGGGGATTTAAATCCCTGCTTCACTTGCAATTGCGATGTGTCTAATTTGCATCCCTTTTACGGAAAAGGGATACAGTCTAGACACAGCCTGTGTGTTTCCCATTTCCCCTCTCTGCCTCATGCCAGTAGCTCAGTGGCCTTCATGTCAAGATCTCCCATTCTTCTCCCTATGCCATTGTGCCCTCCTGGTTTCCACTGTCCCACCATTCTGATTTCTGTATGGGGGTGATGGCCAGAGCTGAGATGGTGGGTATTTATTGTTATGGCAGGAGGTGATGATGGCTGCCATCAATCTGTTCTTTGACCTGAAGATACTTATGCAGGTGGTGGAAGCTGCAGAGTCTACTGACCATATGCCAGGGCCTCTGCATGTCCTGTATTTCCCTCTTCTGTTTTCTAGTTCCACCAAAGGCATCTGTCCTTTGATGTCTAGGAAGATCCCTGAAATTTTGGAATTGTTTTGATTTGGTGTTCCAAAGTTGTCCTGCTACATTTAAAAAGACAAACAGATATGCAGTCAAGTTGCATATAAAACCTCACTTTGCTCAGCCAATAATGTAGTGCTTAGTATACTCAGATTAGCCTGATTGGCTCAGCTGGGTGAGCCTGGTGCGGTCTCTGGCTGGGACACACTGTTGTCCTGATTAAATTCAGGCATGTGGAGAAACTGCTGTGTGTTGGCAGAACCTTTCTAGAATCAGTGAAGCACCTGATGGGTACAGCGAGTCTGCCTGTGCATGTGAAATGTCAGGATTGGAGTCCAAGACTCCACGGAGCACTTATTAAATAGGTACAACCAATTTTCTGTGAAACTGTTACAAATTGAATTGACAATATTTTGACTGTATTTGTACACAAATCCTGCAAACCTATTTGTATGGCAGTCACATAATCTACGAGATTCACATTCTGTGCTCACTACTCATATTACTAGTATGGAAGCTAATTTGTGCTCATCAGCCTGTGGCATAGGAAACATGCTAGGAAGTTAATGTGAAAATTTCACGGGAAAATGTTGAGTATTACAATAAAAGTTCAAAAAGTATGAAGTGGGAAAAAAAGTGAAACAATAAAATGAACATTTCTGGGTGTATCAATTCATTAGTATGGTTTGGGTCAGAGATTTTTGCGCCTGATGGGACCATTCCCCCTTATCTAGTCAGACTTTAGGCATAATAGAGCCCATAGAACCTTACCAGTGTTCTCAGCATTTAACCCAGCATCAGAGCCTAAGAGAGACGTCTATCCATTCTTGATTTAAATACTCCAAGTGATGGGGAATGGGGAATTTACCCCCTTTTTAGGTAATCTGTTGCAGTTGTTAATTACCAGAACACCTATATAAAATAATCACAGGGCCACATCCCCATGTGGTGTAATAAAGTGCGCCATATATTAATGGCGCTTTGCTAACTTCCACCACCCTAGTATCTGGCCCATAGTTTGGTATATTTCTTACTAGGATGGTCCTGATCCTGCAAGACATTTTCTTGTAATTTCTGTTCCATAATTTCATGTAAGAGTGACTGCATTTTTTTATTTTATGATATGTACCCATTGCAACTCATATCCGTTTAAATGTTCATCAAATATTTCTCCACAGGCAGTTAAACCCGGCCTACTGATTTGCAGGCTAATGAATATAAAGGAAACAGGCTGACTTGTTTTTAACAGCCCAAGCCTTTACGCAGGAATTTCGGGGAGGGCTGCTCTTTTGTAAACACAGACTGCAGTTGCTTTAAATATAAAATTTAAAAAATATATATTTCGTGCTGCTCTTTAATCCCCATAGTGATATTTAAATCTGTTTTGAATAAAAACCACCACAACTGGATTATAAGGGACCATATTTTATAAAGGTTTTATTTTTAAATAATTTTCATTTAAATTTAAAATGGTCCCTTATTTTCCAGTTATAGTCCAGTTGTGCCTAAAAAACAATTTCAAAAATAAATATGAATTTAAACTAGAATAATATTAATGCAAGGAATCAGCCCAGTTGCAGTGAAATTGGGCCATTTCAAAGTAAACTGAAAAGCTAACGATAAGTTTCATCAGTTCGTCTGCTGTTGCTTTATGTTGGCATCCTAACTGGTAGCCATCTTTGCAATGAAAAGAACAAGTCTGCTGCCAAGGGGTATGTCTGCACTACAGCTCTATTTCGAATTAACCTAATTCAAAATAGTTAATTTGAATTAAGCTAATTCGAAATAGTGCATCTACACACAAAAACTATTTTTAAATAGCGTTTTGCTATTTCGAAATAGCATGTCCACACTGAGAGGACCCTGAACCGAAGTTAAGGCTGGCCGGAACCAGCGCCGGCAGAGCATCAGGTTAGGACTTAGACTCAGGCAGCAGCCCCACATGCTAACTGAGCTCCGTGCTTAAAGGGACCCTACCCCCACCCTGGACAGACAGTTCTCAGGGTTCCCCACTTGCTTGTCTACCTCGATGAGGGACAGCAAAGCAGCCCTGTCTGGGAGTGCCCTGAGTGGCCACACTCGGGACACCACAGCACTCGGCCACATGGAGCCAGAGCTGCCCCCGAGCACGCCAGTGCGTCTCGTGGGGTCGTTGCCATCAGACCAGCTGCACTTGCTGCAGGCTGCCATCTGGGGGGAGTGTATTGGGGGTGGGCTGTCAGGATCCAGGAGGCCCTGTGAGAGAACGTCCACCCCGGTCCTCCCCACCGGGGGCTCTTGCTCCATTCCTCCATCATGTCCTTCCTCTTACCCCTCCCTAGCTCCCCTTCCTGATGTCAAACTAAAGACACTTATGTTCAAAAATAGAAACTGGGTTTATTGAACAAAACTGGGGGGGGGAGGGGAGGCGGAGATGAACCTCTGGGGATAATGGGAAAAGGAGGTGGGAGAGGGGAAGTGAGAGGGTGGAAGAGGGCTGGGGGAAACCTGGGAGGAGGGAGCTGGATGGGAGAAGCAAGAGGAAGAAGGGGGAGGGCCCAGGTTTGGGGGTCTCGCTGGACCAACTTGATTTTCATGCAAACCTGCTCCTAGGTTCGCATATGGCTTTTGGTGGCCAGGCTGGCAGCTATCTTGCCATAGACAGCCGCATTCCTCTGTCTAGTGCGGAGATCATGGACTTTGGGGGCACCCCTCTTCCCCCAAACATGAATAAGGTCCATGATCTCCACCCTGGACCAGGAAGGTGCCTGCCTTCTCCAGCCCCTGTCAGGCTCCTGGGAGCTGGCAGACTGCTCCTGGGGAGCAGTGGAGGGCTGGCTGCCAGTGGCTTGCTGGCTCATGTTTTGGGGCCACTGGGTCAGGGGCCCCGGTGGCCACTGCTGGCTCTGGGCTGGCAGGCTTGGAGCTGGCACAGGCACTGTGGCCAGAGTCTACCATTTTAATGGCTCCGGGGCTGGGGGAGAGGAGAATAAGTTTTCCTGGTTCTGCCCAGAGTGGCCACCAGGGCTCCCTGGGAAGGGCCGGAGGCCCCTTATTTCGAATTAAATGTCTACACAGCACTTAATTCGAAATAGTTATTTCAAATTTGGCGTTACTTCTCGTAGAATGAGGTTTACCAAATTCAAATTAAGCGCTCCGCTATTTCAAATTAAATTCGAAATAGGGGTTTGCATGTATAGACGCTATTGAAATTAATTTGAAATAATGGCTGTTATTTCAAATTAACTTTGCAGTGTAGACAAACCCAAGCAGCGCTAATCACCTGACGCCTATGAGACATGCAACAGGGCCCAATTTAGTCCAATTGTATCCTATATCTGGGGTGCCCAAGATGTCGATCACTGTTGACCAGTCGATTACAAGCAGTCAACCAGTGGATCATGAAGCAGGCCGAGTAGCCCACTTCCCTGGCTGCCCTGGATGGCTACAACAGAATCATCCCCTGTCTGGCTGGGCCGTGGCTGCGGCAGCCTAGCCCAAGCCATGGAAGGGGCTGGTATCTGCCCCGCTCCCGCACCTGGCCTTGCTGTTGGGGAAGGTGGGGGGCGGGGGGTAGGCAGAATCAGCTCCAGCCTTCCCCCGGCTGGCTGGAGCATGGGGGAGGGTGGCTGGGGTAATTTGGGGGACCATGGAGGGTGCATTTGCACCCTTCGCATCCCACCCATCCCGCATGGGCCTGCAACGCTTGTAAAGATAACTGGGTGGGCAATGAAAAGAATGTAGAATACTTGTAATTCTTACTGTGTAATCTTAGATTCTGTGATGATGTTAAGAGAATGGGCTTGAAGCACTGTAGGAAAATTCCACTGATTAGTTACCATGCTGATGGTAGCTAGGTAAATGTTTATTGAATGTAAGTATTAAAAAAAGTTTTACAATAGTTTTAGAAATATTTGCAACTGTGTGTCAATATCTCTACCCAGTGCCTGTCAGAAGGGGCTGCTGTCTTTGATACTGCCTAGTAGAGAATCATTTTGATGATGTAAAGTGGAACTGAGAAATAGGTCTGTTCTGTGTCATCAAGGCAGGCGCTTCATGTTTTAAAAACAGTTTTTAGGCATGATCAGGATAGATGCTAATATCATCAGTTAACTTGGAATTGTAGGTGGCCAATGGTTCCAAGCATCAGGCTCAGTTTCCAGTGATTGTGAGTTCTCAAAGCCCACCTTTTTACCCAGGCCTTTGAGTAAGGGCTTGCATTAAAGATGCATCAAATCTAAAATAGGTGTAGGGAGGGGATTCTTCATTTCCTCCTCTTACTGGTGGTGGCTGGTAATTAATTTGGGAATTGTCTATTTTCTGCCAATAGTTGACAGCATAGTATGAATTTTTTATATATATTTTTAAGATGTGACTGTGCCCAGAGCACATGTTTTATAAATGCTCATATAAATAAATTACAGTAGAAGTTAAAAATAGAAAAATTTAAAAATTGCTTTAGAATAACTTGGAATATTTTTTAAAACATAGCAGTTGGAGAAAGGGTTTTGCCATTGTAACTTCAAACAGCATTTCATGGCAAACATTTGATTAGCTGTTTTACAAGTCTAGTGCTTTCAGTGTAGAAACCCCCCGGCTGGAGCTGTTACAGAACCTATAAACAATACGACTAACATTCTGTTTGGGGAAAGAATTGGCTCCTAATTGTTGAGGAGGCAGCATGGTCTAGTACTGTGGTGTCCAACCAGTTCTGAAGCAGTAGCCAGTATAGTGGCTACTGCTGTAGCAAACTAGCCACACTCAACGAGCCAAATATCCACGTTGTTCAAGCCAACTAGCCACACTCAACCGGCCAAATAGCCACAAGTGGCTACTGGCTAGCATGTTGGACACCATGGGGTCTAGTAGATAAAGCACAGGGCTGGGGATCAGGAGATCTGAATTCTATTCCTGGTTTTGCCACTTCTCATCTTACTGAACCATGGTCAGATCACTTCCTATCTCTGTGCCTCTGTTTGCCCTCCCACCTTTCTGTCTTTCTGTATAGTCTGAGTTCTGTGGGCAAGGACTACCACTGTATGTGTATATACAGTTCTGGCATAATGGAATTCCAATCTCTGGGGCCTCTAGCAGCTGCCATAATGCAATTAATAAGCAATAGTTATCAGACATTTTATCATTTTTCATTTATTTTGATGAATCTCCAGACCACTGAAAATTCTCATTTTCACTATGAAAACATTCTATTGTATTAATGGCTAGATTCTGCTCAGTTTAATATCTGCAAGAATTTTGCCACTAATGGGAGCAAGATTAACCTCAGATTCAGTTTTGTTGCCTCAAATTACTAATTATTAATAAAGACATATCTCCAATTCCCTTGCTTCCTCCTCATGACAAAATAGCTTCAGTTGGTTGAGGCCAGGTTGCAAAGGGCACTGGCCAGCCTTTATATCTAATCTGATTGCCAATCAGTAGTCCATGGAGCTTTTGACTTATAGCCTGCATAGAGTTAGCATATCACATGGTGCTGAAAACAAATATAGACTGGGCTTCCTGATGTATTTCTGCTGTCAAAAATGCACACCTGCTATGGAAAGAGAAAAGGGTTTATTTACAGTTTATTCATATACCCACTGAAGTTCTTTCCTGGATTCTCCATTACCATCAGTCTTTCTCAGTGACATACAGTATGCTTTCCCCAGTAGAACTGATAGCAGAGGCAGGTGCGGTCTTATGTGACAGAGGAGCTTGTTTGTGTGTCCTTTTTCTTTAGATTCCAAAGTATTACATGAAATGTACAAACAGAAAGTAAAAATAAAAGCTCTGTAAAATGTGTGTATTTTCCTAACACATCTAGATAGGGATATAAGCCAAGTTCCTGATGCTGCAAAGTTTAGCATGAGCCTAACTAACTATCTTAGTAGTTAAGCATATGCTTAAGTGCTTTGTTGGATTAGGGTCTTAAGGAATATTTTTTCATAGAAAGCTTTTGTTGTAATAGGAATTTTTACAGTTTTCCAGAGTAATAACTGCAAACACAATGGTTTGGTTGTAAGCTATAGTGTTTTGAAATGTTGGTATGAAATACAATAGGAAGTTTTTATGTTTTACTAAGAAGGTTTTATATAAAACTCTTAACACTATTTTTGATGGAGTTTTTATTATTCTCTTTTTAAGGTATTTGAAGTAGTGGAACGTGTTGAAGAATTGAGAAGAAAATGGCCAGTAGCTTGGGGAAAGTTGGATGATGGCAGTATAGGGGTTGTAACACCATACGCTGATCAAGTGTTCCGAATTCGGGCAGAACTTCGGAAAAAAAGATTATCTGATGTCAGTGTAGAAAGAGTGCTAAATGTTCAGGGTAAGTAGGCATTACATGTCTTAAGGATCTGCTAATAAAGATAAGAAAGTGAACTGTAGTCCTAGTTTCTGTCTGTAATTTATCAATCTATATAATTTTATAACAAGTGACATAAGAGGCCTTTTACAATAAGCTTGTTAATGGTGGTCTTCAGATTTCACATTCAAAATGTCTTTGGTTAGACTTTATAATTAGAGTATAGTAGTAATTGCAATTTAAACAAAAGAATAACATACAGGAGATGCTGTTAAAATGATCTTGGCTCAGAATATAAAGAGTAGATAATCATATACAGTCAGTAATGTTGGTGTGACAAGCTCTGACTAGTACACATGCTCATTGGATATTATGAATGCATGATTTGTGAAATACATCATTTTTCAAGATTAAAGTTTTGTGTAAATGGAGGCAAAATATATGGATTTTACAATTGATATCTTTATGTAGCTTCAGCAATGTGCTACATACTTTGCAAACAACTATGGAGACGGGCTATAAAAAAAGCATACGCCCTCCCCCCCCAGAGTGTTTGCAATCTAAGGCCCCAATCCTTGGACTCTTATTCCCACATGGTGTCCTGCTGACATGAGTAGGATTCTGCAGGGGCAATTCCTTTGCAGGCTCATGTTTTAAATAGACAAGGAGCAGACTAGTGTCTGCAGTGTAGCAATTGGCAAGTTCAAATAACTGAGCAGAAAAGAGCAGCACATGTCTTATTAACTTCACATAGGTAGAAATTTGTATTCATGTCACCTTTATGGCATTTTTATTTGCTAAGCTGTGAAACAGAAATGGCTGAAATGATGTGCATTTTTTCCTCCAGAACAGCCTAATTTTTATAAGATGTAGAATTTAGTGTAAATTGGTACTGCACCTAATACTGGCTGAACTAAAAATATTGAGAGGTGTTCAGAACTTTAAAAAGTTCTGGAGTGCTTAAAACTGTCATGGAAAACAAGGATTTTAAAGAATAAATTGCTCTTGCAATTGAAGTATTCTTAATAATGCATAAATGTTAAACTCTTATTATTCTTGCACAAATCTCTTTATTTGAAGAGTAGCTAATGGCTCTCTACAATTACTTCCATGTAAAATGTCAGGTTTGTGAAACCTGTCCAGCAAGTGTCATTTGGTTGCATTACATCTGAAAATGGCTAAAATTATTTGAAACTTTCATCTCTCTTTTCTTTAGGAAAGCAGTTTAGAGTTCTGTTTCTCAGCACAGTGCGAACACGGCATACGTGCAAACACAAGCAAACGCCGATCAAAAGGAAGGAGCAATTACTGGAGGATTCAACAGAGGATTTGGATTATGGTTTTCTGTCCAATTACAAACTTCTAAACACTGCCATTACAAGAGCACAGTCCCTGGTAGCTGTGGTGGGAGACCCAATTGCTTTATGTTCCATTGGAAGATGCAGGTACAGCATATGTGTGTTCTTTAAAATTGGTATGCTTTTCAAGCTTCAAAAGTAAATGAGTTGCATTTAACTAATTTAATTGGAGAAGCATATATAAATTTTTATACCATTTTATATATAATCCACTAAACAAAACTGTTATTAAAATCAGTTAAAATTGCTCAGGTGAGCAAATTTTTAGGTAAAAAGCCAGGAAAACACTAAGTTCTTATCCATCCCTTGTGGTCTACATCCATGGTTTCATCTTGTCCATATTATACTATTGATCTCCACCACTCACATCCCTTCTCTTCTGTACTAAAGGTGCAACTCTTAACTCCAACCACGCTGAATGCTTAGAAATCAATGTTTTGTGATTGTTGGCAGAGTTGAGTTGTAATGTTTAAATGGTTTATTGTGTATAGTGTAGATTCTGAACTATTTGTAATGTTTCCAGTAGTGTAAATCAGGTGATGTAATAAGGTTGTGTTGCATTTTGTTTTTTCAATAGTTGGAGTAAAGGTGGCATGTTTTGTGCTTCCAAGGAGTAAGAAAGGAAAAGGGGAAAAGTCACCTTTCATCTATCTCAGTGAACTTCAGAGTCTAAATAGGATAGTAACATTATTAAGCACATGGCAATTTTTTTTCTTTTCTGTCCTTTTAAGTAAGTGCAAAATCTCTGTGAATAGAACATAAAAGTAGCTCTATTTTAAAAAGACAGAATGCAAAGTTAAGGTACTTGTCTACCCAACTAAGAAGTGACCACAGTATGTTAGGAAACACTGTCGTCTTTTAGGACTCTGGTCCTTTGAAATGATTTCAGGTAGGGGAAACAAAACTTACAATGTTGACAAAGCCTGATATGAACTTTCAGACTGAGGAAAAGGCAAGATAAAGGATGGCGTGGAGGGTAACTAGCTGATGAAGTGAGGTAGTAGGTCAGGGAAAACTGCAAATGCCTCTACTCTTAGGGAAAGCTTCACTGTTTACTCATTGTCAACCTGGCTTTGGTTCTTACCGAAAAGAGTAAGAGCCTGCATTTCTATGTGTAATAAAGGGTAATGGACAAAACATTCTTATTCTGTTTGCTAATTCTGTACTTGATACCAATAGCCCAAGGCCCTACATTTCATTTTCAGCTGTTTTTAATATGCTTATTATAACAATGCATGTTCAAAAAAACCATTGCAACTAAATTTGAACATTCAAAAATAGTATGATTTATTACTTAACTTTTGTTTTAACAACCATCATGGCAGTCATGTGAAAGTGGAAAGTTGAAGCCACTGTTCTCTGTAAAGCTAGAATAATCCAAGTGGGAGCTGAATAAATGACTTCCCGATGATGCTAATGAGGAAATGTGAAAAATGGTGGAAGATGTAAACAGTGATTTTAAGGATATTTAGGACTTTGTCTTCAAAGGGTTCTTTGCTATGAAAGGGTGAAATGTTAAGACGATTAGAGACAAAGCCTTCAGGTTTTTTTTGAAACTGAAGAAATACTTCACTGATTGTACTATAACATAACAGAAAAAGTGTATGTGTATCAGTCACTTGGTTCTTTTACATTGACTTCTCTTTTCTGAGGAGTGTGGCTCTTTTACAACGTGTCTGATGTTCATGGAGATGTTCAAAGAAGCCCAACAACTTATTTTTTTTAATGGAAACCAAACTTTTATCTATTACATTTATTAAAATATACTTTGTATTTAAACACATATTTAGAGAGAAAGCATCAAAACAACCTTTGCTTTACTGCTGCTAACACCTTGTTAAAACCAAAGGATTTCTGTGCATTTTATTTCACCATCCATGTTGCTTGCTTGCATTTTTTAACATGCGTACTTTATGTAACTCACTACACAGCATTTATTATGCATCGTCCTCTGTATTTGAGCCAAAGGCGGTGCTAGTCTGTGACAGCTCCCAAATACAATTCATGCTTTCAGCTATGGAGGTTCGTGGTCCTATCCCTTGGTGTGTTGGCAAAGAAGTTGGTCATCACACTGAAGGATATTGGTCAGTTTCAGATACTCCTCTGTCCAACAGTAGGTTATTAGGACACACTGTGTTTTCCAAGTAAAAGGGCAATGCTCTTGGATCCCTTAATACCATAAACGATTTCATGGCCCAGTGATTGCCTTAGAGTCATCCTTTTTAAAGGATGCTTACAGTTCATCCATACATTCTCCAACTTTTGTTGGTTTAAGGTACTGAGAATCAGGTATGTAAGCAACCAGTCGACTATCCATTAAGCATAAACTTATTGGATGGTCGATTAGTCCCTCGACTAGTCGCTTCCCGCTCCCCGCGGCAAGGGTGGAGAGCAGTAGCCAGTCCCGGGGGAGTGGAGCGAGCTTAAAAGCCAGTTCCCCCAAGAGCTATCTCCGCTGGGGGGGGGCAGAGGAGGCAGGAGATTAGTGGGGACTGGGCGTGAACCAGTCCCAGGACACTGTGCCTCTGCTTTTTAAATGTATCAAAAGCCTGCCATTTAAAAGGCTGAAGCGCAGTGGTCAGGAACCAGCACGAGCCTGGACAGCTTATTCCTGTCTCACACTAGATCCCCACACTGGGGAGCCTCCGGGCTCTTAATACATTTAAAAGGCAGAGACGCAGCAGGGTTAGCTCCTGGAACCAGAAATAAACTCACTGCGGCTCCCCCGCCAATCAACTAGTCAACGGAAATTCCATTGACTAGTCGATTAGTTAATCAAACTAAATTTAACATCCCTACTGAGAATGACCTCAAGACCCAAAATTTGATTCCTTGGAGCCCCAACAGCGAAGAATTATGGCCCAAATTTTCATTACATGACTAGTGATTTTTAGTGTCTGAATTGTTTTAGGTGCCTGACTTGAGCTACCTTAGGGAGGTCTGGTTTTCAAATACACTCTGTCTCAACGCATTTCTGGATCATAGCCCATTTTGGAGGGTCTGAAACATGAAAATGGATGCCTAGGCTGCCATTAAATTGCAGTTTTGACAGCTAGTGGAGCAGTCTGCCTTTCTAAGATCAGTAACTGCTGTGTATATTCTGTGCAAATCTTGCACAACAAAAAGTTATTTAATTTAGAAGTAAACAATGTGTGGGTGTTTTATCAAGAAAGTGTTACTTGAGCATTGCTTTTAATATGCCATTGTCTTGTTTCACTGAATAATTGAATATTTACTCTTTGAAAATCCTGCTGGAGGGCATGGACACTCTGCTATAGAGAAAGAGTTCTTTTTTAGCACAAGAGAAATTCAGAAGTCTGAAAGAAATGACATTTTGTGAGGAAAAACAAACCTCAAAAAAGTTTGAGAGAGTTCTTGAATTTTATAAATATTCTAATACCTGTCAAAGTGAGTCAGGAATTTGTAGCTATAGTTGTACAGAACTATGTGAAGTATGCCCCGGGTAATCATTGCATTTCTGTATGTTACAGTCAGAGTAGACAAGGCTGTTTGGCAGACGCTCCTTTTAAACTCAGGAGCAACTATAAAGCAGAGATGGCAGTGTTTTCTTTTCTGTTCTTACACCCAGTACAAATGGTCTATGTCTAGAGAGACTGCTTGGGGCATTTTAAGCAAAAGTGCATGGGCCGCAGTGGAGCTCTGTTGCTTCACAGTAGGTTTGATGATTGCATTGATTAATCACAGAGAGTTCTATCTTTATAACATCCGATCAAAATATTTCCATGTTGTTTAATTCTTTCTTACAGACAAATTATATGAACCTCACGTAGAAAATAAGCCTTCTATCTTAGAGGTGGGCAATGATTTTTGAAGGGGGGGCCACTTTGTGAATTTTGGAACTGGTTGCGGGCCACCCCAGAAGGGGCGAGTCCTTGGGTGGAAGGGGTGCAGGCAGGAGACTTCTTGTGCTCTCCCACCCACAGACCTTGATTGGCCTGGGGATGGGGGACTACGTAAAGTCTTTGCCTCCCTGCCCTGCCTGGGGCACCTGGTGTCTAGAGGAAACTGCCAGCTTTTTTGAATAGCTGGTGGTTCCCTCTAAGCATTGGTCATCCCAGCGGTGTGAGGAGACTTCACGTAGTTCTCCTGTTCCCAGGCCAATCAGGGCCTGGGGGCGGGGAAGTGCATGAAGTCTTTGCCCCCTTTGCAAAGAAAGGACGGCAGGCAGGCTGGTTAGCTGACTGGCTGGCTGACTGTCTTGCTTGCTTTAGGGAAATATTTTCTCTCTCACTCTCCTCCGAGATGGACTCCCTCAGGAGACCTAAGGTGCACAGTCCTAGCTAGGAGGCCAGTGTCAGTGCAGCAGTTGCATCAGGAGGGAGGGTTTCCCCTTAGTTTGAGAGGCGAGGCATCTCACCTCCAAGCCACTGGGAAGAGCCTGGGGGCGGGGAAGTGGGTGAAGTCTCTCATTCTTCACCCTGCCCTGCCAGGGTCGCACAGTTGCCACGCACCTCCAGCAAGGGAAGGAGACTTTGCACGCTCTCCCATCCCCAGGTCTCGATTAACCTGTGGGCAGGGCAGCTGTGGACCAGATTAACTGGCTTGGCAGGCTGGATCTGGCCTGCAGATGTTGTTTTGCCCACCTTTGATCTACATAGTGAAATTTTAAAAAAGCACTTTTGACTTACAGAAAAAGATTGGCATTAGAATGGCTGTTTTAAATTCTTATGCTTGTGAGGCTTGGTCTACACTCCTTAGTTACATTGAAGTAAGTGTGTTGCTCAAGGTGTGAAAAGTCCACCCTTGAGCAATGTAGTTAAAGCCCTGTGTAGAGAGTGCCTCTGCTTCTTGGGCAGGCACAGTTATTATAAGCTGATGGAAGAGCTCTTTGCCTTTGACTTAGATCAGCTGTTCTCAAACTTCATTGCACTGTGATCCCCTCCTGACAACAAAAATTACTACATAACCCCAGGAGGGGGAACAGAAGACTAAGCTTGCCCAACACCCAAGCCTTGTTGCTATTGACAAGCTCTGAAGATCAAGAGCTTCTGCTCTGAGTGGGAGGCATGTAACCTTAGTAGTAGGGCTTGGGCTTAGAGTTTACAGTAAATGTGTAGTGTAGACTTGACCTTGCAAGAGAGACACTTGCCCTCCCTCAAGTTAGTCTACAAATGGCAGTGGTCAGCCAGGGTGTCTCCTCTTAGAATCTGAATGGATGTAGGCTGAGTGAATTTGCCAGCCAGAACTAGGTTGATTGTCTATCCTGTTTCCTTAAAAGGCCAACTGCATATAATCAGTGGGTAGCAAATGGAGTATATTTCCCATGTT
Organism: Pelodiscus sinensis; assembly: GCF_052426305.1. NCBI lineage: Eukaryota > Metazoa > Chordata > Testudines > Trionychidae > Pelodiscus > Pelodiscus sinensis. The sequence goes on along the minus strand of NC_143071.1, from coordinate 9,263,112 downwards.
GTTACAGTTGCCTGCACTTCTTGTCTGGTGCTTCAAAACATTCCCTAAATTTGGCGAGATATGATGATGTGGTTAAATAATGTTAATTGTATATGACTTGCCTAGTTTATTCTCATGCCTGGCTATTCTGAACAGGCTGAATGAAAAGAATTTCAATAAAAGTTTATTTTATTATGTCTCTTATGACACACACAATTCTCCATATCTGGCTCTAGGTAGTGAGTAGAGGTTTTTTTTAAAATGCAACATTAATTTGCTGTTCGTCTTGTCATCCATACTAAGGTAATTATACATTTTAAAGCAAAAGGTGTTTGGCACTTTGTGGGGGAAAATGATCCCTGTGCAAGTACACAGTGTATCACCTCATTAATCAGCAAGCTTGAGTACTCTTTTCCTAACAGGATTGCTCAAGAAATATTCCAAAATAACAACGCACAGACTGACATTATTCGCAAACGACAACAAGCGACACACAATCTCAGCCGTGCTGAACACCATGCCATCCAGAGTCTCAAAAACAACCTGGACATTATAATCAAACCAGCTGACAAAGGGGGTGCTATGGTCATTATGAATAAGGCCGACTATAACCAGGAGGCAACCAGACAACTCTCCAACACCACATTTTACAAACCTCTCTCCTCTGATCCCACCTCGGAATACCAAAAGAAACTACACTGTCTCCTTAAAAGCCTCCCCACAGCTACTCGGGAACAAATCCACACAGAAACACCTTCTGACCCCTGACCAGGATTGTTCTATCTGCTTCCCAAGATCCATAAACCTGGACACCCCGGACGTCCCATCATCTCTGGTATTGGCATGCTCACTACTGATTTGTCCAGCTATGTAGACTCTCTTCTCAAACCCTACGCAACCAACACCCCCAGCTATCTCCGAGACACTACTGACTTCCTAAGGAAACTACAAAACATTGATAATCTCCCCAGTAACACCATCCTTGCCACCATGGAAGCTCTGTACACCAAAATCCCACATGAAGACGGATTACAAGCAATTAGAAACACTATCCCAGGGGACACCACTGTCAACCTGATAGCAGACCTATGTAACTTTGTTCTCACCCACAATTATTTCCAGTTTGAGAACAACTTATACCTCCAGATCAGTGGCACAGCCATGAGTACACGCATGGCCCCACAGTACGCTAATATCTTTATGGCTGACCTAGAACAACGTTTCCTCAACTCCCGTCCCCTTCACCCCTTCTCTACTTACACTACATCGATGACATCTTTATGATCTGGACGCATGGCCAAGAAACACTGGAGACATTCCACAGAGATTTCAACAACCTACACCCCACCATCAATCTCAGCCTGGACCATTCTACATGAGAGATCCATTTCCTGGACACCACAGTACAAATCAGCAATGGAAAATTAGACACCACTCTCTACAGAAAACCCACTGACTCAAACAGTTACCTACATGCTTCCAGCTCCCATCCAGACCACACCATACGATCCAACATCTATAGTCAAGCCCTTCGATACAATCACATCTGCTCTAATCCCACTGACAGAGACCAGAAACTTCAGGATCTCTACCAAGCATTTATAAACCTCAGCTACCCACCCAGAGAAATAAAAGAGCAAACTGAAAGAGCCAGACGAATACCTAGAAACCATCTACTTCAAGACAGACCCAAGAAAACCAACAATAGAACACCACTTGTCATCACCTACAGCCCCCAACTTAAACCTGTCCAACACATTATCAATAAACTACAGCCTATACTGGAACAGGACACTAAACTCCAAGAGGCTCTGGGAGACAGACCCATAGTCTCCTATAGACAACCACTTAACCTCAAGATGATTCTTACCAACAACCACAGGACATACCACACTAATACCAACCCTGATACCTTCCCTTGCAACAAACCCCGTTGCCAGCTTTGTCCACATATTCACTCTGCTGATACCATTATTGGACCTAACCAAGTGAGTTATAAGATCAAGAACACATATTCCTGCGCATCCAGAAATATAATTTATGCTATCATGTGCAGAAAGTGTCTGTCTGCTATGTACATTGGACAAACGTCTCAGACACTTCGCCAAAGGATCAATGCCCACAAAACAGATATCGGACAGGATCACAAAGAAAAAACAGTTTCTTGCCATTTCAGCCAGAAAAGACATTGTCTCAACGACTTAATTACGTGCATCCTGCTTCAAAAGCCTTTTAAGACTGCACTTGAAAGAGAATCCTCTGAACTGTTGTTCATGCTTAAATTCGACACTTTACACTTGGGTCTGAATAAGGAATCTAATTACCTTACCCATTACAAAGATAGCTTCCCCAATTATCACCTCTAATATCATTAGCTCACAGACATTTACCTCCCTCCCCATCCCCCTTCTGTTCTGAAATTTGATTTGTCCTTTTCATATGTGTTAATTTTTTTAATTGTATCCCTTGGTATATATGGTTGTGACAATTTTCTTCCACTATTTGATTTGAGGAAGTGGGTCTGGCCCACGAAAGCTCATCACCTAATAAACCATCTTGTTAGTCTTTAAAGTGCTACATAGTCCTGTATTTTGTTTCAGCTACACGAGACTAACACGGCTACATTTCTATCACTATGGATATTGTAAAGCTTTGATTTCTAGCTATGATAAAATAGCTTTGTTTCATACATAGACATGGATAAATGTGCCACTGGCAAAGACTCAGCCTGAATCTGGAATGTTTATTCCAATAAAGCTAAATGAAGCATTACTATTTTTTTCTTCATCTCCACCCATGTGGGGTGAAATCCTGACATCACTAAGCTTTGCAAGATTGTTCCTCTCTCATTGCAAATTGCAGAGATAACAGGATTTGGCTATGCTTCTTCTATTCCTGTGCCAAATTTTCTGTCTTTGACAGTGCATACAGAACTAGTGGTTCATCACTTTGGCATTGTCTTATAACAGTGTTTCTAAACCAGTGGTATGTGTACCCTTAGGGGTACTTGAGAGAAGTCTGGGGATACATCAACACAACTAAAATTTGGAGAAAACTGAATTTTTGTTTTAAGTTTTACGACGCTTTATTATTTTTTTACTTTTTACACCCAAAAAATTCATCGCTCGCCTGGCTACAGTTAAGTTGTTTAAACAAATGTGTTGCAGTGGTAGAAAATAATTTTGTGTGTCTGAAAACTGTAGATACTGGAGGTTCTTATAATTTTTTTTAAAGGGATACTTTATTTAAAAAAAGGTTGAGAAACACTGTTCTATAGCATCCCTCACTTTTAGAACTCATTTTTATTATAATTATTTATTGAAATTACCATGGCATATGGGAGCCCTAGTCATGGACCAGGATCCCATTATGCTGGGTGCTGTACAAATATAAAATAAAAGAGGGTGTATTTCCCTGCAGAAACATAATCATTTATGACCAAAACTGGCAGATTCTACTCCTTGTGACCACCCCACCAAGCTCTTCTTTGTGTCCCCAGTGGCCATCGGTAGATCAAGAGTCAGTCTTTTATTTTTAAACATAATTCTTTGCTCATTAACGTGGCCTTATGGGATGTCCATTTGTAAAATGAACATTAATGATACTTCCCATCTTCTATTAAGCACTTTAAGATCTACACATAAATATAATTCTTTTATCTTCGGTTCAGGAAAGCACCTGAAAAACTGAAGGAGCAAGCACAAGAAAATCTTTTAGTGAATAATGGAAATACGTTATACAGGCCTTCCATTTTTTTGAACACTTTTCAGAACAGAAATCAATCTTAGATTGTCAGCAGGCATTTGCTAGTATGAAAGGTTGTCAGCCTGTTGTCTTTAATCTCACACCAAAAAGGAAAATTAAAAAGAGGAATGATTATTAAATGTGTCTTTTGGGTTTTTATCTTTTCAGAGTTCTATGTAGTTTTCCCCTACAGCTTTTGTTTTTCATTACTCTTCATTGCTTGAAGAAGATAATTTTATCATTTTTCTTTGATTAAAGGAGATAAGATCCTGGTTGGTGTTGTGATGTGTTTTTTAAACAGTGACAGATTTAAACTTTTTAAAGGGAAATGTCTGTCCCATGTTCTGCTTGTTCTTCTGTTTTCATCAAAAGTATTTTTTGATAGAACTCCTAAAATCATTTTTTCCAGTGGATATTGCCATAATAAGAGTCATAGGGAGAAATTGGAACGACAGATTGAAATGATCCTTTATTAAATGATTTAATAAAAAATAAACTAATTACAGCACTGTAGGGGAAAATCATATAATCTGCATTCTTACATGAACCTGGAAAACCCATTAGAAATATCTAATGTATTATAATAAAAACAGTTCGAATTTTTACCTGCTGTTGAAATATCTCACATGCTTTATGCATACTAACATATTAAGCCTCACAGCGTACCTGGGAGGTGGGTAAAATTTAACCCCATTTTACAGACGGAAAAACTGAAGATCAGTGAGGGTAAGTGACTTTCCCAGAGTCATATGGTCAGTCAGTGGTAGAGCCAAGAAATTAATTTAGCTCTTCTGAGTCACCATTTTGTGCTTTAACAAGACTATCCTTCCATATTTTGTCCCACTATTGTTATCAGACAAAAACTGTGATTTGTACTTCGTATTATTTCTTCAATAAAAACATATTGCGATTGGCTTGGGATTGGAATGGGGGGGCTTGGGACTGTGAGTACAGTACTATGCTGCAGTTTGAAACTCCTGCCTTAACTTTGCAGAATATTAATGGATAAACTAATCTTGATACTATCAGTTACAACTTCCTGTTTCCAGGGGAGGCAGTATGGTGTAGCTGCAGATGCACCCCTGGATCATCTTACAGATGTGTAAAATGGGCATGCAGGAAAATACAAACTGTACATTGCTGTGTAAAACCTCTATTAACTATAATCTGCATTAGTAAATCTTATTCTTTTTATTCTTTTAAAACTGTTTTCCATAGGAAATTTTGGGAGCGATTTATTGCTCTGTGTCATGAGAATGAGAGCCTCCATGGTATCACATTTGAACAGATCAAGGCTCAGTTGGAGGCTTTGGAGTTAAAGAAAACCTACGTTTTGAATCCCCTGGCACCAGAGTTTATCCCTCGGGCTCTGCGACAGCAGCATTCAGCAAATACCAACAAACAGCAACAATCACCACCCAAGGTAAAGCATAACTGGTAATGAAGTTTGTCAAGAGGTGGGCATGAGGATAGACATATCTGTCAAGAAATGACATAAAAGGTTTTTTGGGCTAGTTGTTGTTTTAAAATTTCTTCCACACATATACAAACTTGAAGAAAAGAGAGAACTGGCGGATACAGACAGGCCAGAGCAGGCCTACAAAGAAACAATGTGAAAATAAACACAAATGTTTAGGGTTTATACAAATATTACTGGATGAAATTCAGTGACCTATGTTTTTCAGAAGGTCACATTGGGTGATCATAATGGTCACTTCATACTGAATCTATTGAAATACATATTTATTTAGCATTAACTGGTTATTACTGTTCATCAAAAGACCAAATTTAATTAGTGTCAAGAATGTAACTAGAAAATGTTCTTGGTTTGATATAAGGGTGAAGTTTACCATCACACAAAACTAACTTTTTCTCTCCTTCTCAAGAGATAAGATAGTACACGAATGATTAAAGCATATGTTTCCCCCTTAATTGTGTCCATTAAGAATACATGAAATTCTTCATTTAGTTGTCACAAAACGTTAAATCAGGGATACTGTTTTAATTGATCCAAGTTTGCAGTTGTAATTAAAATGTGCTTTGTCAGGCTTGTGAAAAATGTATGTGAGGAAAAAAATTTTCAGAGTTTTACATTTTTTATTGCAAGTTAAATTATCAAACTAATGCTGGTATTCATTGCTAATTTTTAATGTGTTTTGTCAGTGTTGTAAGGAAAGCCTTCTCTTTGGTATTCCTTTCAAAATGTGGCTTTATAATTGGGGTTAGTCAAGTACTTTATCAAGATCCATTGGTCTCTGACAGAAAGTATAGCTCTTTAAAGCTCTTAATAATTCATCTAAGTCTTCAACTTATAAAAAATTTTAGGTCCATTCTTTTTAAATTGCTCTTATTGCTGTTTCATTTTTTACTGGTGCTTCACTCTTGAGTGCAATTGACAGTTGAAAGATTTGCCATGTTTGATTTTAACTGGTAAAATGTTTTTGACATGCATTGTATTAGTAAGTAAGAATTGCTGTTTCTGGAAGGCGGATAAATTGTTACATTAAAAAAAATGAAGTTTTGTGGGCAGATGGTTTCATTTTTTTTCTCTCAATGACTTGTAAACTAAGCACATTTGAAGTAGAAGTCAAGAGATACGTTTTCAAACTGCCTGCAATTTAATTTCATCCTAAGATCTCAAAATCTTTCTGCCACCTACATCATCACAGCAATAAGAGCTCTTCTATCTGAACATTAGTTGACAAGTTGTCATCGGGGATGACAGGAGCAAAGTAAGCAGATAATACTTGAACGCACGTAGGAAGTAACTACAATAAGTAATAAACCTCCCTTTTTTCACCCTCAAATTTTAAAAGCCCGTGATTAGTTAACATTTATTGTTGTTAGTGAAAAGGAGGCAGAAGACTCGAATGAAGCTGGTGTATTACTACTACTAAAGAAATAGGAAAACTAGTCCCCAAGAATTGTTCTGTAGTGAGTTTATCTTTGTAGTTCAAGAGGTATTGCTTAACTTTGATATACACTGAAAAGTGACTATGTAAAAATAGTGCTTTCTTACTCAGCACATCTTCCCCTTCAGTCATAAACTTTCTTCCTTGACATAAGAGTGTAAGAATGGCTATACTGCGTCAGATTAGTGATCCATCTAGCCCAGTATCCTCAAGTAATCTATCTCCTATCATCCATTCCCAGCTTCTGGCAAACAGAGCCTAGGAATACTTCAGAGCATGGTTTTGTATTTCTGTTCATTCTGGCTAATAGCTTTTTTTAAGTTTTTATGCCTGTCCAAAACAGCTAATATGGAATTAGATGGAATCTGTACTGGCATGAGCATTATCAGTAGAATTGTACTAGGCCAAATCTTGCCTTTATTAAATGTGAAACTATGTGAAGATAGCGAAGTTTTGTTTATTAATGGTGATGACACACAAACCAGAAAGAATTTAGTTTGACTTTCAGATTTCAGGTTGGGTTAGTTTACTATAGTGAGTGATAGGGGGGAAATATTTCCCCCCCCCCCCATGACTTGTAGATTTGATGGAGACGTTGATGAGAGATAGTAACCATAGAGCTCCATGATGCTGTTTGTACAATGTCATTACATGGTGCAGAACTGGAAAAAAAAATCACCATGTAATGCAGTTACATACAGTATCTTACACTGAGACAAGGCAATCTTTCAAATTAATTTGTCCAAATTCTTGTCCACATTTTGAAAATAAGGTCCCTAAAAACAACTGCCATAAAACATAGCAAGTGTGTAAGTTATAGCAGACTTATCATGAGCATATAACAGACACTATAATACCAATTGACTGCATAAACAAATAAGTAGTAGAATTGTGCAAACAACGAATGGGATAGGCACAAAACTTGCCTAAATCAAGATTTGGTATATCCTAGTATATAAATAGACCTTTTTAAAAGCTTCTGGGTTTTTGTTTGCTTAACCACAGCTATTAAAAATAAACAATTATTTTATGTTCAAAAATAATATTAATCCTAAAAAACCAACGAGAAATTCAGAGACCAGTCTAACACTGCCCTTTAATGCAGTTGCTGCATAGGTCAACATTTGCCAGATCCACCTTCCTCTGTAGGTGAACAACTGATTAATTTGCTTAGAATTCTGGTGCTTATATTCTTTATTCAGGTGGTGCCTAAGGCTTTATCTACACTTACAAGTTTAAAGCACTACCATGGCAGTGTGATCAGTGCACCAGCGCTGGGAGAGAGCAACTTTATAGGAAAACCACCTCCACGAGGGGAATAGCTAACAGCACTGGGAGCCTGTTCTCACTGGCGCTTTACAACACTGTAACTTCTTGTGCTGGGGGGAGGGGGGCGCGGAGGGTTCATACCCCTGGGCAAGAAAGTTACAGCACAGTAACTTGCCCGTGTAGACAAGCCCTAAGTGTTAATTAAAATGGAGGGGTGATAACTCTGACTGTAGCCTTTCTAATGTAAAATACACCCAGCAGAGAAGAACTCCTCCCAGAAATGTGCAGATCCCTTCCGGGCAGCAGATAATAAATTGCAGAAGGTGGTACGACTGATGAACAAAAAAATACTAAAGGGATCTCAGATTATCATTTAGGGTGCATGGGTCTATGCTTTATTGGCTCCAGCTCTGTCGGCATCACTCAGTAGCAGTTGGCTGGCCCATCACTTCTACTGCATCACCCCTCACTCCAACATGCAAAATTTCAAAAGTGATAACATGCAATGTTTTTCACTTGACACTCTGAGCTAACATAATGGGGAGCTATTTTTACAATACATATGTGAACTGTGATACATATGTTGGAGGCAGAAGAAAGGGGTTATGTTAGCACTGCTGTCTCTTTGGCTACGCCTACACTATGAAGTAAGGAGCTGATTCCCCTGCTTGTGTGCACATACTTGTGCTAGATTGATGCAGGCTAGCTGGGGTATATATAGGAGTATACCTGTGGTAGAATGAGTAGCAGCAGAATTGTCGCTTAGCTGTATTGTATGCGAACCTGTGGGGGTGGAAGGAATACTCAGTATTGCTAAGCCATGTGCCTACTCCCACTATACTGCTGTTCATACTCGCACTCCTAGCTTGTAGTCTGGAAGTAACCTTTGAAAAACAATGCTTAAATTGACCACGTTGGATTTTCCAGTCAGTTTCTAAAATGGTTGGCCGAGTACCTTATTTACATTTAGCAGATTTGACATATTTACAGCATTTACAAGTCTTTTGCTTATTCTTTATTTTCAGCCTTCCTATGTAAGTAACTGCCTTCTTGTTTTTAAAAGTGTTCTTGTCATACAAATTATACAAATAAAGATTACCTCCTTAGCCCTTTTTATACAAGTCTTTTTAATGCATAATCAAAGTTCCCGTCAGCAAAATGTAAATGTAATGTATACAAATGGAGTCAAACTAGCTTAAAATCAAGTATCAAAGCTTAAAATATGTAAATAATTTTTCTCTGAAGGTAGCTGTTACTGGTTAGAGCTTCTTAGATCCCATGGCCTTTGGAGTGTTCTAAATGTCTAGATACTTTTGGAAACCCGTTTTTGAGGACCAGCTGTGCACACGTGTGCATGTGTTGATGAGAGGGTGCTCGTAATAAGAAATTAAGTTGGTAAAACATGTTGGTAACAAGTTAGTAACTCCTTAACGATGGAAAAGTTTATTCTTTTGTCCACATTTTATAGCTTATCAAGGTTCTCAGTCAAAGCTGGCAAACCAAAATAATAATTATTATTATTCTGACAAGTGTTTCTGTTCTAAATGTTTACCTTGAAAGCAATGTAGATTATCAGAACCTCAGAGAACCTGTGTCTTGGTGCTGTCTATATCATAATATTTTTAACGACCGTGCAAAGGCAGAGGCATTTGGAGAAGCAGGGTGAAACTGGTCATTTCAAATCCATTTATCAAATTGCTTATGGTTCCCGTTTCAAGTGGCAGTAATAAAAGCAAATCTCATATCTTTTGCTTTGGAGAAAGGGAGAAATGTGAGCATTTCCCATATTGCAAGATTAGGGACTATGCAATTTTGAGTACCCCCCTTTGCTAGCCAGCTTTGATAGTATGAATTGGAAGGATGGGCAGAGCACACTGTGAAACAGAGGTGCTTACTAAGGTACTTTGTACAGCCTTGGTTGGAAGAGTACTGAACCAGTGAACTGGGCAAGAAGAGGATATAATAGATAAAATACCCATGAAAAGAGCTGTAGACTTGTTGTTTTTTCCCACCTCCTCTCTCTAATTGTATTTCATTTACTTGACTATTACTATATTAAAATAAAGAATTACTTTTATGTTTGGTTTACATTAAATATTAAAAAGTCATTATGATCTTTTTTTTTTTAATAAAGGGCAAGGGCCATCATCATAATCAGAATGACCATTTTCCAACTGATGGAATTGGTAAGTGTCTCCTATTTTTTCTGAAGAAACTCAGCCTGGTTCCCCCATGCTTCTACTAATTTGACTTCAATTAAGTTAATGTTGATTTATACAAGTGTATGTCTGAAGGGAGGATCAGGCCTATTATGTCTATGAAAGTCATTTATTGCTTGTGTAAATTCAGCAAGCCGGTATCTCAGGATACTTTAAGTAGATTTTAGGTAACTCCTAGGTTCTCATTATGTGTCCTTCGCATGCTGACTTTAGAAACTAGATACAATCTTGTTGCAACATAGTTGTTGCTACCATGGTTCCACCACAGTTTTCCTAACCTGTGGAAAAAGATTTGTGTGTGATTGGGAATGGATGCGATAACCTGTGGGTGTTTGAGCCAGTCTTCACTAGCAAAATGGCTGTGTAAGGGGATCATGATATAAAATGATAGTGCTCTAAGGCCATTTCTACACTATGCAGAAGATTGACGCTGCCGTTGTCGATCTTCCATAGTTCGACTTAGTGGGTCAAGAGAAGACCTGTTAAAACAAACTCAGTCCTTGTCGGTACCCCTGCTCCTCATGAGGAATAAGGAAAGCCGACAGGAACATTTGCTCTCCTTGGCCTCCTACTGTGTGGACAGTACGGAAATTCAATTTAAGATATGTCGACTCCAGCTACGTAATTCACATAGCTGGTGTTGTGTATCTTAATATGACCTTCCGCTGTAGTGTAGACCAGGGCTAAGTGTTTTATAACATAGCTGGGACTTAGCTGGATGTATGGTTAGATATGGCTCTATATGGATATTATACAGAGTTATAACTTACTGAATCACGATATTCTATCCAAGTAGTCTACAGTGACTTCATGGACTACCCTGCCAGGGACCCTTAGGCACACAGCTGCTACAATTTAAAGTGCAGTCCGTGCAGCTCTCTGCTTTGCAGGGAGAGGGAGGCTTTGTGTGATCTTCCCTCTCCCACCCCAATCCTCAGCTGCTATTGGCTGGAAACAGCCAGCCAATAGGAGCTGAACCCAGTGAATCTCTCAGCTCCTATTGGCTAGAAACAACTAAGTCACAACCCTCCTCCCTCACCCAAACTCTCTCTGACCTCACACTGTCTCGTGCCCCCCTGTCCCTACCCCATGCGTCCTTCTGCACCCAACCTCCATCCTAAACCCCACATCTCTTCCACAGAAAAGTGTGGACCTGGACCACTGTCCAACATATTACAGTGGCTATCCACCAAAAATTATTGCCCACCCCAGTATAAAGAGTTATTTAGTGAATTTGTGAAGAGGGGTTCTTTTTTGGAAGGGTAGAAAAAAAGTCACTGAAGTTCTTCATGTTCTTTTCCTCCCTTTGTGTACCTTTCTTGTTTATTTTTCAGTTCAGCCCAATCCTTCTGTCCTAATTGGAAATCCTATCAGAGCATATACTCCTCCCCCTCCTCCTCTTGGACCTCACCCCAACCTGGGGAAATCACCAAGTCCTGTTCAAAGGATAGATCCTCACACTGGGACAAGTATTCTTTATGTACCTGCAGTCTATGGAGGAAATATGGTCATGTCTGTGCCTTTGCCTGTAAGTGTTTATTTCCTTATTTCCTTCTTTTATTACATAGGTAAAAATCAATACAAGGCTAGTTAGTGAAAAGTGTACCAGCATCCTGGATGCTTATTTGGGGTTCTATGGCTAAGAATTTGTGTGGTGGTGACCACCAAACCCCAAGGGCTTAATGATGTTGCTGCTACAAAGAATATCACGCATCCTAAAAGGGGTTTCATGTTTAAGCCATATAAGGTTTACTCATGTTAAAATCGAATGAAGATGGTCATGATTAATTACTGGCCTTTTTAGGAGATTGCAGGAGCAGTTGAGATATAATGATGAATTATTGAAAGCTTTCTGAATAATATTGTTTCATGAGTATTAGTTGAATTTGCAGAGAAATAGAAGTGACAGGGTGATTTCCATGTAGGGATATGAAGAGAGAACTTTTGTAACGTTTCAAAAGTCCTCATCTTTTATAAACCACAGAAGCCGTCCATAACAGCCCTGTTTTCCAAACAACTTATATTATCATGGTAGCCTTTGTACTCAGATTTCCAAATGTATGAGGTTAGCTAATTGTACTATTGATCTACCCAGCCTTCTCCCTAGATAAAAAGAGTAGTACTCTGTGTACACTGTCTGCCCAGGCTCCCCACATGCACTAATTAAGATAATAATGTACAGGTTTGTTTTTTGTTTCAGTGAGTTGAATTTTAAATTAATACAAATCTGAATCCCATTTTGGAAGATCATGACTCATACTTCTGTTACCATAAATATACAAGGAAAATTCAACTTTAAGGAGCACAATTTGAATGATCTTATATACAAATAATAGTGGGGTTACTTGTCTTTTAGCATGTTGAGAAAGTGTATGGCTTGCTCTGAGTACTTAGAACATCAAAATTGCTTCTCTTCATTGTGTATAAGGGCTTGTCTTGCTTGCATCACCACGGTAATACAGTGTAGTGCTGCAGCTACGTTCTTTAGTGCTTCAGTATAAGTGTACCTATGACCACAGGAGAGGTGGTAGCTATATCCATGGAAGAATTATTTCATTGACTTAGCACTGTCTATGCAGGGACTTAGATAGGCTTAAATAAGTTGCTTGGGGTATGGATTGTTCATACAGTTGTGCAACGTAGTTAAGACAACCTAATGTTCTAGTGCAGACCAGATCTATCTAAGAGGCATATTCTGATTTCTCTTTTCCTGTTGTAATTGAGGAGACACTGAATTCAGTAGAACTACATCAGAGTAAAAGTGGTATAAGATTAAGTTCAGACTCTAAATACTCATCGCAGACATTCTCATTGCTCTATGCAAAGTAATCTTTGTGCTGTACGATAACAATATTTGCTCTAAAGCTTGTGACTTGAATAGCTAGGACTATAATCCTATGTATCTGAATGTTGAACAGCTGAATATGTTAAAAGGACCTCTTACTGTGGCTAATTTGACTGAAAATCTAAGAGTTTATGCTTCTAGTCTTTCATATTCTCTGCATGTAAGTCTGATTTTCAAATCCACTTTTGTGATGCTTCACGGGTGCACATCAGAATTTCCTGAAGGAATATGAATAATAGGAGACGTATCTTTCTTTCTAGAGCATCACAAAAAGTGTATCCAATTCCCCAGCATAGAGCTGTTGCTTTATGACTTTCACACCTTTTGAAATGGTCGTCCGGCTAAACCAAAACATACTAGCCAGTAGAAGATGATTCTCTCTCACTTTGCTTTAGGTGCTAAAATATTAACAGCATATAAAAATTCAATTACAAACTGTTAATTGTCCAACTGATTGATTGAGAACTATTAATTTTCTTTTGTGGATCACTTGTGCTGCTGAACTGACTCTGTTATTCTGTTATGCCTGATTCGGTTATTGATCACATTGGCATGGCTATATCAATGGATTCCTCTTACTTTTTTTTTTTTTAGACACAAGTCAATATTCCCTTTTGCTCCTCTCTCCGTTGGATGTAGCAACTATTGAGTCTGAGTGACTTTACTCACAGTCTTCCCAAATAAGTTTATCCTTGAAATGTCGAAGAGGAGGCTATAAGTTGAGCCTTCATCTTGCGGTTTCTGTTAGGTTGCATGAATTACTTGCAGAATTATACATTGATGTAGCACCAAAGAGTGTTCTAGACACTTCACTGTATAAAAACAAAAGCATGTTTCCTCACTTGAAGACCTTACAATCTAACAGTAAGAGCCATTTCGAGAGAGAGAGGGCTGGGGGGCTATAGCCAAATGTATGGGGCTTCTTCTTCTTCCCCTTACAATCAGGGAGTGAGGGAAAAATACATTGTTTGTGTCACTTACTCTTCTGCCCTGTCCTCTCACCAGTTGGGAGTGAGAGAAATGCACGCAAGCTGTGTCCTTTCCTCTCGCTCCCTGATAGTGAAGGGAAGGGGAAAAAGAACAAGTAGGGTCCCGGTAAGTGCAGCTGTAGCACCTTTCCGAAGTGGTGCCCATGGTAAGAGCAGAAAAAAGTAGGTAGGGAATTGAGTAAGAGAGATTGGAGTTACAGAAATGCTGTTGTGTGGTAATATAGTTGTGTACATCTTCTTAAAGTTTCTTTGGGGGTAAACTATATGCATACACAGATGTTCATATAATTTCTTATACATTTGTAAATATTCACATATAGCTAACATTTTTAATGGTTATGTAGGTTCTTTATGGAAATGCAATTCGTAGCTATTTGGGAGCTTGCTATAAATCTGGGATTTCAGCTCTGTATGCCCAGACCATCTGGCAACTCTTCTCTTTTTTTAAGTAATAACGCCACCGATTTCCATTCATTAGGTCAAATAAGTAGAGCCCTGCAAATTCATGGATATCTGCTTTATATCCGCTGGTACCTGCAGATATGGATGTGGATATCCTTGGATCATTTATGTGGATGTGGATATCTAGAACTTTGCAAATTTGTGACTATCCACTTTATATTTGCAAGTATCCTCATCTGCGGATATGAATGCAGCTATCCACAGCTCATTTTTGTGGAAGCAGATGCAGATTCAAATTTTATATCCACGAAGAGCTCTACAAATAAGTTTTCTTTTTACTAGGTTACCAGAAGTCTACATATGATGGTTAAATTTAAATTCAATAAGAAGGCCAGCAGCTGTATCTTTATAATGCTCACTCACTTTTTATTAATATCAAAACAAGATAATTTAAATATTTTTCTGTTTTACAGTTTAAGGCCTAATATATTCCTATGTACCTCCAGTGGAAAAAAAATATGAAAATATCAATATGTTTGAACATGCTCCACCCCGACCCCTCGGGATGGAATTTTAAATAATTAGGTATGAAGGTCCACATATTATTGAAATGTCTACTTTCAGAAAGAAGTATATTGGAGATAATTTGAAATTGCATAAACGCAACTGGAGGAAGCACGTAGCTCAAAGCTACAATTCAGGATCCAGGTTTCAAGGGCAAATATTTACAAACAATCTTCTGAATTACTTGGAATATGCTGTGTTCAAAACAAATAATGAAGGGATTAATTTATTAAAAATATAATAAAATGACTGAGGCCATGTAAGATAAAAGAGGCTATATCTATCCTCTAGGGCATTTTTCATCTTCACAGTAAAAAATGAGGGAAATTGTCTGCTGCCATTAGTTAAGGATGGTTTGACACACTCAGCATGGATGATTAAATTCATTTAATTCTCTTTTGATTCATGGAATCACCTTTTTAAATAAATTTACACACAGCATATATTGAACTAATTTGATCCAGAGCGTCTTCCTTTTCAGCTTTTAAGGAACAAATGCACAGTATTTTAAAGGCCCTGGAATTCTTGATTTCAAAACGTCAATTTTATTTCAGATAGGAAATTGTACCCTGGAAGAGACTCTACAGTGACTAAAATATGTTCCTTAACTAGAGCCCTGCACAGATATGAAATTTGTACCTTCATCTGTATCTGCAAAAATGAGCCATGGATATCTGCATCCACATCCGTGGATATGGATTCCTACGGATATGAAGTGGATAGCCACAAATTTGCAGGGTCTTAGATATAAAATGTGTACCTGCATCTGTATCCACAAAAATGAGTCACGGATATCAACATCCATACCCCTGGATATAAAGCGCAGACCCATAACATAGATTCTTAGGTGCCAGTCCTTCAGCATATAACATGTGGGAGGACTGCTCACTGAGCCCACTAGAGCCCCAGTGATTTCTCTGGGGCTTTTTGTGAGCAAAGTGACCTGCCTGATTATAGTATCATATTCATAAGCCACACTTTCCATCATTCCACTTACATATTATCTAACCTGTTCTTGAATATCTGCAGTAATGTACATTGACTTGCCCAGTTATTTAATCAGTTTCATCTGCTTGTATGCACTTTCATGATCTCGCCTCCTTCCTCCATGTAGCCTTCATTTTTGGTTTATCTCACTCTTCAGAAATCATCTTTTCTGTGATCCTTGCTACTATGCCTGAACTTTTTGTTCTTTATTCCTGATTATCACTCACATGTACTTTATTATTTAATCATCATCTCTAATATGAACAGGTGCTTCCTGATTGTCATAGTAATTGTAGCTGACACTGTGCCTATTCTTAAATGTACACTAATGTATTGCATCTTTTTTTAAAATTACATAGGTACCATGGACAGGGTATCAGGGTAGGTTTGCAGTTGACCCTCGACTCATTACACACCAAGCAGCTATGGCATATAATATGAACCTGTTACAGGCACATGGGCGTGGATCTCCTATACCTTATGGCCTGGGACATCATTCACCAGTTAGTATAGGGCAGCAGCAACTTCAGCATCAGGAAAAGGAGCAACATGAACAAAATAGAAATGGTGAGTTGAATGTTTCTTCAAATACCGCAGCAAGTGGCTTCTTGTTTGGTGAGCGCATCTGCAGTTCAGACAGAGAACTGTGAGAAACCCATTATTTTTAAAATGCATTTGAACGTGCCTGACAGATGCTGAATTTGACAGAAATGGAAACTTGTTCCTCTGTTTATACCAGGGGAGGGCAATAAGCAGTTCGCAGCACAGGCGCGATTTGCTGGGGCTAGCTATTGCCAGATGCTTTATTTACCTGAATGTCCACAGGTAGGGCTGCTCCCAGCTCCCATTGGCTGTGGGTTGCCATTCCTGGACAATGGGAGCTGTGGGAAATGATGGCCTGGCCTGTGCCACTTTCCTCAGCTCCCATTGGTTGGAGGCGGTGAACTGCGGCCACACTGGGAGCTGGGAGCAACCAATCCTATGGATGCTGAGGTAAACAAAGCATCTGATGGCCCATTAGGGGCTAACCTCGGTGAACTGCATTTGGTTTATGAGCAGCTTATTGTCCACTCCTGGTTTATGAATAGGAATGATGATCTCAGGGCAAGGTTCGTTGTGCCATCCCCATCTTGTGAACATCAGTTCTGGTCTTCAGGGGCCTGATAGGGCAGTTCATTACCCACAGCTCATTCAAGTACCTGTTCTCTTCCATGAGGCTTCCCACGGAGGTGTTTTCTTATGGGATGTGGACATGAGGAAATAGATACAAAGATAGAATATTTTGTAAGACATTTGCAAATATATTATTCAGGAATGGTTATTTGTGGTGCTGCCTAACTAGGAAAATAGCATAGCGTCCTTAGTGTTTGGAAATTCAGTCTCTATTTTAGGCTTTATTGTGCTATGAATTGTGTGTCTGTAATGGGATGTCATACAAGGTTGTAGACCAGATTACTGACTGGTGGTAGTGGAGGATTCATTTATTTGAGTGTGATTTTAGAATTGGACAGAAGCCTGCTGGAGTATCATGAGAACCCTAGGGTTTTGGTTATTGAAATGTTGTATATGATTTTTTTTCGAACATAGATGGAAAAGCATTTATGTTCCAATGTATAAGAAAATACATTTCCAGACCTGAAATGATTTAGGGCTTAAAATATAAGTCTCTCCATTCTGGGCATTGAAGAGTGAATCTGGAATAAAGTCAAGTGGCAGTGTGATCCTATTTGAGATTTGGCTACCATTTTAAAATGATGGATACCACTTAAATTTCTCATTAAACTGTTGTTATGATCAGAAAAAAAATAACTGCATAAAAATGCCACCTTCATACTCAAGAGATTGTCTCCTGCCGGATATTGTGAGTCATATTTGCTTGCTATAATGACAAAAAATAGTTTACTCCTTTTGTCCTCTCCAGCAATGAGAGGATGAGCTGGAGTGTTTCGTCACTCATGTCACCAGCAGAATTGCAAAGTACATTTGTATTGTGGAATGTTTACTGAGGCAGAGAGAATGTAGCTTGACTTCAGATCTCAGTAACAAGTACAGCATAGGCAATGGGGCGGGGTAATGTTTAATCTGTAGAAGGATGAATCTTTTCCCCCTTACTTTTGCGAGTAGTCCCATTGCCTTCTCTGAATACACAGTGCACAAATAAGAGGAGGATTTGGCCCACACTGCGAGAGTCTGACATAGTGTCACTGAGAGACAATAAAATGGAACCCCATAATACTATTTGCATAAAATCCTCTTTCAGAGCAGAATTATATCTTAGTGCTGAAGGCTTCTATCAGAATTGAAAGATGCTCTGAATCCGTTTTTGCTGTTAGGATGGCATTTTTTCATTTGAGCTATGTATTGCAAAATCCTGCCCCATTAAATATTTGAAAACTTGGAGGCTGAGATAGAAAACTGAGGCACTTTCTGTAATACCAGTATACTAAACATGTAAGCTGCCACAGTAGCACACAAGGAGACATTATTACAATATTCCTTTTCAAAGAATTGCATAGTTATTGGACTCTAAAGAGTTCACGGAAATGGTCACATGAAGGAGGTCTCATTGAAGTTCATTAAAACAGGGATAATATAGAGAGAAATCCAATATGCCTTGCTTGGTGTTATTTTCCCACAGTATTCTAGGTTTCAGAGGAGAATCCTCAGAGAAATTGATTTTGGCCATGGCAGTTCAATAACTTGAACTTCAGTAAGCTAACGAGGGGACTGGGTTCTCGGAGGACAAATTAATCTCGTGAAATGCATTTGACAAGACTCCTTCTCTTCTGTGGGTCACCCAAAAATCTGATAATTTGGAGTTGATTTGTGCAAGGGCAGAGCACATTCCCTTTCCATTAATTGAAACAGGTGTTGAAGTCTCTTAGCACTTTGAAGGACAGCTGATTTAGCCCCTCATTCTGTGGCAGCAAGAGTCAGAGAATGAGTAGCTTCTTTTCTGCTGACCAGTGTGAACCAAACCCTCTTACTGTTAAGTTTGGAGGTGCCCTTGATAGATGTGCTGGGAAGTAAGGTTGCAAGGTAAGTTGCATGAGAAGGCCAGGTTCTGCTCTTAGTTAACACCTCTCTGCATCTCAAATAACTCAGTGACAGAATGTGTTCCTATATAAGCATATGGTTTTATTGAGTTATCTCTTGTTTGATTGGATACTGTCTAATTATGAACATAATAGCCAGCTAGACATTTTTCTAGCTAAATTTTGCAGCATCTTAACTTCTATTGGAAGAGTCTTATTCTGGATATGGATTTTTAGTGCCTAGTTAATAGTAGAAACTTTTCTTCCTGTGCATTAAGAACTAGGAGCAAGAAGAAAATACTTGTCTAATCTTTTGAAGCTAAGTTTTTGTAGCTATTTGCCCTTAAAATCTTTTTTTTTAATTTCCACAGATCCTTTTGTTAACAAGTATGGAGCCATCATTTTTCTCCCTATGTATCTTTTTGCCAGGTAGCTCATTGAACTGGTAGCTAGCATAGTTTTATTATCCACTCGGTTTGCTTTGCTTTCTCTGTATATTGTTGTGAAGCTTTTCTGACCCTAGAATAGTCTTCAGCTTTTTCTGAATTATACAAGAGAGCTGAAATTTTTCCTATTCTGTGACCAAAAATAAAATAAAATAAAACTACCCTTTGTGTTTGAAACAATACATAATCCTACATTCTTCAATACCACAGGTAGCTGATCAGACTATTTCAATTACTACATTCAGCATGTTTTAAAGAGCAAGAATTGTTCCATAGAGCAAGAATTCTGCCATAGGAGAACAATGTATTACAGAAAAAAAGAATTGTCATCAGTACTCTACAGGAGATCGAAGAGAAACTATAATAGCAAAACTCAAAAATCAGCATTTCAGTGAAGTGAACATTGTTAGCAAAGTTGAAATGACTGTTTCAGGAACACAAAATGTTACTAGATGTAAAAGCCTATAACATATATCTTGTCCCATCTTTTAAGTATTCTTTTCTCATGAGATCCTAAAAGCCTTTCTTGATTTGCCCTTATAAATGCTGTTTTAAATGAATATCTTTTAAAACTGAATATGCACTTTACTTATCTCCTCATTTCCATGTAAAGTTTAAGTGCCCTACCTGAAAAATACACTTAGATTGATTTATACTGTCATCATGCAACTGATATTTTTAGCAATTAGAAAGGGAAGCAGTTTTACTTAAAAAAATAACATTAAAGCATTAATTCTTGTAGTTGTTGAGATTTGTGGTTTCTTTACCATGTACTTTGATATGAACATTTCTGATCTCTTTCATAGGCCACCATCAGCTAAAAAGGATGTTGAGTTGTTATGTGTAAAGTACAGGTTTCAGAAAAAGTTATGGCCATAATATCTAATACAATAAATGTCTATTATATGTTTGTTTTCCAAATATATAAGCTGTATTTAGGGAATATACTTAACTGATCAGATGCAAGATTTCTAATATTATTGCAGCTCCTTGTGTTGCATAGGTTAAGATCAATAGTCCAATTTAAGGGTCTTGTGTCAGCCTTCCCTGAAAAATTGATGTTCATCTTGCCTAAACCTAAAAAGATTAAGCTGAACTTGGGGTTCAGATTTTTTATCCTTCAGACTGATATCTTTAACATCATTTCCCTGCCATCTCACAGAACTCCAGTGATGGATGATTTTTAGGGACGGTCTTTGCTTTAGTTTAAACACTGCGTAAAAGTTTAAACCCAAGACCAGCTAAGGAGGGTATTTTTACCTTTACATAGAAAGCAGTCTGCATTTGTTTGGATCGGGGTCACTGAGCTACCAAAGTTAAGAGAAGGGAGAGGTTAGGATAAAAGTTCCTGTGTTTGGTTCATTTCTATTTCTCTTGGACAAACTAGTGATTACTTTCTCCAGGAGTAACTCCATTAGCCCAGCTGTTGAACTGGAAGAGGTACTTCATTATGATTCAAATACAAAACTGAAAACATACAGTCTAAAAGGAAGGCGGGCCATGAAATGTTGTATGTTAAGTTTCTGACCCCATTACTTTAGTTCTAAGTCTGCTCATGTCTAAGGAAAACAAACATGTTAAAATTTTATTTTTCTTTACATACATAGAAAATAATGTATAAATAAATATTTTAGGTAAAACCGAAAACAGTGCTGGACCCGAAATTAATAAAATTCGGACACCTGAGAAAAAACACGTGGACTCCAAACAGGTCTGTTTTGAGTTTATTTTCATCTTATTTCTTCTTCCCTTTTTGGTACCATCTATCTCACATAGCACAGTAAGGGTTTTGTCATATCTTCTCCTCCTGTTCAATAGGCCCCCTCCTCTGTCAGCCACCACATTTCCATCCCAGCGCAATAAATGGGATTTTCTTTAGAACCCATCAGTGCTGTTCGACATTAGTTATTGTCGAATGACAGTAGGTCTTTCTTCCTCTCCTCACCCAAGAGCAAGAGAAAATTTAAGATTTGAATCTGATGATTCAAATAATATTAATCCTATGGTTTGCAATTTGGATTTCACTGGCTACTAATATAAATTTTAAAAAATAAAATGTATTGATTTGTAAATGTTAAGTCCAAACACACTGGAATATCCCTGAGTGTTATTAATTTAAAATGTTTAGAAATTAATGTACCTTTTGATATAAATGTCAATCTGGTAGAAGTGAAGATTCAGAAATCTTCAGTTATTTTACAGGAGAGTAAGAGAGTAGTATAATGTACACTACAATTTCCATTTTAGGAATAAAGGCGTGAGTCATATAATGGAGTGTTCTGAAGTAAAATGTTGAGAACTGGCAAATAATTACTTTTTCCATTAAATATTTGGTGTCTGTGTCCTAGAAATAAAAGCAAAAGGCTCAACATTTGACAGTTGCCTATAATTAGCTAAATTAAATACGATCATAAGGAAACAGCTGCTAATTCATCTCTGCAATAATTGTAGCTACAGAAAGAAATTTGATGATGGAAATGTCTGAGTATGGTGTTTAAATATAGAAGAATAAAAAGAAAATATGGTGTGCACTTCTTAGTTTACACCTTGTGAATAGTTGTGAAGGAATTAGTTTTCTCTATCTAATGGAGAGATATTTCAGTTTAATAAAATATCACAAATAGTTGACAAAATATGCCTGCAGTTTGACAAATAAAAAGAATATGTCTAACATGTACAATACTATCTTTCTCTTCCTTATTTTTCGTACGTTTCTGAAGTTTCATGTGATTGAGTCAGTGTTAATGTGTTTAGTGCAGTACAGTCATAGCTAACAGTGATTTTTGTTTTCTTAAGTAACTTGGAAATGTTTTCTATCCTTTGTTCTAGGTTGACGTAGAAGGAAATTCCCAGAATAGAAGCCCAGAGTCACGTTCCAGCATTGGTTATCCTAATTCTAAATTTCATCGCAAAGATAATCTCAACCCTAGGCAGCTGAATCTACATCTCACCCCACCCCACCCACAGTATGCAGTCCCTAGTCGCCACTTCCAGCACCTGTCCCAGATCCCAAGGCAGCCGTACCCTGTGCAACCACAGCAAAATCTTTTAAGTCAGCAACAAAATCATTTGCCTGAACAGCAAAACCAAATACCACCTCAGCAGAGCCAGGTAGTCCATCAGCATAATCATGTAAATCAGCAGCCTCCACAACCTTCACAGCTTTCCCCCGCTTACCAGATGGGCCCCAACCAGTCTTTTTTTAATAACCCAGTTCCTCATCGACCACATTCTCCTGCAGTAGATGCTGTGATTTCAGAACATCATCCCCCACCCATGTTGCAAGAAGTCAGTAACCCTTTGAGACCTATTGCACAACACAACCCAATGTTGCCATCTCACTTGAACAACTTCATTGAAGAGAGTCCTGCGGGATTGCCCATAGGAGAGACATTAGGTAGGTACCATTTCTGTTTTCCACTGATGCAAATATAGCTACCGTAAAGTGAAAATGAATAAAGTGTTTATCTGTCAGGGGCATGGCTGTATGACTTTAAAGTTATGGATTGGTCATTGTGTGATCAGGAATAATTTGTTTCTTAGGGTATATTTTAATATGTAGTTTTTCATTACGAATTTCATGTATACATAGTCTTTCTAGGGGATTTAAATATCCAGGTTATGAGCTGTGATACATTATGGAGTGGTTTATTAATAAACACATTTTTGGTGCTGGCAGGTTTGGAGATTCCATTGTGTACCGTCTTAGCGCTATTGTTTTTCATTTAATATACCACACAGTGGGATCCTCCTTTCTGGCATCAAATGGTTTGAGAAAGGGAGGTTGGGTAAATGTTTGTATTTTTGTAACTGTTTTACAGATCGTATGCATGGAAATGTAGCTTTGGAAACATTAAGGCAGCAGCAAGCAAGGTTACAGCAATGGAATGAGCATAATGCCTATCTCAGTCAGGGCAATATTCCATATCCACACCATCACCATCCTCACCTACCACATCTTCCCCAGCAACCAATTGGATTGCACCAACAGCCTATTAGGGCAAACTGGAAACTTGCCAGTAACGCAGAAGATGAAACAGAGGCAACATATTCAAGGTATCTGTTGATTGAGTTCTCAAAGTACTGTATTTAAAAACAGAACATAGCCAACCTTCATTATAATATCATCATCGGATGCCAGGCACTATCAGTCCAGTAAAGAGTTGTTGTTGTTATGATGTTTAATGTCGGCAATAGAACTGGATACATTACAGTATTATTATTAGTAGGTCCTTCTAGTTGGAATAGAAATATCAGAAATTTTCAAACCTTCAGAAAGATAGTTTGATCATTGAGTTTTGGTGGTGGTTCTGGTTGGTATCTCAGCTCAGCAAAGTCTTTTGTCCTTAATTTCCAATTGCTCATAATTATAGTCTTTGAGGTTAGACTTGATGTTGAGCACATTTAAGTATAATGCTTTGTATGGTTTGTGCTTGCAGCCAGTTTGGTTGTGATGTCCAGTATCTGGTACTTCAGAATGGATGGTGCTTTGAGCGGATGCACTTTTTGCATTTCTCTATCTTAATAACATTTCTTCTATTAATACAGGTTCCAGGACTTGCTCAGAGAACTGTCACACCGTGATCAAAATGAAAGTAGGGACCTAAGTGAAATGCCACCTCCCCAATCCAGGTTGTTGCAATACAGACAAGTTCAGCCCAGAAGCCCACCAGCACTTCCTTCTCCTTCCTGCAACTCAAACCACAGCAGCCACTTTCCTAACTTCATTGAAAACAACAGAGACATTGAAATCTCCAACAATCCAGCATTTCAGCAGCATTTGCCCCAAATATACAATCCCCCTTTCTCAATGCAATCTGAACACATACCCCCACCTCCTTTGAAGTACCTGCAACCTGATGGATCATGGACCTATGCTAACCTACAGCAGAATCACCTAATGGGGCAGGGCTTTCATTATGGTATACCTCCATTGCCCCATAGATCACAACAGAACCCTTTTATACAAATACCGAATCATCAGCATGCAGTTGGTCAGGAGCCATTTCATCCGCTCACATCTCGAGCAGTATCTGCTTCTTCGCTCCACAGCTTAGAAGAGGTATGTGGATTTTAATGCATATCATAACAGTAGTGAATTGCAAGGTGTTATAGAGTAAAAGTTCACATGTTAAATGCCTATGAAAAAGGACAGTGTTGCAGCCACTTTCCCTCCCCTCATACAATCCACCAGTAGTTCAGATCTCTGTGCTCTGCCCTTTCCTTGCTGACAGGGAGTTATAGCCTGGCTTTTGGAAATTAAGAATTGAGCCGTCATCCTGCTCAGCTCATGCCACTGGGAGTTCTTCCTTGCTCTTCAAAGAGAGCAGAATAAATTCCTTATTCCATGTTGCTGAATAAAGCACTAAACGTGAATACTACTGTACAGTAAAACTCCAATACTCCGGCATCCCAATAGTCCGGCACTCCTGATAGTCCGGCATCAAAATGGCAAGAGTCTAATGAGTGAGCTTCGGCAAAAAATGAGTCACAAGGTAACAGCGGCAGCAGCTGAACTGAGCAAAAAGGGTAAAAAACGCTTAAAAAAACTAAAATATTACAGTATACAGGATGTACAATAAAAAGGGTTAAGAACACTTTATATACAGTATATAATGTATACAGTATATATATAACCAGTTTATAGTACCTCCTGATAGTCCGGCATATCCAATAATCCGGCACCACCTAGGTCCCATAGGTTCCGGATTATCGGAAGTCTACTGTATTGTGCTTGTTTTTGCAGATTCAGAGAAGTTAAATATCTTGACTAGAGCCACAGATTGAATCCTAGTAAGAGCAAATCTGCACTTAAATACTGCATCAGCCCAGCTGAAGTCGATGGGCAAGAGCTTCTCCTGTTGTCTTCGCTTATCTGCTTCTGTAAGAGGTGGCAGCTAAGTTAGAGAAGGAAGCTCTTGCACTGGCGCTTAGTTGGATCTGTGTTGCATGGGGATGTGGATTATTCACCCTGAGCAATGTATTTGTACTAAAGTAATTTTATAGCATAGGCCAGTGCATAAAACATGGTTAGAAGTCAAAATGTCCAGAGTGGCTTCCCACTCCGTTAGACCACACATCTCTGTATGAAATCTACTCCTTTGTTGCCAAGATTCGACACACTTATTATTTTCTTCCCTTTTGATGGCAGTAGCAGTAAACTAATAAAGTCCTTATAAGAGCTGTGCTAACAACACTGGATGCTTATGTAGAAG
Organism: Pelodiscus sinensis; assembly: GCF_052426305.1. Taxonomy (NCBI): domain Eukaryota; kingdom Metazoa; phylum Chordata; order Testudines; family Trionychidae; genus Pelodiscus; species Pelodiscus sinensis. The sequence continues at coordinate 9,237,506 of NC_143071.1, read as the reverse complement.
CAAAGTAAATCAATATTTAACTATTACAAATTAATTTTAATCCTTTGAAAACATGAGGGAGAGGAGAGATTACTCTTTGCCAAATACAGGAAAAAAATGTTTAAAGAATATATCTTTCTTCTGAAGATTGTCATCAGGCTTCTTCAAATAAAGGCTAGGGCAGAGTTCTATAAAGAAAACACAAAGTGCTAGATGTATTTTTAACACAGATTCCTGCTACAAGGTCAAGTTTCATGAGATCTGAATATGAGCAGTCATTTGAAAGCTAGTTTAGTTCACTCATTCAGCTTGACAGCTGTTTTTCTATACATAAAATCTAAAATAGAGTTGATGTTCTAAATCACGAAAGAAAATATTTGGTTAGTGTTTAAGCTTTCATCTACTGAGACACTGTATGAAACATTTGAACTGCTCTGCTGATCACTAGGCTTTAACAGTTTATCGATTTTACTTCAAGTCCACAAAATTACTGCTGGAAAAGCTGATTGTTCTCAAATTAGAGAAGACGGGTCTTCACCAGCATAGTATGTCATGCTTGGTTTTGTGTTTCTTCATGTAAATATACAAACTTAAAGACAAATGTTTGTTATTAATGATGAAAAAGAGTTAAACAGAGTGAACAGTACATATACTGATGAAGTTGTGCTTTAAAGTATACTTTTAGGTTTAGATACAGACAGGTAAGTCATAAAGTACAAATTACCTTGTTAAATGTTTCTGTGATTAATTTATAAGACATAGACATTTTTGGCAATACAAGTTTGCAGAAGTATAAAAACTACTCTTAATCTGTAATCCATAGGACCATGTACTAATTATGAAATTACTTCAGGTGACTGCTCTTAGTCACATTTATGTTTATTTTAACAGATTAAAACTAGAGATGCAGGGTTTGGAGAATGAAAGATATTTTGAAAAAGTTAAGTTTTACAGTTTTCAGGGCAGAGCCCTTGGAAGAATTTTGGATGACTTGGTGTCATGTGCCATAGTTTCACATAACAAGATACATCACAAACCCAGTCCAGCAAAATGTGAGGCATGTGTTATTCTCTTACAAAGGGTTGCAGTGCACATGTAGGCTGATGTCTTTCTCAAAATAACCATAAATATGACTAAGAACCTTTGTCTGCGGTGTGCAGTGTTCCTTGTGACTGTGCGGGCGCGCACCAAGAATTTGTAGCCCACCCACCTCAGCAGAGCCGTGCACTGGCTGCTCAGCTGTTCCGGAGCAGGCCTGTGTGGCGGGCAGTTGCCCCGCCCCAGGAGCAGCAGAGCAGCCACCATGAGGCCCCGGCCCCTAGCTTCAGCTCTTCCCCAAGGCTGGAGCTGCAGGTCAGTGGCTTCTTTGGTGGTCCAGGCCGGGGCTGGGGCCAGACCTGGAGCTGCATTGTGGGTGGCCAGCAACTCTTCCGGCAGCTGGAGCCATAGGGTGGGGGTCTGCTCTAGTGGCCAGGGCTCTGGCTCGGGCTGCATGCTGGTGGTGTCGTGAGGTGCAGGGGAGCGGAGGAGGGCGCTACCTGTGAGAGTCTCTTGGGGAGCAGCACCACTGGTGAGTGGCACACCTCTGAATAAGCATACATGACCTCATTGTTGGCACATAAGACAAAACTCCGCTCATAAATGGAAAATCTTAGAGGGAACATGCTGGTACAGCTTTTTAATGTTAGAAGAAGCTGCTGTTATTTTCTTTAGTTGATCCAACTGCATTGTAGAGAAAACTAAAGGCATTAATTCTACCATGAAGCTCTCTTGTAGTTTTCTGTTTTTTTAGTTTTATCTGGCTAATCCAAACTATTTCCTAGATTTTTATTTATTAAATCCTGTTCATTGCACTGTCAAGGCACTTGATGTCAAAATGTTTTTGAGTGCAGAGTGAAAGTTTTGGAGTATCCAGGGCTGTTAACACCTGCGTCCAGTAGGAGATTCTTGATTCTGGTAGACGGGTGTTAGTGCCCTCACACCATCAGTCTGTCAGCCACTCAAGCTTTCTCGTCAGCACTATGCCAGCCCTGTCTTTGCCTTGTAGGTTAACAAGATGTGCATTCAGTCCCCAAATCTCTTTGACTCATCCCTCTATGATATCCGGCCTCTGACAATGATTGCACACAGAAGTCCCAGATTCTCTGTGCCCAAAAGGCAGTGCATACCAGTTACCAATTTAACTTTAAATCACTGCCACTGCATAACATGCAGCACTTGTGATCACTTTTAACTGTACACATTAATGAGCCCAGGCTCATTGGTTAACCATGTACATGTTTACACTTTCACATCCCTGATGATTACTGGAAGCATCTAAGACTGAACTGGGGGAAGAGTTGGACCCAGGCTGGAAGGCTTTCCAGTTTGTTAAAGAAGCGTATTAGAATAACTTTGAGGCTCAGACATTACCTGTAACTGGTCAGACACTTTGCTGACTTAGACCATTCACAGGCACTGCTCACTACAGTTCGCTGTTCCCAGCCAATTGGAGCTGTGGGAAACAGCAGACCATAGGGATGTGCTGGCCGGCAGTGGGAGCTGTCGGGGGTAGTGCCTGTGGATGGTCATGGTCAGCAAAATATCTCGTGGCTTTCCAGCAGATTGCCCCGTGGGCTATAGGTTGCCAGATGCTGGAATTCATCTTAAACCATGTATGTAATGTTCCATAAGAAGTGGGGAGGGGATTAGAGGACTCAGAGGACTCAGTCTCTGATGCTTTTAAAAAATCGGGCTTCCAAAGAGAAGGCATTGTCAGGAAAACCAATGGTATTTCCCCTGTAAATCATAGCAGCTGAAATTAGATTGGTGTTCTCTCTCTCCACCCCACCCCTTTTTTGTGGGTGGCATAGTAGCTAGAAACTGAGGGGCATAATAGAAAATTTAATTCACAACGTACTTAGCTAATTTCCATTGACATTTCACGAAAGTGTATTTTTCCCCTTTACCAAGTGAAGATGACTGATGTACTTACTTCATTTCTGATTTTCCCATCACTTGTGTGCTTTTGACAGTCAGCCTAGTACAGTATAAAATAAATACTGATGCTGTCATCCCTTTATCTTTTAACCATAAGTACCATCTCTCTATTTTTAAGGGGAAAAAATGTGATTTTTGTACTTCAGCTTTGAATCACAAATGATCAAAATGTATACACTAGCAAGATGTTATCTTTGGATCTTGAAAATACAGTATTTCATATTGTAGCTGTTCTCCGTAAGGATATCTGATTCTTTTGTGTTCATAGAATCTGAGATAAACTTCTGGCAAGGTTTTTAAATTCAAGGTTACTATTTTCTCTCTGAAGATGTTCTATTTTCCTTTGCTTTTTTCTTTTTCTTTTTTATTTCAGCTAGAATAAGGGCAGTAGAAGGAAAAGGCGCAGTGGGGAAATGGAAAGTGTTTAAGGAAAATGTTAATGTGTCAGAGGTTTCTGTGTGATATCTAGGCTCAGTATATGAATTTATCAAGAATGGCTGGAAAGGAAGCAAAAGAACATTTTATAAAATAAGAGGGTAAGATTATAAAGATTTCAGAAGCTAATTTTAGACTTCAGTTTTTACTTATGCACAAAAGAAGACTGTTACACCCACCAAAGTTAACATTAAGAAACAAGGAGCCAGGGATCAGTGTTAGTAAACATCGAGATGTTATAGAGATGTTAGGTATAATTTATGATTGCAGCAAAAAAGTTAGCATAAAAAAAATCTATGCTAGAGTGTTTGAGAATGTCAAATGAATACCTGAATCTCTCACAGTCCTGGACTTTCCAGATGAGAATAAAGACATTCAGGGGAAATCAAGACCAATTAATAAATTAAAAGATAGAAAAACTATAATCCTTTACCAGATCCATTCCAGCAGTGTCAGTATGTAGGGTCTACACTAGATTAGGTCAGCATTGCTTAAGGGTGTGAAAAATCCACACCTCTGAGCAGCATAATTAAGATGACCTAAATCCCCATGTAGACAGCACTTTCTATCGACATTGGTACTGCCTCTTGGGGAGTTTCTACACTGAAGCACTACAGGGGCACAGCAGCGTTGCTATCGTGTTTTAAATGTACACAAGCCCTAAATCTCTGCCCCATTCTTCCATCTTTTCCTAATCCCCCATTGACTGGACACACTGTTTCAGTGTCTCCTGTGACTAGCAGCGCAGAGTATTTCCATGTGTACTGTATATCACCATGGAAATCCAGTCTTCAGACATTAGAGAAGGATAACTAAGGTCTTGACTATGCAAGACTTATGCTCATGCTTGACTTTATGTGCATCAAAATTCCCATTGAAATCAATGGGGCTACTCAATAAGCATATGTGTATGGCCTCAGTTTGACATTGCTGAGATTCAGAAGAAAGACAAATATATGGGGATCAGTTGCAAAACAACAGAAATGACCGACCTGGGCAGGCTTTCTGGCTTTTTCACCTAACAGCCCCAGTGTTTGTGCTCTTGAAGCAAGTGAGAATGAGTAGTAGAGGGCATTTTTAAAATGTCATAGTCGAGATGAATTTAAGAGGTGAGTTCTCACTGTGCAACAGCCAGTATTGCTGACATGCTTGCAGTGTGAGAGGAGAATTTTGCCATTGCTGAAGGTTTCTGCATGGTTTGGTTAATTTTCAGTGTTAGGGCTAAGTACAAGTGACATGCAGAGTATTCTCAATTCCCATTGCATTCACTGGGGTTTGAGTACACTCAGCTCTGTGTCATGGGGGCATGACCATAGTAAGCTTTCTTCTCTTGTTTTAACTCAAGTTAATTGACTGTCAATTAATCAAAGTAGCAAAAACACATTTGTAAGTGCTCCACAAATGTTTGATGCAAGATACACAGCTTGACTGTTTAACTTTATATGGATGCAGTCAGGGCCCTTTTTACCCATACGCAGAATACACCGCTGTGTAGAGAACCCGAAAATTTGAGGTACCACCAGGGTCCTAACATCTATCCACCTGCCTCTTCCTATTCTTGTTCTGTGGCTCTACCTCCTCCTGAGAGGATCTAGTTAACTTAAAAAGCCTGTCAGACCTAGTAGCAGAACACTGAACCTGCGAAAGAGCCATGTTAGTTTACAGGACCTTAGTTTAAAATTTGCTATAAAAATATTTCATTAGTGTGTTGCTGAAGATCATAAAATCACACCCTAAAAAAATCATCATTCCCCCACCCCTGCTGCCATTGGGGATAGGGGCAGTTTACAGTACTATGTAGGGCCCCATAAATCCTAAGGATGGCCCTGAATAGAGTGGGGGAGTCACTTGGGTTGCTAAATTCATCCCCAAAACAGGGCCAGGGTACACAGATCCTGTTGCCACTGTACGAGTTGCACAAAATAATGGTGCCACTGGATCTGAATGAATGCGGCTCCTGCCTTAGCACACCTTGGAGTGGCTTTCTTCTTCTGCCTATGTGGCCAGCCTGAAGGCTATTCTCTGTGGTATGTAGTGAGTGCTGGCCCACTTGCATATTCCTTGTGTACCAGGATGAAATGAGTGTAAAGCTTTTTGAGGAAGGACGCTGCTCTCACTTACTCGCGTGTATTTTAATTACCGTTGCCTTTGAATTTTAAAACCTTAAGCTTTAATATGTTCTGAAATACTTGTGTTTTAGGCAGAATATTTTACATTCTTTGCCTATAACTAAGTGCGGAGCTTAATGTGTGCATTTCATAGAATAGTTTGTGCATTTTAAGATTTAAATGATGGGCTGTGATCGACGGGTAATATGCAGTTTCCCTGCAGACTTCATGAAGAATTATCTCCTTGGGGCAACTATTATTAGAAACAAATACTAATTGTTGTAAAGTTATTAAAGTTTTATCCCATTACTCTACAGGCAGCGAATAAATGTTTATAACACAACTGCTTGTCTGCAATATGCTTGTCTTTTTATATCTGATGACCTGTGAGAGAGGTGTTATCCTTTTTTGTCATTAATCTTACCATAGACCTGAGATTGGAGAGAAGTTAGATAAGAGGAATATTTTACGGATTAAAGGGTGTTTTACACTGTAATTAATATTATCATTAGATCTAGCCATAGCCATACAGATGGGGAAGGATAGCTCAGTAGTTTGAGCACTGGCCTGCTAAACCCAGGGTTGTGAATTCAGTCCTTGAGGGGGCCATTTTAGGGACCTCTCAAGATCCCTTCCAGTTCTGTGAGATAGATATAGGTATCCTTTGTATTTCCTCATAAATTAGTGTTACAGTACACACTTTTGTTGTTTACACCTATATGTGCAGTTCTGACACAAAGTTCTTTGCATCAGTTCTATTTGGAAGGTGCAGAGAGAATCTATTTACTCATCAGAGATACCTGCAAGTAGATGCATGTCTTGTTGTTATGTTTAAGCTCCAGACATTTGTTTTCCTTATCAATAAAGAAGTCTGAAATGCTTTTCTATTTGGTATAATTCTAAGCCAGACTGAGGCAAGAAAGCATTGACATCTGTATAATCATCCAGTCATTTGTAGTTATTTTTCACCTGTTTCTACTTTTACTGAAGAACAAAAAAAAGTCACGGGGGGAACTGGATATAGTAGCTTAGCCAGAATCTAACTTATTCAGCAAAAAATTTTGTTTTTAAGATGAGACACAATTGATAAGCCCCATGGAATTGCTTTTTCTCTTATCCTATGCATTGAAAAATTGCATCAGCAGGAAAATCTACATCTATACATGTATTGTGTGCATACTGATGTGCGTCCTAAATAATGGGAGTAATGAAAATAGTTATAGCCAGTTCTGTTCCTGTGTAATTAAACCAAACAAATCTGCATTGCATGTTGGACTAAAGCCATCACAAAAATAAAATTGGTTTTCACTGTTTCCACAAACATAATTAAAAATAAAATTACTTACATGGATAATTTTAAAAATTGAGCTATGTGAGAAGGAATATCTAACGGGCTGATTTAACTTGTTCTATGTATCAACTTATTTTTTTGAAGCCCTAGAAGAGGATTAGTTGTAACATACTTGTCAAATTCTTGTTTTAAGGATTAATTTAAAAAACCTACATCAGGCTTCCTTCTTTCGACTTTGTCTGCCAGATCTAGCTGTATAGCCTCTGTTTATGGTAGATAATACATTTTGAATTCTCAGAGATGTCAGTGGGGACAAAATCTTTTTGAATGTGCATGTTACCGGCGTAACAAATTGGAGGGCCCTGAGCTTTGGGGACCAAATCTGGGCCTTAGGTTCCCCACTCTTGAATTAAGTGGAACCAGGCTTTCATCAACTGTTTCTGAATGATGAGCAGTACTACGGGCTTGCTCTTGTGCTCATACTAGTTAATGTTAATAGGATTTTTTCCGTATCGACGTTCATCAAGTTTATTTCAGACCATTTCTCCAGTTTGTCAAGATCCTTTTGAGTTCTAATCCTTTTCTCCTAAACACTTGCAACCCCTTCCAGGTTGGCATCAGCCACAAACATAACTATAGTTTCTATGCCATTATCCAAACCATTTATGAAGCTATTGAATAGATATTGATAAACACTATGAGTTTTATTTTAAATATGTACATTACATGGAGTTTAATTGTGTGGAATCATATGTGTAAGTGTCTGTGTTTCCTCAGGAATGGGAGGCAGAGGCATTTCCTTTTTGTGGCATCTTCTTATAGGTGACTGGGTCAGTTCTTCAATTAATGTGAACTTAATGTGAAATTCTGTATGTTGATTTGCGGTAACTCAAGAGTAATTCCCCACAATGCCATTTCCCAATAATGTGTTCAACACCACAGTTGTTCTAGTAAGTTTGATTGCTTCCTTACACCCATGGAACCTGGTGATTAAGGTAGCAGAGGCATGTGGTCCTCAACCAGGAAGGAGGTACCTCTGAAGGTACACAGAGGTCTTCCAGACGTACATCAGCTCATCTAGATATTTGTCCAGTTTTACAACGGACTACCTAAGAAGCACTAGTGAAGTATGTGCAAACTAAAATGTCTCACATTTAACTTGTTTATACTGTTCTATATATTGTGCTCCAAAATATATTCTGTTTTTTTATAATGTATAGTAATGAGAAAGTAAGCGATTTCCAGTACTAGTGTTCTGTATTTTTTATGTCTAATTTTGTAAGCAACTAGTTTTAAAGTGAAGTGAAACCTGGGGTCCACAAAACAAATCAGACTCCTGAAAATGTTATACTAGTCTGGAATAGGGTTACCAGGTAGTCTCAAAAAAAAAATACTGGACACACTTGATTGGGAGAGGGAGGGACTGGCCGGGAGGAAGGGGGGGGCCGGGAAGCAGAGCTGGCGGGGAGGGCGGGGGCAGCGGGGCCGGCCGGAAGAGATCAGGGTGGGGGGCAGCTGGCGGGAAGCAGAGCTGGTCGCTAGGGATGTCGGGGGCAGTGGGGCTGGATGGGTGAGATTGGGGGAGGGGCGGTCAGGGAGGTGGTTGGGGGCAGCGGGGCTGGCTGGGTGAAATCAGGGCAGCGGAGCTGGCTGGGGGAGATCGGGGTGGGGGGCGGCTGGCAGGAAGTAGGGCTGGTCGGGGGCAGCGGGGCCAGCCGAGGGAGATCGGAGGGAGGGGTGGCCGGCGGGAAGAAGAGCTGGTGGGAGGGGGACTTGGGTGCAGCAGGGCTGGCTGGGGGAGAACAGGAGGAGGAGAGAAGAACTGGCCGCCGGAAGCAGGGCTGGCAGGGGCAGCGAGGCTGGCCGCGGAAGATCGGGAGGAGAAGTGCAGGAGAACCGGCTGGGAGGGAAGCGAGCGGGGAACAAATTGGCCAGTAGGGAGCAGGATTGACCCAGGCACATGCAGATCCCAGAGCGCTGCCTATCCCACGCACGGTCCCGGCGAAGCGAGTCCAGCTGCGACTCCACCACGCGCTTCACCAGTGCTCAGGAGCAGGGACAGGGCTTCCCCTTCCTCCTCAGATGCAACCAGCTGTGAGGGCTCCCAGCACCGATCGCGCCGCGCCTCCCAGCCACTCCCTCCGCCCCTGCCAGGCTTCTGTTGGGCGCCCAACCGGAAAACCAAAAAATACCGGACATTGCACGTGTCCAGTATTTTCTGAATTTTTTTTACCGGATAGAGACCACAAAAACTGGACTGTCCGATAGAATACCAGACACCTGGCAACCCTAGTCTGGAAAGCCACTGTCTCTGTTAGACAACTCCTGTGAGCCATGTGCCATGGGAGTCTCTTCTTCCCTAAAACATTATCATAGCTATTAATCCTGCCTGCTGTATAACCAACGTTTTAAAGAGGCAAAAACATAACTTCAGAGCCAGAACCTGTGTGGCTGAAAATCAGTGTAGTTCCATAGTGGAATTATGTCTATGCCAAATAAAGATCTTGTCCCTCTGTGGTTTTACAAGCACCATGTGTTTAATACTAGGTCAGTGGGACTACTCGTGTAAGGTTTTCAGGATCCAGACCCTTATGGTGCTTTTAAACCTTTGATCTAAGGTACAAATGTAGAGATTTTTAAACTCTTCGCAGCAGCAACATATTGGCTTTCTCACATATACACAGTGTTCTGCCACTAGTGTCCTAAAACAAAATTGTCAAAAGAAGCCTTCCTGTTGGAGAAATTCAAGATATAGTTCAGTCAAACTTTAATTACATGGTATGGGATTGAAGGAAAACAATTCTTTGCTATTTTATCTACCTAAAGTGACATTTTCCCTCTTTTACTAAAGGTGCTTTTTTAGAGGTAGCTCTTAATTGGAAGTTTAAGTGCTCTATATTGAAGAGGGAATAAGCGAGAACTGAGAGATTCACAATAGCTCAAAATGTCACCGTTCAGTGTCTGACATTTTTCCCTTGGATATAATATGTGCTGTGATTTGAACTCTTGAGTGCATGTGAAGAGCCTTCATTCTGACGCAATTTCTTATGCATAGTTCATGACAAACAGTATTTCTAAGTTGACTGTTGTTTACTGTGGCTTCTACAAAGAAAGGGTCTGACCCTGTAAGATGCCAAGCTTCTTCACTTCTTGATCCTGTCAAGTGCTGGATGCACTAGACTCCCTTTAACCCCCATCCTCTTTCAGAGTTGTGCAGGATCACGTAAACTTCCTAGAGAAGGCAGACTGGCCCCAATAAATCAGACACACAGAAAATAGTGACAGTGCCAATGTGGAAAGTATTTTCTAGCTCCATCATCCAATACCTGCTGTCTCATTTTACCATTTCTCAGATTATTATGCATTCTGTCAATGTGATCAAACTACAGTGCTAACATACACTGAGGACTAGAAGTTCAGGCATTATCCAGTTGGATTTTTGACAGGATTTTCATTGAAAGTCAATGAGAGTTAGGCACATAACTTGCTCAGGTGCTTGAGTAGATCTAATGGTGACCTATTTGCATCTTTGGCAGTTGAATACCTTTGTAAATCTGGACCCTGGCTGAAAACAGCCAAAAAAAATCTATTGAATCATTCCAGGCCGTAATATTCCTTTATGTAATATCGGATTGAAATATATTATGTTTTATTTACACTGTGGAACTATGATATGGATTCAGTCTTGCTGCTAGTAAAATCAGTGGCAAACCTCCTGCAGACTTTAGTAGTAGCAAGAATCTATGAATATGTTCAGTATTTTGCTAGCAGTTTAGTCGTTGATTGGCCAGTCACATTGCTCCAACATATGCTTGTAGTGTATGTTTCTTTTAGGGTGCTACAAATACTACATTTTTATGCAATAAATATATGGTAGAATGGAAGGGTCTTTTTAAAATCAATTTTTAAGGAACTTAATCAAAGAAAATCCTGTATCCTAAAAGTTGTAGCTGCAGGGGGCTTTGGAAGCAAACTTTCCTTCAAGTCCATCTTACTCTTTTTAACAATAAAGAATTTTACAAAAAGTTGTCTCTGATGAGCAGTTATTCTCTGGTATCTGCCTCAGATCTTCATCTCTCCATTTACAAAAAGCTTATAAAAATTAAATATATTTTATATGTATTTCAGGCATACAGCCTGATTTTTTTAAAACACAGCTACTCTTCCCTGCAAATCAGATACAGTAATAGATCAAAATGGCCTGAGTCAGGACCATACATTTGCACACACAATTATTTACTTGGTCTCCTTTTTATGCTACCAGTTGTCCCTTGAAATATCAGATCCTTAGTCTCTGTCACTCTGTGCATACTCTCCCCTTCTTTTTCTGTTCAGTCTCCTTACTTGACTTTTTATATTACTGATTATTTAACATTTGAATTGTGGTAGCACCTGGAGACCAGATAGGGCACCATACAATCACAGAAAATGATAGTTCTTGCCCCAAAATGCTTGCAGTCTAATGTCCCTAGCTTCTGTTTCTAGAAGCTGGGAATGAGCAACAGGGAATGGATCACTAGACCCTGTGTGGATATAAAATTTGTATCTGTATCTGCAAAAATAAGCCTCAGATATCCACATTAACAGCTGATATCTACACATTTGTTGGGTTCTAGATACAAAATTTGTATCTGCATCCATATCCTCAAAAGTGAGACATGGATGTGGATACCTGTGGATATAAAGCGGAAATCTGCAGATTAGCAGGTCTCTATGGATCACTTGATGATTATCTGTTCTGTTCATTTATTTGGGGGCACCTGGCATTGGCTACTGTTGGAAGATAGGATATTGGGCTCGATGAACCCAGTATAGCCATTCTTGTTCTTATGTTTTTATACATATTCTGTTTGTATTTTAATATGTATTTCATCTGTTTTATCTTTATAAATACAATTATTTCAGCTTTATAAATACAATTATTAGTATTTTCATGCTTTTCTATTAGGGTATGTCTAGACTTGCACCCTGTTTCGAAATAGGGATGCAAATGTAGGCATTCGAAATAGTAAATGAAGCCGAGATTTAAATATCCCAGGCTTCATTAGCATAATCTCATCCGGGCACTATTTCAATATCACGCTGTTTCGAAATAAAACGCCCTGTGTAACCACGTTATTTTGAGAGAAAACCCTTCTCTCAAATAACTGTTATTCCTCATACAATGAGGTTTACCAGTTATTTCAAGAGCAGGGTTTTCTCTCAAAATAACGTGGTTACACAGGGCGTTTTATTTCAAAATAGCGCAATTTTGAAATAGCACCAGGATGCGATGGGATATTTTAAATCCTGGCTTCATTTACTATTTCAAATGCCTACATTTGCATCCCTATTTCGAAATAGGGTGTAAGTGTAGACATACCCTTACATACTTAGTATTATTCTGCTTATTATTGTGATAGCAGTTTTTCATTGCATCTTATTGATCTTGTAGTATCAATTGTTGGGGCGAAATATAATAATATCAGGATAATTTTTAAAGCTGATTTTCATGTTTGTGTGGAGTATCTCTTCTGAAATGCTCTCTACATCTCAACTCAAAATGGGACTTCCTTACGAGGAAATGTGAAACTAGGTGCCTGCACTTCAAAAAATGTTTGCCTTGCGCTTTCTTAATCCATATTTCTCCCGTGCAGAAATCTCCACGTTCACTCTGCCTTTGTTCTGCCGTCATCTAGAAATAACTTTATCTTTGTCTTATTTAGAAAAGTTCACACCAGCAGAGAAGGGCAAAACGAACAGTGGGAAACCTGTCTTCCCCAGAATGACCATTAGAGTCCTTCTTAAAAGCAAAATAAGATTTTCCTTTCACTCAGTTGTGACCATAATTTCTACATTGTTCCAGCTTTATCTTTTGCATTAAACTTTAACAGAGAAAATTGGCCCTGAATTGTCCAAGTATTGAGAGTGTCTTAAACCTCAACTATTCGTACCAAGAAGTCTGTCTTTTTTCATCTATACTTCCTGCAAGATTAATGGAAGCAAATCTTTTGTGTGTTTCAAATAAAATTCTTTGCATTTTGGCAATCATGACAAATAGTTCTCTAAAGCATCTGTGTGCATATCTGCATGCAAAGGGCCAGCATATGAATATGACCTCATACTTTCTCAAATCCTGGTATGCAAGTCATTCATGTTGTACTGGACAGTAGAGAGATCAAACCTGGCAGTTATTTTTTATATATTGCAATTGAGCATTTTCACCTGTTCATGTAAATTCCTCTCTCCCTTATTTAACCCTTTGGAGACTATATTTGTATGTTTGTAGAGAGATACTGTGCAAAAGAAAATTAATGTTAAATGTGAGCTATCAAGTATTTACAAATCAAGAAATCTCAATTAACTCTATCCTCTGTATATCATTATCATTGCACTTTATCATTAACAGTCTTTGTCAATGCCATCATTACTAGCACGAATTAGTTAAAATTGTTCAATATTTGAAGGCATTTTCACAGGTAGTTTTATAAGTGAGATGTAGGGGGGAAATTACCATAACATGTATGCCAGCACTTTAAGAATTTGTATTTTTTTCCATTACAGTATGAACCAAGAGGACCAGGCAGGCCGTTGTACCAAAGAAGAATTTCCTCTAGTTCAGTCCAGGCGTGTTCTGAAGATTTTAACACTCCTCAAGATAATCTTGGTCAGTGTAAAGAGCTTCAGGACCATAGTAACCAGTCTTCTTTCAACTATTCATCACCTGAGTTGTGGGTAAACTCCACCTCATCTGCCCCATATCAGAACATTCCATGCAATGGATCCAACAGAGCAGTACCACCCAGAGAACTGTTAGGTAAGTTTGTTTTCTTCCACTTGCCATCCTGGGGTGAACTGATTGGGCTGGAGTTATAAACTCCAAGGATATGTCTAGACTACATGGCTCCGTCGACGGAGCCATGTAGATTTTTTTGTTTGGCAAAGGGAATTGAAGCCGCGAATTAAATAATCGCAGCTTCATTTAAATTTAAATGGCTGCCGCGCTGAGCTGATAAACAGCTAATCAGCTGTTTGTCGGCTCAGCGCGCTAGTCTGGACGCTCCCCTGTCAACATGAAAGCCCTTTATCGACCTCCCCGGTAAACCTCATCCTACGAGGCATAACGGGGAGGTTGATAAAGGGCTTTCATGTCGACAGGGGAGCGTTCAGACTAGCGCGCTGAGCCAGCAAACAGCAGATCAGCTGTTTGTCGGCTCAGCGCAGCAGCCATTTAAATTTAAATGAAGCCGCGATTATTTAATTCGCGGCTTCATTTCCCTCTGCCAATCAGCCTAATCTACATGGCTCCATCAATGGAGCCATGTAGTTTAGACACACCCCAAATGATGCTACACAGCGTATGTATATTGTCTTCCAAGACTTGGAGCTAAATTAGGCAAAATATTTCTGAAGTGTTCATTATTTTGGTAATTAATTGTTGTGCACAAATACTGTTTTCATATACAGTTGATTCAGATAGTTAGCAGGTTGGTATGGTGCATGTAACTGAGAAGTGAATGCTGTAGATCAGGCATGTCAAACTCAAAGCCTACTGAGGGCCACACAAACAAAAACTGATAGCTTTCAGGGCCACCAAAGAAAATGTACTCCTATCGGAAAGTAGTAATTATTTATTATTATAGATTATGTTTTAGGTATATTTTTAATTATTTTTTCAGGTCTTGTTTGACTCTAATACAATAATTTGATGTGTAAAATTGTTATTTGCTCCTATATATTTAAATTAAAATATATTGAGCAAATAATTTTAAAGGTACTTTTTAATTTGTTATAAGATACATAACTTGAAATAAAAACAAGTATAGACAGTGGTTAATCAAATAGAACAGGCTTCTGTGAAAATCTGAGATATTTTGTAAGTTTGAGATTTTGCATAAACATAATTATTCATGCGATTGCAAAAAAAACATTTATTGATACAAAATTAATACAATACATTTTGTGATTTTTATTTGGGAATAAATAAAGAAAATATTAGCAAAATATCCCCCTCTGTTCCCCCAGAGTCAGGGACTCCCAGCCCCACCCCAATGTCTCACCCAATGTCTCACCCCTCCCCCAGAGCCAGGCACTCCCAGCCCCCCGCCAACCTAATGCTTGGGTCTCAGAGCCGCCGCCGCCATCGCCACACTTCTTCCTCCAGGCGCTGGGGCATGTGAGCAGAGCGGCCGGCTGTGAGCAGGCACGTGATGTTGCATGCAGAGCAGCAAGCTGGCTGTGAGGATGTGCTGGGCATCGTGTGCAGAGCGGCCAGCTGGCTGTGATCTGCACTCGGCCACATGCTCAGAGTGGCCAGCGGGCTGCACTTTATTCTTTTATAAAAATATAGTGGTGGGCCGCAAAAAACTTCAGTTGGGCTGCGTGCAGCCCACCATATGCCTGTTTGACATGCCTGCTGTAGAGATTACCTCCAAATAGCTCCACTCTCCTCCAAGTTTTCCTCCAGAAATCTTACTAAGGTCAAATATTCTTTTCCATTAGTTCAGGTTGTAGTTAGGAGGACCTGGTGTGGTGTGAGATATATGTGGTTTCGTCTCAAAGCACTGGTTCTGGTTACTGCCACTATTTTAGATTTTGACAGTGATCTGTATGCATTGAGTTTGAGATCTCAGAGCATTTCCTAGTGAACTCACATTTCACTTAAACATTTCAGTGATATGTGCCATAGAACTGTGGTGTCAACAGACTAGCCATACATGGCTATTTGGCTGGTTGAGTGTGGCTAGTTTGCTACAGCAGTAGCCACTACTCCTTCATGGCCATATAACACGTTGACAGATTAAAGATATATGTACATTGCAGAAGGACAGGCCCACAGATGGGGGTGGGAGGAGGGAAAGAGGGCAACTGCTCTGCAGCCCAGTGATTCAGAAGGGCCTAGGGCTCCCAGCCACTGCTGCCACTACTGTGACAATAGCAGCAGCCATAGCCCTAGGCTCTTTAAATTGCTCCTGGAGCTTCAAAGAAAATAGAGAGATATAAAATGTACCTTATGTATTTATTGCTACCAACTGATAAATCCCAAGGCCAGTTGGACATGGAAGCCATGTTCATGAATGAATGAATAAATAAATGCACACCCACACAAATTTCTCGTGTGAAACACCTAATGC
Organism: Pelodiscus sinensis; assembly: GCF_052426305.1. Classification (NCBI taxonomy): domain Eukaryota; kingdom Metazoa; phylum Chordata; order Testudines; family Trionychidae; genus Pelodiscus; species Pelodiscus sinensis. The sequence continues at coordinate 9,221,601 of NC_143071.1, read as the reverse complement.
AAAGAAATGCAATACACTTTTGAAGTCTGCTAAGTTTTTCTATGTTTACTGATTTGCAGGGGCTGGTAACTCCATTCCAATCTTAACTCTCCTTTCTGGCATTAATGGTTAGCGATTTCGGTGTTTGTGGCTGATGTTATGTTATCCATCTGAGAATAAGAAGCTAATGTTGCACCCGTGCCCTGACTTACTGCCTGGAATGCGCAGTCATTGGCAGCAGAGGTGGAAGGGGCTCACATTTTAGAACAGCAGGAATAGAAGCAACAAGAATATTTAAATAGGCAGCTGTTGGATTCACAGAGTACAAGAGGGCTGGCATAAAATTGTTCTGGGTTATTGCATGCTTCTCAAGGCTCTTCGTAAATTGCATTTTGAGAGTTTTGATGTGCATTCTGCTGTATGTGACTTGTTTTGTAGACTGGGCATAGATTAAGCTGTTATCAGTGGTATTTATTATGCATTTCTTTCTGCACTGAGTGCTTCAATTACAGTTCCTTCTCACCCAGGGCCCTCAAGCAAATCAGCTGGCCTTTCTTTAACCTTAACATTGCTTTTTCTTTGTAAGCCTAGTAACCCTGACTGTCCTGTCTGGTCTTTTTGTCTGTCTTATCTGTCGACTTTTCTGTTTACAAACAAACCTGTTTATGAAGTTTCTATGGCCTTTCTAATAGGATGCTGATCAATGTACCTATTTCTTTGTACTCAGTAATTATCCTACACTGGTGTTTTTGTATATTCAACTCATGAAATTAACATTTAAATTTTAAAGATGGGAACAATTACAAAATACGTCCAGCTCCCCATCACTTGCATTATTTTAGATTTCATTTATATAATTATCTTCCAAATAAAAGGCTGATTTTTCTTAGGTACTGGAAAACAGCAGCAGAATTCCCCAGTTAAAAGTAAGGTACTTCATTAGTATTCAGAAAATTCTTTTGAAAGCAGTTTCATACTCATCATTATAAAGAATGATTTTCTTACAGTTAAAGGAAAAGTTAAACATGAAGCAAGAACGTATCAATGAACAAGAGTTTATTCAGTCTAAACGCTCAATAATTAGTTGGGATGTGTAAGAAGCTAGAGGTTCTTGCAAACTTGGGCAGCAGTGAAATATAATCTGTTTAGGAATAGGGATGTTAAATTGTGTTTAATCAGCTAATCGAGTAGTTGATGGAGTTTCCATCGACTAATCGATTAGTTGGCCCCGGGAGCTAACCCCTTTGCGGCTCTGCCTTTTAAATGTATTAATAACCACCAGGATGTTAATACGTTTAAAAGGCAGGGGCATAGCAGGGAGACCAGGCACAAGATGGGAATCAGCTGATTCGCAGCTCATGCCCATTCTCCCGTCTATGCTTCTGCCTCTGCCTCCGCCTCTGCCCCCCTGGGAGATGGTTCTGGTGGGGAACCAGCTATTAAACCAGCTCCCTCCAGTGCCGGCTCTTGCTCCCCTCCTCTTGTTGCCTTTCTCTGATAGAAGCAGCAAGGAGAGGGGGTGGAAGCAACTACTCGAGTCACTGCTCAACTCCCAATAAGCATATGATTATCGGGTAGATGACTAGTTGACTAGTCGCTTACATCCCTATTTAGGAATTCACTGGGTGAAAGGCAGACACCGTTTCCCACTGTATGGAAACACTCTAAGGCTTGTAGGAAAATTATAACTCCAAATGTAATATAAAAGGAAAATAATTGCCACTACTTAATTGCCCTATGAAAAGAGCAAAACTTCTTTTTTCACATGCTAGTGCTCATAAAATAATTAATGATGTGAAGGCCAAAGTGATTTAATAAGAAACTGTTTTAGTCAAAAACTGTGAAACGGTGAATTTTGAGGTAGTTTTTTGACTAATAGAGTCTCTTATTAAACCATTTTGGCTGTAAGTTGGGCAACCTTCAATACTCACCTTGTTCTGACAGCATGTTATAGCCTCTGCTTCTCGTTGTTGGTCGTGGTTTAAGTATATGTGATGCTTCTTAGGCAAGCAAATCTGTTAGCCACTCAAAGGAATGATGGAATATAAAAAAAACCTAATTATTGTTTGCAAATATTTGATTCTCGATGATTCACTACAGCAAAAGAGTTAACCCTTTCCTTTTAAAATAAGAAGAAACAATTATTTTGAACTAGCAGGTGAGACCCGTCGTTGACCGGGCAAAGTCATTTTGCGTAGATTATACTTATAGGAAAGTTCAAGAAATTAAATATATGTCACAGAAAATTGTATTAATGTGCTTGCAAAAGGGTAATGTTCTCTCAGGGCTCAATCCTGCAAAGTACAGTGTGCTATGACCTTGATTCAGTAAGGCACTTAAGCCCTTGCATGATTTCAAGCACGCATGTTGCCCCAGTGGTCCTATTCAAGTTAAGGGAGTGCTTTAGCTGGATTGAAATCCAGAAAACTCTGTGCTTTGCACAATGGAGTCATCATTGGAATCAGACTGGCTCATGGTGAATTTCTGAAGGATAGGTACTAAAATATTATTGTACCTTATTTTTCAATATACACCATCTTTTCAGTATTTGCCTTCATGCTGAAGTTTTAATTGTGTCATTTTTTTTTCAGTTCGGATATATGATCTGTAGGGTCTAAATCTTTACATTCCCACTCAGTTTTTACTCAAACCTTATTCCCAGTGGGAGTAGTCCCTCTGTCTCCTACAGGCATGGTTGTAGTAAGGCTTACTGTATATTGGTGTATTTGCTTGTACCTAAGAGAAGACTAAGAAAAAAAAGTAATTTTTTAAAAGAGGCCCTGAAGAAATCAAATATTGACCTCAAGCCTTCTGTCATTTCAACTTAACATTGAGGTTCTGCGATATCTGTCTGTCAGTTTATCGTTGTGTATCAGGGCATCAACAAATGGATTTCACTTGCAAAGGCTTTTAGTTAAACCTGCTTTATTGTTCTGTTTCCAGCTCCACCGAAGACAGTCAAACCCCCAGAGGATCACCTGAAAGCTGAAAACATACAGCTGTCCAATTCCTTCAACTACAACATGCTGCAGCATCTCGGCCAGTTCCCACCCCTCATGCCCAACAAGCAGATCGTTGAATCCAACAGCAACAGCCAGCAGAATGCTGGTGGGAACAAGCCTACCATGTCCTACGCAAGTGCTCTGCGGGCTCCACCAAAGCCCAAACCTCCTCCTGAGCAGGCAAAAAAGAATAGTGACCCTTTGTCTTTGTTTCAGGAACTTAGCCTAGGTAGTTCATCAGGTAGCAATGGCTTTTACTCCTATTTTAAATAATCAGATTATTTTTTTTAGAAAGAATTTAATTTCTATTTGTGTCAGTAGACCTATGATAGTTGGGGCTTCACCTGTAGTTGCAACTATTCCCTTTGTTTATATTAGTAAATATATCCTCACTTAATTGCTTTGCTGCTAGACTTGCGACTAATTTTTTAATTATATTCCATTATTTTGCAATTTTTTGATGTGGGTCAGAATTTTGAAACCTTTTATCTAGAACACTCGCGCACACACACACACACACACACACACACACACACATTATTTTTTAATTTGTGTAATGTTACCAATGTGTTGCATTAAGCTAGCAGCTAAGAGGTTAACTGTGCAACTTTAAAAAAGAATAAAAATAAAAAAAACTTTGTCTAAATTGTATTTAAAAAGAAATTGTAAGTAGCAATGACATTTATTCAATAACATTAGCATACTGTGCTGGGTTTCTGTACCAGAAATGGCCAGTTAATGTAAAAATGTATGTTATTTCTGCTTAAATTCATTTAATTTTTTTTAAATAAAGGTGCAGCATCTTATAAATACTTTCAGTTTTATCAGCTTTTTTGTGAAGGGATGCTGCATTCTGAGACTTTTATAGTTTTAGATTCTGTATGATGTGGTATTGTATTCTCCATTCACTGTAGGGTAAAGTAAAGGCATTCTTTGCAGACACATGCCATTGTTTGGAAACATTCGGATAAAAAGCATTGTTATACTTTAAAAAAATGCTCTACATTTTATTTTTGGACAAGCTACTAATTCAAGCTTGTTTGAAAGCTTAATTTGATAGGTTTTTTTAAATGAATCATGAAGCTGAAAATAAATTTTTAGGTATGTTGGTGCTTAGTAGATTTAATAACTATTTTAAAAAAATTGCGTGAATTTAGTAAAATACTTGGGTTTTTTCCCCCCACTATGCATGTGTAAATGTTTGTAATCTGGCTTTTTCCCCCCTTAGCCAGTGGTATAAAGATAAAGAATTGTGCCGCTTTAAGATTTTTTTTTTGTTTTGTTTTTTTCTGGGTTTTTTTTTTCTTCCAGTAAAACTTTTGGTACATTATTTGATGTTTACATTAAAATGTGACATTATACAAAGAAATTTCAAATATTTTGCTAACTGTTTTGTTTGAGGAACATCATTAAAGAAGAGATTTAATGTTTGTCAAAGCTGTATCTAAATTTATCTAACTCTTCTTTGGGACTAAAATGATCTCCATCTTGTTTTATCTATATGAGTTCTACTCAGGATCTCCACAAACCTTCTCCTTTAGGACAACATATAGAAAGAGAATTCTACAGTGGATTTATAGATAAAAGAGAAATCCGTGGACAAAAGCTCTAAGGATAACATTTATGCTTTAGGAATTCTGGTCTTGCACATTCTTCATAATTTTGAAATCAAGGGTTGAATCTTGATAATTTACCTGGAGGTGGTAGTCCAACACTCAAAAGATCTCTTTAAATCTGGGACATAATTGATTTTTCACTAGACTAGGGTTGATTGATTTATAATATTCCTCCATTAAATGTAAGAATTGCAATTTCAGAGTGAAGGAGGATTTACACTTTGAGTTTCTCATTGGAATTGCACATCTCTCCCACCCACCTTGGGAAATGACAAGGTTTAATTCCAGACTTTTATAGCTGTCAGTGAGGGATTGTGCAGATGAGCAGTGCTCACTGCTGTATTCCATCAGATTTTTGTTCTGGTTGTAATCAATGTATTTGTGTTTGACTTTGGGTTGTTAGCTGTGGGTCTTTACATAAAAAGGCTCATTTAAATTCAATGCACTACAGAGGTTTGAAGGGATACTATACATCTTTGTAAGGCTCATGGTTCAGAAATGTAGTTGAAAACCTACTTTTCCTGCTGTAAAAAAAAAAAAAAAAAAGAAAAAGACACAAATAGCTAGTTAATCTGTGTCCTCCTATATCAAACCAAACAAAAGGTGTCAGGGGGTGGGTGAAAAGACATTTCCAAATGCTGCTTAGCAATTTGATGCATAACACCAAATAAAGAGGCTCCAGAATAAGATCTGAAAACCCTTAAGCTAAACTCCCATTGACTTCATTGGACATTTGCTCAGTTGAGGACTGCAGAAATAGGTCCAGGGGAATTTACAAAGGACAGATCCTCAACTTGGTGTAAATCAGCACACATCCATGTATTTGGGTAGAGCTAAGCTAATTTAAACTATCTGAACAATTGGCCAACAAGATCTGGGAGATAATCTGTATGTTTGAACGTTCTAGTCTGTGGAGAATTCTTGGTAACATGCACAACACTATGACAAAAAGTTAGACGGGGTTCCAGTGACTTCAGTTTGCTGAGCTGGCACTGTAATTTCAGGACGCTCAAAGTCGCTTGTTGATATGGAGCAGTCTTTTGGTTCTGTTTACATTATCTGAATAATTAATTAATAAACAGCACTTTTTAATTAACTGCTATCTGTGAAATGGTTAAGGAAAAGGTACTGGCATCCCACCACATTAACGGTTACATACTGATGATATAACTACAGTAGCCACATTACAGATTAGGGAGCATTTTCATTCTAAATTCATGTTTTAAACTACTTATCACTTCCTCTTAAAATTATTATTTTACAATCTGGGTTAATTTTTTCCCGTGGTTTCTCGGAGTCCAAGAGCAAGATCTTTTGAATAATATTTTATAAAATTCCACTTTGCCATTTCCAAGATTTTAGAGTGAGCCAGAGTGAGCCAAATGTGTTCTTCATGGCTTGAGATATTTTTCAGGTGCTTACACACACACACACACACACACACACACACACACACACGGAGGGGGAGTCTCTAAAATGTCACATGTGACTTGTACTGTCCCAAGAGTGAGGGTTTTTTTTTTTAGTTTTATGCCTAATTTCTTCACATCCCACGGAGTTATTGCTACTTGCAAATACTGTATTAAGTACAGCTGGTTTGGAAAAAAAAAGAAAGGGGAGAGTTTTTCCACAATATTTTCATTAATTTTTGTTTTAGCTTTCTCCCAAATTTCTAAATTTCCAACATCTCCTAAGACCAAGCATGCCCAGTGTCATGCTGTCTGGAGTGGCTTACAACATGAATGCCAAGTGCTGCACTAGAACAAGTGTCACTGAGGTGTCTGGGTCAGCAGGATCCTTGGACAACGGGTTAAAGCTTATGAACAAAGCTCTTAGTTCCTGATCTGAGTCTTCCGTTTCATGGGACATTCCCCTATCTTTATACAACTTTTCAAGGTCTTTTGTGTGAAGATCTTGTGATTCACTCATTGTGACTAATCTTTATGTTTAAAAACTCACTATCAAATTTCAAGAGCTTTGGATGAACAGCAATCTGTGGTGGGGCAGAGGGGAGGGCTGTCCAACACTAGACTCTGGGATTAACAGAGCCATAGGAAGGCTGTGCAGGAGGCAGCCAATCACAGAAGGGCTTATAGAAGCAACCAATCAGGGCTGGACCATAGAAGAAGATATGTAAAGCAGTGAGAGTCACTCCCTGAAGCATGAGGAGGGAGGTGTGCAGCAAGCATCCTGGACATAGCAATGTTGCAGGCAGAGATTCAGGAAGCTACAAGCAGCTCCTTGTGGCCTGCAAGGAGCTGCGGCTGAGGCTGTGAGGCAAGGGCAAAAAGGGTACTGGATCTGTGGGGAAATGGCCCAAGGAGATCTACAGAGGAGTTGGAAGGGATGCAGCAAGTAGGGGCCCTGGGCTGAGACCCAGAAGCCTGGTTCCTCCCTGCCCCCAGGCTGGACTGAGGGACTGCCATATTATTCCCCGGAAGGGGGAAACACGGAACGGCACAGCCTAGAGAAGTGTATCACGAAGACACTGCATATCTGGGAGTAGCATGGATCCTGAAGCAGAAGTGATGGCAAAAGCCATCACCAGAGGAGGGGCCCTGGAAAACAGACCGAACCCCCAGGACAGCCAGCAGGGGGTGCCGCAGTGGTGAGTCTAACCCTGTCACAATCTGCAAGTCCAGTTGACCTGTGGGACACGAATCCTGCCAAGACTATGCCAACTGTCCCGCTGTTTGGAATGGCTCATGACAGCGAGCGCCAACCTCAGGGCAGACTGAAAAAGCAGAAACTCCCCAACCTGGTTGTATGTTCAATAATTAGATTTCACCAGCCCCGTGACAAGTGTAAACTCCTAAAGCACTGAATTGGTCTTACTCCAGAGTCGAAGATAGTCTCCTTGTGCGTTCCAGTCTATCTCACCCAAACAAGCAATGTGCACACTCACAGAGCTGCAGCTCATGAAAGCTTATGCCACAATGAAATTGTTAGGCTTTAAGGTGCCACCAGACTCCTGCTGGTTTTTTGCTGAAACAGACTAATGTGGCTACCGCTCTGAAACTTTTCATAGGGGGTTAGCAGTTTGCAATAGTTGAAATTTTCTCTTGTTTGGTGAGTTACATAATTCAGAACAAACATTTTATTGCTATAGCGCAGTGTTTCTCAAACTGCTCCGTGGAGCCCCAGGGCTCCGCAAGACATCTGCCAGGGCTCCGCAAGGATGACAAACTGGAAACATCGATAGGTACAACACATACAATCAATGGACCGCTGGGGCTCCGCATAAATTTTACGCATTTAAAAGGGCTCCAGAGCCCAAAATGTTGAGACATGCTGCTATAGTGCAACTGTGAATATTCCCTTATGCATGGGATACAGACATAAGTAGGTTCGATACATGTAGTAACTCACAAGAATTTTGTAAAGTCTAATTACTAAACACATTGTTGTAATTCCAGTACCCATGTTAACTACACTATTACATAGGTCAACTGGACTGGTTTCCAGCAATGAATTTGTCAGTGCTCAGTTGAGTTCTAAAGCCTGGACAAAAGCTGGCACCTGATCTGCCAGTGTCACACCCAGAACATGCCTTTCCCCAAACCTTGGAAAGCTGAGAGATGCAGGTATTTGATTGTACAGTAAAACTCCAGTTGTCCGGCATCCAGTGGTCTGGCACTCCTGATAGTCTGGCACCACCTTGAACCCGGAAGTGCTTGAGGCAGCTGAACAATTGTAGCTGCTTTGCCCCGGGCTTCCCCGAGTCAGCTGCTGGGCAGTTTCAGCAGCGGCTGACTGGGGGGCGCCCGGGGCAGAGCAGCTGGGGTGCTGCCGGGTTGGTCCCGTAGCACCGCCCCTTGCACCCGGCAGCACCCCAGCTGCTCTGCCCCGGGCTTCTCCAAGTCAGTCGCTGGTCAGTTTCAGCAGCAGCTGACTTGGGGATGCTCGGGGCAGAGCAGCTAGGGTGCTGGGTTGGTCCCGTAGCGCCACTCCTTGGCACTGCGGGACCAACCCAGCAGCACCCCAGCTGCTCTGCCCCGGGCTTCCCAGTCAGCCGCTGGGCAGTTTCACCAGCGGCTGACTTCGGGAGGACTGGGGCAGAGCAGCAGGGGTGCTGCTGGGTTGGCCCCGCAGTGCCGCCCCCCCATACCCTCCACCCCAGACCCCTCATAGCCCCCCCTTCCGATAGTCCAGCATATCTGATAATCTGGCACCCCCTGGGTCCTAAAAGTGCCAGATTATCAGAAGTTTAATGTACTTTGTACTTTAGGGCCCAGCCAAGCACCCGTGGAAATCAAAGGAAGTACTTCCCTTCACAACAGTGGGCATTGGACCAGGCTCTTAAAGCACGTATGCTCACGCACACATGTGCACGCACACACACACACACACACACACACACAATTATAGGTACTGTGCAAACCATAATTCTAAGTTGTGGGCCCAGATCTTTAACTTGTTTAAATTGCTGTAGCTTAGTTAAAGTCAGTGAAGGTTGGACAATTTAAACTAACTGAAAGGGCCCTTGACTTTTTCACAGCTAAAATATCAACCTTGACATTGTGGTTACATTAGTCTCAAAGGGGTAGCCCTGTTAGTCTGTAACTTTAAAAACAAGCTGTGTGCACATTCACAGATCTGAAGAAGTGGGTTTTGCCCATGAAACTCATGGTACTATATATATTTCTGTTAGTCTCTAAGGGCATATCAACACTAGGAAATTATTTTGAAATAACTCCTCCTGAAATAACTATTTCAACATAAGTGTTATTCCTCGTGGAAAGCAGGAGTTATTGTTTCTAAATAACCAGCCCATTATTTCAAAATAACAGGCTTGGTAGTGTGGATGCTCCACTTGTTGTTTGGAATAAGGGGTAGTGTAGACCAAGGCTTTGGTGCCAAAGGACTACTTGTTGTTATTGTAGTTACAATCAAATCCAGTGTCCCTTACTTAAGAAAGATTCCCAATATGAAGGTCTATGGGCATTTTGCCTGGATAAGGATCACTGGATCTGGCTCCAAATTAAGAGACTTTGCATTTAATATCAAGAAAGAGTTCTGGTTTTGATTTCTTCTTTTTAAATTCATTCTGCATTTTTCATTAGCAAAATACCGTACTCTTATGAGAATTTGGGTCTTTGCTACATTAGAAGCAAGTTGCACATGACAGAATTGAGAGAGCAGTTCACCATACATTATTGGAACGAAAAGCTAAATCACTTAATTTCCAGGTACTGTTTAAAAGTAAGAGCAGCTGTTCTTTAAAAAGACATCATTTAAACATGTAGCTGGTAGATGTTTCTTCTGTATTTTAAGGATTCATTTTGCAGAGAGCTTACAAGCCTGTATCTTGGTCATCTTAGATCAGAAAAAAGAACCAGTGAGAAATCCTGCTCTCTAATATGTGAGGCGAGAAATATCTTTGAAATAGGATGGTTCCTGAAATCAGTTCTTTGGTATTAATGTGAAAGCATTTTAACTTGCTGTCCTTGGTCAATTTCATTACAATACTGGCTGTGAGTTCACCAACCCATATCTCGTCCTCATTCCTCCTGCTGCTCATAGACGTTAAGGCCAGAAGGGACCATCGCGATCATCTAGTCTAGTCTGATCTGCACATCTCAGGCCACAGAACCTCACCCACCCACTCTTCTAATAGTCCCTAACTTCTGAGTTACTGAAGTCTTCAAATCAGTGCTGGAGATTCCCAGTGAACAAACTTGACCTGAATGCACAGGGGCTTTCTTGCATGTTCTTCTGGAATAACCTTTTCATCAGCTCCTAAGTGAATTCGGAGTCTTAAGTCTGATTTTCCGAAGTGCTCAGATCACACTGATTTTCCAAATGACACTTGGATTCCGCAGCCACTGAGGCACTGCTGAAAAATTTACCCCAGTCTTCCAAGGAGGTCTGTTTGTTTTACAGATATAGGTGAAATCTTGACCCTCTCAAAACCAATAGGCATTTTGCCATTAACTTCAGTGGGGCAAGATTTTACCCATAACTTTTATGTTCCACTGGTAGCACATTTAAAAACAGCTAATTATGCCTTGGATGCAAAGAGATATTTCAGAAAGCCCAGTAACAAAGAAGCAGGCCTCTGGAAGAGCTCTGAAACCACTGTGCCCACTGTGAAAACGAATATACTTCATGTTAGCAGTGGACTCTAGCACAGCTGATCAGAGACATTATTTTCGTACTGATTTACTGATTCTTAGAGTATTACTATAACAATGAGCAGATATTTGCTACTTGTTTTCTAGTTAAAGCAGGGGTGGGCAAATACTGGCAGATCCAGATCACCAGAGTTAGCTTCTGGTTGGCCCCCACCACTGTCTTTACCTGCATGACTGCAGGCACCCATGATCACAGCTCTGTTGGCCATGGATTGCTGTTCCCAGCCAATGGAAACTGCGGGAAGTGGTGTTCCAGTCTGTACCACTTCCCTCTATTTCCATTGGCCGGGAGCAGTGATCTGCAGCCAACGGGAGCTGTGATTGCCAATACCTGCGGGCAGGCAGGTAACTATAGTACGGCGGCTGAACCACCACAATGTATTGCCCACCCCTGAGTTAAAGGGAACCTTAGGATAGGTATTAATGATAAAAGAACTTTCTCAAACTAGACTGGCCCAAATGGATGTCTTACATCATGGAAAGTTGATTTAATCTTTCAAAGTGATGTGCAGTTTTAGGTGCCTTCTCTCAATGACCAGATACATGTGATTTTCAGATGGGGGGTGCTTGGCATTTCTAAAAATGAGGCCTCTGTAAAGTATCACAATTTGGGCACCACAAATCAATTACTGGTCACTTTTGAATATGTATATTCACTTTTGAATACCATCCCAGTACTTTCCTCCTCCTTGCTCTACCTTTCATGGATTTTTTTTTCTTTTCCTCCTCTACTGCAGTTTTCATAGACATCTGTAATGCTTGAGTTCAGTTTTCCGTCATGAGGTCTGCGTCAGGCATTTGTCCATCCCTAACATCAAACAAGTGCCTCGGTAGCGTGGATCAGCACGGACCTTCCAATTATTGCGAGGCACTGTGGATGTTCATAGGGTGAGTTAATTTTTGGATTTGTCCACACATTGTAGTGCAGTTCTGGGACATGCCAAGCAATGCAGGTGGAGCAAGCTAAGGCTTTGTTTCTTAATTTCTCTGTGATGTGTGTTTATTTTTGCATGTACAAAACTGACACAACTTGCCAGGGTAAGTTTGGTGGAGAGGGTATCATTCTACTTTGCAGTCTCAACCCACAGCCAGTTATGCTGTTGTTGGGCTTAAATTGCAGCAAGGGAGGTTTAGGTTGGACATTAGGAAAAACTTTCCATCAAGGTGGTTAAACACTGGAATAAATTGCCTAGGGAGGCTGTGGAAAATCTCTCATTGGAGATGTTTAAGAGCAGGTTGGACAGACATCTCTCAGGGATGATCTAAATGGTGTTTGGTCCTGCCGTGAGGGCAGGGGACTGAACTTGCTGACCTCTCGACGTTCTAGTTCTAGTGTTCTATGATTCTATGACATCACAGGCGCATGCTAGGGGAGCTGATGAAAATGTGATTATCAAGGGGTGATGTCAGTTATGATCTTGTAATATATTCAGCACATTTGTATATGGTCCTACACTGAGAGGTTAGTATATTTGGTCAGTATGGAGTTTGTAGACAGGCCCAGCTCTGGGTCTGACAAAAACTCAGTTTGGTCACGCCATAGAGGAACTCCTATGGATAGAACCATGAATGTGGCAAGTTAGTAAGAGGATGTATGGTTGTATAAGCAAATGGTGAATAAAGCACATAGTAGCTGATCTCTCTGCTATTTAAATTTATGGAAAGAAAGGGCTTGGACAATGAATGGATCATTTAAAAAGGTGTTTTATATCATCCACAAAAAATAATAGTCGCGTTAATACTTAAAAATCCACAAATAGTCCTGCAGCACCTTAGAGACTATAAAAAATGTAGATGTATCATGAGCTTTCTGGGCACAACCCACTTCTTCAGATGACTGGACTAAGGAGTCCAGGGTACAAATAAATAGCAGAGAAAGAGGGTATGTCTACACTACCCTCCTAGTTCGAACTAGGAGGGTAATGTAGGCATACCGCACTTGCAAATGAAGCCCGGGATTTGAATTTCCTGGGCTTCATTTGCATAAGCGGGGAGCTGCCATTTTTAAAACCCTGCTGGTTCGAACCCCGTGCAGTGCGGCTACACGGGGCTCGAACTAGGTAGTTCTGGTACACCTCGTTCCTCGAAGCCTAGTCCGAACTACCTAGTTCGAGCCCCGTGTAGCCGCGCTGCACGGGGTTCGAACCAGCGGGGTTTTAAAAATGGCGGCTCCCCGCTTATGCAAATGAAGCCCGGGAAATTCAAATCCTCCCGGGCTTCATTTGCAAGTGCGGTATGCATACATTACCCCGCTAGTTCGAACTAGCGGGGTAGTGTAGACATACCCAGAGAGAGGTAGGGGAGGGAAAGAGAAGGGGAAAAAATACTGCCGGTTAGAGTGTCTGTGCTAAATGAGGTTAATAGAGAGGGCTGTAAGTACCGGTTGCTTAGCTTTTGATGTCATTAGGGTGTGGAATGTAGCAGCCCATCCAGGTCGGGTCTTAGTTCAAACCTTAGTTACAGGTGTCAAACTTGTAAATGGAACCAAGTTCTGCAGCTTCTCTCTTAATGTTACTGGCGTATCTTGCACGTATCAGCTGGCCCTCAATACTTGACTTCCACATTGTGTCTGCTACATGGGCACTCAGCTGCCTTACCTTGGTGGGTTGGGTATTTTGATATCCTCTTCTCCTGACCATAACAACTTTGGGGAAGATTTTAAGAAGTGTCTAAGGGATTCAGGAGCACAAGTTCCAGTGCAACTCATGAAACACTTGAGAAAATCTGTGAATGCTGTATCAAGGTAAATAACCTTTCTGATTTCAAACCCAGCCTGGAACCATAGGAGCATTCTTTCAGAGATGGCAATTAGAGAAACCCATCTGCTCTGGAGATACCAGTCAAACCAGGGCCTATTTTAAGTGGGATATAAACTTGTGCAGGAAGCCTTGTTTAGACTCTTTGGAAGTATAATTCACCCCCCATGACATAGGCTTCACAGGGACTTAGGCCCTGGTCCTGCACTGTTAAAATCCATGGGAATTTTATCATTGACTTCAGACAATTAGGCTCAAATCCTAGCAAATAGACCTTAAGCCAGCTGTCTTTATAGGACTGAACTTTACCTTAAATATACATTTGTTCACAAACCTTGGAAATGGATAAATCTTGTATGATATGTGAAAGTATAAAACTCTGAATGAGTCAATTCCCATTTATTAGAAGGGAACACAGACACACAGTTTTTCCTTAATGACGTGACCAGAGCTTTCAGTGAGACTGATCTTGTAGTATTTAGAGAAAAATGTGATGCGTATAAATAAATAAGTTGTGGCAAACTACCTATGAAGGATTGTTCAGAAAGATTGTAAAGCACCCAGAATGATTTACATCTTTTAAATATTCATACCACTCTTCCCAGTCACCACAATGAAGCTATATCCATACGGTGCTCTTTTTTTCAGATTGATTTGTCTTAACCACTTTGTGATTCCTTGTAACATGCATTGCGATGGGGCTTTCCAGTGTGTATTTACACTATAATGACAGTCTGGATGCACGCCCTTAACTTTTAAAGATTAATGGTAACATTGAATGGATGTTACTGCCACATTTAAAATGTATTTATGATAAACACGCCTTTTCAATAAATAATGCTGACATGTACCCGTGGGTTATGTTTGCCGTATACGCTGCTGTTTCTTCATAAACCGCTTTGAAGCACCACACCCCTATTCAGGAAGAATGGATTTCTTCCTTCCTGAAGGGGAGAGGGGAAAAGAGCTTTGTTTTATATGCAGCCATTGCTGGGGGCGAGGGGAAAAGTAACTGTATTGAGGAACATGGGGCTGGAGCCTTCAATGGCGAAGATCAGCATAGCTCTGTCAGCTTTCTTGTAGTGATGCTGCTTTTACACTAACTGAGCCTCTGGGATGATGGGCTTTGTTGCAACATGGAAATAGATGTAGGGATAAAATGAATTTCTGCCTTCCGAGTGTTAATGCACATTATAGCTCAAGAAGGGACTGAGCTGACAGCTGGGATTTAAATATTAGGGATCCACTGGACATTTTGTCTTTGACTTCAGTGGGACCAGCATTTCACTGTGGGACTCTTTTGTAAACAAGGCGCACCCTGATACAGGGGTGTGGTTATATCCTCTGTCAAAAACCCATTTGAAATGGTCCTTGATTTTGGAGATGGAAATGTAGTGCCCACAGCCATTTGTGAAATGGGTGTAAAACACAGCCCCATCTGAGCGGTAGTGGGTTATGCTCACTTTTCATGGCGTAAGGGGCACCAGAGCTGCTGGTGAGTTGGGATTTCTGCCTGTGAGGACACTGACGTAAGATTACACACACCCTTTCCGGAACGCAGAAAGGTCGACAAAGCAGCTTCAGCCACAAGTGAAAGAGAGAATCACGGGATGTGAAAAAGTAGCAGCGGAATTGATGCTCCATTAGTAACACTCATTGTAGGTGGTGAAGGACAGGTAGAGCTGTGTGCTATTGTAACCCACACACCTAGGCTACATCTACACTGCACCTCTCTTGTGCAAAAGCCTATGCAAATGAAGCGCTGATTAGTATATTGTCGTGCTTCATTTGCATAATTAATTAGGGGCCGTTTTTGTGCAAGAGGCTTTTGTGCAAGAGCCGTTCTTCCTCATTTTTTCAGGAAGAACGGCTCTTGTGCAAAAGCCTCTTGTGCAAAACCAGCCCCTAATTAATTATACAAATGAAGTATAGCAATATGCTAATCCATGTTTCCTTTGCCTAGGCTTTTGCGCAAGAGGGATGCAGTGTAGACGTAGCTCTAGTGTAGTTCACTGTCCCATGCTGTAGTCTAGGTGCCACTGCAACAGATAAGAACAAGAGACCTCTACAGCAGGGCCTGAGAGCTAGCTGGCTTTTAGTTCAAAGGGTAGAGGTTCCTATACTAAGCTCCAGACATCCCAGGTTCAAATCTGGCTGGTGGTGGTTACGCTATCTGCAACTGGAGAGAGAATTGATTCCTATGGGACTCCACAAGGGAAGGCATCTAGTGGTAGAAGTGCAATTTTGACCGTCACTACCCATTGGATGCCTCCTTTGACTCAAACGAGCTGTTTTAGCTCACTGCCCTGAACCTGTGTCATCTCTGTTAGGTGACGCAACAATATCTCATGGTCAACCGTGTGGACTGCTCTGTTCAGGAGAATGAGAATGGATCATCCATCAGTGCCATTAACACCGTTCCACTTCTATACTCTGGTCTGCACCCAGCTGGTGCTGAGTGGAGTTAGCTTCAATTAGATGAACTTACAGTTGGCCTGAGACTACCTTCCTGATGAGCTTGCTCAGGAACTGGAGTTCTGACACAGGATAGAATTGGCTAGCACCTCGATATCCACGGTGAGGTTCTTCAGTGTTAGATTATTTGCATGTTAGAAAGAGGAAGAGAAGCTTCAGTCCTTGAATGAACCGTTGGCTGTTTCAGTCAGGAGCGGTCCCAGTTGTTTGTGATGCTCTTTCACAAGCCAGGAAGGGTCTGGGTCAATTTCACACGTTTTGACTTGTGTCTCCTTTAGGGTGTCCAGAATTTCTAGCGGAGTGAACGTAGTGAGCATTGGGAAAGCCGCTGGGCTTCTGTTTGCTGAGGCAGAGCCTGTGGCATCTGGAGGGAGCACAGAGGGGCCGACATGTGCTGGACCTCTGGGACAGATGGAGGGGGGGCCAGCTCTGCACTTATGGAAGGGGCAGGTCCTTAAGTGAAAGGGGGTGGGGCTTGCGTAAATACTTCCACGCTCCCGCTCGGGAAAAGCCCTCTTGCGCAAGAGGGCCAGTGTAGACAGGGAAGAACTGTTTTACGCAAAAACGCCCCGATGGCTAACATGTGGATCCGGGCTTTCTTGCACAAAATCGCGTCTAGACTGGCCATGGATGCTTTTGCACAAAAGCATCTGTGCCAATCTAAATGCGCTTTTGCGGAAATACTTTTAACGGAAAAACTTTTCCGTTAAAAGTATTTCCGCAAAATCATGCCAGTCTAGATGCAGCCAGGGTGTCCCTGGCCTCTGTTTGTCAGGGGCTGGAAATGGATGAGGAGATGGATCACTTGCTGATTCCCTGTTTCTATTCACTCCCTCTGGGGCCCCTGGCATTGGCCACTCTTGGCAGACAGGAGACAGGGCTAGATAGACGTCTGGTCTGACCCAGTGTGGGTGTTCTTATCTTCTTGGTGGTAGGCAAGTGCTGGTGGGTAGCTGGCAAGCTGTCAGGAGAACACACTGCAATGCTATGGTTAAACTCCAAGGCTACGTCTACGCTCGTGGCTTCTTGTGCGAGAAATATGCAAATGAGGCTAAGCGTGGACTATCGCCGAGCCTCATTTGCATACCGAATGAGCCACCATTTTTGCAGAAGAGGCTCTTGCGCCAGAAGGAGCCGTCTATACTGCCCCTTCTTGTGCAAGAAAAACCCCCTTGCGCAATGCCGTTATTCCTGAAAACAATTGGCAAGAAGGGGCCATCTAGATGGCTCCTTCTGGCGCAAGAGTCTCTTCTGCAAAAACGGCGGCTCATTAGGTATGCAAATGAGGCTCAGCGATAGTCCAAGCTTCGCCTCATTTGCATATTTCTCACGCAAGAAGTCGCGAGTGTAGACATAGCCCAAGACTGCCTCTCCAGTCTTCTGGGCCTGACGCCTCATGCGTCCCAAAAGCTGGCACTGAATTAAAATACCACAAGAATGACTGGCACAAGGCCTGCTCTCGACACTCACACTCTTCAGCTGACTATTTTCTAGTTGCCGTTGTGGGCTGTGCGCTGAAGGGTATCAGTCCCGACATCTGATACTTCAGCTGGAAGCCGCCGGGCAGATCTGAGCATGCCCCTGGACTCAGGTAAAGCATCCAGTGCAAGAGTGCGGCCAAGTCCGTGCGGAGACAGACACCCTTTGGATCTTTTTAATGGTATCCGATAGCAAACTGGCACGGGTAGAAGCCTCCTTTTATTAGCGGCAAAAAACTGCACCCTCCAGTGTCTTCCTACCAAGGTGCTGAAAGTTCTTTGCACACATGGTTTAAGCCAGGGGTGGGGAACCTAACACCCAGGGTTTGGATGCAGCCCCTGGCTTGCCTGGATCCGGCCCCCAAAGCTCAGCCCCTCACCCAGCATAGGGGAGACCATGCTGGCACTCCAGCCTGCTTGCCGCCCCACCGTGGGGCTGGAACACACAAAATCTACTAGCCGGTCCCCCCCAGGCTCTGGTGTGTGGCAGGCGAATGTCGGGGAGTCTCTACCTCCTTCTCAGTCAGCGGCCACGTCGGAGAGGGTTTGGGGATTGCTTTTTCAGTGGGTCAGCGGCCTCCGATCCCTGGATTAAGCCTTGCAACATTTCAAGGGGCTAGGGGAGAACGGGCCATATTTTAGGGCGGGTGTGTGTCTGTGTGACTTATCCAGGATCACATTGCAAGGCTGCGGGAAAGGCAAAGAGCACCCCTCCCCCCGCCCACATCTCCTGACCCTCCTAAAGAGCTCACAGTGGGCTAGTATAAAAGGGCTGTGTGGGTGCCCTCATCCTGTCTGAGTTTGCTGCCAGAGAGATTTCCCGTTATTGACCCAATTATGAGATGCCACTCCAGACTCCGGCAAACAGATCGTTTCGGTTCAATACAAATACAAGCTGGACCACTTTATGAATGTATTGGATGCAGAGTTCATGAATAAGGTGCGCATAGGTTGTTCCGGGTTCAGGGCAGTTAATTTCAACCAAGTCTTTAAAGGCAGGCCACAGGAAGTAGAAAGAGCTGGATGTTGTAGGAGTATGAAGAGTCCAAGAGGATTGTGGGCTGGGGGCCAGGAGACGGCTGGGAGCAGGGGAATTTGCAAAACGGGTAGAGGAAATTGGTTTTATATATAATAAAAATCTTATCGTATTGTCCAAGGACCTTGTGACCGTATGCCGAAATGCAGCGAAACCCTATTGCTAATACTTCCGCATGGGGGCTCTCACACCTTTTCATGCTGTGGGCCATATTTTAATTGAGAGATTGTCTCAGGAACACCCGATCCTCCCCATTCCTGTCTGCAGAGACCATCGGAACGGGGCCCTCATATCACATACAGTCCCTGAGACAAGTGCTTGTGTGTGGAATAAGAACTAACAATAGCTGGCCATCTAAAAAAAACTTCATCTGTGTTTTCTAGATAGCATTGCTACTTAGTACATTTTGTTTCTCTTTGTTTAATTATATAGACCGATGTATTATTGTCTGTTTCTTAGGGGAGCTGAAGTGTGTCCTTTCTAAACATTCAGCTGTTTTGTTTAACTTGGTTTGCTTGCAAATCCCTCACGTTCCACTGTATTTTAAGTCACTTTTTGCATCTGTGTAAGCACTGCTTTTGGTGTATTACACTGTATCTATTGTAAGTGGCACGAGGAGCCGTACTAAGCGTATATCTGACTGAACAGAAAAAAGAATTTCCTTTAAAAAGCATGCCAGCATCTGCACATTTCTCAAGACACATTCGTGTCCTCCCGGTATCAATCCTCTGACTCGTTTTCCTTGGTGTTTGTTTTTAAAAGTTACCAGATTTCCTAGGAAAATTGTAAATGAGGGCAGGTGACTTGTGCAGTCCCATAAGGTGAAAAAAATTCATGGCACCTCTAAAAATATGCACCACATTAGACGGCTTGACATAAAATACGGGCGGTTCGCATCTCAGTAATTCAATATGTGCAGCAGGGTCTTGTCTGTTGGATTCAACAAGCATTGGATTGAATTGTAGCCCTGTGTAAGTTTCTTTCTTTCTATTGGGTGAAGGGGAGGATTTCTGAAAAGGGAAGTAAAGATAGGCTTGGGATACTGTTAAATGGGAAAAGTTGGAGAGTTCATTTTCACAGAGGAGTCCAAAATGCTGGGTTTCTAATGGAGATGGTTGGCAGTTTCACGGGGATATGGTGAAACTATCACGTTGACAAAAACTTCTTTGGAAGAGAAAGAAAGAGAGGGAAGCTTTCATCACATTAGCCTGGTTAGATGGGACTGAATCAAAGTCACCAAATGAAATTAAAAAAAGGGAAGTATTTCTTCAAACACCATATGGTTAACCTCTGGAATTCCTTGCCAGAAGATGCTGTGAAGGCCAACACTATAAGGGTATGTCTACACTAGCCGCCTAGTTCGAACTAGGGAGGCTAATGAAGGCATTCGAAGTTGCAAATCAAGCCCAGGAATTAAATATCCAGCGCTTGATTTGCATCTTTCCGGCCGGTCTCCATTTTTGAAATTTACAAGTCTGGACTAACTGCCCGCATCTACATGTGGCAGGGACCCGATAGTTCAAAATAAAGCCCTAGTTCGAACTACCTGTTAAACCTCATTCCAGGAAGACAGCTGCCCTGGGTCCTGGTAACACAAAAAGGCCAAGGACTCCCAGCCGCGACTTCTGTTAGTGCAGCAGCACCAGCAACTGGAGCCCAGGCCTTTAAATCACTACCAGAGTGCCGTGTTACATGCCCTGGGAAGCTCTGTGGGCTGGCTGGGGGAGGTGCAGTGTTCTTTGGGCAACACTGAAGGCTGCCTACCCTACCCCACCCCTTCCATCCGAGGCCCCTCCCTTTCCTCCAGAGGCCCCGCCCCCTTCCACGACGTGGAGGCCTGGCCTCTGTTTGTCAGAAGCTGGGAATGGGTGACAGGGGAGGGATCACTTGATGATTACCTGTTCGGTTCATTCCGTCTGGGGCACCTGGCATTGGCTGGGGTCAGAAGACAGGATACTGCGGTAGATGGACCTTTGGTCTGACCCAGTGGGGCCGTTCCTACATTCTCAGTCCCAGATATTAACACCCCCAAACAAACCTGAGCAACTGTCCTATGTGACACCCCTTGAATTACCAATGGGTGTTCACTGGAGAAACACTGGGTGAGCAAAAAGCCGAAGGAAGGCAGCGAGAGCTGCAAGAGATGGAAGACAATTGCCCAGCTGTGGAAGAGCCGTTGTACTTCGATTTCATATGAGAAATCAGTCACCGTCCTTCTCTCACAGCTCCCGCAGAAAGCCTCCAGGCGTGTGGATGGGCAGAGCATTGTAGCAGGTGAGCTCGCGATGGGCATATTGCATATCTACTTGCCAGCGCCATCGGACATGGGGCATCTTCCACTTACAACAAAAATCCCTACCCGAGTCCAAAGCGGCTCATCACCCTGAACTTGATTGTGACCTCACAGCCGTGCACAGTGGGAAGTAGTCACACTAGCAGGTCGTTATTGTTCAGCGGGGTGTTGGCAAGAGCGGGGTGTTGGCTGAGGTGGGTTGAAGTGTTGCCAAACCGCTGTAAGAAACAGTCCTGCCCTGCCACCGAGGGAGCTGGTCAAAGTAGGTTCTCCAATGGGAGATCGTGTGTTGCAAATCTCCCGGCATTTCAGTGTCTTGCTTTTACTTTTGTTTCACCCACTGGCGCCTCCTGGTCAATAGCAGCAGGCGGTTGA
The DNA here is from genome assembly GCF_052426305.1 of Pelodiscus sinensis. Classification (NCBI taxonomy): domain Eukaryota; kingdom Metazoa; phylum Chordata; order Testudines; family Trionychidae; genus Pelodiscus; species Pelodiscus sinensis. Next base: position 9,200,457 of record NC_143071.1, on the reverse strand, counting down.
TGTGTTCTGGGGCCCTTTGGGAGAACCTCTGGGCGTATTTCACGTGCAGCTGGGCTCCGTTTCCCTTTTCTCATTTCCTTCAGCGTTACAGGGTTCTGCTGGGACTTCCTTGTCATGTGGCCTTTTTGAATAATGGGAAAGGAGGCGGAGGGGGTAGAGGGCATAAAAATCAGATCCCTTTGCAATGCGAGTACCGTGCAGCTGAGCTCCGTTTGTCATTGCAATGGCCTCTCTTTTAAAAATAGCCTGACATCTCAAATTGCAGCGGCTGACACCCTCCTCCCACCCCCATTATTGGCTCCGCTCCCCATTTTACAGCTCTCCCTTGGTATAAATCTGAGCTGGTTTCCTAATTCGGGGTTCGACATGCCAGTTTAGTACCAGCATCTGGATCAGGGAACCTCCCGCTTCCGCCATCCTCTGGATCAGTCCCTGCAGAGCGCTAGGTCGAATTCAAGGACTCCGTGTTAAGCTAGATCCTCCCGGGATCTGTCTCTAAGAACCTTTGAGAGCGCCTCCCTCTTGGCAGTGACGTCCTCTCTCTCAAGCCACGCTCCCCAGGAACTATAAAACTTGTAAGACCAGCAGGTGGGGCTTTCTCAGCCACAATACCAAGACCTGGGAACTGGGCAGATCAGAATGACCAGCAGGGGCAGATGAGAGTTTTGCGGGGCACAGGGCAGCACAATTTCAAGAATGTGCCATGGCCACAGCCAACAGATAGTAGCGTGTGCGCGGGGCCTATTGAAGCACAGGGCCCGAGGCAGCCGCCCCGCTCGCCCTACCCTATATCTGCCATTGATGACCAGCAATCCCACAGCCTGCAGAACTTGGTATGAAACTCAGCGTGGTTTAGCATTCCCACCACTGCAACTAAAGTCAGCAAAGAGAGCAGGGCCAAGAGGCGACAGCTAGAATCAAGAGCCATAGTAGGAAAAGAGGGGAGAAGATGGATGGAAGGAGAGGGTATACGTAAGTTTTCTGTGTGTGTGCGCCATGTGCATGTAAGTGCTGACTGCCTTGAGAAATGAGGCGACAAATTAGGTCACCGAGATCTTTTTGAGTTTGGGAGCTGCTCAGATACTTCGGTGGGAAACATTATTCCAAGAACCTCGCTCGCTAGTAGCTAAGCAGTCTTTATTCTTCAGGGCTGCTTGTATGGCACCTTTTCTGCACACTGAATTCACATCACATGCCACTTAAAAATAAAAGATTCAGCTCTCCAAACCTTTGCCTAAAACCTTGTCCTTGCCTAAAAATGTATAAACATGCTCGTGCGTCAATCTGTTCCACTTCCACTTTGCCCTTGCTTTGTAATTTCAGAGCACTAGCCACATTTTAGTGAACTAGGACCTGGATTAATAAGGATGTTAGAAGTACCCGGGGAGAGTAGTATCAGCGGAGTAGCCATGTTAGTCTGAATCTGCATAAGCAACGAGGAGTCCTGTGGCACTTTATAGATTTATTGGAGCATAAGCTTTCGTGGGCAAAGACCCACTTCGTTAGCTACGCGTAGTGGAAATTCCAGAGGCAGGTATAAATATACAGGCCCATGAAAAGAAGGGAGTAGCAATCAAGAGGAAGGCCAGAGATAACAAGGTCAGTTCAGCAGGGAGGGTGAGGCCCTCTTCTAGCAGCTGATGTGAAGGTGTGAACACCAAGAGAGGAGAAACTGCTTTTGTAGTGGGCTAGCCATTCCCAGTCTTTGTTCAATCCTAGATTCAATCCAGGGAGAGTGTAACAAAAGGAGGGGTTTTTTGGTGAGGTACGCCTAAAGTCGAGGCCATTCAGTGAGTCTGTAGCTTAGCCAGGACCAAAACTCGATATTTTCTTGTGTTAAGATCAATTCACTTGCTCCTAAGTCACCATTTTTGAACATCCTATAGGTGGGTGCACATTATTTTGCTCCTGCTCTGTTTGCATCGTGCTTGTCCATGCTGTTAATAAGTGAATTCTTTAGTTCAGGGATTCCCTCTTCTCTCTCTCTCTCTCTTGATGATGATGATTGCCTTCCAGTACTAACACTCTCTGCACATTTTCATGTTGCATAAATAATACGCTCTCTGGGGCATCTGGCATTGGCCACTGTCGGCAGACAGGCTCCTGGGCTAGATGGACCTTTGGTCTGACCCAGTACGGCTGTTCTTATGTAATAATATCCGTGGGTGAATTCCTGCCACTAGCTCAGCTGAGAGAATGAAAACTCAGATTGGTCAACGTCCCTTTTCCTTCCATCCTGCCAACTGTAGACTTTGTTTTCTCTGCATAGAGGCTAATTGCTTTTATTAACTTTTCTTGCAGCACATGCCTACATCCCTGGCAGGGAGGTTTGGAGATAAAAGAAGAGACTTGTACTAAGAGCTGCTGTTTCCCATGGCGAATACCAACAACTGAATTAATGGAGAAGTCCCTCGGCAATGATTATTAAGAGCTGAGAAAAGAAAAATGAAGCCATACACACGCTTCAGTCTCAGCATTGCAGGTAATATGTGTAAATAATAAATTATGAATAAGTCCCTTAAGAGGGGGTGGATAGAAAATAAAGCTTCGAGAGGTTTAGAAAAGGGATCTAGCTTTGCTTTTTTAATTTACTGGGTGACGGGTCTAATTCTTCACTGTCTTGTATTAAAAACATAAGAATGGTCCTACCGGGTCAGACCAAAGATCCATCTAGCCCAGTAGCCAATGCCAGATGCCCCAGAGGGAGGGAACTGAGCAGGGAGTCATCGAGTGAACCGTCCCCAGTTGCTTATTCCCAGCTTCTGACAAACAGAGGTTAGTGACACCGTCCTTGCCCATCCTGGCTAATAGCAACTGCATTTTGGCATTTACACCTGTGCAAAGTGGGCACAAAAGAGGCTAACCCATTTTGTGTTTGCTTTGGATCCAATCTGAACCCCATAGGCTCTACTGACCTCATTAAGCTTTGGATCGGGCTCTTGGTTAATTATCACACAATCACCAGGGCCTGTCATTAAGGGAACTGCTCCCCCCCACCCCACCCCAAGGGTTCTGCTCTTTCTTCAGCACACATGGCTTCCTATGTTGGGCTGGTGGAAATGTACAATGACATGACCATTGGGCAAGTTGTGTCTGACTTAGTAATCTAAAGACACTTTTTCACCCAAGAACAGTTACAAGATGGTGGTGAATAAACGTGTGAGCTTGGAAGAGGACAGCCAACGGGCCTTTTCAGGAGACCGAGGGGCGTTTCACCTCTCCTGCAAGACAGGTGTGTGTCTTTGCTACAGGAACTCAGAATGGAAGACGAGATTCTAAGGTTCCAGCACCATGCAACCAAACGGCAGGTGTCCAAACACTCATTTGTTCTATGCTGGGTGTTGTGAAGAGGCAGGTTAAAGGGCTTGATGGAAGGGGAGAAAGGCAGCTCTGAAAAACAGAAACAGCCCTGGCTAATCAGGGGCAGCTGAGACAGGGCGGCTATAAATTGATGAAGGGCCTGGCGAGCTGACTTCAGGCTGCCACCAGACCTCTTTAAAAACCTTCCTTGTGGGGGGAGGGAGGAAGAGGAATTTGGAGGAGGAGGAGGGAAGAGACAGAGAAGCTGAAAAGCAGAACGTCAACTCTGTCAGAATAGACGCGGAAAGTGAGGGGTTCTCACAGGGAGTTTTTGGGCTCCCTTCCCCCAGCAGCCTGAGAAGCCTGCCAGTGACAGAGGAGGACTGGTTATTCAGCCCAGGCTGACCAGGGTGTCTGCCCCAATACCTGTTTAGCCAAGGGGCAGAACCCAAAAATGCTGGAAAGGGCAAGTGAGACTGCAGGGCTGTGGACAGAGCAGGGGTCTGGGACCCAGGAGTGGGTCTGACCCTGCTGCAGTGTCTACAATGGAAATTACCTCACTCGCCCTAAATCTTTTGCCCAGACTGATCCATTTCTCTGCCGGGGTTTAGACACCTGAGTTTGGACTGTACCATGTTTTTCTTATGAGTTATCTAAAGTGATTCCTTTCCCTCTTGTCTGGCATGTGCCCTCTTTCTAAAAAACTGCTCTTGCTTTCTCAGGGGTGGTGTTCAGAAAGGAGACAAGGAGCGGTGTGAAATGTTGATGTCATTTGGTAGGATCACCGTTATTCAGTGGCAGCTGTCAGTGTCCCTCAAAACAAGGATTATCCTTCATTTTAGCGCCAAAATGCACCTCACGCTGCTCAATCCCAACACTCTATAACAATTACACTACGTAACACTTAGCACTTTCCTGAATCAAAGTCCTAGACAAATATTAACGCAGCCTCACAAAAATCGGTGCAATTACTGCCCCATTACAGAGGGGGGGAAACAGATATAATGGTAACAGCCTCTTTCCTATCCCTGAGGGACTCCAACTTCACTCTGGTGGAATTCAGCTGACCCATGCTCTGAGGCCCGGAAGTGCTTAGCTTATTGCTAGGTTAGGTTAACTCCCTAGGGTAGGTGCTTCACTCCCACCAAAATCAATGGGGGCTTGGTGTCTAAATGGAGCTTTCATCTCCATGGCTCGATGGGAATTTCCTGGCACCGAGAAGGTGCGTGCTCAGACCAGTAGGCCTTATCAGAAATGCTGAGGCAAGCACCTGGAATAAGAGGCCCTGGATGAAATGTTCTGCACAGGGAATTTTGGTCAAAACAATCAGCTGTTGTGGAAAAATGAAAACATAGCGTGACAAAATGGTTTTGACATGTTTCCTTTCAAAAACGTGTACCAAATCGTAATAATTAAAAAAATTCTCCTAGCCTCAAAGCAGTCAGAAATTCCTCATTCCTGGATGTTTTTAAATTAGTGGACCCCAACCTTTTGGGGCTGCCGGGCACCCGGGGGTGGGGCCACTCACGTGCTCGGCTCCGCGTGCTCAGTTCCGCCACCACCCATGTGCCGCACTCCCAGGGGCGGCACCACTCCTGTGCCGCACGCCCAGGAGCCAGCGCCACGCCTGTGCTGCGTGCCAAGGGGCCAGCACTGCCCATACGCCGTGTGCCTGGGGTCGGCATCGCCCATGTACAGCGTGCCCGGGGGCAGGGCCGCCCATGTGCTGCGCGCCTGGGACTGGCGCCGGCCCTGTGCTATGTACCCAGGGCCAGCACCACGCACCACATTGGGGACCACTGTTTTAAATGTTCCCTGCTCTCTTCCCAGGCCATTTTCAAGGGGCTTACACCATTAAAGGAGTGAAAGTAACATTTCTAATGCTCTTTCTCTCTTTAGCTTTTTAAAAAATATTTCTTTCATACTTGCCCAGTGGAAAAAAGTAGAAGGTGTGAGAGACTTTCCCTCCTCCTTCCACTTTTTCTCACTTTTGAACTTACAACCCTTTTTTTCAGGGCCGGTTTTAGGAAGTGCAGGGCCCAATTCGAACCGTTTCGACGGGGCCCCGGCAGCTGGCATTTTTGCGGTGACCAAAAAAACCACATACAAATTTTGATTGAGCAAAAAATACCCCCCAAAAACCAGCACACACAGAAACAACTCACAGCCCCTTTAGATCCCCAGCTACAGGGCAGAGTCCTGCCTTCCAGCCAACCCCCCTTCTGCGGTGCACAGAAGCCGCCGTGCTCCTCCTCTGAGGCCGACGCCCCCTCCTGCAGTGTGCCCGGCCCTCCAGCATGCTTCCAAGTTTAGGGCGCGGGGCCCTCTGGCTTTAGGCACAGGGCCTGATTTGGGGGAATCGGGCGACTCGGCCTAAAGCCGACCCTGCTTTTTTTTTTTCCATTGGAAAACGGGGGAAATTTTTTTTTAAAAAAACGGTAGAAGCCCAGCCCCTGCTCTGCCTCCACATCACCTCTTCCCACACCTGCTCTGCCCTCTCCCTCCCTTTGCATCCCTTCTCTCAAGCCCTCTCCCCAGAGGGAAGTGGCCTCAGGGCCTGGCACACAAGGTAGCAGAAGTTGGACCTCTCTGCGCTCACCGTGGCAGCAGGAGTCGCATGGAAGCACAGAGATGCAGTAGCCTCTGCTCTTCTCCACCAGAAGCTTCTCCAGACCTGTGGCAACGCCGATGGTGGCAGCGGTGGGCCTCAGGGGGTGGGGGTGGTAAATCACCCAGGTATGGCAAGCAGGGTCAAGGGACATGGAGGGGGTGCACTGAGACACCGTGCCAGATCGGGGGTGTCTGCTAGACCACTAGGAGGATTTGAGGACTGGCTCTGGCCCTAAAGTAAATTGAGTTTGAGACCCCCTACATGAGAGGGCTCTTGCTTTACAATACTTTTGCAAAACAGAAGCATCACGTGGCTGTTCCAACAAACGTTCTATGTCCAGATCAGGACGTTACAGAGAGGCAGACACTTGTATAGTTCATCTCCAAAAGCAACTCTCCTGAAACCAGAAATCGAACCTCATTGGAGGATTCCATCTCTTTATTAAAAGAAAGCGTTGTCCCTACAGGTCGGTACTTGCGTGGCTTTGCCATTCGCATTCCAATACAACCAGGAGTCATAGGACTTTTAAGTGCTTGGATCAGCAGAACAAAATAATTTGTAGAGCTTTGTGGGGCCGGGGGAGGGCGACATTTGTAATGTCGACTTTTGTCCCTAAACCTCTTGCAGCACTTCCTATGGAAGGAGCTCCAAATTATGTACAGATAGCAACCCCACATCCTGGCAGTGAGATAGAGAAGCAAAATTCTCAGTGTACTGATGGGGAAACTGACTCACAAAGAAGCCAAAAGTTCCATAGTGAGTCTGTGGCCAAGTCAGTCATTCAACCTAGTTCTCCCAATTCCAGTCTGGTGCTCTAACCACTAGAACATGCACCTTTTCATTATACTATCTATAGGTTGAACCTCTGTAGTCCAGCACTCTCTGGTCCAGAAACATCCATGGTCTGGCATGATTTTAGTTATCTAGATGCCCATTTTCCATGGGTGTGGCCATGTTTCCCGCAGTCCCATAAAGTTTGTTTACAGCCACCAGACTTGGCTGTCAGTGCTCTGTGCTGCTACTTAGCTCTAATTTACCCCTAAATGTCCTCTCTCAGCCCAGTAAACAGTGGAAATGTAGGTAATGCTGCTAGGCAGTAACGACCTTCCGTGGTCCAGAAAATTCTCTAGTTCAGAGCCTGACAGGTCCCAAGGGTGCCAGACTAGAGAGGTTCAACCTGTAGTGTTCTCTTGCTTCCTCTCAACTGCCCTTGCAGAATGTGTTCCCAAATCACAAATGACCTCTCCCAGCATTCAGTGGACTGAGGGTTCACGTTGAGTCACCCAAACTGCTGGTCCTCACACTTTAAAAAAAACTACCCACCAATAATTAGTACAGAACTTCCCTTTGGTTCAATAACCCAGTTTTAACTAAGGACACTTTTTGTCTTCATATCCCACCATCCTGATATGTTACAGAAAAGGTTTCGATTCTTTTATCGCACTTTCCGCGATTGCATCAGTAAGTGCGCCTCGATGAAGGCATTTAGTGCTCTGGTTCTGCATCCATACAACTCTCCCACGGATTCTGTGGGAAGCGAGGCAAGGAGATTAGTAGGAGGGCGATCCCACAGATGAAGAGCAGGACAAAAGAGGCGCAGGCGCAGGCAAAAGACCAGGAATAATAATATTCAATCCAGATAGTCTCCTTGCTGTCGATCATTCTTTTCACAGACTGCCTCATGACTTCCACAGAGATGATCATGCAGAGGCCTGGAGAAATAAGAACAAGAGAACATAAGAACGGCCATACTAGGTCAGACCAAGGTCCATCTTGCCCAATATCCTGTCTGTCAGCAGTGGCCAATACCAGTTGCCCCACAGGGAAGGAACACAACAGGTAATCATCAAGTGATCCCTCTCCTGTCATCCACTTCCAGACAAACAGAGGCTAGGACACCATTCCTACCCATCCTGGCTAATAGCCATTGGTGGATCTAATCTCCATGAATCTATCTAGCTCTTTTTTGAACCCTGTTAAAGTCCTAGTCTCCACCACATCCTCTGGCAAGGAGTTCCACAGGTTGACTGTGTGCTGAGTGAAGAAAAACTTCCCTTGGTTTGTTTTGAACCTGCTGCCCATCAATTTCATTTGGTGACCCCTAGTTCTTATATTGTGGGAATAAGTAAATAACGTTTCCTTATTTGCTTTTTCCACAACAGTCATGATTTTAGAGACCTCTATCATACCCCCCCTTAGTCTCCTCTTTTCTAAGATGAAAAGTCCAAGCCTTTTTAATCTCTCTTCGTACAATGGGACCCGTTCCAAACCCCCTAATCATATTTGTTGCCCTCTTCTGAACCTTTTCCAATGCCAATATGTCTTTTTTGACATATGTATGCAGTATTCAGGACGTGGGCGTACCATGGTTTTATAGAGAGTCAATAAAATATTCTCTGTCTTATTCTCTATCCCCCCTTGCCTTCTTGAGTAAAACAGTGCCCCCCTCCCACACACACACACTGAACAGAGCAGGAATGCTGTGATAGGAGTTTGGCCTGGTAAGTAGCTTCAGCCTATTTGTATAATAAAAAATGTGAGGTTTTACCAAGCCACTCCCTGCTAATATGGTTGCACTGAGATAAAGGGACCAATCCCAGACTGATAAGAGCTTAGCTCTGCATAGTTTGGCATGGAAATGATCCATTTCCAGGGAAAAGAAAATGCCTTACCAAGAACAGGGCAACCTCAGTGACACCTCTTCCTACGTCAATTTTGCGCTGGGGATGTGATGCTCTGGCGGTCAGAGTCACCTAGAGAGGTTTGTGACCCTAGAATCTCCCACATGTTCCTTCCAGTCAGGGCCTAATGGGGAATATTTTAGAAATGCCCAATTTTCCTAAAAAGCTATGAGCAGTCCTGTGGCACCTCAGCAACAAATGCATTGTTAGTCTCTAAGGGTACGTCTAGACTACAGGCTTGAGTCGACAGAAGCTTTGTCAACAGATACTGTCGACAAAGCCTCCATCAACAAAGAGCGTCTAGATTACAGCCAGTTCTGTTGACAAAGCAAGCCGATTTTTTGACAGAGAGTCTAGACGTTCTCTTTTGAAAAAGCACAGTGTGGATGCAATAGTGCCTTTTGTCGACAGAACTCTGTTGACAAAAGGCGTTATTCCTCGTAGAATGAGGGTTACCACCGTTGACAAAACTGCTGTGTTCTGTCGACAGAACTCGGTGGTAGTGTAGATGCAGGTATAGTTTTGTCGACAAACGTCCACTTTTGTCGATAAAACCCTGTAGTCTAGACACACTCTACCACAGGACCACCAGAGTGGTCTACACTCTAGACCACAGGACTGTTCGTTGTTTTTAAAGTTGCAGACAGAGACAGGGTGTACCAACCCTGCACTGGACCTGCAAGGGTTAACCAGAGTTACCTAGCTGAGAGAGCCCCACCCCACAGGCCTGCTGGGCATGCTCCATCTGGAGGCTATCTATAAAGGCTGGTGGAGCGGCTCAATCTGGGCTGGCTGCTGCTGGGGAAGGAGGCGCTGTTGGAGCTCCAGAGGAAGAGCTGTGGATGGACCAAACTGCAGAGGCCAGTCAATGAGGAACGGCCAGAGAAACTCCCAGTCCAGAGGAAAGCAGTGAAGAAGGCTGTAACGGGAAGTCTGGTAGGAAGTAGCCCAGGGCAGGGGGTTATGCCCCCAAAAGCTTGGCATGTTTTGGGTGGATTCCCTGCTGAGCTATGGTGGATAGGGTTGCCATATGGTTTCTAAAAAAATACCGAACAAAAAAAAAAAGAAAGGACCCCGAGAGTTCTTAAGGAAAAAGGACCCCAAAAGTTGTTAAGCAAAAAAAAAAAAAAACACAAAAAAACAGCATGGCCCCTTTAAGAAACGCTTTTGAGGCTTTTTGACCCTAGCAGGTGGCCCTCTTGCCTCCCTGCACCAGGCCAGACAGCTCCCCTGCGGAACCCAATAAGCACCTGGGATTTTCGCCTTCTGGATGGGAAAAAAAAAAAAAATCAGAAAATACCAGACATTTTAGGTGTCCGGTATTTTCTGAATTTATTACCAGACAGGAGGTAAAAATACCAGATTCTCTGGTTTAATACCGGACACCTGGCAACCCTAATGGTGGATCACTACATCACTGACAGGGCCCTGGGCTAGGACCTGATGGAGAGGGTGGGGCTGAGTCCCCATTCCCATTAACCCCAAAGGGGATGCTACAACTGTTGCCATTGACGCCTGCTGCTAGGCCATGCTGCCTTGCGCAAAGGCATTGATATTTACCCTGAGACTCTGGTTGCTAGGCCTCACTGTCCTGAGGGAAGGGGGTGTGATTATTGACTGTGGTCACTAAGCCTGATTGCCTCATAGAGATGAGGTATGGTTATTGGCCCTGAGCCACTGGAACAGATACACACACAGGAGTATCCTTTTAGAGGCCTTAGAGGCCTAATGCCCTGGCCCTGAGGCTGATGTGCGTATCCACCCTAGGACACAGACTAACATGGCTACCTCTCTGAGTCCATTTTTCCTGGTAATTCTACAGAGTTCAAACCTTTCAGATACACTCCCACAGGATGGCCTCCCAGACTGCAACGTGGGTACCTGTCTCCTATTCATCAGGCACATTTTCAGAGCTCAGTAAAATGAGGTTCATTGATGGAATTTTCCATCTTCATGCGGCAAGGAGATGAAGGGAGCCTTCATGGCGCCTCTCTATCGATCTCAGGGCACGCATCTCTTTTAAGTCTTACCAAACGGCCTACCTGCAAAGGTGTAGAACATCGAGGCCGGCTTCAGGAGATAATCCATCTTTTTCCTAAAGGATAAGAGGATGCAGATGGTTCCAATGATTGCAAAGCCAACACTGAAGATGGCAATGGCAGCTGCTGAAATGCTGTACTCTGCCGAGGCAAAACAGAGGGAGATAAATGAGTACGAATTCCCTGCCTTCACTCCCTAGCCGCCGTGTCTCTGCCATGGGACCCGTTCAGCAAAAGTACGAGGCCATTTAAAGTAGAATCAGGTGCTTTCCTTGCCGCAGAGAGAGAACCAGGTCCTTATAGCACAGAAAAAACATGGTGAGCAACTCTGGGGCTGTGTCATGCCCCTGTTGAATTCAGTGGGAGCAGAAGCAAGACCGAAAAGGGTAGGGACAGAGACTCTTTCGAACCTCACCGGGGAGAAAAGAGCAAATGACACACACAATAACATGATATAATAAACTCTGGGCTTCTCTTGACCAGCCTGTACTCTCATTGTCTGCCATAGGCCCATTGGGACTACACCACTTTTGCAGGATCTGGGCTCTTCATGATTCCCACCCAGCGCTATTGTAACTGCTACCAGGTGGATTTGAACCTGGGATCTCTGGAGTTGTCTATAGGAGCCTCTACCAGCTGAGTTAAAAGCCAGCTGGCTCCCAGCCCATGCTGTAGAGGCCTCTTGATCTTAACTGTTGTTATGGTCTAGGTACCACTTGCACTGCTCAGTAACCACACGAGGGGTACGTCTAGACTACAGAGTTTTGCCGACAGAAGTTTTGTCGATAGTTACTGTCGACAAAGCTTCTGTCAACAAAGAGCACTAGACTATATCCAGTTCTGTCGACAAAGCAAGCCACTTTGTCAACATGACAGTGTAGACGCAAAGGACAGCGTAGATGCAATAACGCCTTCTGTTGACAGAACTTTGTCGACAAAAGACGTTACTCCTCATAGAATGAGGATTACAGCTGTCAACAAAACTGCTGAGTTCTGTTGACGTTATGTTTACAGAACTCAGCAGCAGTGTAGACGCAGGTATAGTTTTGTTGACAAAAGTCCACTTTTGGGCTGTGTCTAGACTACATGCCTCTGTCGGCAGAGGCATGTAGATTAGACACATAGGCAAAGGCAAATGAAGCCGCGATTTAAATGATCGCGGCTTCATTTACATTTACATGGCTGCCGCGCTGAGCCGACAAACAGCTGATCAGCTGTTTGTCGGCTCGCGTGCTAGTCTGCACGCTCCCCTGCCGACATCAAAGCCCTTTGTCGGCAGCCCCGTTATTCCTCGTGGAATGAGGTTTACCGGGGCTGCCGACAAAGGGCTTTGATGTCGACGGGGCTTTGATGTTGAAAGGGCTTTGATCAGCTGTTTGTCGGCTCAGCGCGGCAGCCATATAAATGTAAATGAAGCCGGGATCATTTAAATCGCGGCTTCATTTGCCTTTGCCAAAAAAACAAATCTACATGCCTCTGCCGACAGAGGCATGTAGTTTAGACGTACCCTTGTTGACAAAACCCTGTAGTCTAGACATACCCTACGGGTATGTCTAGACTACATTCTTCTGTCGCCGGACAGATGTAAATTAGACATACCGAAATTGCTAATGAAGTGGGGATTTAAATCTCCCGCGCTTCATTAGCATAAAAATGGCTACCGCTTTTTGTCGCCACGGAGCTTTGGTGACGAAAAGCGGCAGTCTAGCCGTGGTTGTATCACTCACTAAAGTCTCTGGCAACAGCTCCTGTATACCTCATTTTACGGCCAGATTTAAATCCCTGCTTCATTAGCAATTTCAGTATGTCTAATTTACATCCCTCTGGCGACAAAGGGATGTAGTCTAGACATACCCTAAGAGTGTGGGTTACACCATGGCGAAAGAGCTGAGAATAAGAGTATGTTGCTGTTATTATTGTTTGATTATTTATTTGCATTGCAAAATCACTTCCTAAGCCCAGTCCTGGACACGCCCCACTGCTGTACAAATACATATCGCCACATCGCCACTCGCCGCACCAGAGATTGATTTTCTGGCATTTGATTTAGAAGGTCTAGTTAAGACCAGCTAAATAAATTCTGAGGGCAGCTCTGGTCAGTGCCAGTACTCCTCGCAGTCATGAGGAGTAAGGGAAGCCAACGGGAGTGTTTGCTTTTGTCAGCCTCCCTCTGTGAAGACGGTGCCAAGCTCAGCTTATGGTAAGCCAACTCCAGCTACATATTTTATGTGACTGGAGTTGTGTGCCATAACCAGTGTAAACCTGGCCTTGCCTTACAAAGGAGCACAGCAGACATTATGGTTTGTTTCAAGAATTGCCGTCACTTCCCAAAACCATCCTTTGCAGATGTCCAAACAGAGTTGTCGTGGAGGTAGAATCTGGAGGAGAAAAGCCCAGAAATGGCTTATTACAGGGTAATACACTGTGTGACAGGCTAGGTTAAAGGGCTTGATAGAAGGGGAGAAAGGCAGTTCTATAAAAAACCCAGCAACGGCCCTCGTTAATTAGGAACAGCTGAGGCAGGGCAGCTATAGCTCAATTGAGGGGCAGGTGAGCTGACTTCAGGCTGCCACAGGACTTCTTTAAAATGCTTCTCAGTGGGGGTGGCAGAAGGGGGGAGGGGCGACTGCAGAAGAAATTTGGAGAGTTGAGGTGGAGAGGAACTAACAATTGATAAGGAGACTCAGAGAAGCTGAGCAGAACAACATCAGCACTGCTGATGGGGAGGTGCAGGGGGAGGTGACGGGCTGCGACAGGGAGTGTTTGGAGGCTCCCTTCCCCGCCCACCCTGGGGGTTACAGTGGATGAGAAGCTAGATATGAGTCAACAGTGTGCCCTTGTAGCCAAGAAGGCTAATGGCATATTAGGATGCATTAAGAGGAGCATTGCCAGCAGATCCAGAGATGTCATTATTCCCCTTTATTCGGCTTTGGTGAGGCCACATCTGGAGTACTGTGTCCAGTTCTGGGCCCCCCACTACAAAAAGGATGCGGACGCATTGGAGAGGGTCCAGCGGAGGGCAACCAAAATGATTAGGGGTCTGGAGCATATGACCTACGAGGAGAGGCTGAGGGACTTGGGTCTGTTTAGTCTGCAGAAGCGAAGAGTGAGGGGGGACTTGATAGCAGCCTTCAACTTCCTGAAGGGAGGTTCCAAAGAGGATGGAGAGAGGCTGTTCTCAGTAGTGACAGATGGCAGAACAAGGAGCAATGGTCTCAAGTTGTGGTGGGAGAGGTCCAGATTGGATATTAGGAAAAACTATTTCACTAGGAGGGTGGTGAAGCACTGGAATGGGTTACCTAGGGAAGTAGTGGAGTCTCCATCCCTAGAGGTGTTTAAGTCTCGGCTTGACAAAGCCCTGGCCGGGTTGATTTAGATGGGATTGGTCCTGCCTAGAGTGGAGGGCTGGACTTGACGACCTTCTGAGGTCTCTTCCAGTTCTGATTCTATGATAAGGGGATGGTTGGATGAAATAACATGATCTTGGTAACTAATTGACCATTCATTTCCAGTTGGAAATAGGTCAATGGAGGGATGATAGGAGTTGCTATAGGGAACTTTCTGGGTGTCTGGGTGTCTGGCTGGTGAGTCTTGCCCACATGCTCAGGGTTTAGCTGATCGCCATATTTGGGGTCAGGAAGGAATTTTCCTCCAGGGTAGATTGGCAGAGGCCCTGGAGGTTTTTCGCCTTCCTCTGTAGCATTGGGCACAGATCACAGCTGAAGGACTCTCTGCATGTTGGGGCCTTCAAAGTATTGGAAGGCTTCCACATCTGAGACATAGGTGAGAGGATTATTCTAAGAGGGGTGGGTGAGATTCTGTGGCCTGCACTGTGCAGGGGGTCAGACTAGATGATCATAATGGTCCCTTCTGACCTTAAAGTCTATGAGTCTATGAGTCACCCCTAGGTGTCCAGAAACTTCAGCCGGTGGCTGAGGAGGACTGTTTACTCAGCCCCAACACCCCGTTGTTTTGCCAAGGGGTGGAAAGGCCAAACGCCAAGAAAAGGCAAGTGGGACTTGTACCGTGGCGCCTACTAGTGGGTGGAACAGGAGTCTGGGACCCAGGAGTGGAACCGACCCTGCCACAATTGTCATGACCAACGTTTTAGTTTATTAGCTTTCCTCCCACACAGGTTTTATCGGAGAGCGTGGAGACTGGGTCTTAAATCTTTACAAGTGTTTCACTCCATTACTCTATCTAGCTTTTTTCTGAGAAAAAGTCAATAGGAAACAGCGCTGTTTGTATTATGTATTTGTATTAGGGTAGCACTTCTAGGGCTCAACTGGTACCAGGGTCACGCAATGATAGGCAATGCACAAACACGTGCACACAGACAGTTTTCTGCCCCAGAGGCGGAGGGGAAACAGAGGTGCGTGTGTGTGCGTGTGCATGAAGTGACTTGCCCAGGATCACACAGCCACATCCTCCTCTCTTCCTGCACAACAAAGTCTCCCAGCTCTGTAGAACTCTAGTGTCTCAAGAGTAAGGGACTAAACCTGCCACCAGTGGTGCTGGAATAGAGTTTGGAATTGGGGTGCTGCACCCCCTCCCCATTCTCCCACACATTACTGCTCCGTGGAGCTGGCAGGTGGGGCTCCACATATGTGCAGGACCCCAGGGCTGAGTGTAGGGTTGCCAGGTGTCTGGTTTTGAACTGTCCAGCATTTGAGCTTTCTGTTCAGGAAACAAATTGAGAAAATATCAATGTCCAGTATTTTCTAACTAAGATGCAATGTAGATTGTGATGTAATGTCAAGTGTGTCCAGTATTTTTGTTGAAACCATCTGGCAACCCTAGGTGTCTGGTTTTCACCTGGACTGTCCATTATTTGGGTCCCCGGTCCAGTAAAAAACCCAGAAAATACCAGACATGTGAAATGTCCAGTATTTCCTGTTTCCCTTGGACGGAAGCCCGGTGGGGACAACTTTCCCTTGCTTCATCTGGCGGGGGTGGGGGAGTGAGGAATACAGGGACATTAAAAGGTGCAGGACCCTTTTATTTATTTATTTATTTATTTATGCTTAATAACTTTGGTCTCTCCCCCCCTCTTCTTTTTTTCTCAGCAGAATTTTTTCCCCAGTGTTTTTTTTTTTTTTTTTTTTGCGGGGAGTGGGTGTTCGGTATTTTTTGTTAAACCATCTGGCAACCCTAGCTGAGCGGGTCACAGGGCTGGTGGCTCAGTAGGGTGTGGGGCTGACAGCAGAGCCCCTGGACAGCTATAGGCCCAGTAGCCAGGATACTGGGTGGCAGAAGCACAGGGCTGGGATGCTCAAAACCTGTGGGATGCCCCCACCTTTATTTCCCATGCCTATGCCCATCCCAAAGTTGTTCCATCCAGCCAAGGTAAGCTATGTGTAAGATGATTCACCAAGCCAAAACACAGTTCAATATCTGAATGGGGGAAGGGAGATTTCCCTGTGAATAATTAAGCTTTTCATTTACATATTGCATTAGTTTTCAGATGCGTTTAATATTTAACATCTGTAGCCGGGCATGAAACAGCACAACTTGGTGCTATTTTCTACCCAGGATCTTTTTTTAAAAAATCGTCTTCTAAGCAACATCGTAAAGACTCTTTCTGCCTTGTACTAATTGGCTTCCACAGAAATGCAGCTATTTTTGTACAGGCCAAAGCATATTGCTCTTTGTTCCCATTACTTTTTCATACTCGTTATTCTCTTGGCATTTTCTTAAGTTTTTTTTTTCCTGCGTGTTATCTGCTATGTGTTGAACTGCCTGAAAAAGTTAGTTGCAATTTAGTAACCTTTTTGTGATGGTTTAGGCTTTTTCCGTCTCTTCAAAGAAAAGATGTTCCTCAGAACTTTCTTCTGAAGTGACTAATAATGTAATGGAGACATTCTGCAGATCAGATGGATGGATATAACAGTATATAAATGGCTAACAAAGCAGGTAGCTCAGATATTTGTTCTTTATTCCACTCAGAGTATCATTTAAAATTCACAGTCTTCCCTGGGTCTGAAGGAAATTGCTTTTTTAGACAAAAATATGCAGGGTTTTCCATCATTGTTACTTACAGTGGAAGCAAAGCAGGTGGTGTAATATATGGAATACAATAATCATCTAATTTACTTCACATTAAATTGTTGTATGGCAAAATGCAAGGAGATGAGTTCCTAGTAAGAGAAGCAAATTCTTCAAGCTAATGCTAAAAATAAGGTTTTAGGAAGGACTGATTAAAAAGGGTGCAAATTGTCTGTGAGAGGCAGATAGTTTTTTGCATACAAGCAGAACAAACATGGGTCGGATTTCAAAGTGGGTATCTTTGCTGGAAATCTGTGTCCTGGATCTCTCCTTTCTTTGAGTGCCTTTCATAGAACATGACATCTCTCCCTCGCTGGAATCAAAACTCTGCTTGGGGTTGGAGCTATGTGTATTTATTTATTCCGATGTTGTTCCTACCCTTTCTTGTCGCTGTTGTTGAGAGGTAGGAGGAGGTGTTGGTGTTGTGAGCGCCACACTTATGGTGGAAAGTTTTGGGGAGGGGAGTTCCAAACTGGCCCTTAGATGTGTAATGCCTGTTTTGTGTGCCTATAGAACAGTTTGAGCAGAAACCAAGCATGGGATGTGGACAACCTAAGAAAGGGCTGCTCTTTGAAAATGTCTCTTCCTAGGAATCTGGTGTATGGGCTGGCCCAAAGCATCAATTAATGGGATACGAAACCCATCTCAGTGCCAACTCTTTGTTCTAACTCCCTGTATGATCGATAGGTGTTTCCCCATTGACTTCAAATGGCAGCAGGATGGGGCCCTAAATCGGATGAAACCCTTTACATCAGCTCCCATGTACACCCAGTCCATGTAATGCTAGTAAAGAGTTTGTCCAAACAAATTCCTACCTTTTTGGGTGGTTCTTTCAAATATCTCTGTGCTCTGTCCTGGAGAGAAGTGTTTGAAGTACGAGCAGTTACGATCTGAACAAGAACAAAGGAGAATGTTAGTCGATAAATATAACTGAATTTAAGAAACCACAAAGAAAAATTAGGGAAATGAAAATTTTTGCATTAATGGAACGGAAAAATTCAAATGGTTTTGGGTAGAGATTAATGGGACTTAATCCCGAATTTGCTGCAGACATGTCCAGTATGCAGTTTATCTAAGAACAAACCAAACAATGAATGTGATTGACACCCCATTCCAGCAAATTACTTAAACACACGCTTCATGAGGTTTCAATGGACCTTGAGATTATGCCGCGGAAGCCTAGTCATTAGAGAATAGGTCTCATCCAGGCCACAAAAAATCCTTCCAAAAAGATAAATTCATTGTCTGGAAATTGCTGGTGGTTTCAAAATCATGTGATCTCTCCACATGTAGCTACAGGATGAATCTCTCTAGTCCAGCAGTCTCAGGTTCAGCAACATTTGTGGTCTGTCATGATTTCAGTTAGGTGGCTGTCGGCTTATCATGGGTGTGGCCACATTTCCCGTGGTCCCATAAAGTTTGTTTACAGCCACCAGTCCTGGTTCTCAGTGTTCTGTGCTGTTATTTAGCTCTGATTTATCCCGCATATCTTCTAAGAGCCCAGTAAACAGTGGAAGTGCTGGTAATGCTGCTAGACAATATTGACCTCCCGTGCTTTGGCAAATTCTCTGGTTCAGCACTGGTGAGGTCCTGAGGGTGCCAGACTAGAGAGGTTCAACCTGTAATATAAAATAATAGAACATTAGTCAATATGCAAGTCACTGTCACAGGGCCGGCCCACAACATTTTGGTACCTGCAGCAGGGAGCTCAAATGACGCCCCCATGCCACCTCACTGCACCAGCAGCAGACAATTTTCTACACTCTGGGTCCTAGTGGTGCCCCCACACAGTCTGGCACCTGAGGTGGCCGCCTCAGTTTGCCAGCCCTGCCCTGTCAGGTTCTCAGCTCCATCCAATGTCATTCGTAGCCTCGGAACGTTCTGCGGCAGGCTGTACATGGGATGCATTGGCAAGGGCTTGTGACAAGAATCAAGATAAGGAAATAGAACTGGGCTTTCCTGAAAGCCGGTAGCCAAGAGCGCGAAGACGTGCTAAGCTTTAGCTAGTCTGTAATCGGACCAGTGTACATTATATTTACTATGCATGGCAAGCCTTAGCTATCCTGTTGCCAACGCGGCCTCTGAGGTACTTGAGAAAGCGCATGCTTTTGAGTCCACTAGGAATGAATTCTTCTCTCACACAGAGATGAACGTCAAGTGGCTTCCCAGGGGTTGTGCAAGTGGAGAGGAGAGAGTGTTTTATGTTTGAGGAGGGGAATGGTTGCTGCATGAAAGGCAGCCATCTTCGTAAGCAGAGATAAAGCAATCACGAGGCGGTCATTGGGCACAACCTCAGACACCGTTCCCAAAGAAACACAGACTCTACTTTCTGCTTTAAGAAGGAATTACAGAAAATTCTTTTTTTCATTCACAGTCAGTGAAGATTCCTGCCTCCCCGTGGCTCCATGCGGGGGCATTTCTTCAGACTGGCTCCCCCAGGACTGGCTTAACATCTTCCCCTCCTCTCCTCTCTGCCATTGCCAACCCACACTGCCAACTCACCCCACTCCAGAATGGCATCCCTTCTTCTTTCCTTGCCTAATGCGCTCTCTGTCAAGCTGCAGAACTGCAGCTCCCTGTATTCTGCTAAAAGACAGAATGCATCACCCAGTTCATGTCTTTATTCAAGCCTTTCAAGCCTTTATTCAAGCCTTCATGTCTTTATTCATGTCTTTATCCAGGGTAACAGTGTCAAACTTGTAGATGAATTCCAGTTCTGCAGTTTCTCTCTATAATTGTGACACTTTAGAGACTAAGAAAAATATATAGAGAGACTCATGAGTTTTCATGGGTAAGGTGCCACAGGACTACTCATTGTTTTTAAAGTTACACATTAACATGGCTACCCCTCTCGGTCTCTGTAATTGGTTAGTGAAATTTCTTTGTAGAAGAATGGCTACTTTTAAAGATATTAACTGGTTGATGCATTACAAAGCCAATTTCTCCTGCTTTTAACGTCCACATTCTCACTTTAAAAGCTACGAATGGGACACATCCAGTTCACTTAGCTTCATTAATATGGGTCTTACAATTGACAGGTACTTCTTCTGCTGTTATATATTTCTAGGTTTCTGTTATTTCCACTCTAGCACATCTGATGAAGTGGGTTTTACCTATGAAATCTCATGATTCAGTATATTTTTGTTAGAACCAAGATGCACCAGGACCACTCATTTTTAAAGTTACAGACTAACATGGTTACCTCTCTGAGATATTTTGCTGCGTGACATTTGTGAGCAAATGTCAGGGGCTTGGGAGGGAAAGCATCTCCCGGTGCATGCAAAAAATAATGTGCTCAGCTTCCGGAGTGCAAGCAAGGAGAAGGGTCTGTTGGGTTGGTGCCCGGTGACGTGAAGCTTTGCCAGCTGTACCATTTGGAGGGAGTTTATTAGCACGTAGCATTTATTTATAACTTACTCAACTGAGGCCTCGACAAGTACATATAGCTGAAAGCACCTCCCCTTGCCAAGAATTTGGATGGAAGTTGTGTAATCCTGCTGACAATCAACTGAAACAGTAAATTGTCTGATTGTGCTCTGCTAATGGCGAGCCACATAATTTGAAGACTCTGGTCAACTCTATCTCAATAGACTACATTAAAAATCACACATTTACAGCACCATGGGGTTATATTTGCTGTAGTAACACTAGGGAGAACTGCCAAGACTGCAGTGAACTTAGCTGCCCCAAATCACAAATGGTCATAATTTTAGAATAAATAAGGGATGGTGGAGGACGTTGGAAAGCAAAGACTAGAAAGTCCGGGAGTTGTGAAGCTGCTCATCTCACTGCAAATTTAACTGGAAATTTCAACCATGGTTTGTCAGCTGTTGCTGAACCAATGCAAACCCCTAGTGCTGATGCACAGAGTCATTATACGCCATTATGGCAATGTGACTTCAGGGTAAATATCTCTGGCAGGGGCGGATGAGAGTTTTGTGGGGCACAGGGCAGCACAATTTCGTGGGGCCCCCTTTGGAGAAAAAATAGAAAAAAGGTGTCAAATGCGCAAATTGAAGGTTATTTTCATATTAAATGTGAATTGGGTAAATTTGATAGAAACTTAATTTAGTTGGATAATTTTTAAGTTAAAATATAATTAAGTCATTCTTAAACAAAATTCTGCATTAATAATTAAAAATTTTCATTTGTATTTAAGTCTTCTCCCCCTCCTGCCTCACTCTCTCTTTCTCTTCTCCTCCTGCCTCACTCTTTCTCTTCTCCTCCTGCTTCACTCTCTCTTTTTCTCCTCCCCCTCCTGCCTTACTCTCTCTGGGTATGTCTACACTACAGCACTAATTCGAACTAAGCTAATTCGAATTAGCGCAGCTAGACTTAAAAACTAGTTCGAATTAGCGTTTTGCTAATTCGAACTAGCATGTCCACACAGAGTGGACCCTGAACAGAGGTTAAGGATGGCCGGAAGCAGTGCCGGCAGGGCATCAGATGAGGACTTAGAGCGTGGAGCTGCTGTCTCAGGCTAGCCAAGGGCAGTGCTTAAAGGGACCCGACCCCCCACCCCGGATAGACAGTTCTCAGGGTTCCCCACTTGCAAAGCAGTCCTGGCTTGGAGTGCCCTGAGTGCCCACACTCGGCACATCACAGCACTCGGCCATCACCCCGGCTGCACTTGCCACAGGCTGCCATCCGGGGGGAGGAGGCAATCGGGGGGCTGCAGGAGAGCTTCCACCCCCCAGAAGCCCACAGAGCCAGCCCAGTCCTCCCCATCGGGGGCGCGTACCCCATTCCTCCCTCACCTCCTTCCACTTACCCTTCCCTAGCCCCCCTTCTTGATGTACAAAATAAAGAAAATGTGTGTTCAAAAATAGAATCTTTCTTTATTGAACAAAACTGGGGGAGACTGGGAAAAAGAGGTGGGAGAGGGGAAGAGAGAGGGGAGGGCAACTAAAATGATCAGAGGTTTGGAACAGGTCCCATATGAAGAGAGGCTAAAGAGACTGGGACTTTTCATCTTAAAGAAGAGGAGACGGAGTGGGGATATGATAGAGGTCTATAAAAGCAAGAGTGGTGTGGAGAGGGTGCATAAAGAAAAGTTCTCCATTAGTTCCCATAATAGAAGGACTAGAGGACACCAAAGGAAAGGAATGGGTAGCAGGCTTCAAACTAGTAACAGAAAGTTCTTCTTCACAAAGCAAATAGTCAACCTGTGGAACTCCTTGCTGCAGGAGGCTGTGAAGGCTAGAACTAGAACAGAGTTTAAAGAGAAGTTAGATCAAGTCATGGAGGTTGGGTCCATGGAGTGGTATTAGCCAGTGGATAGAAATGGTGTCCCTGCCCAAAGTTTGTGGAAGGCTGGAGATGGATGGCACGAGACAAATGGCTTGGTCACTGTCTTTGGTCCATCCCCTCCAGGGTACCTAGGGTTGGCTGCTGTCGGCAGACAGGCTACTGGACTAGATGGACCTTTGGTCTGACCCAGTACGGCCATTCTAAGCTCAGGGCTCAGGGTCGGGGGTCTCAGTGGATCACCCTGATTTTCATGCAAACCTGCTCCTGGGTGGCCAGGCTGGCAGCTCTCCTTCCCTAGACAGCCACTTTCCTGTGCCTAGTGTGGAGTTCGTGGACGAGGTCCACAATGTCTACACTAGACCAGGTGGGTGCCCTCCTCTTGCGGTCCTGGCCAGGCTCCCGAGAGCCGCCAGCCTGGTCCCGGGAAGAGGGGGTGGGCTGGGGGGCATCGGGTGGCTGGCTCATGGCGTGCCAGGTGCAGGGTCTGCTGGCTGGGTGCTGGCAGGCTTGCACCTGGCACGGGCACCGTAGTCAGCCCGTGCCCCTTTAAGGGCTCCGGGGCCGGGAGGGGGGCAGACGAGTTTTCCTGGTGTTGGCCCAAGTGGCCACCAGGGAAAGCTGGGGAGGGCTAGCCTCCCACTAGTTCGAATTAAGGGGCTACACACCCCTTAATTCGAACTAGTAAGTTTGAACTAGGCTTAGTCCTCGTGCAATGAGGTTTACCTAGTTCGAACTAAGCGCTCCGCTAGTTCGAATTAAGTTCGAACTAGCGGAGCGCTAGTGTAGCGCCTATAAAAGTTAATTTGAACTAACGTCCGTTAGTTCGAATTAACTTTGTAGTGTAGACATACCCTCTTTCTCTTCTCCTCCCTCTCCTGCCTCACTCTCTCTCTTTCTCTTTCTCTTCTCCTCCTGCCTCACTCTCTCTTTCTTCTCCTCCTGCCTCTCTCTCTCTTTCTCTTCTCCTTAGTCCTCCGTTTGGGCCCCGCGTGGCGTCCCGGCTGAGCGGCGTAGAATTCAGCTGAGCGCCACGGCGGGGGGCAAAGGGGAGCGGGGTGGTGATATACATGGCCAGGGTGTGGGACCTGGAGCCTCGGTCAAGCCCTTTGCATCCCACCTCCTGGCAGTGTACATCACCGCCCCGCCCCCCTTCGCCTCCTGCCATGGCGCTCGGCTGAGTTCTGCGCCGCATGGGAGCAAGTGGCTCAAGCGGCCGTTTGGGCCTCGCACGGCAGCTTGGCGCGGGGCCTATTGCAGCGCAGCGTCTGGGGCAGCCGCCCTATATCCACTGCTGGTCTCTGGTGCAGTTTGTGCCTTTAGCTGTCTACACCAGGGTTTTGTTTTGGAGCCACCACATCAGTGGCTGGGCATGAATGGCTGCAAATAGAGCAAATACCAGCTCCGGGGGCCTGACGTGTTCTGGTGTATTTACCCACGCCTCCTCAGCTATAGGCAAGTGCAGCTCCCATTGGCCGCAGTATCCTAGTCCACAGTGTTTTCCACAGCTCCCATTGGCCAGGAAAGGCAATCCACAGCCAACAGGAGCTGCAATCGCCCAGACCTGCAGAGGTGCAGGTAAATATAGAGGTGGTGGTCCACCATGAGCTAACTCTGGTGAACTGCTGCCATTCTATTGCCCAACTCTGAACTAGAGCAACCTCTCCCCCAGTGTAGACAAGCCTTTGTATGTACAGTGCTGTGTGTATTTAAAGAGCTAATTTTCATGGTAATAAGATGCCACAGTATTGCATGTTATCAATCCAGTTCTTTTCATGTCTTCTATTGTGCAAGTGGCGTATTCTGGAGTTGCTGTTACAAGGACGCTATTTATTTTCTTTCCAATAGCAGATCAGACAATTACAGAGCAGCATGCATAACCCACTAACGAGCACAGGCTCATTAGCTGAGGTTTCCTGAGAGGCAGTTATTTTATTATTTTTATATATATAAGCTCATATTTATTCTGTCCCTCAGCTTCTGCTCATTTACTTGCCTTTTATCACCGAAAAAGATTCAAGCAAACATGCCTGGGCTCCGCAATGTTAGGGACTGTGTTTGTGTTGAAGCTGCGGCATACAGAGGCTAAATCTGAAGCGATGAACACAGGAGAAGAAAGTGTCTCCAAGCAATCAGGCCTGCGGTTGCTACTCTGGGGCAGCTGCGTCTCTTTGACAGTGCTCGCGTGGCAGGTTGAGAATATATATCAATGCGGCTCCGTGCTGGGGAGATGGAGGCTGTTCGAGGGATCCTTTGATCCCTGCGACAGAGGACAGGGAAAGCCAAGCCAGAATGGAGATGCTTTGTCTTTATGACATTGGTTTTGCTTTTAACAAGTCTTCTGAAAAGTGAGGCGCTGGCAGAAGAGAAACCTGCTTTGTGCGGATCTGTGCAAAGCCAGGGTCCAAAAATCAGCCATCCGTGAGCCAATCAGAGCAAGGGCAGCAGGAAATTGGCTGGATGATGCTGCGGCACTGGTTTTGGAGCAGTTTGCTCAGGTAACATGAAACTGAGATGGATCATCGGGGAGATACTCTTCACACATGAGATGTGTCTCTCCCACCCCAGCACTGGCACATGGACGTATTCTCTCAGGATATGGTCTGCAGTGGAGCTGGAAGTGCACGTTCCAGCTCATGCAGACTTACCCACTAGGGATGTTAGATATCGAGTAATTGAATAAGCGTGTAACAGCATCAAATATTAGCAGTTACACAATCATTTGATAGTCCCTGGGAGCGGGGCCAGCAGCCAGTGCGCTCCCAGCCCCACTCCCGGGGAGCCCCCTGCCACCCTGCACTGCTGCCTCTCTATCAGAGGCAGCAGCTCAAGGTGACAGGCAGGAACCGGTCTGTTTCGGGAGTCGGTTTAAAAACTGGCTCCTGCCTGCCGCCCCACGCTGCTGCCTCTGATACATGGCAGCCCCTAGGGCCCTGCTGCCTCTGATAGAGATAGCAGCGTGGGGGGCAAGGGTGCTGTTTTGGGGGAACAATGGGGGCAGCAGCCATGCGTACCGGGATGTGGCTTGCTTTTCCTCCTGTTCCCCGATAAGGGAGCAAGAAGAAATTACTTGGGTTCCGTGAATTACTCCTCTGCCCCCTGAACAGAAGCCATGTTATTTCCCCTTGCTCCCTTATTGTCAAGGGAATGGGAAGAGAAGCAAGCTGCGTCCCGGTATGCATGGCTGCCGCCCCTCTGCTCTCCTGAAATGGCGCCCTTGACAGGGGATGGAACAGTGGCTCTGTGGAGCTGGCACACATGGAGAGTTGGCTTCAAAGCCAGCTCCCCACACGTATTGGCTCTCGCCTGCCCTCCCTCCCCGTGCTGCTGCTTCTCTATCAGAGGCAGCAGCACAAGGATGTGGGGAGGAGTGAGGGGCAGGCAGCTATGCGGGATCTGGTGCTCACCTCCTCCCCCTTGCTGCCTCTGATACAGAGGTAGTAAAGGGGGGAGTGCATGTTGTTGATAAGATTAACCGATAAGCCCAGGCTTATCACTTAATCGTGTAGTTGACTACACATTGACATCCCTAATACCCACAATAGTACTGACAAAGTTAGTGCATTAAAAATAGTGGTGTAACTGCAGTTGCTCGGGGGGTAGGTGGTGTTGCTGTCTCAAGTACCCTATGGGTTTCAGAGGGAATAGTAGTGGGGGTAGCCAGCCTGCCTTGCTTGCACATCACTGGGGCTATCCTGCAATGTTTAGTGTTTAGGTTTGATCAGAAGTACTGCAGGTATGTCTCCTAGCCATCAGCTCCACTGTCCCATTGAATACAAGTATCAAACCTTCAGCACAGGTAAACATTTTATGAGTGTTGGGTTAATCAATATGCCTCACAGAGTCATGTCTCCCTGGCATTAGAGGAGAGGTCTTTTCATTAACCTTGCTCAAATTAAAACTAGAGTATTACGCAGCAATTAACTCTCCAATCATACTAAAAATGCTTCTGCACATCAATGAAACAGCTTTGGCTAGTCCCAGGAATCTCTTCATCAACCCCAACCTGTTATTCAACAGAGCTGAACCTCTTCCATCCTTTTGAGTTCCCATCACGAATTAACAAGCCCCTCGTTTGTGTCACACTGTATTTACATAATGGAGATTTAAAATGGATTTTTCAATAGATGAAAGCTTTGCCAAATTCTGGGTTTTTCTCCACCTCTAATTACAGTATCTCGGTCATGAATTTCCCCTGTTGAGCACTTAAAAAAATGCAATGGGCTATGAATAGATGCTTTTTAAGGCAGAAGTTCTCAAATGTAGCAGGGGTGGGAAACTTAAGGCCTGGCGGACAGATGTGGTCCCCGGCTTGCCTGGAACCGGCCCCTGAGGCGCAGAGCTCCCCCCAGCAATGGGGAGCCCAAGGTGGCACTCCAGCCCTTCCCCACCAGTCCCACTGGGGAACTGGAACACACAAAATCTACTAGCCTGGGGCCCCCCTAAGCTCTGGTGTGCAAAGGGAAGGCAGGAAATGTCTGTCTCCTTCTCACTCGGGGACCACACCAGTGAGGTTTGGTTTTTCTTTTTTGTTTCTCACTTGTGTGTGATCCCCGACTCATTTTTCTGTGGGTCAGTAGCCCCCGACCCCCAAAAGGTTTCTCACTCCTTATTCAGAGCACGGTCTACAACATAACACTGTCTCTTGTGGACACCTCCTTTTCTATTCATGGTCCCCCAACCCAGCTCCGTTCCATTCATGATAACTGGACTTAACTCTCCTTCCATTCATGATTTTCCTGGCCCTCCTTGGCACCATTCATGATCACTTGGACCACCTCCACTGTCGTTCACGATCACTGGGTTAAACTTCCTTCCTGCTCATGGTTGCATGGACCAACTCAGCTCCCATTCATGATCACCCAGCCTACCTCCACTACTGTCCATGAGTGCACCACCTCCCTCCTTTCCACAATAACATCCCGTAGCAATCACAGCAGTTGCCTACATGGAAAAGTAATGTTAAGGGGCTATTAATGTATTCTTGGCTTCCTCTATGTAATTTACGACCTGGAAACTAGAAACAGGAGGCAGCTGCATGTTTCCAGACAGCTTTTCATAGACCAGCATGTGCCCACCTGTGCTTTTAGGGACATTTCTCCAGGTCCCCAACAAGTTTTCTCACTGTATTCCTGCTAGTGAGAGAAGGAGAATCACTCATTTATTTCTGAACAAGGCAAGAAAATGGCCATGTAGAGGTATGAAAATCACCTTTGAACTTTGGTCCCTTATCTGTACTTGCTTAAAAAAAATGTTTACCGTATAGTGCTGAAGAGGTTGCTCATCTAGTATCATGGGACATAAGAACGGCCAGACTGGGTCAGACCAAAGCTCCATCTAGCCCAGTGTCCTGCCTTCTGACAGTGGCCAATGCCAGGTGCCCCCAGAAAGAATGATCAGAACAGGGAATCATCCAGTGATCCATCCCCTGTCACCCATTCCCAGCTTCGGACTAACCTCTCCTCTCATGCCGGGGAGACATGACTGGCATATTGATTAACCCAACACTCATAGAATGTTTACCTGTACTTAAGGTCTGATACTAGTATTCAGTGGGGCAGTAGAGCTGAGGGCTAGGAGACATACCTGCAGTACTTCTGATCAAACCTAAACACTAAACATTGCAGGATAGCCCCAGTGACATGCAGGCAAGGCAGGCTGGCTACCCCCACTATTATTCCTTCTGAGACCCATAGGTACTTGAGACAGTGAGACCACCTTACCCTCATGCAACTGCAGTTACGTCACTATTTTTAGTGCACTAACTTTGTCAGTGCTATTGTGGGTATTAGGGGTGTCAATGTCTTGCCCATCCTGGCTAATAGCCATGAATGTATCTAGCTCTTTTTGAACCCTGTTAAAGTCCTGCCTTTTGCAACGTCCTCTGGCAAGGAGTTCCACAGGTTGACTGTGCACTGCATGAAGAAATACCTTCTTTGGTTTGTCTTAAATTTGCTATCTTTTAATTTCATTTGGTGACCACTAGGTCTTGTGTCATGGTAGCCGTGCTTGTGTTCATACTAAGATTGGCTCCCAACAGCCCCCTGGCTTTGTGTACCCTGCAAATGTACTATCATGATCCTATAAAGTAAACTGAGCAGGACCTGGTGAGCCCTGGCATATTCCGGATGATGCTTCTGTCTAATCTCAGCAGAACCAGCTGAACTAGTAGGGGCAAATAATGAAGCCAACAGTGGGAAAGAATAAGTTGCATCACCCACGGCTCAGGTGGCCCACCACATACAGAGGTTCTTACCATTAATGCCTCTCTTCCCTGCAGCCACCGTGATGCATTCCTCCCAAATTCTGGCCATTCTTGGCTAGCTACCAATAAAACCATGCACCTGTGCACCCAGATATCACCAGCTGCTCTGAGCGTGATCCCTCAGCACTCTAAATCAACGTCTGGAATGCCAAAGCACCCTGGAAATGCAGGTTTGATACTCTGAGCAACCCTTTGTCCTTCTGAAGTAGATACATTAAACGCCATGAGATACAGCCTTTCACATGGGTCCTTCACAACACAGACAGACCAAAACCCTGGCTCACACACTTCCCGATCCCAGGATATGAATTCTGTGGCTTGAGCCCAACCCTACAGCCCTCTGAAAGAAGTAAAAAATAATCATTCTTTGCATACGTGTAGCATCTTCTAGGTGGGGCGGGGCCTTTTGTCCCTCTTTTACAGATAAAGGACTAAGGCACAAAAGGGAGCTTAAGGGTGTGTCTTAGACCAGTGTTTCTTAAACGTTTTAAAATCCATGGAACACCAAATAATCTTTTTTTTTTAATGCGGAACACCGGGAGAAAGTTGTTAAGAGAAAAAAAAAAGTGGTCACGGCCCCTTTAATTGCTGTGCATGTTGTCCCAACTGAGCTTCCGTCTCTGCCATAGGGAAGGAAAAAAATGTTGAGAGAGGCCATGGTACGTACACCTCCAGTTGTCTCACGGCACACCGGTCTGCTGCGGCACACAGTTTAATAAACACTGGTCTACACTACATTCCTCTTTTGAAAGAGGAAGGCAAATGAAGGAAATCAAAAATGCAAAAGAAGGGCAGATTTACAAATCTCACACTTCATTTGCATAATTGTGTCTGATCGCTTTTTCAAAAAAGGCTTTTTTTGGAAAAACAACCAGTCTAGACATGGTTCTTTCAAAAAAAAAAAAAAAAAAAAAAAAACCAACCATTTTTCAGAAGAACACTGTAAACCTCATTTTTTCAGGAATAAGGGTTCTTTCGAAAAAGGGGTTGGTTATTTTTGAAAAAAACGTGTCTAGACTGCTTTTTTTTCCCCCAAAAAAAGCCTTTTTTGAAAAAGCGATCAGACACAATTATGCAAATGAACCGTGAGACTTGTAAATCTGCGCTTCATTTGCATTTTCGATTTCCTTCATTTACATTCCTCTTTCGAAAGAGGAATATAGTCTAAATGCACCCTAAGTGACTCTCACAATGAAAATGGAATTTCCTACCAGACCTAGGATTCCTGCAGACACAATTTCATAGATTCCTCCATTATGATAATCTAATCTGTTTCCTGCATAAATAGGTCATAGAATTTGACCAAATGAGTCCTAATCAAGTCGTAAATTTCTAAAGGAGCACATGACACTGTTGAGAAAGATAGCCAATCTGGATTTAAAGTCTCCATGTGGTCAAGAACCCTCTACATCCTTTGTAAGATGTCCCAATGGCTAATTATCCACACAAAAATTCGTCATAGCCTGATTTTGTCTAGCCTCGGTTTGAACAACTAAACCTTATTTCCTGAAGCAGGTTTCTGAGCCTTTCTAATTTGTCAACAACCTTTAAACATGTGGTTAAACTGTAAATCTCTCTGCCTTAAACCATAAGACCACAAGTTCTAAGGCCAGTTGTAGGCTAATGGGGAAGGTCGAATTAAGATATGCAACTCCAGCTTAGTTAATTACGCAGCTGTAGTCAACATACCTTAATTTGAGTTTCTGTGCAGTCTTCACAGTGGAAGGTTGATGGAGAAACACTCCCATCAGCTTCCCTAACATCTCACAAAGAGCAGCAGTACCAGCACCTTCCGAGTTTGATTTAACAGGTCTTTATTAGACCCACTAAATCACAATCCGGAAGATCGATCGTGGCAACATTGATCTTCCGTGTAGTGAAGACATGGCCAGAATCGTATCCTATATTTAGTACAGCACTAAGATTAATAAGTAATAAACAACAGAAGCAATACTAGTTATTCCACCCGAGTAGTACTAGGTAGGTAACTATTAACCCAGTAGTAAATAATGATACTTTTTCAAATCCTGGTGACTACGTATGATTTTCAGAAAAACAGGTTTACTGACACACCGGTCACCTACTCCAACTTTGTTTCCCTCCTCTTTCTTGTGTAGTCCAAGTCTGACAACTTCAGCTGGCATTTCTCCTCAGCCATATGGAATCATCACAACTAGGAGTGCCATTTCTGGAGCTGCGTAGTCTAGCAGCTAGAGTAGAATACTGAAAGCCAAGACATCTGAGTTCTTTTCCAAGTGCTATCATAGATGCTTTGCATGGCTGGCCTCTGGCCAACCTTGGACCCTTCTTGTGCTTCAGTTTCCCTAATGTAAAAATGAGGATGATAGCACGTACCTAACAGTAGAGTGTGTTGTAAAGGACTCTGTTAGAACTTCAGATGACATGCATGAAAGAATTCAGTATTATTGCATATAATGATTTTGAAGCTGAATTCCATTGAATCCCAGGAGTATCTGCCAAGCCCTTTAAAAGTATGCCCACCTCTCCCGTAATGAAAGGTCATCTCTGTTTCAGTCAAAGCTGTTCTGCAGAGAGGCCTTCAGCTCCATAATTACCTATTTGTTTACTCGGCACTTTAAGAAGCCAATACAGAGGGCATGGGTAGCTCAGCTGGGAGATGTCCATGCAAGCATATGCTGGTGTCTGTCAAAACTATCTAACACTTTTCTGCTGGATAGATGATGAAGCTGTTTTACTGAACCAGCAGGATATTTACGAGTTATAAATTTATTCAATAAAGCGCGGTATTTATGTGTTTCTCCCAATCTGTCTCCCCTTAAACATAAAGCTTCCTACATGTGCACAGAAAATGATATTGATAAGGTCATTAGCTATATTAAAATGTATTTATTATATCAACCAGAAATGGGACTAAGGCAAACCTCCAGATTATAACACCCCCAAACATGGGGGAATGCCAGATTGGAACTCGGATCTGAATGCTATGGATCAGCCTCTTCTGTCTGATAATAAATAGTTTAGTCAGGTTGAGGATTATCACTATATGATTTCATAGTCATCTTACAAATATATTAAAATCTAATTGTACCTTCAACCCGGGGTGCTAATCAGAAGGAAATCCTGTTATTTAGGGGGATTTCTGTCTAGGAAATAATCCAACTTGGTATTAGCCTCTTGAAATTGGAAAAGTCAGGAAAAGAGTATTAGCACAGGTTGCATGAATGCAGCAGACTTTGCAATCCGCAAAAATGTAACATAACTACTTGCAAATCATGCTAATGTAATACCTTTCCAGGAAACTAGCGAGGGGCGCCAGGCTACCATGCTTCCCGTTGATTTTAATGGGACTATTTTCAGGATCTCTGACTACTCCGTATGAAGAAAAAGGTCTGAATAGACTTCTTTCTTCACAAACACAGAGCACCTTTGCTTTCTGCCACTCTGTGAAATTTAAGGAGGCCCTAATAAGCCAGTGATAGATTATTTCTCACTTAATTACAGCATTTTTTGGCATTTGGAGAACTATGCCATTGCATGCAGTTCCACACTGCCCTAAGTAATACTGAAGAGTATTAAATAACTTTGAAATAACTTTCAAAAACAAGAGGTTCTGGCATATTGCTCTGAACTACAAACATTTTATAATGAACCAGATATCATTCCCACCCCGTAATCCCCACACAGGCAAAACTCCCTGTGGACTCAATGGAAGTTTGGCCTTTATAAGGCCTAGCATAGCTTTTGCAAGGTTGTTGATATCAGCAAAAACATCAGTGGGAAAATATCCTTCTTTCTGATTTCTCTCTGTGCCTTTTGCCTTCTCCTATCTGGCCCCCTTTATGCCAGCTGCTTTCTGTGCTGTATGGAAACAGCTGAAGAGCAGTGTGCTAAATATGCTCACAGATCTATACTGTGGAAGTGCATCATGCATTTAAGATAAGGCCTCAACGAAATGTGACAATGAGGTGTATTTTCAGGCTAATATGAAAACTAAATTGACGTGTTGAATCTTGTAAGATCAAGTGCAGTGGGAGCAAGAATCACATTTTTTCCAGCATGTTTTTTCTCTTCCTAAAAGACGTCACTAAGAATAGCCTGACATTTTCTCCCATGCATTTTTGGGGTGGATGCGGAATGAATGCAAGCACCTACCTCCTGTCAGAGTTATCTTCCCACAGCTCCTCTCCTTGGTAACTTGTTCTTGGATGTAAAACTGCTTTGTGCAGAGCCGCCATAGCCCGAAGTGAGCAGCCTCACAGGTGGAATTGTAATGCTCCACTTTATGGCTTAGCACTGCCCAGTGATCAGTCACCACAGCTGCAAACATTAAAGAGACGCCAACCAAAATAACAGAGAAAGTCACCCGAATTTTCAGTGCTTTGCCTTCGTCCATGGCTAGGGTGCACCGGAGCGCATAGGGCAGACTCTTTCGGTGATTACTGCCCTGTCGAGTTTTGTTTGTCTACTTGAAGGAGAGCTGCAAGTTATTCAAGTGGTCTTCCAAAGTCTTGGCGTGTCTAAGCATTTCCAAATAGATTCCAAATGTCATCCGTGTGTTGCAAAAGTAGAGCAGGTTGTGGGCTGGCTTGGACAGCTGGCCACATGTACAGCTGTTGAAATATATCAGGAGACAGGGTGACTAGACTTGTGAGTGGGGCTTCTATTAATGCACCTAATGAATAAAGTAACTGCGGGAGCTCCAGTTACAAGCTTGTCCCTGCTGGGTTTGTGCAGCAAGTTCCATAAGCCAACTGAGAGCAAAGCTAGCTCCGTGTAATTAATATCCACAGCCATGAGACCATTCCCTTCTCACTCAAGGCATGGCTGGGAACAGAGACCGGTGCAAACTTTTTTAGAACGTAAAAGCATTTTTCTTTGTGATAAAGATGGGGGTGAACCCACTTTTCTTCCACAGAATCCATTATTGGTTCTAACGATACCCTCCCCTACACCCCGAGGCTGGAGTGTTTCAGGGGCCCAAACACACCAAACTTTGGTGGAACTGGAATTGTCTCTGATTTCAGAATAGAATTTTGTGGTTCAGCCTCGTTTTTACTACACATAATTCAGTGGCACTGAGACCAGTGAGAGAGAGAATGAAGTCTACACTGCAGCTTTAGCTACAAGTCGGTTGGCTTTTAGATCGTGAGGTAGAAGCTCATGACTTTAGCACCTAAAGTCCTAGGTTTAATCCCATGACAACATACGAATGGCCATACTGGGTCAGACCAAAGGTCCATCTAGCCCAGTATCCTGTCAGCCAACAGTGGCCAATGCCAGGTGCCCCCAGAAGGATTGAACAGAACAGGGAATCATCAAGTAATCTCTGCTCTGTCATCTATTTTCAGCTCCAGACAAACAGAGGCTAGGGACGCCATTCCTACCCATCCTGGCTAATAGCCATTGATGGACCTAACGTCCATGAATTTATCTAGCTCTTTTTTGAACTCTGGTAAAGTCCTGATCTTCACAACATCCTCTGGCAAGGAGTTCCACAGGTTGACTGTGTATTGCATGAAGAAATACTTCCTTTTAACCCACCTATGAATCCCACCTGTCTATACCCCAGGGCCATGGAACCACGGTGCCCACTATCTACAGACCAGGACTACTGAAAACCTTTCATGCTATCTGTGAACACTTGGTTTAGGTATTCATCAGCCAAAATTAACAATCAGCCACGAGTCTGACCAAGGAATGTCTGCAGCACCACTGAAAGAGAATCTCTTCACCCGTCAGCAAGCGCCTACTTAGGGCTGGAGTGGGGAAGGATACAAATTAAATACAACGCTGAGGGGAAAAGCATTTTCCACAGCCCAACAGTTTTTCTCTTTTTCCAGGCTCGCCTCCCAAAGGACCGTAACTAAAAGAGCTAGCGTGTGACCGGCTCAGTAGCTGCTGGTATGCTGCTGTGCATATCTGGCAAATAGGTGACTGAAGCCGGGTTTGTCAGCAGGCCATCAATGCTTGTTTCATGGAGGTGGGGCGGTACCTGGCCCTTGTGCTCCGCTCTGTCGCATCGCGCTTTGTCTTCTACCAGTGCGCGTGTGTGGTAGGTTTTTAGCCGGCCTTGGTTGTGGTCTTGAAAATAGAGTAAAGAGCCACAGTTGGCTTCTTGCAGAGAAGAGAAGTAGAACGAGCCTAGAAAAGCAGAATGATTTGGTCTTAAACACATCACTGTCCTAAAGCTATAGCTGGCCATTATGGTACTTTCCCCTCTGTGATGGGGTATACAACCCCATCCCGGGCAGCACAGGTGAATGAGCTAATATGGTTTCAGGTGGCCTGCTCCCTCACATCTGAGAGGTGTCAGAATTGGATGGAGGAGCTTCAAAGGGAGAAACACAGCTCAGGTGAGGGCAGTCCATGGAAGAGAGCAGACCTTCAGCCCTCTGCTCCTGAAGAGAGGGCCAGGAGAAGACAGAAACTCCTCTGATAACTGGGTGAGCTGGCCAGCCAGTTAGCTAGATGTTACATAAGAATAAGAACATACAAAGGGCCATACTGGATCAGAACAAAGGTCTGTCTAGTGCAGGATCCTGCCTTCTGACAGTGGCCAATGCCAGGTGCCCCAGAGGAAATAAGCAGAACTGATAACCATCAAGTGATCCCTCCCTGGTCACCCATTCCCAGGCTCTGCCAAAAAAGACTACAGTCAGCATTCCTGCCCATCCTGGCTAATAAGCATTGATGGGCCTATCCTCCATGAATTTATATAGTTCATTTTTGAATCCTGTTAAAGTCCTGGTCTTCACAACATCCTCTGGCAAGGAGTTCCACAGGTTGACTGTGCATTGCATCAAAAAATACTTCCTTTTGTTCGTTTTAAACCTGTGACCTATTAATTTCTTATATTATGGGAACAAGTAAATAACTTTTCCTTACTCACTTTCTCCACACCAGTCATGATTTTATAGACCTCCATCATATCCCGCCTTAGTCTCCTCTTTTCTAACAAGACAAAAAGTCCACGTCTTTTTAATCTCTCTTCATATGGCAGCAGTTCCAAACCTCTAATCATTTTTGTTGCCCTTTTCTGAACTTTTTCCAATGCTAAAATATCTTTTTTGAGATGAGACGACCACATCTGTATGCAGTATTCAAGATGTGGGCGAAGCATGGAGTTATACAAAGGCAATGAGATATTCTCTGTCTTATTCTCTATCCCTTTGTTGTATTTCCTTGTCTTGAGAGGGAACTTTACCTCTCTTTTCACCTGTAAATTCAATTTAGGGCCACAGCGTGATGAGAAATCAGCCTGAAGAAACTGAATCTTAACCCAGAGTTGGGATGTTTCATTTGTGTTACTTTCCCTTTTGTTCTATTTTTTTTACGGTTGTGGACAAGGTGGATTATCCAGGGCCCAGCCAGAGGGCTGAGCCTCAGAGGACTTGAACTGGTGTGAGAACACTGCTTTGACATCACAAAGCAGAGGCCTGGCTGAGTGTTGGTGCCCCACCGAGAGCCTGGTGGGATTGTGGTGGCAGGGGGAATGTTGCAGGGAAGGAACCCTGGGGACCCGTTGTGACGGCACATTGGGGGTCCCCCGTCTCCTGCACCCCGAAATGGCACAAACAGACTGCACCAGCCGGTGTAATAGAGGAAGTTTATTGCCTCTCCAGGATACAGCACAGCATAGATGTAATCTGGTCACAGAGCTGGGTTAGGATGCCTCAGGCCCCCTTGAGATGGGGGAGACTGGGCCCCTAAACTCCAGTCCCTTTCCCTAGGCTGTCTCCTCCATGCTTCCAGCCAGCAACTCACTCACTCTCTTCCCGCCCTGCCCCCCAGCCAGGGCAGCTTTCCACCTTCCTTTGTTCCTCTCCATGGGGGGTGTCTGGCCACTGGTTTGCATAGTGACTCATCCTGTTTTGCTGGGTCGTGGTACCCACGGCAGCCAGTGGGGGTTACCCCAGAGCCAGCAGCATAGAAACCAGCCAGGTACCCCCACTACGTCACACCCGTCAAACAGCAAAATTCCAAGCACGGTACAAATGCTCTATATTAGTTAAGCTTTGCAGCATCCTGTTGGAGGTAGATAAGTAGAGTTTGCCAGTATTTTTGGAACAAAAACTTTTCCTTGTCAAAAAGAACACCTGTAGAACAACACCTCCACCACGTTATTGCCACAAAAAATGGACACATATTTTCATTTTTTCCACAAATGTTTTTGTAGCATAAAACTATTTTCAACAAAGAACGCTGAGGGAGAATCTCTACCTAATTTAATCCAGGTGGAGCCTGTAGTAGCAACTCTGGTTTGTACTTACTGTGTATCATATGACAGTGGACTACAGAAGTGGGGGAGATGCCAGCAGGGATGTCCAAAGATATGGGGCTACTATGGAGCTGAGGGAGACTAGAACAGCAGTTCTCAAACTTTTGGAGCTCTGGAGCCCTTTACATGCGTAAAAATTTATGCGGAGCCCCAGCGGTCCACTGCTTGTACGTGTTGTACTTATCAATGTTTCTAGTTTGTCCAGTTTGTCAACCTTGCGGAGCCCCTGGAGATGCCCTGGGGCTCCGCGGAGCACAGTTTGAGAAACACTGGACTAGAAGATCCTGGAAACAAGATGAGGGTCCAGGGTCTCTGTGCAGACAACCCTGGCCTCTCTGGGAGCCCTTGATCTCCATTCTGTGGCAAATCTGTGTGTGTGGAGAGGAGCAGGGTTTGGAACCCTACCCTACTAGAATGGTCTAGAACCGTGGTCCCCAACACGGTGCCTGCGGGTGCCATGGCGCCCGCAGGGGCATTTCCATGCGCCTGCCAGGTGCTCGGGGCTGGCCTGGCCCCGGGCGCATGGTGGGGGGAACGCCGGCCCCGGGCACGCGGCGCATGGCGGGGGGAGCGCCGGCCCCGGGCGCGCGGCGCATGGCGGGGGGAGCGCCGGCCCCGGGCATGCGGCTATGGGGGGGGCCGTCCCCGGGCATGTGGCTATGGGGGGGGCCTCCCCCGGGGCGCAAGTGTCCCCGCCCCCTGGCGCCCAACGGTCGAACGGCCCCGCCCCCTGGCGCCTGGCGGGCGAACGGCCCCGCCCCCTGGCGCCCGGCAACCTTGAAAGGTTGGGGACCACTGGTCTAGAATAAACCCTTGTGGGGAATCTCTTGGGGCTACATCTGTGCAGTTCATAATCCAGGATGCTGTATTGTGTAAGGAAGCAAAATGGATGAACTTTAACAAAGTTTGGCAAAAGACTGGCTTAGATCAAAGCACTTACCACAAGGTATATTTTCAGAGGGCTAGTGAAGATTAGTATCCAGAGTAGCATCCATAAACTTCATCCATCCATGTCCACTTCAAATAGATCTGTTGTTCAGTTTTATTACAGCGGGTCCAGCAATACTTAAATTGTTAAGGCTGAGTTTTTCAAATCTCTTATCTATCCTAATTTTGTGGGTTTTAATATTTCAGGAGTTTCAAGTTACACTTGGCTATGATGAGGTCTTCAATTTGTCTGTCTGGCTGAAAAGTTTCATTTAATGTTTTAGACCAGGGAACCTGGACCCTATTAAACTAATTGGATTTTCTTTTTCTTTTTCAAATGTATTTAAAGAGACACTGTCAAGTAGTTTTGGATTGTATCCATTAGCTGTCCTTCTATTTAACTTCAGTGGTCTTTGGATCAGGCCCTTAGTTTCCAAATGTGTGTGTCTTTTTAAAAAAAGACATTTTGCAAATCCGCACAGGTTAGAAATGGTGACATCTATTTTACATGCAAACAGTCAGACTTAAGGGATTTAAAAATTCCTCTGCAATGCTGGAAAGCTAAACGATAAAAACAGCAACAGATTTGGGCTAGTGCATGAAAATTGTCAGTTTACACTGACTCCAGATGGAAAATGAAAGTGAATGAACATTGGCGTCTAGTTTCACTAGCCAAGTTGCCTCCAATGCAAAAACAGAAGAATAAAAAGAGTAAAAATAAAAACATACACATAAATAGAAAGAGCTCTTAAGGCATTAGGAGAAACATAAATCAGGAAATTTGTTTATAACTATTATTTATTTGTATATATGTATTGGTCCCCAGTCAGATTAGGGACCAATTTTCTCCATAAAGTGGAAGAATTGTCCACCATCCTAGGACATAAGAGATCTGATTTCAAGTCTCAGTTCTGAAATTGATTAATCTGAGAGAAGATTTCCTGTGTGATTTTGAGCAAGTCATTTAGGGTATATCAACACAGCAGGGCAAAAGTTAAATTAAGCTACGCAACTCCAGCTACATCAATTGCGTAGCTGAAGTTGAAATAGCTTAAGTTATTCTTCACACAGTGCATAGTCAATCTGTGGAACTCCTTGCCTGAGGAGGTTGTGAAGGCTAGGACTATAACAGGCTTTAAAAGAGAACTAGATAAATTCATAGAGGTTAAGTCCATAAATGACTATTAGCCAGGATGGGTAAGGAATGGTGTCCCTAGTCTCTGTTTGTCAGAGGGTGGAGATGGGTGGCAGGAGAGAGCTCGCTTGAACATTACCTGTTCAATTCACTCCCTCTGGAACATCTGGCATTGGCCACTGTCGGCAGACAGGATACTGGGCTGGATGGATCTTTGGTCTGACCCAGGATGGCCATTCTTATGTTCTTAACTCGGCTTTTGGCGCTCTGTACACAGCAGGAAGTCGAAGGAAGAACACTTTTCCTTTGACTTCCCACACCTCTTGTGAAATGAGGGTTGCAGGAGTCGGTGTAAGAAGTCCTCCATCTCGACATTATTTTGAAATAATGGCTTGCCATGTAGAGGCGCTCTTTGTTATTTCAGAATAACGTCAGTAATTCCGAAATAACGCTGCTGTATAGACATATCCGTAGTATCTCTGTGCTTCAGTCCCTCCTCAGTAAGCACTACCTTACCTCACTGGGGTATTGGGAGGATACATGCATTAAAGATTGCGAAGGGTTCAGCTACTTACGTAATGGGGCCTTGCAGTGAGGCGCAGTGGAAGGAAGCCCTGGTGGGCAGAGCCCTGTCCAACCCCATCACCTTGATGGAGGTCAGGAGGCGGGGAAGGAAGTATAAAAGCCTGGCCCAGGAGCTCAGGTGGAACCAAGCTGCCCTTTGTGTCTTGCCCTTTGAGTGCAGATCAGTGGCAGAGTTGGGAATAGCACCCAGGTCTCCGAGCCAGTCCAATAACCTCTCCAGCAGTGTTCCCTCTAAACTGTGGAGCAAATTGGATTCATCAGCCCCGCCCAATCAGAGGCTCAGGGCTCCCTGCCTGGAGCTGACTGACTGGGCGTGGCTGATTCATCACCCTTGAAGCTGTGCTACTGCGTAGTTTAGAGGGAACACAGCTCCCCCTGGACCACACTGTCTCTGTGGCTATATTTAGCTGGAGATGCATCCCTCTAAGATTGCAAACTCCCCCTTGAGCAGGTGCAGCCCTGACACCCGGCCCCACTGAAGTTGGCCCAGAATCCCCGAAGGTAGCCAGGAGGAACCGTCCTGTACCATTCCATTGGAGACTTTCCAGAACATTCCACGAGGGTGTCAGTGCAAAGGGACCGAGGCCACTGTGGAGATGACGTTCTGTTCACCATGTCAAGCGGAGGAGGGTGACAATGGTGGCATGTCAAAACGGAAGTTAAAAATGTCAGTGGAAATCTGTAGAGACCATGTTGCCATGTCAAGAGACTGTCAAAAACATGTTTTATGAACACCATGTCACGCTGTCAAAACAAAGGTAAAACAGCGTCTGTTCGAGTCAGCAGTGACCAATCTGGTGAACGTGTCCAGGACAAAATGAAGGGTGGGGATGGGGGGGAGAGAAAAAAATGTCATGAAAAAAAAAAAAAGCATTGTAACGGAGAACTCTGTTACAGGGGGAATGGATAATAATAGTGATTGTTAATAAACCACTCATCCACCTATTTCAAAATACTTAATAAGCATTAATTAATTAATTCTTGCAATAAAGCTGCATGGTGGCCTGTTAAATCATTGTAAACTAATCAGGGCAGTGGTCCCCAACCTTTTGGGGCTGCTGGGCCGGGCGGAAACGGCACCGTACATGTGCCGCACGGCCGGGGATGGCACCGGGGTGCAAGAATGGCTCGGGCTGGCCCTGGTCACTAGGCAGGCGCACATAAATGCCCCTGTGGGCACTATGTTGGGGACTGCTGCATTAGGGGAAGGGACCAATGGTCTATCTAAATTGTTCCATCCATATGTGGAATACATTTTGTTATGTGCACCAAGGTATGTGCATCACCAAAAGAAACACATGCTGCCGGCTGTGGGCACGTTGTTACTCAGCTGAATGGCATCTGAATCTCCCGTGGGTGGCTGCCCAAGCGCTCAGCTTACAGAGCACACTGGAAGGAACAGCCCTTGCTCTGTGCTGGTGCAGTGCCTAGCACAATGGGATCCTGATCTATGAGTGGGGTGATACACCTAAACAGTAATATTGTCACGCCCCCCCCCATGCCTTATGAAAATTGGTTTATGAATATGCATAACCCAAAGATGCTTTATACAAAACAGTCATGCCACATATCAATTTTACAGTTACAATCTGCTGAATCTGTATATGCTATTTTTTGGTGCATGAATCATTCTTGTATGTGAAGTTAGCTACATGAAGCACTTTACTACTTGGGGGACCTATAATGTACAGATAAACTTCTGGAAATTATCATATCAGTGTTGCTTGGACTTGTCAGCTGGCCTTGCAAGGAATGCTGGGGGAAAGGGGGAGGGTAATTAAGCAGCTGCCTTCCTTCAGAAGAGGGAAAGATTGCGGAAGGAATAATTGAAAATGTCACCTAGACCAGTAGTTTTCAAACTTTTTTTCTCATGACCCAGTTGAAGAAAATTGTTGAAGCTCACGACCCAACATCATTTGACTAACGTGTGGGCTCCAGGGTGGAGTTGAGGATGGGAGCGTCAGCTGGGGGGGGGGGGGGGGTGTCAGGACTAGGGCAGGAGGGGTTTACCGTGAGTGGCTCTCGGTCAGCAGTACAGCAGGGGTGCTAAGGCAGCTTCCTGCCTGTCCTGGCACTGCAGACCATGCTGCACCCCAAAAGCATCCAGCAGCAGGTTCCCAGCCAATGGGAGTATGGAGCTAGTGCTCAGGGCAGGAGCAGTGCGTGGAGCCCTGTGCACTCTTCTGCCTTCCCTACCTAAGAGCTGGACCTGCTGCTGGCAGCTTCCAGGGTGCAGCACAGTCTGCAGTGCCAACGGGCAAGGAAACCCCCGGTGGCCTTTCAGCAGCGAGACCCAGTACTGGGACACAACCTGTAGTTTGAAAACCACCGACCCACAGACAGGTATGTGCAATGGTCTTTGGGACTGGGGCTTGGCTGCGGAACAGGAGCAGCAGAGACGTTTCTCAGAAGTCTTGTTAGAAGAAAAATCTGGGTGTTGTTTCAGAGGAATTAAATGTTGCAGCAGGCAGACAGAATGGAAGGAAAGAGATTTTTTTCTGAACACCCTGAGCAGCCTCTGCATGTCATAAGAACGGCCATCCTGGGTCAGACCAAAGGTCCATCCAGCCCAGTACCCTGTCTGCCGACAGTGGCCAATGCCAGGTGCCCCAGAGGGAGTGAATTGAACAGGTAATGATCAAGCGATCTCTCTCCCGTCATCCATCTCCACCCTCTAACAAACAGAAGCTAGGGACACCATTCCTTACCAGTACTGGCTAATAGCCATTTATGGACTTAACCTCCATGAATTTATCTAGTTCTCTTTTAAAGCCTGTTATAGTCCTAGCCTTCACAACCTCCTCAGGCAAGGAGTTCCACAGGTTGACTATGCACTGTGTGAAGAAGAACTTCCTTTTATTTGTTTTAAACCTGCTGCCCATTAATTTCATTTGGTGGCCCCTAGTTATTATATTATGGGAACAAGTAAATAACTTGTCTTTATTCACTATCTCCACACCACTCATGATTTTATAGACCTCTATCATATCCTCCCTTACTCTCTTCTTTTCCAAGCTGAAAATTCCTAGTCTCTTTAATTTCTCCTCATATGGGACCCATTCCAAACCCCTACTCATTTTAGTTGCCTATCTCTGAACCTTTTCTAATGCCAGTGTATCTTTTCTTAGATGAGGAGACCACATCTGTACACAATATGCAAGATGTGGGCATACCATGGATTTATATAATAGCAACAGGCATTCCAGAACTCCAGGGCTGTGTCTACACTGCACCCCTTTTCCGGAAAAGGGATGCAGATTAGACAAGTCGGAATTGCAAATGCAGCGGGGATTTACATTTTCCCTGCTGCATTTGCATGAACATGGCTGCTGCTTTTTTCTGGCTCGGGGCTTTGCCGGAAAAAAGTGCCAGTCTAGACAGGGATCTTTCGGAAAATAAAGCCTTTTCCGAAAGGTCCCTTATTCCTGATTTTAAGAGGACAGATACCCCTCCTGAAACCTGACCCTCTTTCTCCAGTTCCACTCAGTATACTACAAGGGAAAGAATACCCTAGAAACAGCAGTTTGTTTGTAAAGAAACCCTGGAGATGGGGCTTTTTGTTTGTCTGCCATGCCAGACCTAAAGAGATCCAGCCCTGCAATTCCAAACTGTGATTGATGGGTTACAGGACTGGAGTTTGAGGACTCTGACATTGATGGCGAGGAAGATGATGTGCAGCGCTAGTCTGCATTGGCAGTGAAATCCAGTAAACTGAGGTCCAGGAACATCAAAAACATTCCCGTACCCATCTGTGAAAAACAAGAGTGCCAGCATGGTAGTCAGAAAACAATAGTACTGCCCCTTCTGTTATGGAACCGCGGGTCCCAATGCCATTGTTAGAGCTGAGTTTTCGTTTAAACCAGATACAAAAGAGATCTCCTGAGCAGTGTGTAAGATCGAGCACCCAGACTTACGGTGAGGTGTTGAGGCAAGTTTAGACATGTCAGTGCTGAACTTCTATAACAAAGCAGGAGTGTTCAATGAGCTAGTTAATGTATTTCTGGTTCAGGACAGGAAACGTCTGGTGCTTGCCCATGGAGATGACTGAAGTAAATGCTTGTTATGTATGTGATGCAAAGCATGAGGGTGAAATACTGAGCTTCTGTCCCCTGCTTTTTCACGATGGTGGACTGACACG
Organism: Pelodiscus sinensis; assembly: GCF_052426305.1. Classification (NCBI taxonomy): domain Eukaryota; kingdom Metazoa; phylum Chordata; order Testudines; family Trionychidae; genus Pelodiscus; species Pelodiscus sinensis. The sequence goes on along the minus strand of NC_143071.1, from coordinate 9,157,224 downwards.
GGGCATCTGCTCCGCACTGGCCTTAGAAGGGTTAAATCCAGCCCTGGGAGAGGGCTGGGGAGCCAGCAGTTAACAGCCCATTAGGGCCGAGCTGAGGGCTGTATAAATAAGGGGCTCTAGCGAGGAGAACAAAACACTTGTTCTTGCTCCTGGCTGTGGAGCCGGAGCAACCTGAGAGGCTTCCGGAGACAGTGGTTCTGGGGAAAGGCAGGCAGAGCTGGGGAATTCTGGCCTGACCTCACTCCCAGGCAGCAGGGCCTGAGGGTACTAGGGCAGCAGGGAGACGGCCTGGATAGAAGAAGGCAGCCGGTCCACACTCCTTGCCGATGATGAGTGGCCATTTCAGACTGCAGTTTGGCCCTGAGGTAAGGGGCTAGATCAGGGGTCTCCAACCTTTTTAACCACAAGATCAGTTTTTCAATTTTAGTGCAACGTGAGATCTACCTCACACCCAAATACCCTGGTCCCACTTCCTTCCTGCTGCTTCTTTGAGGCCCTGCTCCTGCTCTACCCCTTCTCCGAGGCCTCCCCCTGCTCCGTCCATCCTCACTCACTTTCACCAGGCTGGGGTAGGGATTTTGGGGTGCAGGCTCTGGTCTTGGGCCAAGGGGTTTGGAGTGTGGGAGGGGCTCCGGGCTTAGACAAGGGTGGGGGAATGGGGTCCAGGAGGGGATTCAGGGTGCAAGCTCTGGGAAGGAGTTTGGGTGCAGGAGGAGGTTCAGGGCTGTGGCAGGGCTTTCAGGAAGCAGGCTCTGGCTGGGCACCGTTTAACTGAGACGGCTTCGGGTGCTGGAGCAGTGGGGTTAAGGCAGGTTTATTCCTGCCCTGGCCCTGCACCACTCCTGAAAGCAGCTGGCATGTACAGCAATGGCTCCATGGAGCCATGTGCTGCCCCTCATCTACAGGCACTGAGCCCACAGCTTCTACTGGTCACTGTTCCCCGTTATCAATCACTGGGAGCTGCAGGAGTGGTGTCTGCAGGCAAAGACAGCATGTGGAGACCCCCTGCTCTGTCTCTCTCAGGGGCTGCAGAGACATGCCAGCCACTTCCAGGAGCAGCAATTACCACGGGGATAATGACTCCAGCCACAGCAGGTTAGGTATTTTAGAACTCACTACTCAAAGAATGAAATTTAAGTGTAAGAGAGAAATGAAAATTATGAAATGCACAGACCAGTCAAAACCCACAAATAATACTCTTTGTGAGCAGTAAAAGTAACAGCAACCCCCAAGTATGTGTTGGGTTGGGAGCTGAGAGTGAAGGACAGTGCGTGATGGTGAGTGACAGACACACACACAGTGTGTGAGAGTGACAGCGATTTGCTTTGCCAAGCTCCCTCCATCCCCTTCTCTCTGTGTGGCAGTAGGGTACAGGAGTGGGGGGAGGAGGGATACTGACATTAGTGCCCCCCTTCTCCCTCCCACATCCTGCACAGCAAGCAGGAGGCTCACAGGGGGAAGCTTGAAGGCAGAGAGCAGGAGCAGCATGACGGTGGGTAGAGGGGCAACTGAAGTGCCAGCACTTGAGAGCTTCCTGGGCAAACCAGTCAGGATCCCCTGTGAGGGCTCCAAAATCTACCAGTAGATCCTGATCTACTGGTTGGTGACCACTGTGCTAGATGATGACTGTCAGTGGGTCACTGAGGCAAGATGGGCCTAAGAGGCTGGAGGTTCCATGAGAAGGAGGATGCCCAGAGTGTGGGGGTGCTGCGGCAGGCAGTACCCGAAGCGAAAGGCGCTGTGGTCTGGAAGGGTTGTGGGTCCTAATGCAAAGTGGTAGAACAATTAACATTAATAGTAACAGCAGGTGAGACCGACCAGAAGGGGTCGCTCTAGTGCTGAGTGGCGCTAATTCCCAGTGTGACCAGCAGGAGGTGCCACAGCAGTGAGTTGCACCTTGTCACGTGGACACAATTGTCTAGTAAGTCTTTTCCATCACTGGTTTCTCAGAGGCAGGGGCAGCCCGTCCATGTAGGCGAACTAGGCAGTTGCCTGGGGCACCAAGTTAAACGGGGCGCCAAATGGTGGCGCAATATCGTTGAGGGGTTTGGAGGTGGGGGCGCCGACTGCATGGTTCACCTAGGGCGCCAGTTGCTGGCAGCTAGTCTAGGGCCACTCCTACCCAGAGGTAGCCATGTTAGTCTGTTTCAGCAAAAACAACCAGGAGTCTGGTGTGACCTGAAAACCTACGTCTACATCTACACTGCGCTGTTTTGCGCAAGAAATATGCAAATGAGGAATATTGCCACACCTCATTTGTATAATTAATGAGCGGCTGCTTTTTGCCCAAGAGGCTTTTGTGCACAAAGGAGCTGTCTACCCAGCTCCTTTTTGAGCCAAACCCCCTCTTGCACGAGAGCTGTTCTACGTTTTTTCAGGAAGAACGGCTCTTGCGCGAGAGGGGGTTTTTGCGCAAAAGCCTATTGTGCAAAAAGCAGCTGCTCGTTAATTATGCAAATGAGGCATAGCAATATTCCATGCTTTGCCTCATTTGCATATTTCTTGTGCAAAACAGCGCAGTATAGACATAGCCTAGAAGGTTTATTAGGACACGTGTTTTTGTGAGATACAACTCACTTTCTCAGATGCTTGGAGATGGGAGATGGGCGTGTTTCCTATCACTAGCTCTTGTGTGCCTAGTTTCTTGTGTGAACTTCCCCTCTCTCCTCTGCTTTGTTTTTGTTTGTTTTCTAACGTCTGCCTGTGAATCCCTATTTGGGGTTAGACATCTCTGGAGTGTTCATAATTTACCTTTGGTACAGGCACACAGCTACTGAGACCTGTCATTAGCCTTGCTAATACAGTGCACTGAGGTTTGAACTGCTGATGTGAGTAAAGTGCTTTTGGTTCACTGAATGAATGTGCAATGTGGGGGAAATTTTGAGGAGGCGAAACACTTCCAACATGCTGGCTTGCAGTCCGGTATTGGAGAGCCTATAGACCACAAGGAAGAGAAGATGTGTTGTAACTCACATTCACAGTAGGTTTGCATGGCCTTTTGTCAGCACAAACCCTTGTCCAGGTAAGTGTAGTATTTAGGAACAAGGAACATAAGAATGGCCACACTGGGTCAGACCAAAGATCCATCTAGTCCAGTATCCTGTCTGCTGACAATGGCCAATACCAGGTGCCCCAGAGGGAGGGAACACAACAGGTAATCATCACGTGATCCCTCTCCTGTCACCCATTTACAGACAATCAGAGGCCAGGGACATCATTCCTACCCATCCTGGGTAATAGTCATTGATGGACCTAACTGCCATGAAAGGAAGCTTCTAGGGGTAGGTGAGTTAGTTTATAAAGTGCTACCAGACCATTTGTTGTTTTTTAAGTTTATCCCGTTCAGACTAACAAAACATATAGATGGTATCATGAGCTTTCATGGACACAGCCGGGGCGGCCCTAGACTAGCTGCCAGCAACTGGCGCCCTAGGCGAACCATGCAATGGGTGCCCCCACCACCAAACCCCTCAATGATATTGTGCCACAATTTGGCGCGCCATTTAACTTGGCGCCCTAGGCGATCACCTAGTTCGCCTACATGGATGGGCCGCCCCTGGACACAGCCCACTTCTTCAGATGATCGGCGTTTTAAAGGGTCTGTGACTTCTCGAGTGGTGCTCACAGCTCTAGAAGTAGCGGGAAGCCATCTAGCACATCAATGTATTTATGTAATGAAGCCATGTGTGTTGTGTATGTTCAGTAAATACAGTTTCTCAGATTCTATGGGGCCCGTGTATTTCCCACTTACTGCGTTGTGTGAAGAGCAAAACACCCAACAGAGAGGCAGTTGTAGTGCTCTACATGGTCTTAACCTCACTTCCTCTTGGGGACTGGAAAACGAAAGGCCCATGCAGCCCCCGAAGTAGGGTCACCACTGGCCTAGAAGGGGGCATAGCCGGGATGCACATGTGTTGCACTAATAGACGACTTCACCCTCACTGGCTCCTGCTAGTTCCTATAAATCCCTCAATGGGAATTTGCTGGAGGGAAGCCCAAAGGAAGGTAAAGGGTACCACCAGGTACATTTCTCTGGGGCACAGGCCCCTGAGTGGAAGGGATCTTTCTGGTTGGCTCTCTGCTTTAGTGATTCTGGCCCTATCTGCATCCATGTAAAACAGCCTGCAGTGAGCCTGTGAAGACCAGTTCTCTGTAGCATTATCTCCAAGAGCATTTGCTTTTCCTGTAAAGGACCTTTTGGATGCCAGACACCCTTCATTTAAGAGGCTAAAAATCCCCAAACTTCAACGTCGAAGAAGAACAATGCTCAAGAGTACAAGAAAGTCCTGAGACCCACCCAGCAGCTCAGCCGTAACACCCAGCAAAGGGGAGTCCTATGCTGAGCCGTCAGGAATGCCCCAAACGCACGAGGAATCTGTCAGGAAACCAAAACTGCTGTGATGTGAATATCAGGCATAGTCTGGCAATTGGTATCCCTTCCTGGGCCATATGAGTCAGTTAGAGGCAGTGGGATTACCAGCCCCCAGTGCAATCTCATGATGACTTTTTTGAGAAGGTGCCAATTTGATCTGACGCTCCCTCTGCACCCAGCCATCTTCCTAAAGAAAATGTCAGGTTAAGTAAGAGTGCTGGCTTGATAGCCCTGGAGACTGAATCCTCTTATCTCACCACAGAAGAGATACAGCATAGGCAGTGGTGCCACACACAACAAGGCGCCTCTCACGTCCAGCTGGAGGGCCCATACCAAATGGGTGAAGGTGGGTATGCATTCTGTGAGACCCATAGCCTGTCTGCTGGGTATGATCATCAACAACTCCCGATTAAGTCAGTGGGTGAGGCAGGTTTTCAACACCTCTGAAAATGAAGGCCGAGATGTCTCCCAGCAGGTGTAGGCCGTGGGAGATCTGGTTTCTTCGGTGGCTGGCTCTGTCTCAGCCTCCCACTGTGGCTTAGGGTCAGTCACTTAGTTTTTCTCTTTCCCCATCTGTGGAATGGGGGCAGTAAATTTCCTTCTCTCACAGGATGGGGAATGTAATTAATGATTGCAAAGCAGTTTGGGATCCTCAGACATGAAGCGCTACACATTAGCAAATTGCCAGTGGGTATTGGCACTCGACAGCGGAATCCCATTAGCTCTCCAAGTCTCTGTATCAAAGGTAATGAAGCTGTCAGTTTCACAAGAGCCGGGCAAGGCTTTATTATTCCCATTGTGGACCTTGCCAGGGATGGCCGTTCCTACACAATCGCCTCCTAGCTGAAGAAATTTATGTTTCAGATGGCTGAACTACACTATATCTTTTGAGGCATAAAAATGGAATGACGTGTCAGACAGGGAGAGACACATTACAGCAGGTTCCATTTCTGTTTTCTTAATGACGGCCATGCGTTTTCATGAAAGCAGAAAAGCCTGAAGGGAGCAGGCTCTAAGACAGAAAAAAGGATGCATTAAAAATTAAATGCCTTTTCTTTTGAAGTGGTCTCTTGTTAAATTTCACTAGACATCAGTCGATTTTATGAGCTGCATTTTTCAATTTACTTGCTAGATACTGGAAACTCCACAGGTTCTTTGCAAGTCGAGCGTGCAAAAGTTGACCTGTGTGGGCACTGGCAGGCACAACTACTGCACACAAACCAAGCTTTCAGTTGCTGAGGAAGCAACTGCGAGTGAGCCTGCTTTGGTCTAATTGTAGCCTGCCAGATCTGCCCTCTTGTTAACTTATTTCTTCCAGCTGCAGTTGGCATGTGCTCCCTCTGCCAAGGATCAGGGTGTCTTCTCTCATAGAGTCTCAGAGGGATAGCTGTGTTAGTCTGGTTTTTTCTAAAGTTGTTTTTAAAGTTACAAACATGAGTAGTCCTGTGGCAGCTTAGAGTATGTCTGCATTGGATTCCCCTTTCGAGAGAGGAATGCAAATTCAGGTGAGTGAAATTGCAAATGAAGCGTGGATTTGAATTTCCCGTGCTTCATTTGCATAATCATGGCCGGCCACTTTTTCGAATACCCTATTTCGAGATAAAAACGCTATTTTGAAAAAGTGGCTGGCCGCGATTATGCAAATGAAGCACGGAAAATTCAAATCCACGCTTCATTTGCAATTTCGCTCACCTGCCTTTGCATTCTTCTCTCGAAAGAGGAATGCAGTGCAGACATACGCTAAGCTGCCACAGGACTACTCATGTTTTTTTTTAAAGTTGTTCTCATAGAATACGCTTAAAGTTTTCAGATCCCACCATGCTGGGAGGGGTTGCAAGTGCTTTGGAGGACAGGGTCAAACTTCAAAATGATCTGAATAAACTGCAGAAATGGCTGAAGGTAAATAGGAAGAAATTCAATAAGGACAAATGCAAAGTGCTCCACTTCAGAAGGCACAATCACTTGCGTATCTACAAAATGGGAAATCACTGTCTAGGAAGGAGTACAGTAGAAGGGATCTAGGGGGCCAGAGTAGACCTCAAGCTAAATATGAGTCGACAATGTGACATGGTTGTAAAAAAGGCAAACATTCTCGGATATATTAACCGGAGTGTTGTAAGAAAACACCTAAGGTAATTGTTATGCACTGATTAGGCTTCAACTCTGTTGTGCCATGTTTCAGGAAAGATGTGGACAAATTGGAGAAGGTCCAGAGAAGAGAAACAAAAATGATTAAAGGTCTAGAAAATATGACCAAGGAGAGAAGATTGAAATAATTGGGTTTGTTTAGTCTGGAAAAAAGACTGAGGGGGGACATGATTACTTGCTTGTACCTAAAAGGTCGTTACAAGGACGAGGGAGAAAATTGTTCTCCTCTGATGATAGGATAAGAAACAATGGGTTTAACTGCAGCAAGGAAGGTTTAGGGTGGACATTAGGAAAAACTTCTGAACTATCTGGGTGGTTAAGTACTGAAATAAGTGGCTTAGGTATGTTGTGGAATCTCCAGCATTAGAGATTTTTAAGAACAATTCGGACAGATATCTGTCAGGGATGTTCAGATGGTGCTTGGTCCTGCTGTGAGTGCAGGAGACTGGACCTGATGACTTTTCAAGGCTGCTTCCAGTTCTTGGATTCATTCAGCAGTTGCTGCCTTCATCAGTTGGAGAGGGCTTATCTGAACAACGCAGGAAACGCCTCATACGTGAAGAAGGGCAAATCTGCTCCTGAGGCTGAGGTCTTATGCGAGGCTGAAATCATGAGCATTCTAGGTCAAGTTCACCCAACCAGTCAGGAAGGTTTTAAAGAACTCCTGAGAGCAGAAACCTCTCCACCACGCCCTCGACCCTCGTGCAAATTGTCAGGTCTGGGGGAGCGTCTCTAAAAGGAGGCACTCTGGCTAATGGGAGGGTGGTGCTCAGGCTAGAAGTGGGAGTCCGGAGGAGTGGGTTGCTGGGGAGGAACAATTTGCAAGCACCACCAGTTTGAGCCCTTTGCGGAAAGAAGATGGGTGGCTTTGTTTATTTTATTGAAATACCCAGCAGAAACTCTTGACCCCTAATCAAACAGAGGGTAGGAACTGAGACTTTCTGCACAGCCTGAATCACTGCCTCCCCTCTTTTTTGTGTCTGACCTTGGAACTACTTCCCTTCTTGCTCTATGCACACACATGCACACACCCCCGTGCCCCAGAAGGGGTGAAGTACAGCTAGAGGGCTGTGTCCTGGGATTGGCCTACAGACCCCCTATTTATACAGGCAAGCTGCCTGCCTTCTGCTTAAGGGGCAGCCTCCAGACGTAACATTTTAGTGTTGCTGCCTGTCCATGTCTTCCCTGGGTTGTCCCTCTTTTGAGGGAGTTGTACCATGAGCCCCCTCAGGGTACGGCTATGCTGCACACTTATTTTGGAATACACTATTCTAGAAGAAATACTCCGAAATAGCTTATTTCAAAATAGTGCATCTACACTACAGGGAAGCCTCAGAATTAGTCCAAGGCAGGCGCCCCTAATGTGGATGTGCTACCTCGATTTAGAGCCCCAGGAAGCACTAGGGAGTAATTACTTTAAATGGCTTTGGGGAGGAACTATTTCAAAATAGCAACAGTGGAGCGTCCACACTACCGCTCTTTCAAAATAGTGGTTTCGGGAAGAGGTGCTCTTCCTTGTGGAATGAGGGTTACAGAAGATGGAATCAGCCTTCCGTTATTTCAAATTTATTTGGAAAAAACTGAATTACTGCGTAGACCCTCGCATTATTATTTCAGAGTAATGGCCATTATTCCAAAATAACACTGCTGTGTAGACGCTCTCATACAGATTTGCTGCCAGGTGTCTAGTTTTATAGGCTCAGGGTCGTCCCAGATAGCCTGGCTTTTTTTGGTACCATGAAGGGGGCAACCCTACCTTTCCCACCTGCCCAGATGCTATCGCAAGTTTTAAGAAAAAAAAGTTATACGCTGAGTTTGGTTCAAGGTGCGAAACCTGCCTCCCAGTTTTCAGGGGGCCAGAGTTTAGGGGCCTCTGGGTATAGGGTTTGCTCCAGGCCATTTTACAGAACTGGATTCACTTTCGAAAGGTGGAGGCAGACGTGGAGCTTAGCCACGCAGCTTCTGATGTTTTCAGGGACTGGTTTTTTATTTGAGGCCACACGTAATCAGGTCTGCTGGAGAGACAAGGGGAGGGGAGCCAAGGGTGCCACTGCCTTGGCACCTGGTGATAGAAAAGGGCCTGAAGCACTTGACTGCTGCTGTACTACTGCGGCAGTGGCCGGAGCCCTGGGCCCTTTAAATTATTGCTGGAGTGCTGCATGATGTGTTCCGGACAGCACTCAGGGCTGCCTGGGGGAAATGCGGCACTCTCCAGGGGCACAGAGGGCTGCCTAGCTGCAGCCACCCCCTGCTACCTAGACCAAGCCCTTTCCAGGGAGACAGACTGTGGCCCCCCACAACTTGTGTAGGGGCCCAGAAGGGCTGTTGGCCTCCCCTGCCTGGCCTATTGCATGGAACACACAATTAGGCTGCGTCTAGACTGGCATGATTTTGCACAAATACTTTTAACGGAAAAGTTTTTCCATTAAAAGTATTTGCACAAGAGAGCGTCTATACTGGCATGTGCCTTTGCACAAGAGATGTGCTTTTGCGCAAAAGCATCCATGCCAGTGTAGATGCTCTCTTGTGCAAGAAAGCTCCGATGGCCATTTTAGCCATCGGGCTTTCTTGTGCAAGAAATTAATGTGGCTGTCTACACTGGCCCTCTTGCACAAGAGGGCTTATCCCTGAGCGGGAGCGTCAAAGTATTTGCGCTAGAACCACTGATTTTGTACAGTACAAAGTCAGTGTTCTTGCGCAAATACTCGCGGCCAGTGTAGACAGGTGGCAAGTTTTTGTGCAAAAGCAAATGCTTTTGAGCAAAATCTTGCCAGTCTAGATGCACCCTTACAGGTCAAAATGCTACAGTAGAACAGTCTGAACTTCGTGGCCGTTCTTTGGGGCTCAATTGACACAGGTAGTGAAAGCTCAGGAAAATTGCCCCAAGCAGATTTAGGAACACATGTGCCATCGAATGTCACTGAGACCTGTGCTCCTAAAGTCCCTGGGCACTTTGAAAATCTTGGATTTTCAATTCAGTCCTGGGTGACAAGCTTGATGGGCTAAAATGCCAGAGGTATAAAGTTCCTTTCCAAATGGGGAGTTTTCTATCCCACCCATTGAAATGGAGCCTCATGGCGATTCTAGTCCAATTCATTCCCTGGTTGTGCATTGTGCGAACAGCTTAGGACAGCAGTGACACGACTGATTTCCGGAAGAGCAGTTAACAAAAGGAAAACGGTGCATTCTCCAGCAGGCTTTCGAATAGAAACCCTCATTAAGTGGTTCTAGCAATCTCCAGTTGGCAAGTACCCACATTTAAAAATCAATAACACATGAAATATAAACATACTATTAATGAGGACCTGTTGGGAAGCACAGGGGGTTTAATTAGTGGTGCTTTAACAGCTGTGTCTGTGAGACTCACAATGATGTTTTTTTCCCCCCCTGAGAACATGCTAAATGAGAGATCTCAGGACCAAAAGCTGCACTCTTTTCTGCCTGGAAAATTCATTGTCTAGACTTGTGCCCGTCTGTCATTGACACCGGAGGTTTTCCCAAGTGATAAAGGCCCCAATTCAGCCTGTGCATAAAGTAATGGGAACACTGAGCCAGGTTCTGCACCCCTCATAAGCCACCTTCACACATGCAAGAAACCCAAAGGATTTTAGTAGGGACTAATCAGTGAATTAGAACGTATCCCCTAGTAAGAGGTTTGCATGAGCCCCTAACTTTTTCATAATTAAAGAAATAAAAAATTTCAGCCAGGGAAATCATCTCTCTGCCCCTATAGTTCTGCAGTCGGGAGTTGCCAGGGGTCTGATCCTTTAAATGCCAATGAGGTTCCTCTCTGCCATAGAGTGAGCATCATATTGAGTGTGCTTGGGGGCATGAAAGAGAATAACTAATGTGATTCTCTGCAAGGGAAGCCCCATGGGGTGTCTTAGACCCAGGACGCCTGCGTGACTTTCTCACTATGGTGTTTTTCCCTCCTATGCATTTAAACTGCTTCAGCTCAGTCTCAGAGACTAATGGGACTGAGTTGTAATGTTTGGACTTGAGGCTACCCAAATTTCAGGGGTGTTTGGAAGAGACAATGTGGTCTGGTCTCCTCTCCACTCAGACAGTATTCGGAGCAAATGAGCCATATATACATGCTCGCTAAAATGGTTTATCCTTAGTTCTATTTAGTCTCCCTGGCCCATCACCGCACCTGAGTCTGGGGGATAATCTTGCCTTAGGTGTTGGAACTTTGCATTGCAGAGGTCCAAAACAATCTCCCAATGAACACCTGACACCACTGAAGTCAATGGCAAACTCCCATTGACGTAAATGGGGTCAGGATTTTAGCCTGGCTTTTTATTATAGAAACATGATGTCCATAACAAACAAATGGGCATCACTGCTTCACGCTGACTTGGGAATTTCCACCTACCTGGACATAGTCTTAACCTTACTACATACATCTTACTTCAAAGAGACTTTAACACCAGATTACAGAGGGAAACTTCAGAACTTTCTTTCATGCTTAAATTTGACACTTTACGAATGGGCCTTAAAGATGCTAATAACCGTAACGATTACAAAGATAGCTTCCCCACTTATCACCCCTAGCTATTCATTAACTCATAAATAGCTATTCCCTCCCTCCCTCTCCCTCACCTCATCTTCTATACTAAATCTGATTTGTCAGTTTAATAATGTGTTCACTTTTTTCATTGTATTCCTTTTGATATATATGGTCATGCCAATTCTCTTCCAAAATATGATCTGAGGAAGTGGGTCTGGCCCACGAAAGCTCCTCACCTATTAAACCATCTTATTAGTCTTTAAAGTGCTACATAGTTTTTCCTTTTGTTTTAGCAAGATCAGACTAACGCGGCTACCTTTCTATTACTATTTGGAATAACCTGTATTCCTCTCTTAGTATTGCCTCTTCAAAAGGTAATTCTACCTTTTCCAGAGGAGCTACGTCTCCATTTCCGGCTGCCCACTGCTGACTGGTTGTTTGTGGGTTCAAGCTGTTAAAAGAACATTTCCCAGCATGCATCTCTGGTAGGCGACCCTCTAAATTTGGTTGGCCAAAGTAACTGCTGCATCAGATGTTGAAGAATGCAGTTCAATCTCTTCTACTGGGTAAGGATTTTCGGTTCCTATGATATCTACTTATTTTCTCGTTCCCAAGACAATGGCAAATGCTTCTCACTTTTAAGATGGGCCACAAAGCTTCTCCTTCCACTTCCCCAAATCATCTTCCCTTCCAATATTTCTATCACGTACTTCTGTGTGCTGTGGGGCAGCTCGCATGCGTGATTCAGGGTCAGGGTTCTGTCCCTTGGGGTAGCATCCCTGCTGTTCTATTTCATACATCTTCCCTTCCAATATTTCTATCACAGAGTCAAGGGAAGGGTCACTTTTGCACTGAGAGGGTGCATCTACACTGACCATAGCTCAAAATAAGATACACAATTTGAGCTACGCAAATTGTGTATCTCATTTCAATCTTATTTTGAAATAGTGTATTTCATAATTTGGCGCTGTCTACACAGTGCCAAATTTTGAAATAACCCGCTATTCCAAAACACCCCTTACTCCTGTGGAATGAGGTTTACAGGGACGTCAGAATAGCGAGCCCGTTATATTTTGAATTAACGGGCTCGCGGTGAAGATGGGGGATAGCTATTTCGGGATACTCTGGTATCCCGAAATAGTGTTGCAGTGTAGACGTAGCCAGAATGAGTTTGACTGGCTTACCTCATGGGAATGGAGGCATTTGAAAAGATGAATGCTTTGTTTGCCTACCTCCAGACATGTCCACTGATCATATATATACACACACACTTTAGCTTTAGAGGATGTAGAGGCTTAGGCAGTGTAAAGGTGAAGTTAAAAGCACCATTTGAAGAAAAAATATTGTCTGTGATCCCTGAATGGTTCCAAATATTTTAGGATGAATAGCAGAGCTGCTGAAATCATGACCTTTATTCAGTGCATTTTTCACAGCTGGGGATTTTATAATCATGACCATAGCAAATTTCTAGAGCTTTGAAATGCAAATAGTCAAGAGGGCCTTTCTTCAGAGGAAGTGCTACATAGTCCTGTATTTTGTTTCTTCAGAGGAAAACTTACAAGAGTGTGGAAAGGAGAATGCACAGAAAAGAGTTCACATTAGACCATGGTGGGGAGGGGAATTGATCATGAATCTCTAAGTTGACTCTTTTGTCAGTTGGTGGGTCCTTAACACCTCTGAAAATCAGGTCCCATCTTGAGAATCCAAAAATAGAGGCACATAAAATTAGCAAATACTTCCATAAAGTTGGCTGCATGTCACATGTCCACAGGGCAGCTGATGCGGACGCCTCATTGAAAGTTTTATTGGTCAGAGTTTGCTTTTATTAGTAGAGATATGCACTGCAGTATTCATAAGGATTCCTGGACAAACCTCAAGAGGGTTGGGGTTGGGTTGGAAAAGCTTCCGGAAATTAGATGGCTTTTCCAAATGTTACCCAGCTACTTAGTTAGAAACTATGTGTGTGGGCATGGAATTTATTCTGAGATAAGGGGCTATGTCACTAGCCTGTGAAATGATCTCCTGGGTTAGAGTCTTTCTACTTAAAGGGATACTGATAAGATTAAAAATACATACCCATTTTGCCAGAAAACCCACATTTTATTTAAAAATAACAGTAAGTACAGTATACATATTTGTGATGATATGGGCAGGACTGATGCACATTGGAAACAATACTTTTAGGACTGTAGACAGAACAATAACCTCAAGGGACATTGTGGGTTAGCCCTTGTGGATATGTGACCTATACAGAAAGAGAAATACAAAAATGTTCTATTGCTAAAAATGAACAGTGAGCATGTGAAGTGACTGTTATCTTCATCCTCGTCTGTTTGGAATGAGAAACAGGAAGTGACGGTTGAACAATGCCACAAAGCTTTGTTTTTTAGAGAATAAAACCTGGTACCAATGGGGTATTTTTGGTCTATTAATACTGAATGTTATGTTTTCTGGATAGAATTATTTAAAAAACCTGATAATTATTATTAATACTACTGGGGTAGCATCTAAATAGCATACTTAGAGATCCTGTCAGCTTCCCTTACTCCTTGTGATTGCAGGGAGTACTGGCACCAACTGGAACCACCCTCAGCATTTGATTTAGTGGGTCTTCACTAGGCCTACTAAATCAAATGCCAGAAAATTGATCTTCAGGACGTGGAGACATGGCCTAATGGATTTATTTGGGTTTAAACTTTCGTGGGCAAAGACTTCATCAGAAGTGGGTCTTTGCCCATGAAATCTTATGCCCAAATAAATCTGTTAGTCTTTATGGTGCCACAGGATTCCTCATTGTTTCTCCTTATGTTTATTTTAAACCTGTGGCTTATTAATTTCATTGTGTGACCTCTGTTTCTTGTCATGTGAAGGGGTAAATAATACTTCATTATTCACTTTCTGCACAGCACTAATGATTCTATAGACATGTATTGTATCACTGCCACATGCAATCATTTCTTTTCTAAACTGAACAGTTCCAGTCTTTTCATCCTCTCCTTATATGGAAGCAGTTCCAAACCCTTAATCAACATTTTTCACAGGAAAATCAAAATTAAATGATCCAAAGAGAAACATTAATATCAACCTGAAATAAAAGCTCTATATCGGCCCAATACATCCTAGTAACTCATGGGTGTTGGAGTCCCAGGTTTTTTATGCTCCTGTTCTCCCATATGAGATTTGCTCCCTTGCCAGACTACATATCCCATGACGCACCATGGTTCCCCCCTGTTGGAATTCCATTTTCCAAACAACTCTACTCAATGTCGATATGGGTTGCAGACTGTCACCGAAAAAACTCCAGGATTACATACCCAGAATACAGTTCCCCTGTGCTCAGAAAATGGAGATCTAAATAATGCCACAAATTGGCAAAACAGCTCAGGTTCTAACAGATAGTGATGTGTATAAAAACAAAAGCTAGGACAGTTGTGTTGCTAAGAAGTGTCCCCTGAAGCAGAGAGGTCCTGTGGACACAGTGTAGCTGTACTGTACAAATATACATGTATGGTTCCACACGATTGACTCACACTTTAGAAAAAAGGCTCTTATGTCAACCTGAATCAGTTTTTGTTTTCAGTCACTGGAAGAAGGTGATTTTTTTTTAAAAAAACAACAACCTGAACCACACTTCTCACTGTCAGCCTTCTTTTTAATGGCCACGAGTGTCAAAAGACAACCTACCTCTAACTCTTGATTTGAAAAGGAATGGGTTTTTAAACTACAGCAAGCACAAATGTGGACTAATTTCTAACTCTTACTTTATTAACACAATAGGAAGCAATTCTGGGGAATTGCACTTGGAAATACATTGACTATAAAAGGGGTAAATTAATAAGCACTTAGTATGACACATTGAGACAGAATGTTTTCTTTAATGTGATTTTCTACCTCTATCATATCTAATAAAATGATTTTAATTATTAAGAAATCTCAAAAAGGTAGGAAATTTATTGTTTGAAAGCATAAAGATTTATGTAAAAAATTCTCTTCAAGATGTTTAATAAATGTAGGAATATACTTCTTCCTCCGTGTAACACTCAACCATCCCTCGTCCTCAAAAACTTCTATATTGGAAATTAGATAAGAATTTTCCCTCCTCTTTAAATCATTTGAAAAATTAAAAAAGCTATTAGTATCTTTTCCCTTAATGCCTTGACATAGAATCAAGCAGCCATGTGGATGTCCTTCGAATTCCCTGTGTTCTATTGAGTTGTCAGGGTGAAATTCACCCTAGTACAGAGGACTTGAACAAGGATCCTAACAGAGGTTTAGAATTACTTAAGCTCTTAAAGAGGGATCAATACGCTCATCTACTTTAATTGGATTACTTGCAAAATTAAGCATGTGTTTAAATGCTCAATTGAAGTCTAAATGGGATTTAAAGATGACAAGGAGAGAATTTTTTTTAAAAATTAGAATTGTAACTGCTTTTGTGATGATGCAACAAGGCCTAAACTGTTTATGGGTTTTGTTGTCCTTTAAAAAAAAATTTTTATTTTCTATTCAGTTTAACTGTTGCACTCTTGTGATGTTGTTACACATCTGGCGTTCACTATAGTTTTCCAGGTACACAAGCTCTAGGGCAAGTCTACATTTAAACAGCTGCATTGGTCCAGATGCAGCGCTTTAATGAAGATGCTCTGTGCTGCTCGGAGAGAGCTCCCTGGGCGAAGTGTGGGAGGTCCTGCTCCATGCTCCCAGAAGGGGCAGGGCTTTAGGTAGAAGGGGCGGGGCCGGGGCAGCCAGCCCAGAGCCCTGCCTGGAATGTGCTGTCACCAGCCCTCGGAGCCACCCGGAGCCTGTGGTGTGGCACTCCAGTGGCGATTTAAAAGGCCTGGGAACTCCAGCTGCCACTGCCACAGTAGAGTGAATTGCTGGTACCTGGGGAAATTGGCCCCTTCCCCCCATCTCTCCCTTCCGCCTGGTCAGCAGGCCTCTGTCTCTCAGGGAAGTGGAGAAACCATGCTGCTGAGGGGTGTGCATTTTTCACATCCTCGAACAACATAGTTATACTGCAATAGGTCTGCAATATAGATCAGACCCAGTGCTGGTCCCTTCAAAGGGGCTCCCATGAGGCATGGCTCATAGCCCATGGCAGTCAATAGAAGGTCTCCCATTGAGTTCATTTACCTTTTAATCAAGCCCTTACCCTCTTACAAAAATCCCAGACTAAAAGTCTTTGATGCTTTTCTCAGATTCCCCAAAATCAGAAGCAAGTATCGTTACTGCTTTGTCTTCATGAAAGGGAGCTTTGCTGGAGCCTAAACTGTGCGAGAACATCCCGCTGCACTCATCTGTCTACCTGATCAGGACACTCCTGTCTAAACCTGGAAATTGCTGTAGGATAAATCGTGCCTTGCAGGGAACATTCAATGAACTTCAGTTCCACAGTGTCTACTGTGTCCAGTCCTTCCCTCTAGACACTCACAGGTACTACTCAATCTGCTGGCTGCAAAGGGAACAAATACACAGCAGCGTCGCAGAAGAGACGTTCCTTTCTCAAGGAGAACATCACAATGGCTAATGTAAACATGATATAGGAATTTAAAAGAGAAAATATTTCAGCCCTTTTTTAGAAATAACAAAGAAGCAAATAACAAACCAAAACTTCCCCCTCCTCTCAAGTTACGTAAAGGATCCTATGTGGGCCTCTCTGTACTAAGTGAATTTCATAAGTCCAGAATAAATTACATTACCTCGAACCACAGTTTCACCATAAAAAGGACTGCAACTTGCAGCCTGTGGTGCGTCTTCATAATAAAAAGTTTAATAAATATCTAGCAAACTGCAAATAATTTTGATCTATCTTTTAAAATAGTCATTCATCATATGATGTGGATGTCCATATTTTGCAGAAATGTCCATCTCTCTGAATAGCACACTGGATCAATAGATTAGCTTCCTCTTTTCTTACACACATAGCATTCACGTTGTGCTTGGGAAGTGGCGAGAAAAAATAGTAACATGCAACCTCCTGGTAGAATCTTCAATTTCACAAGTATTGGTTCCCATTGGCCCAGCTTTGTTTCCTGTTCCTGCAACACCTCATGTATAGGAGACTGATCCTGAGAGGTGCACTGCACCCTGTCCATGCAGGACACACTCAGCACCTTATAGGATCGGGCACTAGGCAGTTTGAGCAGTTTCTGCTTTAATTCTGCACCATTTCAATATTGTTGAATGTATCCACACCCATTCTCACTCCTTCATCTGCATTCCCTCCATCAACTCCTTGGTTCTATTGCACAAGGACCTAACAGTGACGGCACCTTGCCCACTGTAGAATGCTGCAACATGCAGTCCATTGGTATGCAACAGTTCAGTAGCACACACTGACTGCAAATAGTTTTGCCTTCTAGATTTTATTTTCTCGAGGAGGCAGTTGCTTCTGAGACAGACCCTTGGCTTCCTTTTTTCCTGTGTCAAAGGAAACTGGATCATCATTTTGAAGAGCTGCAATAGGCCCTGTTTGTGATGGACTTTGGGCTTAGCCATGATTTATAATTATTGAAGGGACTTTATTAAAAAAAAAATCGCCCTGCAATTCTTCTGTCATTCTTCAAAATACCCTGGGAGTTTCCAGTTTCCCTGGCATGTTGGATACATTACAACACTGCAGGGAGGTGATCAGCTTTGGTTTTCTTGAAACATCGGGAACTTTAATGAAACAAAATCCAAATCGCTTTGAAAACAGCTCGGAAATGTGCACTATCTTTAGGCCATTCCAGTATTCCAAGGTCTCCATGGCTACTGCAGTGCATGTCCTGTTTTGAGAAGGATTTTGCATGGTCTCCTTCTCTTTTCTGAAGGATCCATTCCATTTTGACACTTAAAGAGAGAGCGAGAGAAAGCAAACCCTTCAAACAGGCGTCGTTCTCCTGTTAACCATATTGATGTGGAGTCCTTCTTTAAATTCTTTCTGAAGAAAGTTGTGGACCTGCAGAAAGCTGGCTTCTTGATCTGCATTGTAACTGGCTGCTGTGGTCACTTTCAAGGGCTCTCTGGACAGAGTGTACATGGAAATCTCATTCATAGGGATGGAACTGGCAATCCTCATGCCCACTGGAGAAATGTCCCTGGATGGAGAAGGCTCTGTAGAGCGAGAGCTGGATCTGGATCTCCTCCTCCTGTACCTATAGCTTGGCATCCTGGCATAAGGGGAAGAGGAAGAAGTCTTAAGGAATTCCCTCTTGGTTTTAAATCTCAGCTCTTTATTCTTCTCAATGTAAATATTCACTGCCAGTACTCCTATGGACTCTGCCACAATAAAAGACAAAGCTCCAAAGTAAAAAGACCAGCCATAGTTGTAATGGTTCTTTTTGTCCTCATCTCTCTTGTCACTTGGGTCACCGGCATTGCTGGATATATAGACAATGATCCCAATGATATTACTCAATCCTGGTAAGAGAAACAAAAAATTTGTCTTTATGAGTAGGAAGGCAGACCCTCAAACCAAATCACCCTCTAGGTCTGAAAACTTAGAATTGCTACAAGGCGTGGTCTTATTTATTTATGGTAAAACAAGATATTAGCCCTCATGAACGTAAAAGCAAACCAAAAAGTTTGTCTGTGGGTGGGCAGAAAAGCATCCCCTGGAAACCAAAGGTGTGATCTCACTGAATAGATTATAATAACTCTTAGAAGGTCTGCGCCAACCCTCCTTGCAGTTAGTGGAAATATCTTGATGACTTCAATGCAGTTCGGTTCAGGAATAGTTAGGCCTTTTCATACACAGATCTCAAAGTCCTTCGCAAAGGGAAAGAGAGAGCATTTTGCAGATTGGGCAGAGGGGCAGGGGAATGAGGCACCGAGATTTACCCAGGATTACACAGCAGGGCAGTGGCAGAACCAGAAACATAACATAAAAACATAAGAACAGCCATACTGGGTCAAACCAAAGGTCCTTCTAGCCCAGCATTCTGTCTTTAAACAGTGGCCAATGCCAGGTGCCTCCAGACTCCAGACTCCCATGTCAATGGCCCGTCCACTGGGTCATGCAGTCTCATAAGTTGCTGGCATAGTCCCACTAACTTTGGTGAAGCAGTACTGGTCCATACTG
Source organism: Pelodiscus sinensis (assembly GCF_052426305.1). Classification (NCBI taxonomy): domain Eukaryota; kingdom Metazoa; phylum Chordata; order Testudines; family Trionychidae; genus Pelodiscus; species Pelodiscus sinensis. Next base: position 9,138,132 of record NC_143071.1, on the reverse strand, counting down.
CTTTGTTAATGGTGACAGAGCAGTGACAAATCAGAACTGGCTAATGTCGTTTAGCGGCCATATAATATTCAGAGGTGGTAATAAAGATATATTTTGAGCCCAGGGTTATAACGGTTCACCTTGATCGAAATAAACTCTTCTCCGCCTGGGTGCATTTTCATCTAGCTGCTATACACTTAATGGCTGTGTCTAGACTGGCAAGTTTTTCTACAAAATCATCTGATTTTGCAGAAGAACTTGCCAGCTGTCTATACTGGCCTCTTGAATTTCCGGAAAAGCACTGACAATCTCATGTAAAATCATCAGTGCTTTTCCGAAAATACTATGCTGCTCCCGTTTGGGCAAAAGTCTTTTTCCGAAAGACTTTTGTGCAAAAGGGCCAGTGTAGACAGCACAGTACTGTTTTCCGCAAAAAAGTCCCATTCGCGAAAATGGCGATCGGGGCTTTTTTGCGGAAAAGCGCGTCTAGATTGGCCATGGATGCTTTTCCGCAAAAAGTGCTTTTGCGGAAAAGCGTCCTGCCAATCTAGACGCGATTTTTCCGAAAATGCTTTTAACAGAAAACTTTTCCGTTAAAAGCATTTTCGGAAAATCATGCCCTTGTAGACGTAGCCCATCTGAGGCTTTAAGGAACAATTGTAACAACAAAGGTGTTAACTGACTATGATGTCTCTAGAGTGAAAAATGGCCTAGCAAGTCAGAGGCCATATTTACTGAGAATTTGGGGGAAAGAAAAACCTTAGCTGAAAGACGTGTCTTATTCTCAGTCCACGTGGCCGCCCAATTGGAATGTATTTAACTAAATGTAAAACACTTGTGTTACTGGCCTCAGTGCCGGACCGAGCCATAGTTGCACTCCAGGCAGTGGGCGCCCAGCGCATGCGCGGCCCGGCCCCGGGCACACGGCACATGTGCAGCCCCGCCCCCGGGTGCACGGTGCCCCTTACCACTTCAATCAGGCCCCCCCATAGGTTGGCACCCCAGGCAGCTGCCCAGCTAGCGCCTCCCCTTAATCCGGCCCTGACTGGCCTTAGCTGAAGGGCAATGAAATCCTACATCAAGGGAAGATGCCTTAGGTTAAATGCCTTTCCAGAATTTCCTTGTTAAAATTATAACCCAGAGCCAGGCCACTGACAAGAGAGAGTGAGGTCTGCTTTGCAGCCTTAGCTGAGAGCCAGTTGGCTTTTAGTTCATGTGATAGTGGCTCATGATTTTAGCCCCTAACATCCCAGGTTCAATCCTACTTGCTGACGACCTAGCTCTGTCACGTTCACAAAATGCTTCAAGAACTTTAGTTTGTCTCATGAGATTTGCCTCAAATGAAGTTTCTGATGCCCTGGGATGTCCTGGGAAAAAGAACAGAAAAGGGATCCTCTCCTGTGCTCCCTACCTATTAATCATCTGATGAGGAATGGTATACAGTCTGGGAGCTAACTCCTCCTCATCTCCTGCTTTCTGTAGGGCCTGGTCGACACTACATCAGAAGGTCAAAGTAAGATATGCAACTCCAGTTACGTAAATGACGTAGCTGGAGTCGATGTATCTTGCATTGTGTTTCTGCGCTGTCCACACAGCAGGAGGCTGATGGGAGCAAGCACTACCCTCGGCTTCCTTTGCCCCTCGTGAGGAGCAGGAGTACCGGTGCCAACAGGGGTGCCCTCTGAGTTCGATTCAGCGGGTCTCTACTAGACCCGCTAAATCAACCCCTGGAAGATGGCCTGTGTCAGCGTTGATCTTCTGCGGAGTGTAGCTGTGCCCTAGAAGTTTGGAGTCTGTAAGGCAAGCAGGAGTTGGATCTTTGTGCTATAGCATGATAGACACAATTCCAGTTGAATCATACAATGCCACTTCACAGAAGTGCAGCAGGAGCTTAAAATGTGGGAAGGAAATCCACGGCCCCAGAGACCAGCATGCCATCTGCTCCCTTTGCACCATACCCCAGGGGAAATGGCAAACCAGAACTCAAACACTTTGCAGGAGAGGATGAGGCTTTGTGTGCTCTTTTACATGTGTCAGAGCTGCTGGGAGTTCAGTAAGTGTCCAGGGAGCGCTTGCAAGTGCCTGGCAGTCTGAGAGGACGTTCATGCATGCCCACGCTGTGTTCATTCAGCCCCACTGCTCTTGGAAAGCCACGAGCATGTTCATAAAATGCAGCCCCAAGGGATTTACAGCTGCTCCCAGCATGCTCTTTGTGTAATGTGTATGCTGCAAGGGATATTTCACCTCTTAACTCTCTCTTTCTTTCTCACACAGTCGTTTGTAGAGTTGGGCTGAGGGGCCAGAATTTGGGTCCAGCTGCAGATTTCAGGCAGCCTCAAGTTGAGGGACATCAGCATCCAATGCCGTTTTAGTTTGGCTCATTTCCTAAGTGTGGAGCTCTTAGCCTCTCCCACATATTAGCGTGGCCGTAATTTGGCCTCAAACAGAGGGACTATTTCCAACACTCAGTTTTGGATTTCAAAGAGGACATGCAGGGGATGGTTTCACTCTGGCCTTCAGTGGAAATTCGGATTTAACTCTGATTTCTCCTCTACTTTCATGGCTGGCAGCCCCATTCATGCTGTTTGTGGCTCTGTGGCATGCTTTGAGACCAATATTGAGCTGTCATTTGATATGGCATCCTCTGCTGAAGACATGTTCGCCCTCTCTCTGCTAAGACTGGGTATGTGTTTTGCCACCGAGACAGGTATTTTAACATACCCATTGTTAGAGCGAGCGGCTGTGATCTTCTTTACGCTGCTGTGCACAGATGTTGGAAGAGGGCGTATCATTTGAGAGCAAGCTAGTATATGGACAGCCCATCTGCTGAGTTGGAAACTCTCGTTTTAAAACCACTTCACAGTGAAGAGCCAAAGAGACGCCTCATTAAAAGCAGTGGAAAAATCCTCATTAAGTCACAGACCACTGAGGCTCTTACAGGAGATACCTAAGTCCCTAGGCTGATCAAGCCTCCCTCCCTACCTCTCCTGCTTGCTCTCCATCTAAACACAACCAATTAGAAATATGACCAGCTGGCTTTTCTTTCTGACGTGTCATATAGAAACCTTGGCTGTGTCTAGACTGGCAAGTTTTTCCGCAAAATCATCTGCTTTTGCGGAAAAACTTGCCAGCTGTCTACAGTGGCCGCTTGAATTTCCGCAAGAACACTGACGATCTCATGTAAGATCCTCAGTGTTCTTGCGGAAATACTGTGCTGCTCTCGTTTGGGCAAAAGCCCTCTTGCGCAAATCATTTGCACAAGAGGGCCAGTGTAGACAGCACAGTACTGTTTTGCGCAAAAAAGCCCCGATGGCTAAAATGGCGATCGGGGCTTTTTTGTGCAAAAGTGCGTCTAGATTGGCACGAACGCTTTTCCGCAAAAAGTGCTTTTGCGGAAAAGTGTCCATGCCAATCTAGATGCTCTTTTCCATTAAAAGCATTTCCAGAAAATCATGCCAGTGTAGATGTAGCCCTTGTGTGTGAAAAGCAATGAGCCTTGAGAAGCCAGCTCCAGGCTCAGACTATTGGTTTGGTGCCATTTGAAGGAGTTTTAAGAAATTGTATTTGCAATTTGCAGGCCCGGCCGGCTGTTGCCATCTCCCTGTGCAGCAAACGTCGTTTGGACATATGACCTTAAAATGGGCTCCGTGGAGGTTAAGCATCTGGCTTGGACATCAAAAGAGCCCAAGGGAATTAGGTGGTATCTAGCTAAGGTACTTACCCGGTCCCCATTACTGCACAAGTGGATCTCCCTGGTCTGGCACCCTCAGAACCTGACTGGTCCCTAAGCAGGGAGTTTGCCATACAAGGGGAGGTCAGTGGCTGTGGGGTTCCACTCCAGCAGCTGCAGATGGGCAGGCATTCATAGAACCATAGAGCTGGAAGAGACCTTAGAAGGCCATCAAGTCCAGCCCCCTGCTCTACGCAGGACCAATCCCAATTAAATCAGCCCAGCCAAGGCTTTGTCAAGCAGGGACTTAAACACCTCTAGGGATGGAGACTCCACTACTTCCCTAGGGAACCCATTCCAGTGCTTCACCACCCTCCTAGTGAAATAGTTTTTCCTAATATCCAACCTGGACCTCTCCCACCACAACTGGAGACCACTGTTCCTTGTTCTGCTGTGAACAGCCTTTCTCCATTCTCTTTGGAAGCTCCCTTCAGGAAGTTGAAGGCTGCTCTCAAATCCTCCCTTACTCTTCTCTTCTGCAGACTAAACAGACATTGATGGAGTGGGGATTGGGGTGGGGCAGCTTCGGACCCCCATGTCCAGGGGCTGGGAGCAAAGCCCTGTGACCATGGGATACTGCCGCTGGCCACTGCACTCCAGGTCCTAAGCTGCAGAGCTCCACAGCTGCCCTGCCTCTTCCCCTGAGTACCTCTCCCCCGAGTACCTCCCCCCACCCCCGAGCTTGAATGCTATAAATGAGCCATCCGCGGTGCTCCAGAAGCTCTGGGAGGGAGTGGGGGGAGTTATTGAGTATGGGGATCCTGGCTTTTCCTCGTGAGTACTCTAGCCCTGGAGCACTCACGGGTGCTGGGCTGGGGACATTGCCTGGTGAGAGAAGTCTAGCCTGTAGTATGTGAGCACCTTTAATGTATGTAGCCTCACAACACCCCAATGAGATAGGGAAGAAGTATCTCCATTTTACAAATGGGAAACTGAACCACAGCTCCTCAGAGGTGTTCAGGTGCATAATTTTCACTGGAATCAATGGCACTTAGGAACCTTTCTGAGCAGAAGCCAAAGTGACTTGCCTGAGGTCTTCCTCGATTCCTAGGTCAGACGGGACCAGTGTGAGCTAGTCTGATCTTCCACATAACACAGACCAGAGTCCAGCCCCAAAATGATTCCTAGAGCAGCTCTTTTCAGGAAAAAAAAAAAAAAAGGATCCAGTTTTGACCTACAAATTGTCAGTGACGGGAGACTCCCTGACGGCCCTTGGTGAAATGCTGCCCTGGTCTCACAGGAAGCCCACAGTAATGCAGGCATTTGAACTTCAAGTCTCCGAAACACTGAACCATCTTTCCTCCACTGGCCCGTCCAATGGGGGTTGGGCACTTTCGCGCCATTCTTTTAGAAATCTCAGCACCTCACAGCTCATGCTGCCAGCAGCTGTCTCGCCAGGGTCGTTTATCTGCCGCGCCTCGTCTGCGTGTTTGCATTGCCCATTTCAAAAGGAGCCGCTGCTAAATAAATACATGTCTGGCAAGCACATACCTGCTGCAACAAACAGAATCCCAGCGCTGAGGATAATGTTGTTTTTGCTGTTGTAAATCCTTCCTGCCCCCACACAGAGTCCTCCCAGCAACAGCAATATTGTGCTAAGGATGGGGAATACGCTGGAGGCCCGGACAATACCTGAGGGTTATATAAGAGGAAAAACATGACAGACAGTAATCAGCCCAGACCTCTTCTCAGTGCTTGCACAGAGAGCACAAGGCACATTTCCAGAGGGTGACCCCTCAGCCTTTGCATGGGGAGGCAGGTTTTTAGACCCTGGTCATGAGCCGATGGCTGATATGATGGAGACAAAGTGATTGTGACTGCATATACTTTTCCATTTGCTACTCCTAAATGTTTTGAGCTTTCTGCTGGCAAGTTTAGAGCGATTACCATAATCTCTGTTTTGATGCCGCTGCATGTGAAACATTTCTGACAGTGCACCAGCCAGCGAGGTTATAGAGACTAACCCACATCATCCTGCAGGCAGAAGCACTGAAAAATGCATGAGCTGATTATTAACTATATCATAACAGGTGGGAAGCTTTATGAGCTGTGGCTCTGGTTTGGAACATGTATGACCCCCGCACATTCGGGTAATTAAGTCTTTTGTCTTGGTGACCAGCCATGTCAGGATCTCTCTTTGTCTGCTGTGGAATATTAATGGACTGAAAGCTCTCTGAGTTTTAGAAAGGAAGATATTTAGAATAGCGTACCGTGAATATTTTGCATTTAATTAGGATCATCTGTCACTCTCTATTTTATTTTATTTTATTTTATTTTATTTTATTTTATTTTATTTTATTTTATTTATGTTAGGAACTTTCAGGCCATGCACCAACATGGTATCTAAACCACTATGGAAAAAGTTAAATACCACCAGCAAGCCAGGTGTCAAAATCAAGGCACTCCTCAGTTAGCAAACAACAGAAAAGAATGAGGAGGGGAAAACAAATGGAGCTCAAACAGGAGGGAAAAAAAGGCTGCCTGCACAAGCAAAAGATGAAGGAGGAAATATGAAAGAGGTTGAACCTCTCTAGTCCGGCTCGCTCTGGTCCAGAACCATTCATATTCCAGCATGATTTCAGTTAGCTGAATGTCCACTAATTATGGGTGTGGCCAAGCTTCCGGCGGTCCCGTAAAGTATGTTTATAGCCACCAGTCTTGGCTGTTCTATGCTGTTATTTAACCCTAAATTACCCCAAATGTCTTCTAAGAGCCCAGTAAGCAGTGGAAGTGCTGGGAATGCTGCTAGACAATATTAACCTCCCATAATTTGGCAAATTCTCTTGTTCGGCACCGGTCAGGCCCTGAAGGTGCTGGACTAGAGAGGTTTAACCTGTAGAAATAGTTTCACAGAAAAGAGGGGCCTATGGGTGTGGGGAGGGTGGAGGGCGAGAATATATCTAGAGAGGTGAGTACACTAACTGCCAGGCATGCTGACGGGGGGTGAGGGCAAAGGGGGACACTACTCTGGGACCTGGTGATTCAAAAGGACCCAGGGCTCCTGGCTGCAGGAGCAGCGGCAGGGCTCTAGCCTCCGGCCCTTTAAATCATCACCGGAGCGGGTGGCATTGAGGGCTCGCTGCCTCAGCCCGGCCCCTTCCACCCATCACCCCACCCCTTTTGGGAGTGCATAGCTAGCCCCCCCTTCCTGACCCGGGGGCCTGACGAGGCTGTTGGCTCCCCTGCTAACTGCGATGTGTGGCACTAATGATGTGATCGCACCTGGGTGACATTTCAAGGTCCATCGTCTCGGTTGGTAGGCTCGGTAAACCAGGCCCATTTCCCGAGAAGCAATCCCCGAGCTGAAGTGTCTCATTTCCATTTTGATGACAGCGGTTTGCCCTTATTAACCAAGTACTTTCCAACCTGACAGTTTAGCAGCACTTGCATGGGCTTCACACCTGCTCCCATGGTAATGCATGACAAAAACGCTCATTCCAATGCTGCCCTGCCAATTAGCAGAGCGCCCACAACTAGTTTTCTTTCCACTGGTGGGGCATGTTGTCACATGCCTTGGTGCACATAAACATTTATCCCGTGCATGGATGGAAAAAATCTGCACATGGATGGACTAGAGTAGAGGGAAAGGACCTGACTTTGCTAATTGCTGTACATTCGCAGAATAAAAAGTCCCTTCCCAAAGAGCTTACAATCTGAGCCCTGCATAGGTGCCAAAATGTGGTTCTGCATTCGATCCACATCTGTTGGAAACAACACACATTCGATCCACAAGCCGCTCCCTGGCTTGCAGGTGTATTTGCATCTGTATCTGCATCTCAGCAACAACAAGTAGCCTCACAGTGCCTCACGCTCAGGAGGCTTGTCCGTGTCCTCCACAGAACACTGCAACCCGGCTCCTCAGTAAGTGCTGGGCAGGGCGGAACCGGACCAGCACCCATGTAGAGCCCTTTTTGTAGTATCCACATCCACTCCAATAGCTGCAAAAACGAACTCTGGGGGTGAAACAGATATCTGCAGATTTGCAGCACTCTACTTACAATTATTTTGAACTGCAGCTGTGAGAAAAGTTTGTGTTGTGCCATACATAGAGTCTGTGCCGCCCAGGGCCCGATGGAGAGATTTTCCAAGCTACTGTAAAACTGATTCCAATGAAATAATTTAAAACCATCTAGAGATACTGAGTAGATCCAGTTTTAGGCAGCGTGAACTGGTTTCAGGATGAATATACAAAGAAAATATGTTCCCATTATTTGCTCAGTTCTTATTAGGATACATAGTCTGATACCTGTGCCTGCTGCTGTCTTCCATTTTGCTTCTCACTCAATCATTCCTCTTGTTTTACCAGCATCTTGTGTGTCTTAAAGCAGCACACACAGCTCATGCTGAACAAAAGCAAGGAGATCGGGTGCTAGGAGTTGTAGGAATAACAGATTGTTTTTGTTTTTGTTTTAATTTGCCAGCAATTCCAAAAAAAAAATTTTAAAAATGGAAGGCGGAGTGCAGGTAGTTCGGAATAGGAAGCCTAATCCGAACTACCTAGTTTGTGCCGCGTGTAGCCGTGGGCACGGAGTCCGAACTAGCGGACATTTAAAAATGGCGGCGCCCGGCAACATGCAAATGAAGCCCGGGAAATTCAAATCCCGGGCTTCATTTGCAACTCCGGTTGCCTACACTAACCACCCTAGTTAGAACTAGGGTGATAGTGTAGACATACCCTTGCTGCCTAGTTGATCTGGACCATGGTGAGTGAAGACATGTCCTGAGTGTGCTAACAACTCCCCACTGGAGATGCAGCTTAGGGCATGCACCACAAGAGCACTATGCTGTTTCAAGCCATTGTCATTCAGGGTAGTGGTGTTCTGACATGGACTCCTTCTGGGTACGTCTACACTACAACGTTAATTCGAACTAACTTAGTTTGAATTAGTTAATTCGAACTAAGCTAATTTGAACTAACGCATCTAGAACTAAAAACTAGTTTGAATTAGCATTTTGCTAATTCGAACTAGCGCGTCCACATTAAGGAGACCCTGAACCAGGCTTAAGGATGGCCGGAAGCAGTGCCGGCAGGGCATCAGAGGAGGACTTAGAGCGTGGAGATGCTGTCTCAGGCTAGCCGAGGGCTGTGCTTAAAGGGTCCCGACCCCCACCCCGGACAGACAGTTGTCAGGGTTCCCCGCTTGCAAAGCAGTCCTGGCTTGGAGTGCCCTGAGTGCCCACACTGGGCACATCACAGCACTCGGCCATCAGACCAGCTGCACTTGCCGCAGGCTGCCATCTGGGGAGAGCGGGCAATTGGGGGGCTGCAGGAGAGCTTCCACCCTCAGAAGCCCGCAGAGCCAGCCCAGTCCTCCCCATCAGGGGCTCGTGCCCCATTCCTCCCTCACCTCCTTCCACTTACCCTTCCCTAGCCCCTCTTCTTGATGTACAAAATAAAGATAACGTGTCTTCCAAAATGGAATCTGTCTTTATTGAACAAAACTGGGGGAGACTGGGAAAAGGAGGTGGGAGAGGAGAAGAGAGAGGCTGGGAGAGGGGAGGGCAACTAAAATGATCAGGGGTTGGGAACAGGTCCCATATGAAGAGAGGCTAAAGAGACTAGGACTTTTCAGCTTAGAAAAGAGGAGACGGAGGGGGGACAGGATAGAGGTCTCTAAAAGCATGAGTGGGGTGGAGAGGGTGCATACAGAAAAGTTCTTCATTAGTTCCCATAAAGAAGGACTAGAGGACACCAAAGGAAAGGAATGGGTAGCAGGCTTCAAACTAGTAACAGAAAGTTGTTCTTCACAAAGCAAAGAGTCAACCTGTGGAATTCCTTGCTGCAGGAGGCTGTGAAGGCTAGAACTAGAACAGAGTTTAAAGGGAAGTTAGATCAAGTCATGGAGGTTGGGTCCATGGAGTGGTATTAGCCCGGGGGTAGAAGTGGTGTCCCTGCCCAAGGTTTGTGGAAGGCTGGAGAGGGATGGCACGAGACAAATGGCTTGGTCACTGTCTTCGGTCCATCCCCTCCAGGGTCCCTAGGGTTGGCCGCTGTCGGCAGACAGGCTACTGAGCTAGATGGACCTTTGGTCTGACCCAGGACGGCCATTGTAAGCTCAGGGCTCAGGGTCGGGGGTCTCACTGGACCCCCTTGATTCTCTTGCACACCTGCTCCTGGGTGGCTAGGCTGGCAGCTATCCTGCCCAAGCCAGCCACTTTCCTGTGCCTAGTGTGGAGATCGTGGACGAGGTCCACAATGTCCGCACTAGCCCAGGCGGGTGCCCGCCTCCTGCGGTCCCAGGCAAGGTCCCGGGAGCCGCCAGCCTGGTCCCGGGAAGAGGGGGTGGGCTAGGGGGCATCGGGTGGGTGGCTCGATCCGTGCCAGGTGCAGGGGCTGGCTGGGTGCTGGCAGGCTCGCACCTGGCACGGGCACCATAGCCAGACCGTGCCCCTTTAAGGGGTCCAGGGCCGGGAGGGGGGCAGTAGAGTTTCCCTGGTGTTGGCCAGAGTGGCCACCAGGGAAACCTGGGGAGGGCTAGCCTCCCACTAGTTCGAATTAAGGGGCTACACACCCCTTAATTCGAACTAGCTAGTTCGAACTAGGCTTAATCCTCGTAAAATGAGGTTTACCTAGTTCGAACTAAGTGCTCCGCTAGTTCGATTTAAATTCGAACTAACGGAGCGCTAGTGTAGCACCTATCAAAGTTAGTTCGAACTAACTTTGTAGTGTAGACATACCCTCTGTCAGTGCACACTGCATCTACATTGGGTGCTATGCTGGCATAGGTTTTCCAGTGTAGATGGTGCCTTCTGTTAATCTGTATTTCCTGTTACTGGGTATATTGGCTATTCCCAATCCTGAAAAGCTGGGATTCCCCTCTATTGTCCCCATTTACTTGTGGTGTGTAACACAATGTACAGTAGAAGGACCAATAGTTATAAAAAAAAATAGTGGGGGTTTTAGGTACCTTACTTCTGGGGAGCCCAGGCCCATCCTGGGATACCTTAAAGGGGCTAATTTTTCAGAAAGTACTCTGTGTCAACCCTTGAAATATGGCAGTTGGAGTTGGGCTCCCAAACAGTCATTCATGAATATCTTAGTTAAGGCAGAAAATTCATAGTAATCAGGAGTCACACTCATTCCCCCTTCCCCCAGTCATGCTGTTCATAATGATTTCATCTATACTGAAAGGACTTCCCTCAAATGTTGCACTGTTACTAGAGAACATTTGTTACATGAGCCAAATTCACAGCATGGGCTGTTCTATTCCTAATAATTAGCACCCCAGATAATATTTTCTGTATGAGTTAATTCACACAACGCGAGTCGAAACATGGCATTTTCTTCCCACGCAATATTACAGAAATTTCCTACTACAGCATGTTTTTTTCCCCTGAAATGTAAAAGCAGCTCATGTGTACTGTGCAGAGTTTACATATGTCTCCCCATACTGGTAATAAAATGACAACATATCAAATAATATTAAGGGAATCCAGTTTTTTGCTTCCTCCTCTATTTTTTTCTTGTTTGCTGTCCTGTCTCTTCGTATAGAATTTTCTGCACCATGATCCATCATGACACCTCTGGTGGGGAAGAAACGGCAGCACAGTGCTGCTCGACTTCCCACAGGGCTCAGAAAGCTCTGCCTTTCTGTTCTGGCTTTTATTATCCCCTGGGAAGGGACTAGTTGCACGAATCGTGTGGGTTATATTTTCAAAAATGGAAGCTGTAGACCCCTTGTATGACAGGAGGACTGGTGACTGACTTTGTCAAGCCCTGGGCAATGTGGGTGTGGCTCGGTACCGGGAAGGGGAGGGGCCTCAGTCAGAAGGGGCAGGGCTAGGAGCTAGCCTCCCCTGGCCAGCCCTGGACTGTGCTGCGTGGGGCTCTGGCAGCCAGTTAGAGGGCTTGGGTTAGGGATGTTAGATATTGTTTAATGGAATAGTCATGTAACCACATGAAATCTTAGTGGTTACAGGACTATTTGATAGTCTCCAGGGGTGGAGTCAGTAGCCAGTGGGCTCTCAGCCCCACTTCCGAGGAGCCCCCTGCCACCCTGTGCTGCTACCTCTCTATCAAAGGCAGAAGTGTGGGTTGCAGGCAGGAGCTGGTCCTCTAGGGGAGCCAGTTTAAAAACCGGTTCCCCGCGTAGACCAGCTGCCTGCCGCCCCTGTCCACAGGGCACCCAAACTCCCCACAGACAGAAGCTGGTCCACAGCAGCAGCCTCTGTCCATGGGGCACTCGGAACCCCCACGGACAGGGGCTGCTGCCATGGACCAGCCTCTGTCTGCGGGGAGCCCAGGCCCCGCCCCACCCCTATATTGCTGCCTCTGATAGAGTCAGCAGCCCGGTGTGGGTGGGGAGGGTCAGGCAGCACCATGGAGCTGGTGCTGGCGGGAACCGGCATTTAAAGTGTATCCCGGAAAAACCCCACAGTATAAACGTACCCTTAGTCTTCTGTTTACTAAACTGAAAAGTCCCCGTCTTTTTAATCTCTTTCCATATGGCAGTCATTCCAAACCCTTAATCATTTTTGTTGCCCTTTTCTGATCTTTGTCCAATGTTAAGATACCTCACCCATCTAGTCTCTCTAATATCCTGGGTTCAAAATGGCTACAACAAACTGCATATAATTTACCATTCAGATGAATATTTCCTTATTCCACACCTGCAGGTGGAAGAGTAAATGTGCTTTTGCAGAAACTAGACCTTCTCTTTTTTTAAATTATGCCCCTTTTCTTTCACCTACTTCACTTTTATTATTTTAACACAGTTTGGTTGCGATAACTCAAGACTGGGAGAGCCACAAATGATATGAATGAGTGATCCTGTCATTCCATCAAAATCACAAGCCAACAAAATCTCTGTTCTCGGTTCTGTGAGTACATGCTTTGTTCGTGGCACATAATTTTGATCATGTTCAAAGTGTAACAGTTGATTTCACTGGTAATATTGTCAGATCCCTTCACCTGCAAATCCAGGAGACAGTGTAACTACAGCAATCCAACTCAACAGGTATCAGAGTGTGATCAGGCCCGCTAATGGGTGGGGCAAAGGGGGTACTTGCCCCAGGGTCAGGGAATATAAAAGGGACCAGAGCTCCTAACCCTTTAAACCATTGCTGGAGTGCTGCGCTTTACACTCTGGACAACACTGAAGGCTGCCTGGTCTAGGCGTGGCATTCTCCCTGCAGTGCTAAGGGCTGCTTAGTCCCAGTCCTGCCCCTTCTGTGTGAGGCCCCACCCCCTACCCAGGGGCCTGGCGAGGCTGCTGGCCCCGCTGTGTGTGATAGTAAAGTCAGTACTTCTATATTTATAAAACACACAGAAAACATCTTAAATTATTTGTTTACATTACAGTGATTTTTCAGGTCAGAAACCTTACAGCCTGCCATGGCTTGAAGGCTTTATATAATTGAAAAGCAAGGAGTCTCGGTTTTTCATTATTTCCAGTAGTATTTGACCTTTGTTTCTAGAACTGATGCTTTGCAAGATAGCAGACTCTAAAAACCATCATGGAACTGTGACTGCATATAGCGTAGCAAATCTCTGATTGGTAGAATGTCTTTTGTCTACTTTTGCCTTATCTTAGCTGCCGCGTGTGTATGGAAGAATAAAGCGTTTCTGGGGAAAGGTTCCTTTTCTTTACAAAAACATGATGGCAGTAGGAGAACAGCTTGTCAGGGTTTAATCTTAGCAGTTACCTCAAACAGATTAGTGGACAGAGTGCCGGTGGGAAGCTCAAAGGAGCAAAGTAAAGTCGGTTATTTCCTGGTTGGAATGTGTCTACTTAGTCATGCAGCTCATGGACAGAGTGCTACGAAGACATTGGGGCAAATTCTCCTTCCAGTTACACCAATGCCACGCCACTGAGTTGGTAAGTCCTTTCTGAAATCAAATGTTATACTGTGGTAGCTGCAGAAATTACGCTCTCGGTAAGTGAACAGTGCAGTATGGTAATAAGTCATCAGCTGTTTGTTCAGTCTCTGTGCAGGCCTGTGGAGGACTTTTTTTTCCCCAAACACGTAACTAGAAGGGTTACTTCTGTTGTGAAAGATTGAATATAAGGCTTCTGTGCATATTTCATCCATGAGGGCACTTGTCATTTGTTTATTTAGTGGAATGTCTCAATGATAAATAGGAAAATTGAAGTGTATATAAATCCCTTGGCAGCACACAGAGGTTTTCACACACACACACGGAGTCTGATTAAAAGCCCATAGAAATGGATCAGTCCGTCTGTTGACTTCCTTGGGCTTTGGATTAATGGCCCATATTACTAACAATGCGAATCCTTTTAATGTGTCTTTTGCTGGTTTACAGTAGGCTGGTATCAGTGAAGCAGGCTGTACGTTTTTTAACCGCTATGTGCAGCGTGAAAAATCCTGTGAACCTTCTCAGCGTAATGGCTTTTTGATGCCCTTCACTTGAACAATTCACAGCAAAGCGCATGAACTGGGCCTCCCTTCCCGCAGCCCTGTCTTAACTGCCAATTGATGAGGACTTAAAACAGTAGCCCAACTTTTTTTTCAATGCAAGAAACCGAGTAAAAGTATGTGGTGAATTATACTGAAATTGCAGATGAGTGTGGAGTATGGGGCAAAGACACCACAGATGGTCTGATCCTTATAATATATATATGTATTAGAAACGCTGTCTGTCTGTGTGTCCATCCATTCATCTGAGAGTCCATTTGTTCAAGAACTCCTAAATGGTAAAAGCTAGGACCACCAAATTTGGTATGCAGCTTCTTTTTATCATAACTTAAAGTAATGTAAGGGTTTGGTTATGCCAGGACAATGGGATGTGCCTCAAATTTGATTGTTTCTCGTAAAATGGAAAGGGAGGGATCTGGTAGGAGGGGTAGTTATAGAGTAGAATGACCACAGAGAGGCAGCAAGGGGCAAGAGATGGGGACCGGAACAGCTATAACCCCATTGTGTCAGCATGGGCAGGGGTGGAGAAAGGGACAGCTATCTACTATATATTTCAGAAAGTTTGTCTGTTTGTGTGTCTGTCTGTGCATCCGTCCCCCAGTTAGGGGATATGCACCCCTCCCTGGGCTGTGCCCACTGCAGCTGCAGCAGCCATAGACATGTGCTTCACGCCTGGCCCCCAAGCTGCTGTGTTGAGAAAGGGCTGGGGTTGTTCTCTCTCCCTGTGGCAGACTAGATACTGAATCCCTCATCCCCAGCTCCACCCCAGAACAATGATATAAATGAAGAAAAACAAAACTTATTTGAGTTAAGGATCTGAGCAACGCTGGGTAACTCTTCTAGTTTAAATTACAGAATCCTAGAACTGGAAGAGACCTCAAGAGGTCCTCATGGCAGGACCAAGCACTGTCTAGATTATCCCTGACAAGTGTCTGTCTAACCTACTCTTAAATATCTCCAGTGATAAGAGAGTCTACAGCTCCCGTAGGCAATTTATTCCATTATTTAACCACCCTGACAGTTAGGAAGTTTTTCTTAATGTCCAGCCTAAACCTCTCTTGCTGCAGTTTAAGCCCATTGCTTCTTGTCCTATCCTCAGAGGCCAAGGAGAACAATTTTTCTCTCTCCTCCTTGTAACACCCTTTTAGATACTTGAAAACTGCTGTCATGTCCCCTTTCCGTCTTCTCTTTTTTAAACTAAACAAGCCCAATTCTTTCAGTCTTCCCTCATAGGTCATGTTTTCTAGACCTTTAATCATTTTTCTTGCTCTTCTCTGGACCTTCTCCAATTTCTCCACATTTTTCCTGAAATTAGGTGCCCAGAACTGGACACAATACTCCAATTGAGGCCTGATCAATGCAGAGTAGAGTGGAAGAATGACTTCTCGTGTTTGCTATTTGTGCAACAGTGTCAGACTATTGGCTAATGTTTAACTTGTGGCCTAGTATGAGCCCTAAATCCCTAAATCCCTTTCTGCAGTACTCCTTCCTAGACAATCACTTCCCATTCTGTATGTATGAAACTGATTGTTCCTTCCTAAGTGGAGCACTTTGCATTTGTCCTTATTAAACTTCATCCTATTTATCTCAGACTGTTTCTCTAGTTTGTCCAGATCATTTTGAATGATGACCCTCTCCTCCAAAGCACTTGCAAGCCTTCCCAGTTTGGTATAATTTGCAAACTTAATACCTATATTCTCTATGGCATCATATAAATAATTGATGAAGAAATTGGACAGAACCGGCCCCAAAACAGACCCCTGAGGAACCCCACTTGTTATGTCTTTCCAGCAGGATTGTGAACCATTAATAATTACTCTTTGAGAACAGTTACACAGCCAGTTATGCACCCACCTTATAGTAGCCCCATCTAGGTTGTATTTTCCTAGTTTATTGATAAGACGGTCCTGTGAGACCATGTCAAATGCCTTGCTAATGTCCAGGTATACCACGTCCACCACTCTTCCCTTATCCACAAGGCTTGATATCCTATCAAAGAAAGCTATCAGATTGGTTTGACATGAATTGTTCTTACAAATCCATGCTAGCTGTTACCTATCACCTTATTATCTTTCAGATGTTTGCAGATGGATTCCTTAATTACTTTTTCTGTTATCTTCCCTGGCACAAAAGTTAAACGGACTGATCTGTAGTTTCCTGGGTTGTTATTTCCCTTTTTTCTAGATGGGCACTATATTTGCCCTTTTCCAGTCTTGTGGAATCTCACTCGACTTTCATGATTTTTCAAAGATGATAGCTAAAAGCTCAGATTCCTCCTCTATCAGGTTATTCAGTATTCTAGGACGCATTTAATCAAGCCCTGGTAACTTGCAGATATCTAACTTGTCTAAGTAATTTTTAACTTGTTCTTTTTTTTAATTTTAATTTCTAATTAATTTAATTAATTTAATTCCACGAGGAGTAACGGTAGTTCGGACTAGGAAGCCTAGTCCGAACTACCTAGTCCGTGTCGCGTGTAGCCGCGCGGCACGGGGTTCGAACGAGCCGGGATTTAAAAATGGTGGCACCCGGCTTATGCAAATGAAGCCCGGGAAATTCAAATCCCGGGCTTCATTTGCAAGTGCGGTATGCCTACTTTACCCTCCTAGTTCGAACTAGGAGGGTAGTGTAGACATACCCCTGCAGTGTAGACATGCTATTTCGAAATAAGATGTTTTGGAATAACTATTCCGGAATAGCTTATTTCGAAATAAGCATGCAGTGTACATGTACCCTCAAAATCATGAACTCTATGAGTTCATGATCACTTTCACCCAAGCTGCCTTCCACTTTCAAATTTTCAACCAGTTCCTCCCTATTTGTTAAAATCAAATCAAGAACAGTTTCCCCTTCATAATAATGGAGAAATATCCACTTCTGTCTGTCTAATGAGGCATCCATATGGCCCTTATTGCTTGTCTGTGCAACTGCCAGATCTCGCAACCAAATGGCTAAAACTTTCCAACAGTCTGAGTTGTAAATAACTTTACACAAGTGTAAGACTGGCATAACATTTTCAAAAGTGCATAAATGATTTAAGCCCCTAACTCCCATTTTCAGAATGGAATTAGACCCAGAGCCTCAAAGGAACTGAAGTCAATGGGAATTGGTTGTCTCAATACCTTTTAAAAGTCTGGGATTTAGGCCAGAGACTGGTTCCTAACAAGCAACTTCCTAGGGATTATTGCGGAGTCAGTGATGTCCAGATACTGAACTTCATGTGCTTTGAGATAACTGAGCAATCAGCTGCTGCCGTGGTGCCCTGAGACCTAGAATGGACTGCCAGGATCTTGCATCAGACCAGATAACTGTACTCTCTTGTGTGGGTAGGAGGAAGGAAGAAGGTGTGAGAGAGCAGTGACCAGCCCACTTTTCAAAAGAGAATTTTTTCCACTCAGATTAGCAGGGATAAGCCTCGAATTATTTACCCACTTTCCTCTCCCTGCACACTTACGCATGCACCCCACCCCTCCACTGAGTTTCAGGGATTTGGATGCAATGGGTCCCTGAAAAATCAACACAGGGCTGAGGTGACTTACAGAACTCACAGTCATGCTCATTTTTGATGCATCTGTTGGGGAGATTGGCCCAAGTGACACCAATGCAATTTGGGTGTGTTTGGAACTAGAATCTCACTCATGATATAAGTCTCTTTTATGGACATCAATATGATGTGAGTATTGAAATTCCCCAGGGACATGATTTGGGCCATTATACAGTCAGGGGCTACTGTCAGTATTTGGACTGGATCAAGGCTCAGGTTTCAAACATCTCTGAGATCTGGAGTTCTTTGGGGGGTGCAATCACTAGGGATGAAGGAATCTTAAATTCTGAGTGAAGAACAGTTTGCATCTAGCTAATCTAACAGGTCCGCTTGTCCCTACTGCTTATTCATGGGCTAGGGATGTGAACATGTACCCAAATACATGGTTAACCTTCACGGTCATATGCAGCTCCCACCCTGCGCTGCTGCCTCTGATACAGAGGCAGCAGCGCTGGGCAGGGTGGGGAGGAGCCAGTGTGGAATGGGGAGTTGGCTTTCAAGCAACCTCCCTGCGCATACCGGCTCCCACCAAGCTGACTGCTCCTTGCTTCTGCATCCTACATTGCTGCATCTGTATCAGAGACAGCAGTGTGTGTGGGGAGGGAGGCAAGAGCTGGTGCAAACACCGGCTCCTGCCTCCCCGACCCCCACGTGTAATCGCTGAAAATTTCAGCAGTTACACATTTACACAAATAAACACATTTTATCTTCCCCTCATGGGAAGCACATGAATTGCTGGCTGGGAGAAGCTAGATCCCAGCCCTGGCCCATCCACCTGAGGTCTTGTCCCGTCAGCACCCCACAGAACCTAGGGAGAGCGCACAGTGCCACAAGAACCCGCCTCCCAGCCTCAGGAAGATGGGCAGCAGCACAAACAAAATAGGATCTGGGACAATGTTTCCTCTAATTTTTTTCCATCCATGTGTGGGATACATTTTGTTACATGCACCAAGGTATGCATGGGTGTGCACCACCAGTAGAAACACATGCTGCCAGGTGCTGCTGGCTATGGGCACTCTGCTGATCAGCTGGGCAGCATTTGAATTTCTCCTGGGCAGCTGCCCAAGAGCACAGCTAAAAGGGAACATTAGTCTGGGGATGGAGTGTTGGCAGATCCATGTCTAGCTGTGTGGGGAGGTACAGCCTCCCCCCGCCTCCTCATCCCACTGCCCATGTGCTTATTCTTGTGGCGGCAGGTTACTCTGACACTTACGGAGAAGGTATTCTGAGCTGTCATGGTCATAGTCATTGTCCTCAGGGAAGTGGTTGATTCGGAAGCAATGTCCCTTGTAGATTCCTAAATGAGAACAAAACAAACAAGGCATTGAAAGACACCCATAGAAAAAGTGCCTTTATAAATGGTGTTCTGCCCTCTTTTCCCCCCTCATGAGGTAGTTATTCCTCACACCAACAAGATACTCTTACAACCAGCTCCATGTAGCCACAGGGATCTATCAATCAAGGAGCAGGGCTCAAAGGTACAAATCAGTCTCTGTGTTTCTGTTATTTGTTAACTGGTGCTCTCACATGCGGGAATAAAATTCATCCAGGGCGAGTTAGCTACTGCACAGAAAGTTTGGTGCTGACAGGACACAGATTTGGAAATCATCAGTTCAGATCACTATAGCAGGAGCATAGCTGCACCCTCGAGGACATGGCTGTGGATTTATTTTACTCATAATAGTAATGATTATAAGGATTTTTTAGAAAAGAATGACTAAGCCCAGGGATTTCTGCTGTACTCTGTGGCTCTCAACTGTAGGTCTTGCTACTACACAGTTCATTGATTCATTTCCCCGATAACGTGGCATGGCTATTTAATTTGTGAGAACTGCTTGGGAATATTCTCGGAAATGCATTTCAGTGGCTCTAAACACCAGCTCAGTAGCTCATCCTGCCTGGGTAAATGACCCACCTGAATCATTGGCAAGATGAGAGTCACAGCACTTGAGTTGTGAATTTGTATCTGCTAAGCATATTTTCTGGTACTGCCCTTTATTCGACCTAGGCTGGTTTGCTGCTCTTTTGTGGCTCACAAATGAGGCAATCTGCCCAAAATACTGTTTTTAACAACAAAATGCTTGTTTTTACAGCAGTTTGTGAAATGAGAGCGCCGCTCTCCCTGCACAGCGTACCCTCTGAGTTTCTGAGATTGGGGTGCTGATTTCTTTGAGGTGCTCAGTGGTGTCAGAGTTGTGCCACTTCCGGGATTCAGAGAAGATTTTTTCCCTCCCATTCGTAGGAAAGGATTGTTTTGTTGTAAGTCAACAGTTTCCGAAAGGTCTGACTCCTGACACAAACTCCTGACTCCTGACACTCCAAGGGGCAAACAGGAAATAGCCCACAGAGAGCACACTGTGGTATGTATTTAAATGCTGACTTTTTAATGGCAACAGCTGTATGGTGGACGATGGAATTCAGGAAATTCACAATGAGTCATGGAGCTGTTCACTGCTCAGTCAGAGATTCAAATGCAGCCCAAGTTGTTCTCATCTGTCAACTGCTTCTTAGCGTATGTGAAGCAACCTAGTGATTCAAGCTCTATTTCTGAAATCAAGTATCTCCCTAACAAACCCTGCTTTTTCAGAAGAGGCCATTTTTGGCAGGGGGCGTAGAGAGTCCAAGAACCGGGTATAGAACCTTAGCCTTCTAGCTCCTCCTTAGAGCTGTGGTCTTTCAGGTAAAAGTTGAAACACATTGACAGGGCAATACTGCACTGTTGCTGCCCTTGCTGTTCCTGTAAATGGATAAAGCCTTTCATTTTCCAGGACCATGTTTCGGGAACCTTTCACCACCAATACATTTGCATGAAAGAGTACCAACACGTATGGTATGTACGTTGAAGCTACCCATTGAAAATGACTCCCAGCCAAACATTTCTAGAATACTAGTAGATTTCAAATCCCCTTTCAGCATTCTTAGGTGTTGGGGTCAGGAGGTTCTGGTTGGCTAGTTGTAGAAGGAATAGGCAGCGGTGACACTCGGATCTGAATCAAAGTCTGGATTCCAAAACTTCTCTCCAAATAAGTATATCATGGTTCAGATCAAGGGTTTTGGTTCTGGCCCTTGTCTAATAGCTGGTATTTGCCATCTAGTACAAGCTGAATCTCTGTGGTTCGGAACTCTCTGGTCCGGCAACATCAGTGGTCTGGAAGAACCACGGATTTTGTGGGACTAGGGAGCCCCAGCAGCAGAGGTTGCTGGTGGTTTAGAGCAGAGCCTGCTAGCGGGGCCAGAGGGGCAGTGGAGTCCGTGTGGCACCAGAGCCTGCAGCCAGCAGGGCAGGGAAGCTGGAGTGGGGGCCGGAGCTTGCAGGGAAGCGGAGCCCACAGCCAGCAGAGCTAGTGGGAGCTGCAGCAGGATAGCAGGGCTGCTGCAGTTCGGGGGGCCGGGTGGCTGGGGGGAGAAGCCCAGTGGGAAGCCTGGCACTGGCCTCTCCTGGTTCAGCAAACTCCCTTGTCCAGCACTGGTCAGGTCCCGAGGGTGCTGGCCCAGGGACACCCTGTAAAATGTAGCTGGCCCAGGGACACCCTGTAAAATGAAAGTCTCTGTGGGGCTTAACCTCACTGTCAAGAATTCCAGTGATATATTAGTTATCACCAGTGGAGGGGGAGGAGGGAAGAGGGAAGATGGCCACATAAACCACAGTCGGCTGCAATAACAAAGTTCATGGCAGAACTGACCCCAAAACTGCAACAAATCATAGTTGTGCAAAATTCAGACCAGCTGTGACAGGGTGTTTGCCCTGCACTGGTCCTTTAAGGGCAAACCCCAGCCTGGAGCAGGGCCTGGGAGTTTAGCCCCAGCTGAGGCTGCATTAGTTGATTAGGGCCCAGCTGGGAGCTATATAAGAGGATGGGCTGCTGCTCCCAGGGAGAGCAGTGACAGCCTGGCTGCTGGGGGAGTAGGAGGCTCCCTGGAGCTTAGGCTAGGCTAGCTCTGGCCAAACAAACCCCCAGACTGCAGGGCCTGAATAATGGCCTGCTGCAGAAACAACCACCCCCGGAAGGGGGGCTCAGAGACTGACGTGGGCACTGCCGGAGGGCAGTGTCCTGAAGAGGATGCCGCGGCCTGGAGGAAAGAGGGGAAACGCCATCTGAGGGAAGGTATCCTACCAGCAGAAGGAGCTAACTCCTAGGACAGATGGCTGGGGGTGCTATGGTGGTGAGTGAACCCCCTCACACCAGCTCACATGGAGGCTGTAGAAAAATGGTGAAATATGGTGAGCAAAACAGCATCTCTTTGCTAATTAGCACAGCAGCAGGGTCTTCTGTTTGCTTGAACCCAGGAAAACAAAAATAAAGGAACTAAGGAATGTACCAAAACTGAGTTTAAACGAAATAAGCAGCATTTCCCACAGCAAGGGGTAATGGCACACAGAAAGTATAAAAGCCATGAAACATAAAAGACAGAGCATTCCCGCATAATGGCTAACACTGTAATTCAGTGGTCCATTGTCTCTAGTATCTACATAAAACAACTATCTTTTAAAACGTTTCCCATAGTATTTGACAAGGAATGATACAGTGGCAGCTAGATACTGATCAGTATGTAAACAACTGTGGCCGTATCATATGCACAGGAATAGGTCATATGGAAAGTCTTTAGAACCTTATTTTGTTTGGAGCTGTTTCTTACCCTCTTCAGAAAGGGATAGGGAAATTTCACTTCTACTCTGGCTTCCCCCAGGGATGGATATAAACCAATGTCACTGCCTAGCAATCCACCTCCTTCCTGAGAAGCACGTTTGAGCCTGGTGTACTCTAGACCAGGCTGGTTGGCTTGAGGTACGCCATCCAGCTATGCAAAATGTGTTACTAGATTTGGTTTACCTTAAGCCAAGCCACCGCAGTGTCTACACTGTGGGAGGCCGACGGGAGCACATACTCCTGTCAGCTTCCCTAACTCCTCACAGAATGAGAAGTACAGGAGGCCAGCATGGGCTGCCCTCAGCGTACAATCTGGGGGTCTACAGTAGACCCACTAAACTGAATGCTAGAAGACGGACCTCTGGAGGGTCGATCTTCTCCGTACTGTAGACAAGCCCTTGGACACCTTGTGAGGTCAAGCTGCAATACATGGTTAAATCAGTCGGACTATTTTTCCCCCGTGGGATCATTGACGTGTTTTAATGGGTACCCTGAAATCGGTCATGTCTCATTCATGAATGTCACTCAGTCGCCAATAAGAGTTTGAGTGAGGACTTTGGAAGTTGGTCCAATAATAACCAACCATCCCCATTTATAGATGCAGTAGGGATGTAGTCAGAGGCAGAATGATCCAGGAACCAGAGCTCTATCCAGCAACCTGGGTTCAAATTTCACCACAGATTTCCTGTGTGACCTTGGACAAGCCACCCACCCGCGGTACCTCAGTGCCCATATGTAAAACAGGGATTACTTTCCTACCTCAAAGGAGTTTTGTGAGGCTAAACACATTACAAGACTGTGAGCTGTTCAGACACTACAATTATGGGGGTCAGTCAAGCACCTCAGTTAAATAGTATTTTGCTAAAGCTATGTTAAGTACCTAAAAATGTAGGACACCAGATCAGACCAAGGGGTTCTAGTGGCCTGCCTCTAGAAACAGGCAACACATAATGTTTCAGAGGAAAACAAGTGTCCCAGTGGAATAGTAACTTCATCCCACACAGTCCTTCAAATAACCCTCCAGTATGATACATCTAGCCAACTGTGCAAAAGTATTCAGAGGGGTTACAATTTCTCTCTAACGATTGCAAGCAATGACCCTACTGCCTGGAAAAACATAAGATCTGATTAACCTTGTACATTAACGTTCATAGCGAAATTGTATCATCATTGGTCAGACAGTTATCCATTTCTTTAAAACTCAGTATTTGACTAGCTTAGCAATCATGCCACTGGTGCTATTCTGGGATTTCTACTTAAAGGCATGCCTGAGCAGGGACGTTCAGTTTCAGATCTGATCTTTCCTAAGGAAGGAAGCACCTGCAGATTCAAGCTTCCAGCTGAGGTCCCTAAGAGAGATGAGACTGACCAGGTATCATCTGACTTAGATCTAAACTTTCCTAAAATCCCAGGCACCAAGGATAACAACAGTGTTGCTTTGCTCCCCTTGGAATTCGGGTTTCCAGGGTTCTTTTCTTCCCCCTGTTTTTTCTTGACCATGTGCACAACCCACAGCCTCATGTGGATGGAAGAGCACATTCCATTTGATGACTGTTAGGCCTGCTAGTCATTGACCATGCTCAGTTCTCATCAGTAAGAACATTCCCTGACGATTTATAAAAGCATTTCCAGTGCAACACTGGAAGGCGGAATGCTCAAACACCTGAGATCGTCCATGTTTTTGCTGCCAACTTCCTCCCTCCACCAATCCCGGAAACGTTACACAAGGGGGTGATTCCATACTGTTAGTGTTTTGTTGTCATTGACTGGAGGCTTTCACCTTAGGCTGGCACCGTTAGCAGAAGGCCTTTAGAACAGGGAGTTTGTGGCAACAGCACTTTTGTGCATTTCCCCCTGAGCCCATGGTTAGAGAAGGCGATGTTGATAGCAACAGGAGGAGAGAGAATTCGGGCTGGTCCCTTCCCTCCCCCGCATCAATATTCTGTGCTCGCACTGTGGGGGTACTCCTCCACTCATGGCTTCCTCCTTCAGCCTATTTCCTTTATTGATGAGATTACAAAGTGAAGCCTCAATTTTAGACGCCTCAGACAAAAATCATTAGTGTCCTTTCCAGGGATGCCAGTTTTCTATCACACACTTTGGCCAACTGACCTCCTGCTGTGCCAACCCAACACTCTCCTGCTTCAAGCACCTTACAGCATAATACAGCTTCAAATCTCTACAAGCACTAGTGAGGGGAGTTTGGAGAGGGGACGGTCGAGTGGGGAAGAGCTAAGGTTGTAGTGCCTCATCTGGGGCATATGGTAGCTGTGACACTTGTAAGGTGAGTATCTGTGGATGGAGGAAAGCAGGGTATGCAATTTCACATGGTTTAGCTTTGCCTTTATGAGAGTGAGACGTGTGTAACAACACTAACTGCTTCACAATAGTGTGCTTTGTACAGTCGCAATCATTGCTTTATTCTCAGGGGGGTAGCCGTGTTAGTCTGTAACTTTAAAAACAATGAGAATTCCTGTGGCACCTTAGGCCACAGTGCCAAATTTTGAAATAAAGCACTATTCCAAAACGTCCCTTACTCCTCATAGAATGAGGTTTACAGGGATGTTGGAATAGCAAGCCCAAAATAAAGGGATTGCTGAGAAGACACGGGATAGCAATTTCAGGATACTCTGGTCTCCCGAAATAGTGTTGCAGTGCAGACGTATCCTTTGAGACTAACAAATTTATTAGGTCATGAGCTTTCGTGGGTAAAACCCACTTCATCAGTTGAGTTGGAGTGGAAATCACAGAATTCAAGGTATATATAACCGCAAAAGAAGTTACCTGTTAATTGTAGGACCCGTGCTAATTAAGCTAATGAAGTCAGGCTGGATATGTCTCATTTCTAGCATGTGAAAGCTCATGGCCTAATAAATGTATTAGTCTCTAAGGTGCCACAGGACTGCTCGTCATTTGCTTTAGTTAGCCCGTATTCTATTCTACACCTGTGCAAAGGATAACAAGAATGTGGTGAAATCAACTAGCCAATGCATAATGTGGGATGAGCAAAGCAAGCTTCATGTTTAATTTAAATATTTATTTTTAGGTGAATGCATCAATACATTTAAAAAACAGTGACACAGCCTAGCTCTCACCAGTTGGCTGATTTCTTATAGTTATCACATCTGAAATGGATCTTGAGGAGGAATCTGAAGGCGGGCAGAGAGTTGGTTTTAAGGCTTCTCTCGGGAAGAGGCTGAACGCCAGGCAGAAGGGCCATAATTCGCAGGGGGATGGGGAATGAACTGAGGGAGAGCTAAGCCTGCTCCTGCTGTATCAGATCTGAGATTAAACCATGGACTGCAGTTTCCAGGGCGGACCAACAGCCAGTTTTACAGCAAAGTCTTGAATGTTGAATTGACAAATCTTCTGAAATCATCAGCAGAGTGACTTGAGGGTAACATTGCAAACAACATGAAAAGCAGGGGAGCTGGAAAGTATTCTCACAAAAGATCTACAGGAGCACAATGGCCATCTAAGCAATAGCCACACATTTTAATTTTTTTAAATAACATACTTTTGCATTTCTGTGTTCACGAGAAGTAAATAATCCATCCAGTAACAGAGAGATGCCCAGAACAGCTAGAACACATCTGGGAGAATGGCAAATTGTTATTTTTTAAATTTATTTCTTACAGCATTCGCAAAAGGCTCATACCTAGCAAGTTCTGAAATATCTTTGCAGAGTGGCTAGAGAACTAGGAGGACCAAATACACCACAAAGGGGTAGCTCTTGCTGCAAAGTTTAGAATTAGTGGGCCTGGTTTTACACTGTCAAAACTGTATTAATCTCAATGGAGTTTCACCAGCAGAAAACATTGTGCAGCATCAGAACCACAAAGTTAACTTTTTTCTTTCCCCTTTCGCTTGT
This sequence comes from Pelodiscus sinensis, assembly GCF_052426305.1. Taxonomy (NCBI): domain Eukaryota; kingdom Metazoa; phylum Chordata; order Testudines; family Trionychidae; genus Pelodiscus; species Pelodiscus sinensis. The sequence goes on along the minus strand of NC_143071.1, from coordinate 9,111,982 downwards.
TACCCCTTTTTGATTCCAATGAGCTACCATTCTTCAGTGATGAAACCAGGTGTTTCTTGGATGCAATCCTGTGTATTTACAAAGAGTATGCAAAGTCCTGTTTCCCTGAATGCAGCAGGAATTAAACAGCTGGAAACAATTTATTTGATCCTTTACTGGACAGCACCTACTCCAAATTCACTCTGAGCATTTTCTCAAGGTCATGTCCCACTACTTCTGTTACTGAGTTGGATGATTCTCTGTCTCTTTGATCTTTTCTCTTGCTTCTCTCATAGACCTATACAGATCCATCAAATAATACCCTGAGAAACCCCTCCTCCCATGCAGTTTGGATTCCTGAATGGGCCCCACATATGCCTTTATTTAGGGTAGAGACTCCTATTATTTCAGCTGCTTAGTTTCATAAAGGAACTTAGTGGATTCTTAAATTAAGGGTGCTGGTTACATCCCCCGGTTTCATCCAGGATTGATAACTGGTTAAAAGATCGGAAACAAAAGGTAGGAATAAGTGGTTAGCTTTCAGAATGGAGAAAAGTAGCTTAGTGGTTTCTGAAGGCATCTGTACTGTGATCAATCCTGTTCAATGTATTCATAAATGATCTGGAGAAAGGGGTAAACAGTGAGGTGGCAAAATTTGTAGATGATACAAAACTGCTCAGTTTAGTCCAAAGCAGACTGTGAAGAGCTTCAAAAGGATCTCTCAAAACAAGATGATGAGGAAACAAAATGGCAAATGAATTTCCATGTTGATAAATGTGAAGTAATGTGCATTAGAAAACATAATACCAACTATACATATAAAATGATGGATGCTATAGCTATTACCACTCAAGAGAGAGATCTTGGGGTCATTGTAGATAGTTCTCTGAAAACATCCACTCAGTGTGCAGCAGCACTCAACAAAAAAAAAAAAAAAAAAAACCCAGAATGGTAAGAATGATCTAAAAGGGGATAGGGAATAAGATAGAGAATATCTTATTGCCAATATATAAATCCATGATACGCCCACATGTTGAATATTGTGTGCCGATGTGGCCTCATCTCAAAAAGATATGTTGGCACTGGAAAAAGTTCAGAAAGGGTAACAAAAATTATGAGGGGTTTGAAATGGCTGCCATATGAGGAGAGATTAATAAAGCTGGGACTTTTTAGCTTAGAAAAGAAAAGACTAAAGGGGAGGGTTATCATACGGATGTATAAAATCATGACTGGTGTGGAGAAAGTAAATAAGGAAAAGTTATTTACTTCTTCCCATAGCACAAGAACTAGGGGTAACCAAATGAAATTAATAGATAGCAGACAAAAGGAAGTATTTATTCACACAACATTCAGTCAACTTGTGGAACTCCATGCTAGAGGATGTTGTGAAGGTCAGGTCTTTAACGAGGTTCAGAAAAGAGCTAGATAAATTAATAGAGGCTGGCTATTCGTGGCTATTAGCCAGGATGGGCAGGGATGGTGTCCTTAGTCTCTGTTTGTCAGAAGCTGGGAATAGGGGATGGGATGGATCACTTGATGATCACCTGCTCTGTTCATTCCCTCTGTGGCACCTGGCATGGGCCACTCTTGGCAGACAGGATACTGGGCTAGATGGACCTTTGGTCTGACCCAGTAGGGCTAGTCCTATGTTTTACCCAAGGCATAAACAAACTATAAAACGGCAAGTTAAGAAAAGAAAGGTTGTTGCTCCTAAGAAGTTGTGATCCAGAATCTGTTCCTTATGTTAATATGTGGGGATTTGCTACCTCTAGCTGCCCTGTCAGTTTATAATGAAATAGAATTTTCTTGACTTGTCACTTTCTACATTAATTTGTCCATAGATCAATTGTTTGGCTCCTGCTGGTCTCTCAAAATTTCACGGGCTTTCATTTAAGTGCCTCAAACAAGCACAGATTTTGTGAGCCTTTGCCAAAAGGATTTTAATGCTGTCATTATAAAGAAAACCATGCCCTACCAAATGCAGGTGGTTTGCAGAACATACCAGGTGTGAGTTTGCTGTCTCACGCTGGCTTCATTGACAGGGCCGGGGAAGCTAGCAGAGAAAGAAACTTTGAGAGAAACTTTGCGAGCTGTGTGGTAGTTGAGCAATCTCTGTGATGGTTGAAGACCCCAAATCCAATTTCTTTCTGCAAATCTCTGTCAGTGGCTGAGGCAGATACTTTCTGACCCCCTTGTGAATTCTGAGAGTCAAGTGTTTGGCCACATACTGGTTTGTTTGCATTTGCTTCCTCGGAAAGGTCGGTTTTGTTAAGTGCACTGCGGATGCACAGAGCCTCAAGTCACATCTTTGGTAATACAGGCCACAATCAGAATCTGGTCAGGATGCTGCAGGGTATCTGATTGATGATGCTGTCTACCTTGGTGTCTGCAAGTGATTGCTTGTGCGGCTTTGTGTAGTACAGCCTATGGAAGTGCTGAATTGGGACAGTGTTCCGTAGTTGAAGTGGGTGGAGGAGAGGGTGTGCAATGGTATCACGGGTATTGCAAGGTCCAGGAGTTGTTTCCTTACATGACATGTAGGGCCCTACCATATTCACCATCCATTTTGGTCAATTTCAGACTCATAGGATTTTTAAAATGGTAAATTTCTGGATTTCAGATATTTAAAACTGAAACTTCACAAGGTTGCAAGTGTAGCAGTCCTGACCCCAAAAAGGAGTTGTGTGGGGGACGCAAGGTTAGAGGGAACACTGCTTGTAACACATAGAGGCCACCTCCAAATGCCCCCTTGTGGCCAAAGGCCCTTCTACAGCAACCTTACCTCTTTTCCCCCTTGCTTCAGGGCCCTTTAAAAACTCACTGGCTACGTCTAGAGTTGGCATGATTTTTCGCAAATGCTTTTCACGGAAACATTTTTCCGTTAAAAGCATTTGCGGAAAAGAGCGTCTAGATTGGAACGGACGCTTTTCCGCAAAAGCACTTTTTGCGGAAAAGCGTCTGTGCCAATCTAGATGCAGTTTTGCGCAAGAAAGCCCCAATCGCCATTTTCGCCATCGGGGCCTTTTTCCGCAAAACAATACCGTGTTGTCTACACTGGCCCTCTTGCGCAAAAACATTTCCGGAAAAGGGCTTTTGCCCGAATGGGAACGTCAAAGCATTTGCGCAAGAAGCACTGATTTCGGACAGTAGAACGTCAGGGCTTTTGCGCAAAATCAAGCGGCCAGTGTAGACAGCTGGCAAGTTTTTGCGCAAAAGCAAGTGCTTTTGCGGAAAAACTTGCCAGTCTAGATGCAGCCACTCAGTTCAAAGGTCTTTCAAACAATCCCCTCCTACCATCCAATGAATTGAGTCCCCAGGTGCACTCTGACCCTCTCGGCCGCAGCCTCAGTTCAGTGGCTCGCTCTTGATAATCCAAAAATAGAACGTGAACTCTCAGTCTTCATCCCAGTGTCAGCTGGGCACAGTCCCACCCAAACTGCTGGGCATAGTCCTGGGGCTCTGTATTTCTGCTTCCCAGCCCCTCGTTTCCACAGTCTTTCCAGCTGGGCCTTTGCAGTCTCTCCTCTGCTTGCACAGGGTGTTTTCCGGGCCTCCCTCCTAGAATGTTTTCCTCTCTCTTCCCTGCTTCTTGAGCTTTCCCCCACCCCTCACTCACTCAGGGTCTGTCAGGAGACTCTTTGCTCCAGGCAATGTCCATAGACCTTGTTAGTTTTCTGGACTTCTCCACTTTGCTACAACTTCCTGCTCCTTTTGTCTTGGAATCACCTGATTCCTCTGTGGTGGGACTCATGCTATAATCATGGCTTAGCCCTAGGCTGTCCAACCCATGAGACAACCCCCCCTGTTACAGCATCCCAGTTGTTATTTATCATGCATTGTCTCTGAGGGAAGGACAAGATTTTTACTTATGGCTCCTGAGAGCTGCTTTCATTCATTGTACGACATTGTCTAGTCTTACTTCCCTTTTCAGTTTCTTCTTTGGTATCCTTTCATAAGCTCTATCCTCTTTCTTTTCTAGGAACATAAATAGTTAAAGTTTTCTCCTCCATATCCCCATCCCCAGGTAATTGCGCTCACTATGCATTGCTATGTTCCTGCTTTTACATAATAGTCTTAGTATGCAGCATGATGGGATCACCGCATTTCTGGAGTGCCCTGTTTGGTGTGTCGAGTGTTCAGCTTTTGCAGCCATAAATAGCAAGAGGCTACGCAGTAGTTTGGGAAACTTAAACATCTTGTCCCTGCCACACCCTTTTCTCTTCAAATGCTCTTCAGTTTCACAAGGTTGGACTCTGTCCTCATCACTGATCTGCAGCAAATGCCATTGAATATTCCCATCATCCTATGCAAAGCACTCCAGCTATGTAGGAGAACTAGTGTCTTACTCCAGGCACTGATGTCTCCTGGGATATGGTGCATATGTTGCTTTCCGCATTGAATATTAATGTCTTTTCTCATCAGGCAAATTTCAAATTTCATACTAACTGGGCCATCTGGTAGCATGAGAAGTAATAGCTTGTGGGTACCAAGGAAGACAGCATCTTCAATCACATATCCCTCAGCATTAGGGTTGTAAAAGAGTAGTCGATAAATCAACCACCTGATGAACCTAGGCTTATTGGGTAGTTGAATCGGCTACTCACATTCCCTCCCCCTACCACAGTTGCTGTCTCTTAAAAGCCAACTCCCCCCAGCACCATCTCCGCAAAGTTGGGGGCAGGGAAGGCAGAGCCGTAGCAGTCCGGACCTGGCATGAGTTGGGACTGCTTCAGTCCTGGCTCATGCCAGGTCCCGAACCTACCCCCGCTGCAGCTCTGCAGTTTAAATGTAGTAGGAGCTGGGCTTCGTGCATGCCCGTATTCCACTACGTTTGAGCTGCAGTGGCCACTTATTCAACGTATTCAATACAAATATGTACCAAGTACACAATTAGGGTATGTCTACACTACAAAGTTAATTCGAACTAACAGATGTTAGTTCGAATTAACTTTGATAGGCGCTACACACGTGAACCGCTAGTTCGAACTTAATTCGAACTAGCGGAGTACTTAATTTGAACTAGGTAAACCTCATTCCACGAGACTAACGCCTAGTTCGAATTAACTAGTTCGAATTAAGGGCTGTGTAGCCACTTAATTCGAACTAGTGGGAGGCTAGCCCTCCCCAGCTTTCCCTGGTGGCCACACACCCCGGCCCTGGAGCCCTTAAAGGGGCACGTGCTGGCTACAGTGCCCATGCCAGGTGCAAGCCTGCCAGCACCCAGCCAGCAGAGCCTGCACCTGGCACGGCTCGAGCCAGCCACCCGCTGCCACCCAGCCCTCCGCCTCTTCCCGGGACCAGGCTGGTGGCTCCCGGGAGCCTGCCCAGGTCCGCAAGAGGCGGGCGCCCACTTGGTCTAGTGCGGACATCATGAACCTCATCCACGACCTCCGCACTAGGCACAGGAAAGTGGCCATCTAGGGCAGGATAGCTGCCAGCCTGGCCACCCAGGAGCAGGTTTGCATGAAAATCAAGGTGGTCCACTGAGACCCCCGACCCTGAGCCCTGAGCTTAGAATGGCCGTACTGGGTCAGACCAAAGGTCCATCTAGCCCAGTAGCCTGTCTGCCGACAGCGGCCAACACCAGGTACCCCGAAGGGGATGGACCGAAGACAATGACCAAGCCATTTGTCTCGTGCCATCCATCTCCAGCCTTCCACAAACAGAGGCCAGGGACACCATTTCTACCCCCTGGCTAATAGCACTTCATGGACCCAACCTCCATGACTTTATCTAACTTCTCTTTAAACTCTGTTCTAGTTCTAGCCTTCACAGCCTCCTGCAGCAAGGAGTTCCACAGGTTGACTATTTGCTTTGTGAAGAAGAACTTTCTGTTGTTAGTTTGAAGCCTGCTACCCATTCATTTCATTTGGTGTCCTTTAGTCCTTATATTATGGGAACTAATGAAGAACTTTTCTTTATGCACCCTCTCCACACCACTCATGCTTTTATAGACCTCTATCATATCCCCTCTCAGTCTCCTCTTTTCTAAGCTGAAAAGTCCCAGTCTCTTTAGCCTCTCTTCATATGGGACCTGTTCCAAACCCCTGATCATTTTAGTTGCCTTTCCCTCTCCCACCTCCTTTTCCCAGTCTCCCTGAGTTTTGTTCAATAAAGAGAGTTTCTATTTTTGAACAGACATGTCCTTTATTTTGTACATCAGGAAGGGGGGCTAGGGAGGGGTAAGTGGAAGGAGGTGAGGGAGGAATGGGGTACGAGCCCCCGATGGGGAGGACTGGGCTGGCTCTGTGGGCTTCTCGGGGTGGAAGCTCTCCTGAAGCCCCTTGACTGACCCCCCCCTCCGGATGGCAGCCTGCGGCAAGTGCAGCCGGGCTGATGGCCGAGTGCTGTGATGTGCCGAGTGTGGGCACTCAGGGCACTCCAAGCCAGGACTGCTTTGCAAGCGGGGAACCCCTGAGAACTGTCTGTCTGGGGTGGAGGTTGGGTCCTTTTAAGCACAGCCCTCGGCTAGTCTGAGAAAGCAGCTCCACGCTCTAAGTCCTAATCTGATGCCCTCCCGGCACTGCTTCTGGACATCCTTAATCTCGGTTCAGGGTCCACTCAGTGTGGACATGCTAGTTCGAATTAGCAAAACGCTAATTCGAACTAGTTTTTAAGTCTAGATGCGCTAATTCGAATTAGCTTAGTTCGAATTAACTAATTCGAATTAACTAAGTTAGTTCGAATTAGTGCTGTAGTGTAGACATACCCTTAGTCATTGACGCGTTACTTAACATCCTTATGCAGCATCACAACTAGATTCTGATTTCATTCATACTGGAATAAACCCAGAATACCTCCAATGACATCAGTGTTATTCTCTATTTATATTAGGACTGAATGGTTCATATCCCACCTGAATGTCAGATACCTCTTGATCCAGAACAAAAGTCATTTCTTTCTCCTTTCTCTTTCCTGGCCTCTGCATACACCAACATACACCAGAAAGTCTCTTTCAGGGCAGAGAACAGGCTGCTGCCAGTCTATCAATCATAAGAGTGTCCTAAAATGTCAATTTTGTCTGCTACAATGCTAAGCTCAGACAGGCCTCCTGTTTGATGTAGCATTCATAATCTCTGAATGACAAACCATATTTATTTTCACATAGTCAAACTGTACTTTTCCCTACTGCGAGGGCTTATTGGGATTGAGTTTCCCTTAAGGGGGCTGAGTTTGGTTTCTTCCATCTAGTTTCCTATATTCCAGCCTGTTATCAATTCTTCCTCATTAGCATGGTGATCAAATTAAACTTGATGGGCTCCTCTTTTGTGAGCATAGCCCAATTCTAAAGCCCATATTATGGTCCATCAGTTCCTCGGGAAGAAAAAATAAGGGAATGGCCATTTACAACCTCCCAAATTCCCTTGTAAATTTATATTTTGACATGGACATGGGCATACCCAGGGCATGGATGCTGCTCTGTGAAGTTAAGTAAAAATGCACTCGGCATACTGTGTTAGGCCAGATTCCCTAGACTGTTTGTTGTCTCACATATTCATGCACATTTTAAGCTACTGCCATTTATATACTCACTCTTTCTTCTTTTAGAGTCCTTTGGAACTACAAATCTCCATAGCTAGACACAGAATTGTGATATGCAACTTGAACAACCAAGCATTGTAAATGGTAAGAACCAACACTCTAGGCAATCTTTGAGGGTGTTTAGAGCTGCTTCTGAAGTGTGTATCTGGCATATATGTTGATAATAGACCAAACAAAAGAGTCCAGATCTAAATGTTGTGGCTTAAATCCATCTCCATGGGCACTGTGATAGGACATTTGCCCTGGACCGGAATGAATAATGGGTGAGGGCTGTGGCTAGGAATCAATCAGGAGAGGGCTTGAGGCAGCCAATCATTGCCTAGCAGGGCTGTATAAAAAGATTGCTGGCCAGAAGATGCTCACTCTTTCTCTTTCGCTAGCTCTGGAGGGAGAGGGATCTAGCTGCTTGCTAGCACGGGATGCTCAGGCCTCAATAACCACCATGCTGAGGCCCAGAGACAGGGGCCTAGGGAGGTACTAGGGCTGTAGAGGAGCAGCCAGGACAGAAGAAGGCAGCAGGTCCGCGCCCCCTTGCCAATGATGATTGGCCATTTCAGACTGCAGTTTGCCCCTCAGATAGGGGCTAGACGACAACTGACAGTAGATGACTAAGACAAGTGGGTATAGGGGTTTAAGGGTTCCCTGGGAGGGGAGTACCCCAGAGTGTGGGGGGCACTGCCGCAGGGCAGTACCTTGAGGGAAGGGCACTCTGATCTTGGAGGGCTGCTGGTCCAGAAGTGTGGTGGAGAACAGACAAAAAGGCAATAGTAAGTGAGACACAACCAGGAGAGGGCGCTTTGAGGTTGGACTGAGCTAATTCCTAGAGTGGCCAGTTGGAGGTGCCAGAGTGGGGAGTCGCAAACCTGTTACAGACACCTAGACTTTCTTCACAGTTCATATGGTTTGTTACATTACATCACCAGCCTAACATTTTCTTGAAGGGAGGTTGTGGTTCAAGGAAATGAATGTCCCCTTTCGGTGAGCTAGCACGATTTGGGGTGGGAGCAGTCAACACCCGATGAGCCCTTCACAATTCAGCATCCTCAGTGGCTCTCTGACTTTCATACTCTCCTAGCACTTTTCCCATAAAAGCCTACAAAGACTGGTGGGATACATTGCCATAGTACATGTTGGTGACATGCATTAATGGTATGATTACTGGCAAACTGAAAACGGAGCTCATATTAATGCTACTCCTTGTGAGATCTCATGATGAGTCAGAAACGTACATGTCATCATAGTGCTTATTTCCTAGCATAGACCTGATTATTCAGTCTGCTACAATAACAAAGAACATCTTTACCTTGACAGAGAGTACAGAAATTATGGCAAAGAAAAGCATCACCCTGACACTTTAAAGGGAAACTGTTCTAAATTACCCTCTATCATTTGATTCCTTTCCTTTTGTTAAACACACGCTTCTGGATCCAAACTTCTCTGCTCACAGGGCACGGGCCGCTATACAACACGGCTTTTCTTCATGACATCAGAAAGGATAGCAGCAGACTCCCTGTGGCACTGGCTCAAAGCACAGGGCACAATGCTTCTATCACTTGCCTTGGTGCAAAGCAGGAATAATTTGACTGAAGTCTATGAAATTAGAGCAGTGTTAATCTGGAGTAGCCAAGAGCGGAATGAGTCCTTTTTGTAAAGTGAGTTGTCTTATAGGAGTAAGAACTGCAGGTTGAACCTCTCTAGTCCAACACCCTTGGGATCTGACTGGTGCTAAACCAGAAAATTTGCCAAAGCATGGGAGATCAATATTGTCTAGCAGCATTACCAGCACGTCCACTGCTTACTGAGCCCTTGGAAGACATTTAGGGGTAAATTAGGGCTAAATAACTGCACAGAACACTGAGAGGCTGTAAACAAACTATGGGACTGGGAAAAACTTGGCCACACCCATGATAAATGTCCATCTGGCTGACTAAAATCATGCCAGACCAGAGAGTACTGGACCAGAGAGATTTAGCCTGTACTTGTAGGAATAAACATCGCAGAACTGAGCACAAATGCTGATGGTGCACATCGATAAGAATCAGAACACAATAGAAATGTACACAATAGAATATAGTTGATTTCAGTAATTCCTGTAATTGCAGGGAAACTCTTATAAAGACAGGCTGGTGACATCACAGTTCCAAACCATGAAGACAACAATCCCTGATTAAAGGTTTTAGAAGCCTCTGTATTGCTATCATAAAAGGTTTCAAAGGAAAAATGTTGCATTTGGGAAGGTGTGATGCACAAGCACATTAATCAATGGTTAGCAATGCACGGGGTATTTGGACTCTGCAGGCATCGTGTAAAATTTCCATATGTCCCTTAAATCTGTGGTTATCCATCACCAAACAGTCTGTTTGATGACACTTTTTAAAAAAATTGGATATTGAAGAAGTAATAGGGATACATTGCTCCATAAATCATTTTAATTGAAGAGAATGCTTGCAATATGTCTGGCTCTACATATATCCTAGCAACCTTGATTTGGGTCCTCATTCATTTCAGAGCAAGCATGTTTTTCCTCATGTCTATACCAGAGTTATACATAGAGGCAATCTCCAGAGATTGATCATGCACAATCAGTGATGCAAGATCAAAGCAAGACAAATGACTGCAGGGAATCCAAAGGCGGGGAGAAGGGATGCAACCAGATGATTCCAGTCCAGACCTTGATGATGGCAGCATTTTGAAGAGCCGGAGCCAAAGGTCCCATGCCTCACACAGAGCTGCATTAGCACAAACTGTAGGCCACCTAGATAGTTTACAACACTCCCTGGTCATCATAAGTCAGCTGACCAAAGATGATGTCTAACCTTGGAAACATAATTGGGATGCAATGAAAAAGACCAGGATTTAGAGTAAAATATAACAGATTCAAAAATACTCCTGAAAATGAAATGCAAATCAGAAAGGAAATATAAAGAAAGCACGTCTGAAGGACTTGCAAAGTCATGAGCCTATTTCATGATGGATGGGGTAATTTGGATTTAATTATAGTTAATTAGTAGTAGAACAAGGTGTGAAATAACCAGTATCAGCCAGACCCATAACAAAGTCAGATGTCTCCTTTCCATATAACTTGCTTAAGGCCAGGTCTGCACTGGAGCTGATGTACCTTAGGCTGAACTTGACGACATCTTCACAGTGGGAGGTTGATGGGAGTAAACACTCACGTTGGGTTCTCTTACTCCTCGGAAGTACGAGGAGCGCCGGCACGGACCACAGATGCCCTCCATCTCCAGCATGGCAAGTGGAGACGTGGCCTAAATGGAGGCAGGGGAAGAGATGGAGTGCCACCTACCGGCATTCAGAGATGGTCTGGAAACAAGGGGCCCTGCTACTTGCCATGGTGGTTGCAATGGAGACCTGTGAGCAGTGATAAACAAGGAAGAAGGAAGTTGCTGTGGACAAAATTGCCTGAAGATCAGGGGAGGGCATGCGTCTTGTGAGGCTGTGGAGAAAATGCAGGAGATGAGGACAGCAAGAATACAGCTTAGGAGGGGGAAGGGGGGACTGAAGGAAAGAGGGGAAGAAGAAAATAAAGAGAGGTGTGATTAAGGAGGAAGAAACAAGACCTCAGCAGGAGAAAGGAGGGAGGAGGTGGCTCAGTGGGGAAGCAGGGAGCTGTGGAAGAAAGGAGGAGGGAGTAAGATAAGGAGAGAGCTCAGAAAAATGAGGAGATGTTTGGGAGGATAGGCTGGAAGAGAGGAAAATGCTTGACAGATTGGCAGGGCTTTGGGAGACAGAGGGCTAGATGGCTACCCTAGCTCTTTTTATGGACCGTGGTTTTTCTTTTCCTTGATTCTGAATTCCTTTTCAGCTACGTGTGTGTACCTACACCTCTCCATGATTCTGTAACAATCACTGTTTTCCATAGCTATGCTGGCATAGTGATATGAATCACAAGGGTGTTAAGTGTATGTATAAAGTGCCTGGCTAATGATAATTAAAAGCTTGCAATTGAAATGGTTAATCCCCAAAGTCTGACAATTGACTTAAATTGCTAAAATTAATAAGTGAAACACCAGTCATCAAAATGTAGACAAATAAAAAACAAGATCCATTTTAATGAACAGGAATGGTGGAGAACTCATCTGAGTCCTGTATCTGAAGTCTTCTATTGTCTAAGGAAAGCGAACATAAAAAATGAGAGACAGCAAAAGGCAGTGTTTGCTCTTTTAGCTTTAATTATTCATTAGACATATTTTCCTCTCTGCTGAGATTCAGAACAACACACTTTGGCAGGCTCCTCTTAAGTTTAGATAAGCTGTAACTTCTCCATTGCACCAACTAATAAACACAACTGAATATAGCAGTAGATTTGCAGAAGTAACCCTAGGAAAATTGGTTAATGAATTGGCAATGGTTTAATCAAGGTTATTCACTCACAAGAGTGCAAAGCATGGGATGCAAACCTGCAATGCACTCAAACACAGGTGCATAAATATTTTATTGGTAAGAGTTCTGAGTTCACTTCCTCACATCTGTTTTTCAGTTCAGAATCACTTCTCCATAATGAAGTGCCTCGATCGCACAGAGGAAAGTGATGATGGGGGTAGTGGCAGTGCACAAACCAATCTATGAACACTAGAATTGGAGTTAAATAACAACCCTACGTGAAGCCTCATTCTTCCCCAGAATCAGTCTCTAATTCCTGGGCGACCAGAAGATAGGTATGTCTGTCCTCTGGTAAAGGATGGGGGTGGGATGAGGGATCTAGAAGTGGAGGAAAAATCCATTAGGCTTCCTGTCTGCTGAAAAGGATTGGGGAGGCTGGGTACCTCCCAACAATGGATCTTGAGAGGGATCCATGAGACACGAGGAACCATCTTGCCTCCTCTGTTCCAGGCCTGGTGCGCCTGCTACAGTTGTTTTGTCCTCAAGTGGCTCCCCCAAGTAACAGTGCAGCAGAGGCTGCAAGGGGAGATTGGAGTGTGGCAGTGCAGTTGTGTAACCTTCCCTTACTCACAGACTGGATGAAAGTGGAAGATAGTGTCCTGAAGAGGAAAACCTCCCTTTTCAACCCCCTACCTCTATCCTGAAGGAGTCCACATAGTTTTTTTAGTTTCCACGGTGGGACAGCCCCACTCCAGCCCAACCCCCACCCACCTGTGATAGGTGGATTTGCTGCAGAGGGCTCCTTCCACAACCACCTCTCCAGAGGAGTCAAACCAACTATCTCAGAAAATAAAATATGCACAAGCAAAGTACATCCCTGGAGTCTGCCTCCACTGGTGCCACCATTACAGGAAGCTTGAGGCCTACCCTGGCACATCCTGTGGCGTTTAGTTTTTAATTACTTCCAATGCCTCTACGCGCTGCTGCTATGGTGCTCAGACGCTGGGCTCTCGCAACACCTTGGCTTCTCAGATAAGCTTGTTTTCACTTGGGTTTTAATAGCTGGAGACTGGCAGCTGCTTCACTACTTAGCAAAAGGTCAGCTTGTGATGTAGCTGGGAATGCTGCTCTGTGGAACCACATGGATTTGATAAGTTCCCCCCCGCCCCCACACACACACCCCATATTCAGCATGGAGCACAGTTTACCTTAGCTCTGGTTTCAGCATACTACCAATGCACCTTGTTGCACATGAGACTATACGGGGCTTTCAGATTTGCACCCACTGAGAAGATTCTCAGCACGCTATCCAGGGCCAAGCACCCTTCCTTTCACGCTGTAATTGTCGTGACAAGATAGCATGACTGGGAACAGTCAGCGGCAGGGCACATGGCCAAACTCCTGGCTCTCTGGGGGGGCACAATCTGGTACTGACTGAATCATTACAACTCAGTGACATGCTGCCAATAATGCAACCAGACACTGAGACCTAAGACAAAGCCCCTCCTCCCACTTCCCTGAGCTTGTGACAGCTCCCAGGTGCATGCGGCCACAAGGAAGGGTCTTGGGCATTCTATTCGTTTCTTCTTCTAAATGAAACAAACCCCTCTTTATCACCACCAGGGAAGAAAACAGCATGCTGCATAGTGTGCGGGGCTTTGCTATGGCGGTTTAGCCTTCGATCCTCACCAGCGGCTCGCATTGATGTTGTTTGTGCAGTGGTGTTTTTACTGTGTATGCGCATTTGCATCAGTGCTTCGGAGGACTCAGCACTGAGACTCAGGAGCTGTAGGAGGCTCAGTGATTCTTAAAGCCATTTAGATGCCTAATTCACATTGGGTACGTCTACACTTGCACCCTAGTTCGAAATAGGGATGCAAATGAAGACATTTGAAGTTGCGTATGAAGCTGGGATTGAAATATCCCGCACTTCATTTGCATAATCGTGTTATGGCGCTATTTTGAAATAAAACGCACTGTGTAGATGCGTTATTTCGAGAGAAAATCTTTCTCGCAAAATAACCCTTATTCCTCTTAAAATGAGGTTTAACAGTTATTTCAAGAGAAGGGGTAGATTAGGCTACCCGGCACAGGGAAATGAAGCAGCGATTTAAATAATTGGCGCTTCATTTAAATTTAAATGGCTGCCATGCTGTGCCAATCAGTTGTTTGTCAGCTCAGCGCGCTAGTCTGGACGCTCCGCGGTCGACATCAAAGGCATTTGTCAACCTCCCCGGTATGCCTCGTGGAGTGTCCAGACTAGCGCGCTGAGCTGACAAACAGCTGATCAGCACAGCGTGGCAGCCATTTAAATTTAAATGAAGCGGCAATTATTTAAATCGCCGCTTCATTTCCCTATGCCCAATAAACAAATCTACATGGCTCCGTCGATGAGCCATGTAGTCTAGACATACCCAAGGGCACAAACTTCTACTGTACAAGCTAATAGGCAGCTGGCTAGTAGCATACGCAGCAGAAACTCATGTGCTAAACTTCAGAGGTCCCAGGCTCTGTTCTGTCTGTGGGCATTACCCTTGCAGGGGGTAGTCAGAGTGTCCAAACAGTGAATGGGATCAGGAGAAAGGACCTAGCCATGACAGGGTGTGGGTTGTTAATTCACCCCTTCTCTATAGTGATTCCTACTCCATGGAGTGCCCAGAGGGAATGAGTACCCTTCCCTGGGTCCAAACACTGCCTGAAACAACATCTGCTCTCTGGCAGTGCATGAGGCATTTCTAAAGTGACTTAAAAGCTGAGTTGATAGTCAACGGGGCTAGTGCTCCCAAGTGCTTGTCTTCATGAAGATACTGATAGGTTGCACAAAAGCAGTAACATTATGCTACAGCTATGTTGGCATAACTCTGCAGGTGGACAGTCTATTCTAAAATAAAAGTGACTTTTAATGGCATAGTTGTTATCAATATAGCTATTGAAGTGTAATTACATTGCTATAGTTCTGCTGGGACATTCCCCGCACCGCTGTAACTTACATCTCCCTAAGCCAAATTCCCTGCATTTGCCCTCACATTTTTCTACTAAGTCCAGTTAGTTCCTTCTCTAAAGTCATGACTGTGTTAGTAGTGACAGCTCCAAGCATACAGGCTATGTCTAAACTACAGAGTTTTTTTGGAAAGACGGCCGTTTTTCCAAAAAAAAACTTGCAGAGCATCCACACCTCAAGCGTGTTTTTGCACATAACAATAGAAAGAACAGAGGGGTTTTTCCGGCGTAAGTATTCCTCATTCTACGAGGAAGAATGCCTTTTTGTGAATGAACTCTTTTGCAAAAAGGTATACGTGGATGGGGAAGAGGAGTTTTTTGCGCAAAAAGATGAAAAAGGAAAAAGCACAGGTGTCCTGGTGGCCATTCAGTGCACAGCAATCAGAGCTTACTTTCGAGAGAGCATCCATGCAGCCAGGACGCTCTCTTCCACAAAAGTACATTGCTTTTTCGATGCGCTTTTGCAGTGTGATGTGCTCTTGCGCAAGAAGTTTTTGTGGAAGAACTCTTCTGATAAAAGCTCCTTGCGCAAGAAGTCTGCAGTCTAGACGTAGCCTCACATAACAAGAGTCAGATCCTCCCAAAATATGAGACTATCTTCAAAATGAGATAGTAAAACTAATAGAACGAGTTGTTGGTTTGCCTTCTGGTTATTTGAATGCCAGGGATCCCATTTCAAGCTTTGCCCAGTCAGTAGGAAGGCTAGAAACTTACTTTAAAAATAAATTGAGATTATATGAATTAAGCAGCTGTGAGCTGGCCCCTGCAGACCTGGGTCTAGGTTCTAAACTATTGCCAGCAGTCCTTCTCTTGCTCTGAAAGATGTAACATACATGTTCCTATAGAGTGACTGAAGGTCCTGCATAGAATGTCATGGGGTTTACTGTATCTGGAGGCACAGTCCTGAACAAAACATGATGTCTAAGATGCTCCATTGCCCTGGAGGCACTGTGACTCAGTACACCCCCTAAGTCACAATTCTTCCCTTGCTCTCGGGGGATAGTCATTAACTGCTGGCCTATCAGCAGCAAATTATGATATTACCAGCTTTGGCTTGGCTGTACTAGCCAGTGGTGGGAGGTGTGGATCCACAGCTGAGACCATTCTCAGCCCACCTGCTCCAGCAGTAGTTAGTAAGTGTGCATACATCCTGCTTACATCTATATAATCAGACTTAAGGTCTGAGGGTAGTTGGGGCAGCAGTGTAAGGCCAAGTCTACACTGTGTGTGGGGGGGGGGAGGTTGGCTTAAGGTGTGCAATTCCAGCTACATAAATGCCATAACTGGAACTGACATATCTTAAGAAGAGCTTTTGATTTAGCAGGTCTTTATTGGACCCGCTAAAACGAACCCCAGAAGATTGATTGCCAACGAGGCAATGCTCTGGTAAGTGGAGATGTGGCCTAAGAAGAGTCCTTATTCTCTTGCATGGGCATGTAGGCCAACTCACAATCTTGCCTTATGTAAATAGGTTATGAGTCTGACTCATAATGCTATTTCTGAGTCAGTCTGTAAAGACTAGAAATATTGCATGTGTGTTACAATGCTGGTTGAAGTTAGTTTTGAAAGCCTTGAAATAAATAAGGTTTGCTGTCTTTAATACCAAACTTGGCTTTTAATATCAATATAAATGAACATCTGTTATTGCAAAAATAGGCCCTGATCCTGTGAACCCTTTATTCCTATTAGTAATCCTTGCTCCCACAAATAGCCTCATTACTAGTTAATGGAAATACTTGCGTAAGTAAGTGTTTGCAGGCTCTGGCCCTTAAATTAGACCAGAGTAAATCTTGCACCAGATATTGAAATGTGTGGAATTTCTTAAACCAAGGTTCAAACAGGAAACATGCTTCCTTGAGAGATTTTGAAAGCAATTTCTAGATGGAGAATTAATTTATTTGCCAACATGTGCTGTGGCTTTGGAAACCTAAAATCCATCTGACTAGCATGCTTAAGTAGGATACATTGTGAGAAATGTGTTAAAGGAAATGCTTTTCAGCGGCATTGTTTTGTTTGTGTAAATTGTCTTCTATTCTTAGAGGAGTCAAAATAATTTTTTAAGTCTCATATTTTATATTTCATGGAACAAGGGACATGAGTGATGGGAACTTCTGAAATGATAAATATATGAATTTATTCCAGACACACCACTTGGGTTTTAAATTGGTTTTATTTTTCTTTAGTGTCATGTTCCTGACAAGCCAGGGTTACTTGTTTTCTGTTTCTATCTGTGTATATAAGGAAATCTCAAGAGTCAGACTGTGTTCTCAGTCATGCTGGTGTAATTCAAAGTAACTCCATGGACTTCAAAGCAGTTCCTCTGCATTTACACTAGGGCAACAGATCAGAATATAGCCCCTGCTCTCTCACATTATGGGCTGCTGAATTATGCCTATTTGAGAACACAACTGGACCTTTTAATGCTGAAGTTATTGCATTTGAAAAGTTCATTTTACAGCACAAAGTTTATATCTGGGAAAACCCATAGATCAGAGGAACTGCTTTCTGAAAACCATTTGTATTGTGCTTATCCCAAACTTTGAAGTGTAGCTGTGGCAGCACTGTAAACTCAAAGGCTACATGTACACTGCAGAGTTTTTGAACAAACACAGCCATTTTTGCACAAAAACTTGCGGAGAGTCCACGCTACAAGCGCATTTTTGCATAAGAAAAAGTACAATAGATCGTCAGAAGACAGGGCTTTTTGCACAAGAGTTATTTCTCATTCTACGAGGAATAAGCCTTTTTGCGCAAGAACTCTTGCGCAAAAAGGCATGTATGGATGGACAAGAGGGGTTTCTTGTGCAAGAAACCCCCATCGGAAAAAGCACAGGTGCTCTGCTGGCCATTCTGTGAATGTCCATCAGAGCTTTCTTGCGCAAGAGCATCCATGGCAGTATGGACGCTCTCGTGTGCCAAAGCACATCCCTTGAGCAAAAGCAAATGGCAGTGTGGACGCGCTCTTGTGCAATAACTTTTTTTGGAAGATCTCTTGAGCAAGAAGCCTGCAGTGTAGACGTAGCCAAAGTGTGACCACTGCACAAGCTCTCCTAGCTCTCTATGTAAACCACCTCTACAAGGGGAATAGCTAACAGCTCTGGGACAGCTCCCAGAGATGGAGTCTGGTTCATGCTGTTGCTTTACAGTGCTGCAACTTGCTGTGCTTGAGAAGGAACTTTTTCATATCCCTGAGCCAAAAAGTTACAGCATGGTAAAGTGCCAAATGTAGCAACAAGAGCAAAACACTATTAACTACAAGTATGTCTGTTGCTAACATAATTCTAGCCTGGTTCCCCTTTTTGTAAGAGGCATTTTTTTCAACCTTATAACATTTACAGCCCATGCAAATCAGAGATTCACCTGAACCAAACTCCCAGGTCTGTTACATTGCTTCATAATGGGTTGAACCAATTCTGAGATGCTCAGACTAAGGATTTCGGGCACCAGAAGTCTGAATCTAAATTTCGAAGTTGAGGCCAGCCTCTTCTGGAAATAGGAATTTACAATGGAAAGATCATTTGATGAAAGAGAGGGAGAGAGAAAACAAGAGAACGAACACTGACCTATTTTAATAGGGACATAGAAATCCTAGCACTTTACTTAAGGTCCAACTCTATTTTCTTCAGTGTATTTATACCAGAACTGAATTTGCCAGGTAGCATTTAAGTGACTAGCTTTAGAGATGCAGAAGAAAACCCAAGCTTAATTCACTACATCCTGCTCTTCAAATGCAAATTAGCCAATCATTGTTTGCATGCAGCCATGCAGGAGAGTTGCAACATTGAGTTCTAAATGTCCCTATGAGAGACTGAAAATGTTTGTTTCCAAAAGTTATTTTTAAAAATAATTTCTAGTAAACAAGACACCATTTAAACTGCTAAATGGAGCATCTGCTGAATGAAATGATCTGATGACAGCATGTGAAAAGAAACATACGTTTCAGAGACAGATTGAGTGCCTATCTTAGGCTACATCTCCAGTACTAAGTTTTTTTTGCTAAAACCTGCCTTTTAGTGACAAAACAGTCAAAACATTCACACGGCCAGGAGACTTTTGTTGGGAAAAACACCCAGTTTCTGCAACAAAAAATTTCCACCCCTACCAGAGACTTTTTTCTTTTTGCTTCCTTTATTGTCAACAAAAAGCCAGTGTAGACACTGATGTTTATTTTGTCAACAGAACTGGCTTCCACAAGTATTCCACAATGTCTGCCCTGATGGCTGTGCTCAGTGTTTTGATCTCTGCTGCCCTGCAGGCATGTGCCCCTCCCTTTTTGAAGCTCCAGGAAGTATCTGACAGCAGCTGAGTGAGCGGCTCTGTTTGGGAAACAAAGAACAAGTCATTGCAATGCTCCTGTTCCATAGCTGCTGGAACTAGGGGGTGTGGCTGCCACACCCACTGGCTTGAAGTGGTTTCCATTCTATACAGGGTTTACAGTTTGGTTCAGTGGCTCACATCACCCCCACTATCCACATTGTTCCAGGGCCCCTGTCCTGTTCTACCCTGCACTAGGAACACAGCAGCAGGAAGACTGCTGCTGTGGGTTGAGGGGTGAGGGACAGGCTGCTCTGCTGCTTTGACATTCCTCAGTGCATTGCTCACACTGTCAATGTTGATGCCCTCATGTGGACATGATCTGTCCAGAGAGAGAGCAAGTGGGAACACACTCTGACAATTTCTGTTGTGTCGACTTTTGGGTGTCGATATATGTTTTTGTCGACAAAACTTGGTAGTGTAGATGTGACCTAAAAGAGAGCAAATTAACAGTATTTCCTGCTCACTGGCATTGAATAAAAATTATTTTCCTAATAAAAGCCAAATGAGCAAAACTAAGCTGTACCTTTCCCCCCTCCATTCTCCCCCCCCCCCCCCATCCACCCCTCGCCACATCCTCACTCATGGAGGAGAAAGCTTCTATTTATTCCAGTCAACAATTTTTCACTCTGTGCTTCCTTGTGCTGCGAGAAGTATTAGTGATGCCAAGGCCGGACAGCTTTTGTTTGGAGCAAATAACGTGTATTGAGTCATTCATTTTTTAAAAAAAAGCAGCTAACTAAGCCAGTGATGGAACAGAGTAACCAGTAGAAAGGGCAGTTGAAAATAATTAATTAAAAAAACTGGATCTTTTGGTGCATTCCCAAGGCAAAATTTGTGCCTTTCCAAAGTCCCTTATGAATTCAAGCGAGAGAAAAAAACGATATTCCTAATAAGGATAATATAGGAGTATTTAGGGAGGGAGATGAACTCTTCCATTAGGAAGGCACTATCCTGAATTTCATCTCTTGAACAGACTGGCCTCAAATCAACTCATTTCAGTAGTTCCTAAGGTTATTGTCACACACCCCCCGCCTACTCCTGCCCCGAATTTCCCAGCCTGCACCCATTTGTCATCATGGGTGGTCCACAGAAGGGTCTGCACTGAGCAGAATGGGCTGTGGGCCAAAAAGTTTGAGAACCGCTGGTGTAGAAGAAAAAGTTGGATTCAGCCTATTAGGACTAGGACAAACTCTTCACCTACAAGCCTTCACTTTATAGTACTGTGCACAGGGGAGAGATTTGCCGTTGACAATGGGCGCCCGCCTGTGCCTGTAGAAAATGATCTGACCATATCCCACCTCACTAAAGACCCCTTCTTGTCAATGGAAATAACCCCCTTACCAAGAGCGCACTGGAATATGGAGACAGTTGCTTCCTTGCTATCTTTCATAATGGAATTTAGCACAGTCTGTGTCCCCTGTAAGCTGTGCACTTAGGCAGCCACTCGGGAGAGATTCAGATGCCACCCAGCTGATTAGCAGAATGCCCATGTATTGCTGACAGACCTGGGTCATCTGCGAGTGGAGTGGAATGGAACCTCAGATCTCTGGAGCTTAGTGTATGAGTCTCTATAGTACAAGCTTGCTTTTAGTTAAGGCTCTAGAGCAGCCTCATTGTTCTCTGTCAGTGGTCTCGGTGCCACTACATGGGGTAATGCACCACACCTAGAAGGTATGCGGGTTACATACTTCCCCTATCTGAGCTTCAGGGATTTCCCAGTTGAAATCCCAGATGAGCCCCCACTTGAAACGCCAACAGGTGGAACTGAACCTGGGACTTCTGGATCTTAGTGCAGGAGCCTCTACTGCATGAGCCAAAAAGCCAGCAGGCTGATAGCTGAGGCTGTTGAGCAGACTCATTATTCTCTCTGTAAGTGGTCTCAGTGCCACTACATGGGATAGTACACACCCAGCAGGTTACACGCACAGCTAGGTTGTGCACATTCACACATGCCTTGGTGCACATTAAAAAAAATGACGAGGAGTCCTGTGGCACCTTATAAACTAACTGAAGTGTAGGAGCATAAGCTTTCGTGGGCAAAGACCCACCCTCGTCGCTTTTGCAGATTCAGACTAACACGGCTACCCCTCTGATATTAAAAAAAATGTATTCCACGCATGGATGGAAAAGATTAGAGTGAACACAGGACACAGCTGCAGTCTCTGGGCTAGTCAGTCTCCAATGGCCACCTCACAAGCTCTTTGTTATACAGTGGATCAAAGCACACCCTGGGCAGCCATTTCAGGAACACTGACACCCCACAGCGGGCTTAAAAACAGGACAAAATGCCGCCCTTACTACAGCAACGTTCCCACTGACCATGCTGGAGACAGTACTCATCCCAGACTGAAGCAAACGCCTGAATCGATGCGAGAGTAAAGACTGAGCAAACAGTAAAGACCTCCGATGCTGGCCCTATGTGATCAGCCTGCATCTAAAATATGGAAGGAATGGGCAGAGAAAGATTAAATGCCTATGAAATACACACAGCTCCTGAGGTGACTGGGATTTTAAAGAAAAAGTTCAAAACTCAGACCTCTTGCTATCTACTGCCCGTGACTTTTTGTGACTTCGCCTCTTTGCTCAGCTTGTATTTCAGCATTCCCCTTCCTCCCCACCATAATGTGAACCCTGGGTTTTTAAATGAACAGCTTCAGTTCTAAGACCCCTGGTGAACTGACATGGTGTATCCACAGAACAGGGCCTTTAATCCCTTTGGCCTGCAAAGGAGCACAGTACACTCTATTGAGAGCATCCCTTCCATGGCAACAAGACTGGTGTTCCAAGAATGAGATTTCCACAATGCCCCTGGGCCTTGCTTTGACATCTTCATTGTTCCACAGCACAACCCCTCCCCCCTCCCCACACCAGAGTAGCATTAATACAGTAGATAATAGCAACCAACATAGAAAAAGGCTACTTGGTAGTTAATTTTGAAAGAACCCCCCTCCCCCCGAACATATTAAAACCATAGGCGTGTGGCTATGCACTGATACTGTATAAATATTTAAAGGGATTCCTCCGTAGCACTTTACCAGAGCAGCATTCCAAACTGTCGCTCAAATAATGCATGTGAATAAAAAGCAAATGAACATTCCACCAGCCACACTTGCCTTTGAAATGGTTCCAGAGGGGCAGCCGTGTGAGTCTGTTTCAGCAAGAACAATGAGGAATCCTGTGGCACCTGAAAGACGAACACATTTATATGGGCACCAGCTTTTGTGGGCTCATGAAAGCTGATGCCCAAATAAGTGTGTTAGTGTTTTAGGTGCCACAGGACTCCTCGTTGTTTTTTCTTTATAATGATTTTTTTTAGCCTAACTGCTAAGCATTAAGACGGAGAAGCCATGGATCCAAATCCATTCTTGGTGCAATTCTACTAGAGTCCATGGAATTAAATCTCCGATTATTTGGCACAACATGTAATTTTCTCCAGAGATCCTTATTAAATGCAGTCGAGGGAGATTGCTGCTGTTGGGAAGGCATGCTGATGAGGTCATCCTATCTCATGTGGATAACAAGAGTGCAAACCAGCAGCTCTGCAGTTTTACAACTTAAAAGAAGTCCCCGGAGGCTCAAAGCCACACCACTCAAACTGACCAAAACCTGCAAGCAAGTCTATTTTGAGTTCAAAACGAGCAATCTACTTTTGCTTTTACGTTCCCAGAGAGCTGCCTGTAGGAATCGCTTCCAGAGTTCAAAATGACAAAATGTTGTTCGTTGGAGCTCTCAAGCTGGATGGCTGTTCCCTCCTCCAGCAAAGCTATTCAGATACTCAGAGCGCATGGAGTTGTGCTTGACAGTTGTACGTTGTATCATTAGTGATTCAGAATTTTCACATGGTGCCAGTGACGTCACGTGAAAATTCACGTGTGCAAAAGGCACACTAGTGCAAAGCAGGTCTGCCGCCGGAAAGGGGAGGAGGAGCAAAGGGAGCACCTGCCCTGGGGCCCAGTGAGTCAAAAGACTCTGGACATCTCTAAGGGCTGGGGAGGAGGAACGCAGCACTGCACTCCAGGCAGTACTGAGTGCTATGGGGAGGGGTCCGGCATGGTGAGCTCACTGCTCCAGCCTTGCCCCTTCCGCCTGAGTCCCTGCCCCTTTTAGGAATGCAGAGTTGCATTCCCCCCCCCCCCTTGCCCCAGGGCCGGATGTGGCTCTTAGCTCCCCTGAGCACAAGAGTGTCATTTTTTTCAGTGCAAACAATAGAACATGGGTTTTTGGTTTAAGCACAGGATTGGAAGTCAGGGAACCTAGATTCTCCATCCTATTACACCACTGACTTGTGGGGGACAGCTGGGTTAACAGCTCAATATTCCTGTCTATAAACTGGAGTACTCACCCTGTCTACCACCTCAAGGCTAGTGGAAAGCTTAGTCCAGACAGAGCTGCAAAGTCTAGTTAGATCCTTGGCTGGTAGACGCTTATAAAAGTACATTAGAAAGAAGAATGGCCTGATGGTCCCAGCACTGAATGGGGACTAAGGAGGTGGGGTTTTGTTTCCTTGATTCTGCCACAGCTTGCCTGATGCTGGGCAAGCCACTTAGGGGCAGATTTTTAAATCTATATGTAACCCACACAGCTAGCGTGGTTCACGGTCCCATGCAGTGGTACCTAGACCACAGCAACAGCTAAGATCAAGAGACCTCTACAGCATGGGCTGGGAGCTAGTTGGCTTTTAGCTCAGAAGGTAGAGGCTCCTATACTAAGAGTCAAAGGTCCCAGGTTCAAATCTGCCTGGTGGTGGTTACATATTCAGGTGCCTAAAATTAGAGATCAGACAGGGACTTCTGTAGGGGAGATAGGGACTTCAGTACCTAGTTATCTCACTCCCATGGAGGTAGGCTAAGGGGAGGTGTAACTACCATGTAGACATCAGCTGCAGCCCATGTCTGAGCTCTGAGCCTAAGCCTGAGCATCTACACTGCAGTTAAACAGACCCATAGCCCAGTCTCATGAGCCTAAGTCAGCTAACACAGGCAAGAGAGAGAGCTGACAGCCATGCCAGGCCCCTGGGTGTGAATGGGGGCTGCCTCTGTGCTCCAAGAAGGGACAGGGCTTTGGGAGGAAAAGGGCTGGGCAACCACCCCAATGTGCTGCCCCGCTCCCTTCCCCCAGCCCTTAGAGTGGCCTGGAGTGTGGAGCTGGAGTGTGGAGTGTGCCACATGTGAGCTGGAGTGTGGAGTGTGCCACATGGCGCTCCAACAGTGGTTTAAAGGACCCAGAGTGGCACCAAGCAGTGGCTGAGAGCTCAGGGCCCTTGAGAATCAGAATCACCAGACGCTGGGGCATTTGCCCCCCTCCATCAGTACCCAGTGGGGCCTGGTCAGTACCCAGTGGGCCAGTGGGCCTGGGTACAGGCCAGCCACAGATCTTCAGCTGATCTTCAGCTTCAGCTGCAGGGTAGACATAACTTTAGAGGCTACAGCACCTGGGAAACTTACATATAGGCTACGTCTACACTACCATCTACACTACCACGTTATTACCACGTTATTCTGAAATACGTTATTTCGAAATACGTTATTTCGAAATAAATAATTGTGCAATAAGCGCATTCCTCTTCACAAGCAGGAGTTATTATTTCAAAATAACAGGCGTGGTAGTGTGGACGCTCGCCTTGTTATTTTAAAATAAGGGGAATTATTTTGACGTAACTCCCCTGTGTAGACATGTCCACAGGTATCAGCTTAGCTGCTTTACACAGGGCGTCTCTCAGGGCAGAATCAGGACTAGAATCCAGAGAAAAGCACCTACAATAATGAAAGCAGGGCGGGGGGAATGATAAGAACTAAACATATTCATATCTTGGCTAAGTGTGGAGTGTTAGCAAAAGCGAGCTAGTCAGTGGTAACCCATAAGGACCTAACAAGGAATAATAGGGTGAAATTAAGATAAGGACAATTTAGACCATTTAAAAAAAATTCTTAATGGGGAGATTAAACTGTGGAATAGTTGCTGCAAACAAGATGGTGGATGTACCATTTCTTGGGCAATCTAAATAGTAGACTCACAAATTATACACTTAATGAAATATTCATGCACAGCCAGGACTAGGGCTTTATCACATGTGGTTTCTAGCTTTAACATCTATGATGCTGGGCTTTCAGAAAAACCCAAGGAGGGATAACAAAAATGCCCCACTGTACTGTGATAAAAATGTTTAACTACCCATTCAGCTTTGCATTAACCCATGCACCTGGACTTTAACTAACATCAAAGAATATGCCCAGCAAGAGCAAGAGAAAACATTTTTATGTAAGAGGAGGTGAACATCACTAAAAATCAGAGCGCCTTTGTACGGCATGCCAAACTGCTGAAGCGAAAAAATGTCTTCAGTGAAAGGGCTCAGATGTGAGCATGTTTCAATGCACAGCTCCAGGAAAAACGCCGATAATAAATGTGAGCTTGTTAGCGTTGCTTTTCAGTGGGAAGCAAAGCCGGAAGGGGAAGTGGGAAGGAACGAGCTGGCTAATTGAAGCTTAGATTTTCATTCAAGCGCTGCATTTTAATTATAAACTGGTAATGACACAAGTGTTACTTAGTTCACATCCAGTTTTAAGCATGCATGGGTGTAAAAAAAGTCAATTATTAATTTACTATTGTGATCGTGTTCATTATCCTACATTATATCTCCCAGGCACATGCCTAATGACATGTTGATACATGTTAATTCTAATGCCTCTTTTAATATAGGGCTTAACCACACATTTAGAGCCAAATTCTGCACCAGCTGGCCACTAAAACAGGTGCACAGTAATGCTCTAAAGTCAACATAAGCGTGTGGCCATATTTTAGCCATCTGCAGCCACGATGCACAGACGTCCCAGTGCAAGTTATTCCTGTCGGTCCTGCCCCAGAATGCCCTTCTCTATCTTCATCTGCAGCATTGTTGCTCTACAGATTTAGAGTCCGAAAAGACTTGCACATCTGCTCAATTTTAGTCATGAGAACATGGATGCTGCAAAGCCTGTGTTGACTTTTTTGGAGACTTGGGGCTTTAGAGTGGATCTGGAATTCAGGTGGAAGATTTCTGGCCTCTATTTCCTTGTCTTTAGGGTTCTGCTGTGCCCAAAGACTCTGTTTCCAGCCAGGTTTTCACCCTTTAGATACCAAGATGTATGCAAAATGGGAAAGGGTCATTGGAAATTAGCTATAAACAGCTACAAAGTCAAACTTGAAAAGTCAGGACAAGAACTCAAATAAAAATAAGAGAGAATCCTAGAAAGTAAATTTTCAGAGTAAAGCTTCAATCACATTGGCTGGATCAACAAAGGCGGATTATTTTTTATATCAAAATTGATAGCATAATATAATTTAGATTTTCCATTAATAAAAAAAATGAGGTAGTAAGTTTCAAATAGATCTTCTGAGAGAGTATCATTGGAAAATTTGCTCTAAATATAGTATGTGTGATAACTATTGCATGCGACCTACTCTGGATAGCTCCTTTCATTTTAAAGGATTCTAAACCACTTTGCAAACACGGTACGTCTAGACTGCAAGCTTCTTTTGAAAGAAGCTTTTTCAAAAGAGCTCTTTAAAAAAAGCTTCTTTCAAAAAGAGAGCATCCATACCTCGAAACCAGATCGAAAAAGCGATCTGCTTTTTCAAAAGAGAGCGTCCAGACTCTCGGAAGAAAGCCCTGATTGCAATTCACAGAATGGCCACCAGGGCACCTGTGCTTTTTTCAATTGCCTCTTCCTTCTAAAAAGTCCCTGTTCTGCATCCACACACGCCTTGTTTCAAAAGAGCTCTTTCGAAAAAGGCATTCTTCCTTGTAATTTGAGGTTTACCAATATTGAAAAAAACCCTGAGTTCTTTCGATTTAATTTTGAAAGAACGTGATTGCAGTGTGGTCATAGGTGAAGTTTTTTTTTAAAAAAGGGCAGGTTTTTTTCAAAAAAACAATGTAGTCTAGACATACCCTATTCATCTGCTACCACTGAAAAAGCAGTGCCGCACTCCTGCATGGAGTACAGGGCATGGCACAACTGAGGGGAAATTCCATCTAGTTACAGGGCAAACAAGTCAATGAACAGTGCCACATGATGTTTATTTTTTACGTGGAAGAGATAGAATCTTAGTTTGTAAGATCTTAGGCCAGTTCTCCATCAGTGGAGAAAGTCGATCTAAGATACATAACTCCAACTTCAAGAATAGTGTAGCTGGAGTCAACCTACCTTAGGTTGAGTTTATGTGGCATCTACACTACAGGAGGCTGATGGGAGAAACTCTCCCATCGACTTCCTTTACTCCTCACGACCTGGTGGATTACCAGGCTTGACGGGGAGGGCTCCATCAGTGATCATGTAGCAGGTCTTTACTAGACTCGTTAAATTGAGGACTGGGAAATCGATCGCTGCAATATTGCTCTCCCGTGGCACAAGGTAACATTTTCACAGGCTCCTAATTCACCTACACACTTAAGTCCCATTTGATGTTCAATGAAACTAAGAGTCACTTTTGAAAATAGGCTCCTAAGTCACTCAATTACTTTGAAAATTTTACTCCCTCTCTCAAACTCCCTGTCACTGTAAATACCTGAGCACTCAATCTATGCTTGGATTACATACAGAAGAAACCCTATTTTACTAACTAATTGAGGACTGAGGAGTTCATAAAATTGAGAAGCTCATAAAATGGAACATCTCAAAATCATGGTAGGTAGAGTGCATAAGCTGAAATATGGTGCATTGTGTCACTTTCTTCTTCTTTCAAAGCATGCAAAATGATCTGTTCTGCACATAAGCCATCATCAGAATGGGGAAAGATGTCCCCTAAGGCTACGTCTACACTGCAGGCTTTTTGTGCCAGAACAGGCGTTCTTGTGTAAAAATTTATGGAGCATCTACACTGTACGTGCGTTCTTGCACAAGTAAATTTATAGTAAGGCGTTGGAACAGAGGGCTTCTTGCACACGAGTTATTCCTCTCCCCACAAGGAATAAGTCCTCTTGCACAAGAGCTCTTGAGGAAGAAGGCAGTGTGGACGGGTAATAGGGGTTTCTTGCGCCAGAGACCCCTATGGCTAAAATGGCCATCAGAGCTTTCTTGTGCAAGAGAGTGTCTACACTGCCATGGACGCTCTTGCGAAAAAGTACATCTCTTGTGCAAAAGCACATGACAGTTCTTGCGCAAGAAGCCTGCAGTGTAGACAAAGCCATACTGTTCTTCTTTGACAACACTTTTATTATGCTTTTTTGGTGGGGGGAGGGAAATGGTTCTTATACTGGTCATTTGTAAGATTGGTGTTCACCACTGCTACAGAAGTGTGAACTGATGAGTCTAGCAGGCCAACATTTGAAGCTGTGGTTACAAGAAGCCACTTCCAATCTGTTACTTAGACTACAGAGTTCACATTCTTTATATAATGAATTTGATATGCTCTGTGCATGGTAATATTCCTTAGTATTCTGGTTGCTTTCCACTTCCCATTGCAAAACCCTTTTTTCAGTTGCTTAAAAAATTGCCCAGTTGTACCCATATTGGCTAAATTGTTTATATCGGGTGTCTTGCTTGGGTTGAATTTTATTTGGAAAATGTCAGCCAAAATGGGTCTACCATTTTTGAGAAAAATGCATTGTTTTGCAGGGTTAAATAATCTGGAGGTCCTTTTCTTTGACAAGCTCTGGTGGCTCCATGCTTGGAAAAAGGGACTTGAAATTAGGCAAGGGGGTGGCTTTCATCTCAGGGAGGTGCCTTCCGCTGGGCCTGTGAAACTCCACCCAAGTTTGTCCATGGTATTAAAAAACTCCTCAGCTTTCACACGTTCAGCAGAGACTCCGATCTTAGCTAAAATGTCCCATGATTCTGTGCACCGTTCACATACTCTGGCTTCTCACATTTCCTCTCAGTGCTGAACACATGACATCCCCAGAGAGCAACTGTGCACACTCCATTCCCTGACAGCACAGTGCCTTTGCAGTGTATGTACTATCCCGTCAAGGTGGCTGGGAAAACAAATAGGGGACAAGGAGCCACGGGTGAAATGGGCAGGATAGGGAATGGCTGGGCAAGGAGACTGGGAATGGTAGATGGGGAGAAGCATGGATAAGACTAATCTTTCTACATAAGGGAAAGAGAATGGGTATCAGCAGCATGAGGAAGGGAAAATGAGACTGGCTGGGTGCAGATTAGGATGGGGAAGAGATGGCACTGGGATGAAAGGGGTCTTCCTTGGGGACACAGGCAGAAAAGAGCCACTAGTGCACACTCCCCTCTGCAGCCTGGACTAGATCCCTGAGTCTCACCATTCATCAGCTGTCAGCAAATACCTGTGAACCCCACCAGCAAAGTGTCCTGTGTGCTGGTCCACAGAGGGAATAGCAACCTGCTACTGATACCAGTTATTCCAGGCTCCAATGTGGGTATCAATATTATTGACAAGCTTATTTCTGACATACAGCTTTTGATTGCTTGACATCACATCCTTAAACATTTGAATGCGTGTTATACTAATGTTATACACAGTATAATTTCAAGTTTTGCAAATTCTCTTTAGCCAAAAAACTGTGGGTATACAAATCCACAGTGTGTCCCCCATGTAGCCCTAGACTAACCTAAAATAACACTTCTTCTTTATCCAAATGCCCAGTTAGCCAAACATTTTCGATGTTCCCCAGGCCCTACAGACAACCAGAAATGTACTGTCTCTACCAGTGTTTCCCAAATAGGGTTCCGTGAAACC
This sequence comes from Pelodiscus sinensis, assembly GCF_052426305.1. Lineage (NCBI taxonomy): Eukaryota > Metazoa > Chordata > Testudines > Trionychidae > Pelodiscus > Pelodiscus sinensis. The sequence continues at coordinate 9,082,114 of NC_143071.1, read as the reverse complement.
GTGGGGTTCTGCAACGTGAAAATAAGGGTTCAGCGAGAAAATTCCACTACAATAACATTTTATCATTTAAATTTTTTTGTACACATTAAATGTGATTTTTGTTTTTAAATATGTGCAATTAAACTAAATGTTGATCTCATGACCCTGTTTAGCATTTGTTTATTATTATCCTTACTTATTTGTGGTCTAATTTTTTTCAGCTCCATATATAAGACTGTTATTAAGGATTCCGCAAAAAATTGTTCGCGTTTCAAAGGGTTCCGTGGCCAAATAAAATTGGGAAACACTGGTCTACACATATGTGCAGACACATGTATATATACATCTCGCTCTCTCTCTATATATAAACGTTTTTCCTGTCAAGCGACAGAATGATGTCATCACGCTCTTACACTCTCTGGCCACGAAAGTGGCTGGGGAGTGGAGCGAACCCAAGGTGCAGCCCACTAGTATACACATAAAATACAAACATCCTTTATGCATATGTTATTAATATTAGTTACATAGCACTAAAAGCATACAAGGCTGTTTTACAAATAGGAAATGGCCCAGCTCCAAAGAGCTTGCCATCTCAGATCACTAGATGATGCACAGATGAATGACTGAAGATGAGGGATGACACAAAGCAAGACAATTCTCACTCAAAATCAGCCAGAATTTTTCGATAATAGCAATTTGCATTAGTCGGTCAGCTATAAAATAGGCATATTTGATATGTTTTAGATTTGATTTCAGTCAGGCATTGCTCCTCCAGGCAATAGCCTATTTCCAGTCATAACTGTGACATATCATGGTTTCTCCTTAATGCCTCACAGCAACCATACATAAACTGTGCCTTTGGAAAGCAGAGGACAGAATAAACAATCTTAACCTTATTGAACGTCACAATTTGGGGCAAGAGAACATGTTCAGTCATCCATATTCAATATCCAAATGAGTTGAAAAACTGATCTGAAATCTCATGTATAAAACCTGGCAAAGGTTTAAAACAGTTATTAACTAAAACTGAGGGGGAAATGACTATGAAGTGAGGATGGCGCTTTGTTCAATAGACAGAGACTGTTTTCTTCTCCAGAATATCTTTGAAATATTCAGCACTATCGAGTTAATGGGATCAGCTAAATGGGAAACATTCAAACGGCATAACCCAGTGGCACAAACCAAGATAGCAATTAAATGGGAGAATGCCCAAAAACAATAATAAAAGGGATTAATTTAAATGAGGACTGACAATCTGCAGGAAAATGCAATTGTTCCATAATAGTGCTTCTCACCATTGTCATAAGCTTTCTGCCCCCCAGCCATCATGACATCATGTTTATAGTCCTACTGGATCCTTTAGATACATAATTAGATACTTGGCAAATCTGATTTAATTTGAAGTATTATTTAAAAGTAAATAGAATCCTACAGAAACAGATTGGAGACAAAGTGAAAGAGGAGAAAACAGACACAAGAACACATGTAAGTGAGGCACCAATAACTTTGTGATCAGAAATTTTTTGGTTGCCGGAGAAGAGAACAAAGATGCTTGAGAACAAAGAAGAACTACAGATCCTTGGATTTCTATCCGAGACAGAATGTTCAGTCAGTGCTGGTTTTGTGCGAATCTTGTGCAGTCACTGAAAGCTAATTTTGAAGCCACTTTTTTTTAACAGAGGAAAAGTTATAACACATAAACAAGAAAGAGTAACAAGGCATGGCAGAACAGCGGTACTTTTATTACAACATACTGGCAGATAGATGTAGGAGAAGTAGGGCCAGATTCACTGGCTGCGTAAGTGGATAAAACTGTATTGACTTTGATCCGAAGTCTATTAAAACTGGAGATTGATAAACAAAACAAACAAATAAATAAAACTACCAGAAATCCTCTTTGAAGAAAAATCTATCTCCGGTCTACCTACAATCAGCAAAACTTACTTACAGGCATGTGGCAGGCTGTTCTGAAAGAACATACAGATAGAAGCCGCACTCTGCTTTATAACTCTAAGCTTCTTCTATCAAGGTTAAAACAAAGAGTTGTACAGTCTTTTGGGAATGGAGAACAAACAACTGGAACAAATAAAGAAAAGACAGATCAGAGAGACCTGCAAAATGAAGAGACAGGACTAAATTAATCAAGTTTCGACAGACCAAAATATACATTCAGAGAGACACCTGGGCACAGGGTAGAAAATGTGAGCCAGTGTAAAGACAGAGTAAATGAGAAACGTTCAAACGGCATAACCCAGTGGCACAAACCACCAGTGCAGCACAGCACTTGGAAATGAAATTCTTTGTGATAGTGCTTCAGTTGTTTGTTGACGTCAATGGAAGATAAGGGAGCTCAATATTTAACAGCTAGGGGCCCTATGAGCTGATAGATAGACTTTTTTATTATTACACAGCCTGTGCTGTTCTTCTTGCTTATATGTAAAAGTTCCTGGGCAAGATTCACTGAAACGCTCCAGCTGCTTTGTGCTGCTATGATTTAAGGGTCTGTTTTAACTGGGGTTACAGCTGCCTGGTGGAGCAAAGGAACGTGATAAAATAATGTTTTGTAATACGACACTTATAAATGTGTTTCAGTCTCTCAGATATGCCGACAGCTGTGTGTTCATCTTGTTTATTCCTCTGCTCTTTTGTCTGACACCTAGGCATCTCTTTGTAAGAGTCTGGCTGCTGTACCTTAATGCTGCACCATTGTAAATATGAGTGCGAGGAAATTTAAAATGAAGATGAGCACAAAGCAAAGTTGAATTTTGAAACAGGACCAATATTTCAGTGTGACACAAAAATGGTAGGAAGTGTGGTTTTTGTAAGCAGGCCAGTTCCAAACAAGCTGGGGCCCACATCCAGCCCCTGGGCCTTAGGTTCTCCTCCCCCCGCTTTATGGCTTCCAGGTAGGGTCATTAATGCACAGAATGTTCTTGGTTTTGCACTAGGACCTCTGACTTCCTGAAAGCTGTGTAAAGAAATCCCACGTAGCTTGATACTCCCTAATGGCTGCATGCCTGATTGAAGAGGGTAAATTAACCCATCAATGAATGAGTCATATGCAATATATTGACTTCCAATCTACATGTTTCATACAGCAATATAGAAAAAAAGAATGAGCTAAATCCATGCTATATTGTGAGATCTGCCATTGACAATGACGAAGGAAGCACATGTAGATACCTTCATTTCTTAGAGGAGCTACTAACAGAACCTATAGTAAAGGATCAATCTGTTCTCTAACTCAGCTTTCCCCAGTTTTTAAAGCTCCACAGAGTGTGGATCTGAGGGTAGAAATTACGAGAGGTTTAAACTCTGTTTCCAAACAAGCCTGTTCAAGCTCAGAAATGCTCTCTAGCAAGTGAAATACCATACATTGAAAAATTAGCTTAAAAGGTCTGTCAAAAAATAATTCACGGAGCTTCTGGCAAATTCCTACAGCACAAGTGCTACAAGGATAATATTGGATACATAAGAACCATGTTTAAAACTGATCCATGCAGCACAAATTCTTTAACAATGTAAAGGGGATGTGATATGTTTTGACCAATTGCAAAAAGATGGGGCAATCAGAAGAATGTATGGACTGGAAGAGAATGAAAATCTGGGCTGATTCTCAAGTGTGTTTTGTTTTGTTTTAAAACATTTCATGCTAAATATTCAAGCCTCAGCCGCACATGCAGAACATGTACTGTTCCCAAGAAAGTTTATTGTACACCAGGTAAAGTACATCCACTCATCTTTGTGTTTTCCAAGTACAGCTATCTCTTTGCACAGCATGAATGTAGGCGCATATGAACAGTGAATTTTGATCTGGAAAAGTATTCATGATTTACTTGTTTGAGGAAGAACCATGAACTTGCTTTCACCTTGGATGCTAGCTTCCTTTTCTGTGCTTGCCTCAAACATTTGCACCAGCACTTTTTGTGTTTGTGATGTATTCTGCTTCTGTGGACATCCTTGAAAACGAATACTTAAGTGAATGAGCCTTCATCCATGCCTGAAGTGTTGCAGAGAATTGTGCAAATATGCATTTGTGCAAATATTGGAGCCACAAGTTGATTTGTTTGTGCTTTTCTCCTGTTTCAGTTATCCAGTCAACGTGTACAAACAATATCTATGTCAATTAAGTGAACAATCACACAACACAAACATCTAATTACAAAACAGGGACTCCTCAATGCAACAGTTCAGCAGTAATTCACACACTGAAATGTTTACTAAAACACTCTGAATTATTTCAGACAAATAAATTTCCTAATGTCCTATCTTTCCTAACTTAATAGGGCCCAGTCCTGCAGACACAGGGAGTTGTGCTATCTACTGTGATTAGTTCTACAGTGGAGCTACATCTAATAAGAAGCGTTATTCCAGAATAACTGATGTTATTCCGAAATAACAAAGAGTGTGTCTCCACTGCAAGCCACTTACTCTGACTCCTGTAACCCTCATTTTTATGAGGAGTAAGGGAAATCGAAGGAAGAGCATTCTTCCTTCGACTTCCTGCTGTGTAGACAGCACTAAAAGCCAAATTAAGCTGTTTCGAATTAAGCTACACACTTGACGGCGCTCAAGTTACGTAGCTTAATTTGACTTTTGCCCTGCTGTGTAGATGTGCCCTATGACTATTTTAGGGAAGGATGTGGTGATGGTTTTAAAATATATCACTCTTTCTACATTAGGTTTGAAGACACACATCAAACCAGGTGGCACTAGACATATATTAGTAGAAGCTGCAGAAGAATTATGTGTAGCTATAAATTTCTCTAAGTTAGCTTATCTTGATTTCAGGAACTATTCACAGTAGAAAGTTTTATACCTAGTAGTATTTGCAGGTTTGAATCCACTGACCTCTCAGGGCAGATGCTCAATTGGTGTAAACTGTCATCATGGTGTTTTGACAATTTTGACAGCCACATCATATAATTAAAGAAGAGATCACAGTTTTTAGCTACTGTTATGGATATGTCTTCTATGGAGTTCGCAGGTTCTAGACCTTTACTCTGAGTAGAAGAGACATGAAGCTGCAACGTCTACTATGAGTATACAAAAGACAGCACTATGCAGCACTTTAAAGACTAACAAGATGGTTTATTAGGTGATAAGCTTTTGTGGACCAGACCCACTTCCTCAGATCAAATTGTGGAAGAAAATTGGCATGACCATATATACCATCTGTTCTAAAATCTGATTTGTCAATTTTATGTGTGTTCACGTTTGTTGATTGTATCCTTTTGATATATATGGTCGTGCCAATTTTCTTCCACTATTTGATCTGAGGAAGTGGGTCTGGCCCACAAAAGCTCATCACCTAATAAACCATCTTGTGAGTCTTTAAAGTGCTGCATAGTCCTGTCTTTTGTTTCAGCAAGACCAGACTAACACGGCTACATCTCTATTACTATTCTACTATGAGTATATGCACACTACCACTGGGGAATTTGTTAATAGTTTGCTATTTGAGCCTGCAGTGTAGATGTAGCCTGCAGTGTAGACGGAGCCTAAGAGTAGATAAATTAGCTATACCTATTAAATTCTTTGGAAAATGAGGCTACTGTCTAAAGCCATCTGAGACCTAGTGAACCTCCAACTTTCACTCCCAAAGAAACGTGTTAAAAGAACAAAATTGTGTATTAATAGACAAGAAACTAAACAAAATTTGCATAAGTGTTATTTTAAAGTGGCTGTGCTCCATGGTACTGATTGGGGGAAAAGATTTTTACCCAAACGGAAACCCTACCAAAAAGGAGAATTTGCCAGAGCCCTAAAATTTATTATTTTGTCTACTAATCAGTTGTTGATTTGTTAAACAATGTCAAAAGGAGGAAAGCACTGAGAAAGCCGACAGCTCACAGAAGACACTAGCTTTTCCTATATTGTTTCAGTATTTTCTCTTTTGCTTTTTTTCTATATTTTCTTGATAGTTAACAGTTAGAAATCAAGCGTGTACATGTTCATAGACATAGGTTAAAATGATTTTAATGGAAAATTTCAACTGACCTGAAATACACTCACATGTAATGCTTTATTCATGCCAGTATCAATTTTTGAGGCTGTATCCAGCTTATTTCCAGTTTGTGTCTGAGGTCTATCTCTGTGATATGAGTCAGATGATGTTAAACCCATACAAATAATTGAAGTGGATTTTATAGTGAGTATTAAACAAATAAACCCATAAAAACAGAGCTCTAACAATGGGTCTGCAAACCAGACTTCTTAAATTAAACATAAACATTCAGAACCTGAAAATGTTTTCCCACTGTCTGCCTCATTAGAACTGTAAGTATTATATTATGATGGTATTAAAAGACCCATCCATGCAGTCTGATTAGTTCAGATTGTCACTCAAGTTTCTTTTTAGACAATCCTTTATTATTTTTGAAAACATCAAAAATCTACCGACCGAAACCAAAGTGTCAGGATGTGATTTTTAAACTTTGATATTTTCATGTACCTGTACAATATATTTTCAAAGAGAAAAGAGTGAATAATTTGCAATGAATTATTCATTTGATTAATGTAGCCTCTCTGCGGTAGCCATGAGCAGAGATATCAGTTTTCTCAAATTTATTCATTCTTTAAATTTGACAAATAAATTCCAGACTTTATTTTATGTTATGGTGTCATCATGAATATGTAAATGTAAATCCGCGGTGCTTCGCTGAGATTGATTAGATAAGTCACGTGGTATTTTTTCGCATCCCTGAACTGCAGTGTTCAAGTTTTAACAGCCCAGTTCCCCTATATAGGACTTTGCAGGTGCAAGTAAAATATGTTTGCTCGCATGTTCAAAGCAAAAAGGGACAAAGTGTCACTACGGTGTGAACAATATAGACCAATATTAGTGGAGCTTTATTTGCAATAGCTCAGAATTTTGCTAGACTGTTTAATTTTGTACAAAGGTTTGAGTAGGTAAAAAACCCTCCCAAGGATTTCAAGGTAAGCAGGAGTAGGCGCTTAGGCGTGGTCTACACTAGATCATGAAGGCTGGCTTAAAGTATACAACTCCAGCCGCACAAAATGCATAGCTGGAGTCAGCTTACCTTAAGCCGAGCCTGGGTGGCATCCACACTGCAGGGGGCCGACGGAAGCAAATGCTCCCACCATAGAATCATAGAATCATTGGAAGAGACCTCAGGAGGTCACCATGTCCAGGCCCCTGTCCAAGGCAGGACCAATCCCAACTAAATCAACCCAGCCAGGGCTTTGTCAAGCCAGGACTTAAACACCCCTAGGGATGGAGATTCCACCACCTCCCTAAGTAACCCATTTCAGTGCTTCACCACCCTCCTAGTGAAATAGTTTTTCCTAATATCCAACCTAGACCTCGCCCACTCAGGGCCAGACAGAGGCATGGGCGAGCCGGGCAGCTGCCCAGGGCGCCAATCGATGGGGGGCGCCTGATGGCAGCTGTAAGGGGTGCGCGGCGTCCCTTACAGCTGCCATCAGGTGCCGTGCGCCCGGCTCCCGCAGCGCTAGCCCTGCAGCGCCGACCGGCAGCGCCCTTCCCCCCACGGCCATGGGGCCCTGCACAGCCCGGCACGCATGCCAGCAGTGCAGGCCAGGCCAGGATGGGCAGCGCATGCGCCTTGCGCCCCCGGGCTGTGCACCAGCGGCCGTGGCTGGTCCGCGCATGCGCCATACATCCTGGAGCCAGGCTCGCACACCCTGGAGGAGATGGGCCCGTGCCCCATAGGTGGGCCCACATATGTGCCGTGCGCCAGGGGGCGGCACCATGTGCTCTGGCACAGGGCGCCAAAAGGGCTCGGGCCGGCCCTGCTCCCACTGTAAATTGAGACCATTGCTCCTTGTTCTGCCATCCGTCACTACTGAGAACAGCCTCTCTCCATCCCCTTTGAAACCTCCCTTCAGGAAGTTGAAGGCTGCTCTCAAATCCTCCCTCCCTCTTCTCTTCTGAAGACTAAACAAACCCAAACCCCTCGGTCTCTCCTCACAGATCATGTGCTCCAGCTCCCTACTCATTTTGGGCACCCTCCGCTGGACCCTCTCCAATGCATCCACATCCTTTCTAGAGTGGGGGCCCCAGAACTGGACACACTACTGGAGATGTAGCCTCATCAGAGCTGAATAAAGGGGAATAATCACTTCTCTAGATCTGCTGGTAATGTTCCTCTTTATGCACCCTAATATGCCATTAGCCCTCTTGGCTACAAGGGCGCACTGTTGACTCATCTCCAGCTTCTCATCCACAATAATCCCCATCGGCTTCCCTCTCTCCTTGCAAAAGGAGGAGTACTGAATGGTGGTGGGGAGACTGTCCTCAGCATTCCACTTAGCCAGTCTGTATTAGACCCACTAAATCAAATACTAGAAGATGGATCTCTGGAGTTGATCTACTAAGTATAGATGTGACCTCAATAAGGAGTGTCTTTAAACACTGAGGTAAAAGTTTGATTCCACAGTGGCAAAATCCCATTGATTGCAGTGGAGGCAGAATTTCTCTCCAGATATGATGGCCCCAGTCTGCAAACTGTGTTGGGCAACTCTTGTGAAGTTGTGAAAACCAACCTCCTTTTCCAGTTAACTAATATCCTGGAGGTCAGAGACTAAATTTGGCCAGAGGCCCATGCTTTCTAAGGAGAGTTGAAGCCCCTCAGCTCCTCCCAAAATAACCTGAGCCCCACTCAGGCTCAGATCACATTTTCTAGATGTCATTAAAAAAAAAAGAGGATCTGGGTTGTGGTCCTTTTGCAAAATAATGGAGCATTGTTTCCAATGAAACAATGGGCCAGTTTTCAAATGGCTGTGATTCTTCTATTATTGACTGACAAGCCTTTCTCCTTGGGGACTATAGGCCAAGTGGTACCTAAAGAATTACGCATCAGGTAGCAAAGCAAGCCACTGCCAGAGGAAAACTACCTGAGTGCCGCCCAGGGAGCCTTTCCATCCTTAGCTTACAGCAGCCCCCAGGTTAAAGACGCTTCTAGACTGCCACAAACCACTTCCCCAGCAAAGAAACCGCCCGCCCCCCCTACACACACACTGGACCGGCGCGGCTCCGAGCTACCGCCGCGCCTGTATGGCGCTGAAGTTCGCGAGCGCTTCAGATGCGCGGATCGGATTAGGGGCTGCGGACGGACAGACTCCAGCCTTCCCCCAGCGACAAGGACCAGCCACAGACAACAGCTTGGCCCTTCGCTATGGTCCCTGAGCCCCCCTTCCTCCTTCCTGAGGAGGGTTCGAGACTTCAGCCCGCCTTCCTCGGCTAGGGGCGCATGGGGAGCCCAGCCCTGCATTTCCCAGCGGGTGCTTAGCTGCTAGGGTCCGTTTCCTGCCGGTGGGGCTTTGCCAGTCCCACATGCCCCTGACAACCCTCCGCGTCCTGGAGCCCGAGCTTGCAGACAAAGCGCCGTCTGGCCGGTGCCGGGGCTAGGCGCGCTGACACCTGGGCTGTAATGCTGGGGGCGCGCTGGGGACGCGCTGGGGACTCTTGGTCTCCAGCGCCCCATTTCGACCGTCAAGCCCCTTCGGGCAGGGTCCCGGCCCTCTGCAGGGCTGCGCCCCCTCACAGCGGCACCTCCGCGCCAGTCCCAGCGGTGCGTCTGGGGAGAGAAACGTGGCTCCCCCCTACCCCGGCCACTCTCCATCTCTCGCCAAGGGCAGCTACCCGGGCCAAGCATCCCCCGTCCAGGGTCCGGTTCCCATAGCAATCTCCCAGACACCGGTTGCCAAGGCAACCACCTCCTCCGGCTCCGTCTAGGGTCCGGCTGCCGGCCCTGGCCTGGGACCCAGCCCCCCTCGGTGCAGCTGCTCAGCCCGGCTGGGAAGTTACTTCCCGGCTGCTTCCCCCGCGCCCCGCGCGCTGCCCGGGCCGCGCTACCTTCCAGACAGCAGACCCTCCAGAGCCCCGAGTGCGTGAGGTCCCCCTTCGCCTTGCGGGGCTGGCTCTGCGGCTCCTCCATGCTCAGGTTGGTCCCGTTGCAGATGTGCGCGCTCGAGTAGAGCCAGTAGTCGGTGCCGATGGCGATGGTCATGAGGCTGAAGGCGGCGAAGGCGCCCACCGTGGTCAGCAGCATCTGGACCCCACGGTCACACCACCCCATGGTGCTTCATAGTCCCCCGCCGCGCCGGCTCAGGGGGGCTGCGAGGGAGCGAGGCGAGCCGCTGCCTTCCCCGCACCAGGACCGCCCGGCTGCTTCTCCGCCTTCCCCCTCCTTCCAGCCACGCAGCCCAGGCATGGGGCGGGGTGGGGGGGACCGCGCCCGAAGTCTCCCTGGGGAGGTGCCGGGGGGGGGGCGCAGAGAGCTCCCCCGCCTTCCTGGCCCCTCCTGAGCTGCTGGGGGCCCCGCCGGCAGCACCCCTTTGCCCCCCAGCCAGTCCGCCCCCTTCCCGAACTCCGAGAAGAGGACGCGGAGGGCGCTTCGGCTGCTGCGGAGGCTCCGCCTCTCCTCGCTGGACCACTCGGTAACTCTCAGGCAGAGGAGGTGGGGCGGGGGGCGCAGAAAGAGCCCGGCCAGGCACCGACGAGGAAGCCCAGTCCAGCTGCGGAGCGCTAACTAGGCGCCCTCCCTATGGGTGGACGATAGGTGGGAGCCCGTTGGCTGGGGGGTGGGAGGAGGGTTCCTCAGCCCCCTACCTGGAGCATTCACCCTCCTATTCACCCTCCCCTGCAGGCGCTGTTTCTCTGCCTGGCTTGGAGCTCTCTCCACAGTCCTTCCCTCAAGCCTGTTACTCCTGGGCTGCTCATGTGGAGAGGGAAAGAGCGCGCTTTCCCCCTCTCCCCGGACAGGGGGGGCAGGAAGGGACGTGTCTGAGCCAGGGACCCAGCCTCTGAGACAAGGAGAAGGAAGGAGGAGCCAGCCTGGGCGGAGAAAGTGGGGAGAAATGTGCTAGGAAGACAATAGCTGGGAGAGGAATAGAACCCTGGGAACCTGTTCCATGAGGAGAGAAGAGGGTTGGTGGGGAACATACCATAGCTCAGGAATCTCTAGTCCCTTGCTGCCAAGGAAGCAGAAGCTAGGAGGAGAAAATCCATTCTCCTGCTAGGAGAGAAGAGAGGAAGAGGCACCTTCCACCCAGGGACAAGTCTTCCCTGGGGAGAGAAGACACTTCTTTGGAGCAGAAGAGTTCACCAGAGCAGCTGGTAACACATCCCCAGGGGGTAAAGTGGAGAAAGGGAGGTGGAATTGCCCAGAACTCCCTGGAGCCAGCCTGTAAATATTTGGATCTGGCACCTAAATCTGCTAAATCCTGAGAGGTTTTGCTCTCAGCCCTTCACATCCCACTGCCTAACCAAAGAACAGGTTGGGCTGCTCACCAAAATGTCCGATTCTTAAGGCACCCTAGCCTGGCAGGGCCATATAAACCGCTACCCCTCCTGGTCAGCCATCCACATTTCAGTGCCTCAGCAGAGGATAATTTGCTGCTCCTATTGTGCCTTAACACCCCCTTCCCCCCAACTCTACTGCATTTCATGCAATGGTTCCACAATAACTAACTTCACAAAAGTCAAAATGTAGCTCAGATTGCAGCAAGGGGCCACTTGTCTGTGTGGAGAGAGTAAATTCTTTGAGACAAGGTGCCATGGCTTCTTTTTTGAATCTTTGTTCTCTAGTTGCATATGTGGTCTTACCTGTAAGATTAATAAATTGTAACAAACTTAAACTAGATGGCAATTGTATCTGAAATAGCCAAGTGATGTGCTTTCTGGAAAGACAGAGAAGGAAAGAGAGGGATGAAGGAACATTTTTTATCAGCCCAACTTCTGTATGTGAAAAAGACAGCCTTTCTTGTTTACACAGAGCTCTTCTTCTGGGCAAGATGTTCTTTAATGGTATTGGTTGGGAGGGGAGGCGGAGTTAATTTCAGTTGCAAAGGCTTGCAAAACCTAAAGGAACACATACTGGAAATCGAAAGCCTATATTGATTGAACAAAGAGCCTTTCCTATCAACTGCTTCAGTTTTGAACCTTGGGCAACAGAGATTTCAGAACCTCTAAACCCGGCCTTTTGGACTCTAAGCCCTGGTCTACACTAGGCCTTTATTTTGAAATAACCCTCCTTAGGTCGAATTAATAAGGAATTCTTGCAGTTTGTCTACATGGGGAAATTTACTAGCATAATGATGCCAGTGTAATTATATCCCTATAACTGCCCATGCCAACACTCTTATGTTGAAGTAAGTGTCCACAGGGGAGATGTAGCGATATCATTATAGCAGTATAATTATGTTGGTAAATTTCCCCTTGTAGACAAGCCCTTATTTTATGACCAAGAACAAAACAACATTGTAGGTGCATATTCTGGCTCCTATTTCATTTCGGGGAATGGGGATTGGTAAGGATGTGAAAATGTTTTCTCCGGAAGAATGCCGATGGGAGAAATGTCTAAACAATTTTCCCCGTGTTACCACTACTTCTTTTTCCCATGTCTGATCATAGTAGGCTAACACATAAGTCCTTGCCCCTCCTTTCTCTGAATGACGAGTCAGATGACTGGAAAGCAATGCTGATCGGTGAATATGTATTTGTGTTGAGTGAATGTGGCAGCACGAGTTGTGTGTTTGAATTAGGGTGTGGGAGGACAAGAGCTACAAACCTCCAGAAATATAACTGTGATCCAATGCAGTTCATTTAGATGATTGCAGGTACTTTTGGGTGAGATTCACAACTATATTGGTTTACTGGGTGTCAGGCACCAAAGCAGCTTTCTGAATCCCCTCCTTTGTGAACTCATTACTCAGGTTTCCAACTCCACACTGTACTTCAAAGGAGAATGTTTTTAACTGAAATTTTTTAAAAAATGAATTAAATAGATTCTATAGAGTTCTTTCATTTTTCATTTAAGATGTCTGTAAAGGGAGTATTTTAGGATTTCTTAATCCCAGCGATTATTCAGGCTAGCTCCTATTCTGCCTTTTGTAACTTCCGCATTGAAGTCGCTGTGAATTTGAGTCAAAATGTGAGAGCAAAGTTGCACTGAAATGAACATAGAATGTTTGCCTTCCTCTGCACACAGCAGACTCCTTAGAGATTTAAAGGGGGCAGCAGATACAAGAAAAAGGCAAAACAACATTTATTTATTACACACAAAAATGACATCAAGAGAATGAGGTTTAGGTTGCAAAATCAAGCAATCAGGATTTCGGAAATGACAGTATTAACGGTGCCATCTGACACTTCCCTTAGTACACATGTATAATGGTACAGTCTTTAGTTAAATGGTTAAATACTTGACTTTACATATTTTATAATATTTGCTTAGTGTAGGTTTTGTTTTATTTTTGTGTCTAAAGTTAGCTTATATGTATTCAATACACTGGAGAAGAGAAGTACTTTCTGTTGAAGTCAGGTGGGTTTTGCCTGAGTAAGTGAGGTTTTGCTGCAATGAGTAAGAGCTTCATGGACTTGCTCTCAATCACTTTTTTTAAGTACAGATCATCTTCATCTTCTTCTTGGCTTCATTGAACTATCAGCTGTAGCAATCGTTTGCCATTTGATCCATTCCTATGCAGCCACAAGGATGTGAGGAGTCTAATGTAAATGTAATGCACCCATATAATAGGAGGTCTGCCTGTGGAACTCCTCCATCCTTCACTTGGTGGAATTTTATCCCAGAATTTACAAGTCACCCAGATAACAGCTTTTTCAGAAACATTTTGTGGCATTCTCTCAGCATGTCTGAAAAGCCTGATGCCATCTGTGAACAATGCCATAATAGTTTATAGACTGGAGCAACCCTAAGCATCTGTATTACAAATGAAGTCATTCCACTTTATGCCCAATATAGGATATAGGCATTTTGTGTGGAAGCCTCCAACTTTGCCGAGTCTGAGCAGCACGGTGTCCACATTTCATAACCATACAGCAATAAGGAGAGGGTATAGATCTCCTGAAGGCACTGAAGTGTAGTTCTGAGAAGCTGGCTATCACAGAGTCATAGAACACTAGAACAGGAAGGGACCGCGAGAGGTCATCAAGTCTAGTCCCCTGCCCTCATGGCAGGACCAAGCACCAAGATTTAACGTATTCACTTCTACTTACGGATCTGAGTGCCCCCAGACCGACTCCCCATGAGTGCGAAGCCCCAAAGGGCCCTGAGCTCCCACCTGCGTCCTGTGTGTGCAGGGTTCTCAGCTCCAGCACCGCCTCCTTCCATCACCAATGGGCATGGCGCAGCCTAACCTGCTGCCGGGAAAGGGGGAGGGCACTGGCCACTCATGCACCACTAGAGCCTGTACCGTCCGGCTGGGCCCTGCGTAGCCCAATCTGCAGCCTGCCCCGTGGGAGCAACCAAGGCAGACATCCAGTGGCGGGTGGGACTTTTGCATGGAGGGGGATGGGGCGGTGCTCCTCCACATGTAACCCTGCGGCTTGCATGTGTATGGGAGGGTGAGTTTACTTTCTTCACCTCCCTGCCTGCCCCCCTGGAGCTAGTCCTGCAGCCTCAAGTTCAGTGGCAGCGCGGGCTCCCCGTGTGCCACTCAAAATCATCTTGCATGCCACTTACGGCATGCATACCATACGTCGCCGACCCCGATCTAGATCATCCCTGACAAATGTCTGTCTAACCTCCTCCTTAATATCTCCAGTGATGGAGACTCCACAGCCTCCCTAGGCAATTTAGCCTCCCTAGGCAATTTATTCCAGTGTTTAACTACCCTGACAGTTTGAAAGTTTTTCAATGTCCAACTTAAACCTCCCTTACTGCAATTTAAGTCCACTGCCTCTTGTCCTGTCATCAGAGGTCAAGGAGAACAATTTCTCCCTCCTCCTTGTAACACCCTTTTAGATACTTGAAAAATGCTGTTATGTCCCCTCTCCGTCTTCTGTGTTCTAAACTGAACAAACCCAGTTCTTTCAGTCTTCCCGCATAGGTCATGTTTTCTAGACCTTTACTCATGTATAACAGGGCTTCCACTGTCCCTAAACAGTTATTATTTGCATTACTGTAGCACTGGGAGTCCTACTAATGGACCAAGACCCATTGGCTACGTCTACACTGGCCCCTTTTCCGGAAGGGGCATGTAAATTTCACTAGTCGTCGTAGGGAAATCCGCGGGGGATTTAAATATCCCCCGCGGCATTTAAATAAAAATGTCCGCCGCTGCAAGTAAGAATAAGAGCCTCCGGAAAAGGGCACTTTTTCCGGAGGATCGGGGCCAGTCTAGACGCTCTTTTCCGGCTTTTTTAAAAGCCGGAAAAAAGCGGCGGACATTTTTATTTAAATGCCGCGGGGGATATTTAAATCCCCCGCGGATTTCCCTACGACGACTAGTGAAATTTACATGCCCCTTCCGGAAAAGGGGCCAGTGTAGACGTAGCCATTGTGTTAACTGCTGTTTGAGCACTGAAGCAAAAGACAACCCCGGCTCCAGACAGTTTACAACCTAAGCGTGACCCTTCTGCTGGTAGCCGAATCCAGTAGCTAGGGAGGTAAGCAAATTGGCTTAAGTCCCCACCCAGTAAACTGGGAAAATGCCAACCTACCCACTGGGTTCCTTTAGAGCAGTGTTTCTCAATCTTTTTTTATAAAGTACCCCTTAAAAAAAAGTTTTCCTACAGTTTTCAAATACACTAAATTTTGTTTACTGTTGCAACACATTTGTTTAAACAACTTAATCGTAGCTGGGTGGCCGATGAAATTTTTGGGTGTAAAAAGTACAAAAATAATAAAATGCTGTACAACGTAACAAAAATTTAGTTTTCTCCAAATTTCAGTTGTGTTGACGTACCCTCCAGACTTTTCTCGAGTACCCCTAAGGGTACTCATACCACTGGTTGAGAAACACTGCTTTAGAGGAACTTTTCCCCCTCTCACAAACACTGAGTTGGAGATAGAAACAGTCTGTTTAATACCAGTAATATAGCATCAATCTACAGGAACACACATAAACAGAGAAAACCCGTAAGCAAGGTACCATCACCAGAGTCCGCAGGGCAGAGTCTTTCCCTTAAAGATCTTTAGTCCAACCCCCAACTCATATAGTGTGGTTTCCCCCACTTCAAACATCCCACTCATGGCTCTGTCCAATCAGTGCAGACCCAGAGTCCATAGGTACATCATCCTGATGTCTCCACTCGTTGAGCATGTGGCAATAAAACCTACGTGCTGCTTTGCCAGCTGCCCTGCTGGCCACCTGCTGCTGCTCCCGCTGGCTGGCCGGCCACTCCCACTAGCCTCCTGCTCCCACCAGCAGCCTGCCACTCCCTCTAGCCCCTGTTCCTGCTAGCTGGCTTTGTGATGGATTTGGCTCTAGGCCAAACCTAGTGATTTCAGCTCTCTGTGATGTCAGCTCTTGGCCCACACCACAGTCCAGTCATTAGAATGGTGGAAGAGAAACAAATTGAACCAGTCTTGCAGTTCATGCCTGGAGGGCACGTACCCTGTTTGTTCAGAGCTCTGCCCTCCTCCTCAGTTGACTTCACAGAGTTGGGAAGAGAAAGCCTTGTCTATGCGAGATTCTTTACAATGACAGTGTCTCTCCTTTGAACTGAGTTAAACACAGTCTGCTTTTCTGCATTCCCAATAACTGAAAGCATTGGTGGTCATATTTTACAATTCCTACCTTTAGGGTTAACATGGTTTGTGACCCCACAACAGCCAAATTGGTTAAATAACATTCTAACAATTGAATATCTAGCAGGTCTAAGCAACAGCATGTACATGGCCACACCCAGAATTCTTTTCCCATTCCAGCTGGCTGTAATGGAAGCATTGATTCAGACCCTGCTTACATCAGTACAGAACAAGGAAAAGATGGATACAGACAGACTGATAGGGGAACATAAGGAAACCATGAGACAATGTAGGGCAGGGCTCTGAAATACTACAGGTATCTGCCTGGTGGGTCTTGCCTCCATTCTCAGGGTCTAACTTATCGCAATGTTTGGGGTGGGGAAGGTGTTTTGCTCTGGGTCAGTTTGGCAGAGACCATGGGCGCTTTTTTTTTTTTTTTTTTTTTTTTTTTTTTGTCTTCCTTTGCAGCATAGGGCATGGGTCATTTGCAGGTTTAAACCAGCGTAAACGGTGACTTCTCTGTAATTTGAAATCTTTGGACCATGATTTGAGGATGACGGCAGTGACTCATCCAGAGGATATGGCTCTATTAGAGGAGTGGGCAGGTGAGATTCTGTGGCCTGCAATATGCAGGAGGTCAGACAAGATGATCCCGATAGTCCCTTCTGACCTTAAAGTCTATGAATCAGCACACCAGTCGGCTATCCATTGTCCATTTTTCTTTTGAGGAATTACAGAAAAGCAGAGTTTTAAAAGAGGGATTTGAAGGCAGATGAGGTAGTTTTGTGGAGGTTTGCAGGGTGTTCATCTCAAGGGCTAGCATGGGAGAAAGCTTGGAGTTGCTTGTTGGAAAATCTAATCATTGGATGATGGAGGTTGGCACCTCTGGGTGGTGAGATGGGAGTCTCTCACTCACTAGTGAATTAGAAATGATTGGGTGAGGATAGCTTGAGGTGGGCCTTGAAAGTGAAGACAAGTAGTTCATGTTTGATGTGGCATCAGAGGATGCCATACTGAGAACAATGGCTAGGAACTGGTCTTTGCTGTCACGTTCAGAATGAATATGAACAGGGCAAGACTGCAAGGCCGGAGAAAAGGATGTTGCTTTAATCAAGACACCAGAAGATGGACATTTAGAACAGAGCTACATGGATGGATACGAAGGTCACAGCTTAGGGTCTATTGGAGCTGGGAGTATGCCCCTGCTTGGCATAGTGTGCTAAAAATAGCACTGGGATTAGTCACCCAAGTTCAGGCTTGCCTGAATCTCTTGGTACGTAATCAGGCGACTAGCCCATGTCACAGCATCCATATTTCTAGCCTGCTAATTTGAGCAGAACTAGCATATATGTTTACCCATAGGTCTGCCGATATGAGGGAGAGGAAACAGGGCAGTTGCCCTGGGGCCTGGCAATTCAAGGGCCCCTTTAAACCACTGCCAAAGCATAGCATGGCATGCTCCAGGTGGCTCAAAGGGCTGGGGGAGGCTACATGTGTGATACAGAGGGCTAGCTTCTCCTGGCTACTCCTCCTATCTGAGGCTCTTCCCCTTCTGGGAACATGGAGCCACCCTCCCAACCTGGCCAAGGGGATTGTGGAGGCTGTCAGCACCTTCTACCCATGCTGGGTGGTTTGCTCCCAGCTGTGATGTACATATACCCTTAGAGATATTCTGTAAGAAAAGGCTCATCAAGATTTCGGCCTAGCTTGGATGGGAGGACCTAAAAGGAAGTGAGAGTCAAAGATGACCCCCAAGTTACCGACTTGGGCTCAAGGCACATGACTTGGATGCACTGGAAAGAGGAGAAAATATACATCTTAAAACCCATCTCCATGAGCAGCATGGCATTTAAACTCCACAAGGAAATGTAAAAGATCAGCCTGATTCACTAATACACAGGACGATACTGCAGATCAAATACATGACCTGCAGGAGAACATCTAAAACACTGACCTGAAGCACTTTAGGTTAATAGATGGCAGGGTCATCTAATGAAGGAACAATCACCCTTCAGACCATGGAGCAAGGATCAGCCAATATAGCACAAAGAGTGAGGAATGTGAACTGAAACCTGATATTGATATTCTAATGCTACTACTTAGCACTTGCATGGCACTCTTCATCTTCAAAGCAGTGTACAGCCATCTGTTAATGGGACCTCCCAGCTAGCCTGTGAAGAAGCAGCTGTTGTGAACGCCATTGAAAGTATTGGGCCAAATGAGGGCAGCAGTCCAGTTTTGCACACAGGGCCATACCTAGGGAAGCCCAGGACAACCCCCCCCCCCCTCCAGTGTCCCAGATATGGGGCTTGGGGCAGCCCCTCTTCCCCTG
This sequence comes from Pelodiscus sinensis, assembly GCF_052426305.1. Taxonomy (NCBI): domain Eukaryota; kingdom Metazoa; phylum Chordata; order Testudines; family Trionychidae; genus Pelodiscus; species Pelodiscus sinensis. Next base: position 9,063,325 of record NC_143071.1, on the reverse strand, counting down.
CTCCACCCCGCCCCCCACTCTATTCCTTCCCCCAAACCCTGCCCCTGCTCTGTTGTCAAGGTGAAGCAGAGCGCTGTGGGCTGGCAGATGGGTGGCAGAGTGGAGCAGGCTGCCGTGTTGCTCTGGCTCCTGCCACCACAATGAGTGCCAATCCCCTGCTGCTGCCCTCCGCCAATCATCCCCGGTAATCCCCCAGACCCACAGGTCCTATCCATAGAATGGTTAGGGCTGCTGATGCAGGGGGCCCTACGGATGGGATGGCTCTTTTTGCACAGTCCTTACTTGGGCAAGCGCCTGTTGATTTTTGCCTGAGGAGGAGAAAAAATAACGAATTTGGTTTTTGGTTCAGTATTTGCATTTGTGGGAATTTCCTGAGTTGTGTTCCCATTTCTGCCACAGGCTTCCTCTGTAAGCTTTAGGCTTTGTCTATACTACCCAGCTTTTAGCGACATGGTTGTGTTGACACGGCAGTATCACTAAAAGTCCTTTGGCCTTGGCAACACTTCACGTTTTGTCAACAAAACTTATGTCGACACCCAAAAGTCACCGAAACAAAAATCACCAGAGGGTGTTCACACTTGCTCCTTCTGCATGTTCACATCATCGACAGTGTGGGCAACACACCGTGGGTAGGTATCTCACAGTGCCGTGCTGTGGGAAGGTGGAGCTGATCACTGAGCCTCTTGGGATTCCCTCCAAGTTCTCCCACAACCACCTCAGCTGCCGGAAGCTGGGTGCGGCAGCATGAATAGCTCTGTGAGCACTCTGTGCTAAGGAATGTCAAAGCAGCCCAGCAACCTGTCCCCCTTCCCCCTGCAGCAGTCAGACTGTGTTTCTGGCTGGGCAGAACAGGAGCATTCCAATGATTTGCTCTTTGTTCCCCAAACAGAGCAGCTCACTCAGCTGTCAGACATTTCCCGGAGATTTGAAAGGGGAGAGAGGGGCAGCAGAGACCAAAACAATGAGCAGAGCAATCAGGGCAGGCATTGTGGGTTACAGGTGGAAGCCAGTTCTGTCTACAGAACAAACAGCAGAGTCCACACTAGTGCTTTGTCACCAATAAAGGGAGGGGAAAAGAAAAAAAGTCTCTCACTGAGGTGGAAGATTTTTGTCACAGAAACTGGGCGTTTTTCTCCACAAAAGTTGCACTGCAGTGTGTACGCTCTCACTGTTTTGTCACCAAAAGGCCGATTTTTAGTGACAAATCTTGGTAGTGTAGACAAGCCCTGAAGAAGACTACGTCTACACTAGAGTGCTTACCGTGGTACAGCTTTCCTGATGCTTTTGCGCTGCTGAAAGATCTCCTGTATTTGTTCTATGCTGACAGGAGAGAGCTCACCCATTGACACAATCAAACCACCCACAAAGAGTGGCACTTCTGACGGTGTAACTTATGTTGCTCCGGGTGTGTGGTTTTTTACACCCTGGAGTGGTATCAGTTATAGCAACAAAAGACGCTAAGACATCGGGGGGGGGGGGGGGAGAGCCACAGAAATGCTTATGAGCAAATGAGCAGGAGGTTTTAAAAATCCAAAATGGGAGTTGCGTGCACCAGGCATGCTTTGATTTTCAGTGCACGTTAGGTAACTTTACCTCTAGTCAATCTCCCTGGCTGTATCTAGACTACACCTCATTTTTTGAGGAATACAGGATCTTTCGAAAAAGGGTTTATTTTCGACAGATCTGCGTCTAGACTGCCGTTTTTTTTCTGAAAAAGTTCCATTTCAGAAAAAAGTGGTGGCCATGTTTATGCTAATGAAGCACGGGATATTTAAATCCCTGCCTTATTAGCAATTTCCACGTGCCTAATCTACATCTCTCTGTCGACAGAGAGATGTAATCGAGACACTGCCCCTTTAAGTGAAAATCTTTCGGTTACAGATGGCAGAACTAGTTTGGGTGAAATCCAAAGCAGAATGAATCATCCGCCCCAAACATTTTAATGTAATAAAGTTCAATACACTTTTCATTTACAAAGATATTTTATGTGCCTGGTGGCAGGGGAGTGAGCTACTGAAACAGCAAGAGAGGTATTTTAAGCTGGGCTGAGCAGTTATTACAGGCCGTCCTCCTATAAGTCCAAAATATGTTCCAAAAAACTTGGACTCATAGTGAAACAACTTAAAGCAGGGAATTTTTTTCCCATGGCTGATTTTCATTTGTACAAATTGTTGGTTTTTGCATGACTTAAGAGTGGGAGATGGGAGGACTTCTAATGCATCAGTTCCTACAAGCATCAACGACTTTCGTGCAGAACAGATGTATACCGGGGTAACTTATAGCGGGGATGCCCTGTACTAGGATTAACAATTAGTATTATCATAACACCCACATCATGGACTGGCACCTCATCAAAGAAATCAGAAATCCCGCTGTGCAGTAAGAAAAGCAAATGTGGTAAACACCACATTGGTTTACCAGGGAAATCCTTGGTGAGCTTAAACACAAAAAAGAAGCTTATAAGAAGAGGAAACTTGGACAGATGACAGGGAGGAGTATAAATCTATTGCTCTAGAATGCAGGGGAGTAATCAGGAAGGTGAAAACACAATTGGAATTGCAGCTAGCAAGAGATGTGAAGAGAAACAAGAAAGGTTTCTACAGGCATGTTAGCAATGATAGGGTGATCAGAGAGTGTGTAGGGCCCTTACTGGATGAGGAAGGTAACCTAGTGACAGATGATGTGGGAAAAGCTGAAGTACTCAATGCTTTTTTTGCTTATATCTTCACAGACAAGGTCAGCTCCCAGACTACTGCACTAGGCAACGCAGTATGGGAAGGAGGCGGGCAGCCCTCGGTGGAGAAATAAGTTAAGAACTATTTAGAAAATCTAGACATATACAAATCCATGGGTCTGGATTTAATGCATCCGAGGGTACTGAGGGAGTTGGCAAATATCATTGCAGAGCCTTTGCCATTGTCTTTGAAAACTCATGGAGATCGGGAGCGGTGCTGGATGATTGGAAAAAGGCAAATGTAGTGCCCATCTTTTGAAAAAGGAAGGAGGACAATCCAGGGAACTACAGACCAGTCAGCCTTACCTCAGTCCCCGGAAAAATCCTGGAGGGGATCCTCAAGGAATCCATTTTGAAGCACTTGAAAGAGGGGAAAGTGATCAGGAATAGTCAACATGGACTCACCAAGGGCAAGTCATGCCTGACCAATCTGATGAGCTTCTATGATGAGGTAACTGGCTCTGTGGACATGGTGATGTCGGTGGATGTGATATACCTTGACTTTAGCAAAGCTTTTGATATGGTCTCCCACAATATTCTTTCAACAAGTTAAGGGAGTATGGATTAGATAAAAGGACTGTAAGGTGGATAAAAGCCGGCTAGATTGTTGGACCCAACTGATAGTAATCAATGTCTCGATGTCTGGTTGGTGGTCAGTTTCAAGTGGAGTGTCCCAAGGATCGGTTCTAGGGCTGGTTTTGTTCAACATCTTTATTAATGACCTGGATGAGGGGATGGATTGTACCCTCAGCAAGTTTGCGGATGACACTAAGCTAGGGGGAGAGGTACATATGTTAGAGGGCAGGGACGGGATCCAGAGTGACCTAGACAAATTAGAGGATTGGGCCAAAATAAATCTGATGAGGTTCAGCAAGGACAAGTGCAGAGTCCTGCACTTGGGACGGAAGAATCCCAAGCATTGTTACAGGCTGGGGACCGACTGGCTAAGTAGCAGTTCTGCAGAAAAGGACTTGGGGATTACAGTGGATGAGAAGCTGGATATGAGCCAACAGTGTGCCCTTGTAGCCAAGAAGGCTAATGGCATATTAGGGTACATTAAGACAAGCATTTCCAGCAGATCTAGATAAGTTTATTATTCCTCTTTATCCAGCACTGGCCACATCTAGAGTATTGTGTCCAGTTCTGGACTCCCCACTACAGAAGGGTTGTGGATGCATTAGACAGAGTCCAGCGGAGGGCAACCAAAATGATTAGGGGGGCTGAAGCACATGACCTACGAGGAGAGGCTGAGGGATTTGGGTTTGTTTAGTCTACAGAAGAGAAGAGCAAGGGGGGATTTGATAGCAGCCTTCAACTCACTGAAGGGAGGTTCCAAAGGGGATGGAGAGAGGCTGTTCTCAGTAGTGAGGGATGGCAGAACAAAGAGCAATGGTCTCGAGTTACAATGGGAGAGGTCTAGGTTGGATATTAGGAAAAACTATTTCACAGGAGAGCGGTGAACCACTGGGATGGGTTCCCTAGGGAGGGGGTGGAATCTCCATCCCTAGAGGTTTTTAAGTCTCAGCTTGACAAAGCCCTGGCTGAGTTGATTTAGTTGGGATTGGTCCTACTTTGGGCAGGGGGCTGGACTAGATGACCTCCTTGTGTCTCTTCCAGCCCTAGGATTCTATGATTGTAGGATTCAGGGAGTTCCAAAAGGTGTGCAATTCCTCCATGCCATGGACCTGTGCTCAACAGGTGCATCTCAGCACAGAGAAGGAATCAGAAAGCAGGATAAGTTGGGATGAGACGGGTAGTTTTGCAGTCATATGGATCCACCAGCCCCTCTCCCCCAGTAAGGGTGATGTGGAACAGCTGCATAGTATCCCTGTGGAGCTCTGCTGTCGTTCCAAAGCCTGAAAATGAGGATTTCTGTAGGACGCCTCTGTTTGTGGCCCAGTAATTCAGGCTGGGCCAAGAAAAGGATTTGGGCCATAGAAGGTAGAAATGAATTAACAGAGCCATTTAATACAATAGAGTACTTATAACACAAACCCAGATGTTGTGCCTGGGAAGTGTAGTTTTCCCACTACACTTTTTACACAGAAAGCAGTTACTTAGGGTGCAAGGGGCCTTAATCTTGAGTGTGTGAGGAATAGGGGAGACTGTTATTCTGAGTTGCCTCAGAAGCAGACAATTGTCTGACCATCCTACTCTCTTTTTTCAGTTTTAAAAAATGGAGAACTCTGGACTCTTTTAAATGCACAAAGGGGATTTTGAAAGCGCTAATACGATATTCTACTGCTGAAAGCTTGTGGAATATTTTACATTGAAGTTTAGCTCTAGTGATTTTCTAAGGATTTTGCATTCAATAGACCCAGCCGTAGAATACTCTCTATTCATGAAGGGAGGGAGGCAAAAATGTTTAAAGTTTTCAATAGAAGAAAGCATGTAGACTTTGCTTCATTGCAAAATCCCTATGACTCCCTTCTGGAGAAAGGTTTGCTGGTTATTTAAATCTCTGGGTTGAAGGCTTGCAAAATGACCCTTTGCTTATAAGATTACATAGAGCCTGATGGTCTCGCCGACCTCAATGGCAAAACTCTAGCTGTATGTGGGGTCCGGCTTGTTATTATGTGTAACACCCTGAATCTCCATGCTGGCTCAAGGCCCCATTGTGCAAAGCACTGTGCAGACATGTAGGAATGCACAGACACTGGTCTGAGGAATGGAGAAAAGAGTGCATAATCATAGAACTGGAAACAACCTTGACAGGTCACCAACTCCAGTCCCCTGCACTCATGGCAAAACCAGGCACCATCTAGACCATCCCTGGCATGGTGTTTGTTTAACCTGCTCTTAAATATCTCCAATGATGGGCTGTGTCTATACTGGGCCACTTATTCCGGAAAAGCAACCGCTTTTCCGGAATAACTTGCCAGCTGTCTACACTGGCCGCTTGCTTTTCCGGAAAAGCAATGACGATCTACTGTAAAATTGTCAGTGTTTTTCCGGAAAAACTATGCTGCTCCCGTTCGGGCAAAAGTCCTTTTCCGGAAAAACTGTTCCGGAAAAGGGCCAGTGTAGACAGCACAGTAGTCTTTTCCGCAAAAAAGCCCCGATTGCGAAAATGACGATCGGGGCTTTTTTCCGGAAAAGTGCGTCTACATTGGCCACGGACGCTTTTCCGGAAAAGCATCCTGCCAATGTAGACGCACTTTTTCCGGAAATACTTATAACGGAAAACTGTTCCGTTTTAAGCATTTCCGGAAAAGGGTGCCAATGTAGACGTAGCCATGGAGTTTCCATAACCTCCCTAGGCAATTTATTCCAGTGCTTAACCACCCTAATAGTTAGAAAGCTTTTCCTAATGTCCAACCTAAGCATTCCTTGCTGTAATTTAAACCCACTGCTTCTTGTCCTATCATTGAGAGTTAAGGAGAATAATTTTTCTCCCTCCTCTTTGTAATAATCTGTTAGATAAGAACATAAGAACGACCATACTAGGTCAGACCAAAGGTCCATCCAGCCCAGTATCCTGCCTGTCGAGAGTGGCCAATGCCAGGTGCCCCAGAAGGAGTGAACAGAACAGAGAATCATCAAGTGATCCCTCTCCTGTCATCCGTTTCAAGCCCCTGATTAGAGCAGGGTTGGGGCCAACCCATGGCTCTCGAGCCGCATGCAGCTCTTGGATTAAAAAAATGCAGCTCCTGCTGCTTCTGAACCATGCGCCTGGACTACTCAGGCCAGCTGCTCTGCACAACCAGCGCCTGGGGGGAGAAGTGTGTAGCGGCAATGGCAGCAGCGGCTCCAGGACCCAGGCATTAGGTTAGAGTCAGAGGGACTGGAGGTGCCTGGATGCGGGGGAGGGGAGCGAGATTGAGTTAGTGTGGGGGGGGGGAGGGGTGTCTAGCTCTGGGGGAGGAGGGGTAAGTTTGGGTTAGAGTGGGAGGGGCTGAGGGTGCCTGGCTGTGGGGGAGGGGAGGGAGATTGGGTTAGTGTGGGGTATGTGTGTCTGGCTCTGGGGGAGGAGGGGAAAGATTCGGTTAGGGGGGGGGCTGAGGGTGCCTTGCTGTGGGGGAGGGGAGGGAGATTGGGTTAGTGTGGGGTGTGTGTGTCTGGCTCTGGGGGAGGAGGGGGAAGATTGGGTTGGGGGGGCTGAGGGTGCCTGGCTGTGGGGGAGGGGTGGGAGATTGGCTTAGAGCAAGGGGGAGTGCCTGGCTCTGGGGGAGAGGGAGAGCATTGGGTTAGAGAGGGGGAGGGGGCTGGGAATGCCTGGCTCTGGGGGAGGGAAGGGGCATTGGGTTGGGAGTAGGGGCTGAAGCACCTTAAACTCAAAGTCTTTGTGGATGCAGAATAAAGCAGCCAACACACGTCATATTTAAATTCCAGGGCAAAAAAAGAATCAGCAAGTACCGGGTTTACATTTTGTTTCCTTAAAGAGAATTCAAAGGCTATTGTTTGCCAGGCTGAAGCAATTATTCTGAGATATGAGTCTCTCCCTTATTGTTTTTGAACCTCTCATATTTGCAGTCTGTGACAGGCACTTCAAATTGTGCTAATTTACTTCTAGGTTCAGTTTAATTTTAAAAAGCTCACAGGACATTATAGGACAGTAATGTTACATTTAAAATACATGATGGGGATGCTTTTTACTGTATTTTTAAAGGTTCTTTTTTTAATTTGATGTTTGATCCTTGTCAAGTTCTCTGAAGATCTATGAACTGGCCGTGAATTTTTTAAAGTGACTAGAGATTTTTTTTTATTTGTTTTTTGTCCAAAATGTCCTGTAATGTTATTTTTATCACTACATCTTGTGTACTATATCTAGCTATCTTTCTATATATAGAAATAAATATATAACACGTGGCTCTTTGCACTCTATCCACCGCTATTTTAGCTCCTTGTCTCTAACTGGTTGGCCACTCCTGGGCTAGGGACAACATTCCTACCCATTCTGGCTAATAAGTATTGATGGACCTAGCCTCCATGAAATTATCTAGTTCTTTTCTGACCCCTGTTAAAGTCCTGGTCTTCACAACATCCTCTGGCAAGAAGTTCCACAGGTTGACTGTGCACTACATGAAGAAAAACTTCCTTTTGTTTTAAACTTGCAACCTATTAATTTCATTTGGTGACCCCTGGTTCTTATGTTATGGGAACAAGTACATAACTTTTCTTATTCACTTTCTGTATACCTGTCATGATTTTATAGACCTCTATCATATCCCCACTTAGTCTCCTCTTTTCTAAACTGGAAAGCACCATACTTGAAAGCTGTTATCATGTCCGTCTATCTTCTCTTTTCCAGGCTAAACAAACAGGGGCAGCCCAACCATATAGGAGAACGAGGCTGTCGCCTGGGGCGCCAAGTTAAATGGGGCACCAAATGGTGGCGCAATATCATTGAGGGGTTTGGCGGTGGGGGCACCCATTGCATGGTTCGCCCAGGGCGCCAGTTGCTGGCAGCTAGTCTAGGGCTGCCCCTGTAAACAAATCTTTCAATCTTCCCTCATGTTTTCTAGACCTTTAAACATTTTTGTTGCTCTCCTCTGGATCTTCTTCAAGATTGTTCTTGAAACATGGCACCCAGAACTGGACACTATACAACAGTTCAGGCCTAATCAGCACAGAGTAGACAGGAAGAATTACTTCCCCCTTTTTGCTCACAACTCTCCGGTGAATACATCGCAGAATGATTTTTGGTATGTTTTTTGGTTTTGCAACAGCATCACACTGTTGACTCATTAATTAGCTTGTGGTCTACTATGACTCCTCAATCCCTTTCTGCAGTGCTCCTTCCTAGACAGTCATTTCCCATTTTGTGTGTGTGCAACCAGGCCCACTAATGGGGGAGTGGAGGGGAGCAAAGAAAGCAGCTGCCCCAGGGCCTGGCAATTCAAACAGGCCCACTGCCGCTATTCCAGGGGTGGTGGTGGCTAGAGCTCTGGGCCCTTTAAATCATTGCTGGAGTGCCACGTGGTGCTCTCACTCCAGGTGTCTCTAAGGGCAGCCTGAGCAAGATGCACTCCAGCGTGGCACAGCCCTGCCCCTTCTGATAAGGCCCTGCTGTTTCTGAGCGTGTGGAGCTATCCTCCACCCCTTGCCCAGGGGCCTGGAAAGTCTGTCCGTGCATCTATGTGCAACTGGTTCTTCGTTTCTAAGCGGAGTACTTTGCATCTGCCCTTGTTGAGTTTCATCTTATTTACCTCAGACCATTTTTTCAGTTTGTCCAGATCAGTGGGCTCCAACCTTTTTAAACACAAGAGCACTTTTTGAATTTAAGTCAATCCAGGATCTACCTCAAATACCCTTTCCTGCCCCGTCTCCAAGGCCCTGTCCCTACCCAACCCCATCTCCAAGGCCCTGCCTTGGTCTCTTTATGGAGATGAGGTACCAGAAGAAGGGGTGGGGAACACCTTGACATATGTAACCCTCTCCTCTGTCCCCAACCCCTGCACAGCAAGCAGGAGGCTCCCAGGGGGCAAGTCCTAGGCAGAGGGCAGAAGCAGCACAGTAGTGGGGGGAGGAGCAGCTAAAGGGCCAGCACTTGATAGCCTCCCCTGTCAGAGGCTCCAGGATCTACCAGTAGATCCTGACCTATTGGTTGGTAATCACTAGTCTACATAATTCTGAATGCAACTCCTCCCAGCTTGGTATCATCTACAAACTTTATAAGTGTACTCTCTATGCCATTATTTAATCATTAATGAAAATAATGAAGAGAATCAGACCCAAAACTGATTTGTGCAGAACTCCACTCATTATGCCTTCCAGCTTGACCGTGAATCATTGATAACTACTCTCCAGGAATTGCTATCCAATTAGTTATACACCCACTTATAGTAGCCCTCTAGGTCAAAGCTACTCAACTAGGGTTGCCAGATGGTTTAGTAAAAAATACAGAACACCCTTCCCCCCCAAAAATAAACACAACCAGGGCCCCTTTCAGAGTGCCTGCAGAGTCAGAAGAGGGCTAGGAATGGGGGAGAGGTTGAGCACTAAGACCCAGGGAAGGCATTGCTTCTCCTTGGTCTTTAGGCTTTTTGCCGGTGGCCATTTTGTTCTATTGATCAAGCCAAAACACAGCTTCCCTGTGGAACCTGGTAAGCAGGAGGTCTGGGGGCAGGGGGATTGGAGTGTCAGGGGCCCGGACAGGCGGGGAGGAGGGAGGCTGGGAGCTGGGCCCAGTTGCCGAGTGTGTCCTAGGGTTGCCAGGTGTCCGGTATTTTTGCCTCCTGGCTGGGGAAAAAAATCAGAAAATACCAGACATTTCACGTGTCTGATATTTTCTGATTTTTTTTTTACCGGACAGGAGGTGAAAATACTGGACTGTCCGAGTCAATACCGGACACCTGGCAACACTATACTCAACACATGGGATGCAGGCCTCATGTAGCTGCGTGCGTTTGTGGCCTGCGTTGTGGTTTGGGTTGCTATGTGTTTTAGTAGTTAAATTCCTGGACTGTTGTGAAGCCAAAACAAAAAAAGTAGTCAATATAATGATCTTTTGTTGCTATGCCTTTTAGTAGTTTAATTCCTGGACTGTCATTGCTCATTAAAAATTCTGTCATATGGGTGGAAATCGGGTAAATATTGCATTTTATTAATATTAGTAGAACTGACTTAAACGGGGCCTGCGTGTTGTCTAGTCTTGCCTTCATTTTTGTATTCATGCCTGTCAGCGTGAAAGAACCCATTTGCATATATTTGCATGTATATGCAACCACACTTAAAGTGTGGCCCTTGGCAAGTGCTGTGAGTATCATTGCGGCCCCCGGGGCTTCCAAAGTTGAGTAGCCCTGCTCTAGGTTATATTTCCTTAGTTTATTAAAGAAAAAGTCATATGAGACTGCATTATATGCCACACTAAAGTGTAGGTATTCCACATCTACCACTTTCCTCTTATCCACAAGGCTTGTTATTCTATCAAAGAAAGCTATCAGATTGGTTTGTATATATACTGATGCCCAAATCAATTCATATTTATCACTTTGTTAAGATAGAAACTTGAATCTGACCACCTTCAAATTCCATGATGTTCACATTCAAAGCCTGCCTTGACCCTTCTGTTTCTGAACTGAAAAGAAATTGCTTTTTTAGATACATCCAAAATCTTGAGAGAGCAGTCATCCTCATGAGGTTTTATCCTAAGTCTGCAGTCATATCACCAGCATAGCAAAATCAAGAGTGTCACTCTTGAGCATACCTACCTCTACCCTCAAAGAATGCCACATCCCTACAAGCAGAATTTGGACCTGAGGGTGTATGACAGAAAGCTTTTCTTACATAAGATCTAAAAAGATACTTCCAGAATATTCCTTACTGATATTTTTGCAAATGATATGAGATGGGACTTGCTTGAATTTTTTTCTGAATGCAAATCATTGTTTCATCGAATAAAGCTTTTGATGTAGATACAGTCTGACCATCATCAAAGCCTACGACAGACATTTCTCTTTATTCTCCCATGCCCTTTCCAAGCTTTTAGCTGTATGCCTGCTGTGTGTGAGAGAAAGAATGAGTTTTTAACATCTAAGAATACCCTGAAGCTAAAAGCACACCAGTGTAATTGACTATTGTCATTGCCTGTGTGCCTTGATATCTTCCCTATCTAATTTGTTGCCAGTGATTAGGAAATAAACAATCTTTAAACATTTAATTGCAATTATAGCAAGAGATGAAAAATGTTTTATTTATCATGAACTGCATCTTGTGCAGTATTGGGTAGCCTCCTGTTATAGCTGAAATAATTGTGAGATGCAGTTCTGAAACTGAACCTTTAACAGTGGGTTTTCACTGCTGCACAAATTTCTGAAGCGAGGAAGTCTGCAGAATTACCTTTGGAGGCAGATCAACATAGAAAATCTAGATCAAAGGGCAAACGATGCTGAATACATAACGCACATTTAAATAGTAGAGTCACTGAAGCTCTTCATAGTTTTACAGGATTATGTTCTTGGGTGTGTCTAGACTACATGGCTCCGTCGACGGAGCCATGTAAACTAGTTTACCCGACAGTCAATGAAGCAGGGATTTAAATAATCATAGAATCATAGAATCATAGAATAATAGGACTGGAAGGGACCTCGAGAGGTCATCGAGTCCAGCCCCCCGCCCTCAAGGCAGGACCAAGCTCCGTCTACACCATCCCTGACAGATGTCTATCGAACCTGTTCTTAAATATCTCCAGAGAGGGAGATTCCACCACCTCCCTTGGCAATTTATTCCAATATTTGACCACCCTGACAGTTAGGAATTTTTTCCTAATGTCCAATCTAAACCTCCCCTGCTGCACTTTAAGCCCATTACTCCTTGTCCTGTCCTCAGAAACCAAGAGGAACAAATTTTCTCCTTCCTCCTCGTGACACCCTTTTAGATATTTGAAAACCGCTATCATGTCCCCCCTTAATCTTCTTTTTCCCAAACTAAACAAGCCCAGTTCATGAAGCCTGGCTTCATAGGTCATGTTCTCTAGACCTTTAATCATTCTTGTCGCTCTTCTCTGTACCCTTTCCAATTTCTCCACATCTTTCTTGAAATGTGGCGCCCAGAACTGGACACAGTACTCCAGCTGAGGCCTACCTAGTGCAGAGTAGAGCGGCAGAATGACTTCACGAGTTTTGCTTATAACACACCTGTTGATACAACCTAGAATCATATTTGCTTTTTTTGCAACAGCATCACACTGTTGACTCATATTCAACTTGTGGTCCACTATGACCCCTAGATCCCTTTCCGCCATGCTCCTTCCTAGACAGTCGCTTCCCATCTTGTATGTATGGAACTGATTGTTCCTTCCTAAGTGGAGCATTTTCCTTTCTCTTTATTAAACCTCATCCTGTTTACCTCTGACCATTTCTCTAACTTGCTAAGGTCATTTTGAATTATGTCCCTATCCTCCAAAGAAGTTGCAACCCCACCCAGTTTGGTGTCATCTGCAAACTTAATAAGCGTACTCTCTATCCCAATATCTACATCATTGATGAAGATATTGAACAGTACGGGTCCCAAAACAGACCCTTGTAGAACTCCACTTGTTATCCCTTTCCAGCAGGATTTAGCACCGTTAACAACAACTCTCTGACTACGGTTATCCAGCCAATTATGCACCCACCTTATCGTGGCCCTATCTAAGTTATATTTGCCTAGTTTATCAATAAGAATATCATGCGAGACCGTATCAAATGCCTTACTAAAGTCTAGGTATATGACATCCACCGCTTCTCCCTTATCCACAAGGCTCGTTATCCTATCAAAGAAAGCTATCAGATTAGTTTGGCATGACTTGTTCTTCACAAGCCTATGCTGGCTATTCCCTATCACTTTATTACCTTCCAAGTGTTTGCATATGATTTCCTTAATTACCTGCTCCATTATCTTCCCTGGGACAGACGTTAAACTGACCGGTCTGTAGTTTCCTGGGTTGTTCTTATTCCCCTTTTTATAGATGGGCACAATATTTGCCCTTTTCCAGTCTTCTGGAATCTCCCCTGTCTGCCATGATTTTTCAAAAATCAAAGCTAAAGGCTCAGATACCTGCTCTATCAGCTCCTTGAGTATCCTGGGATGCATTTCATCAGGACCTGGTGACTTGCTGACATCTAACTTTCCTAAGTGATTTTTAACTTGTTCTTTGTGTATCCTATCTTCTAAACTTACCCTCTCTCTGCTTGTATTCACTACGTTAGGCATACCTCCAGACTTCTCGGTGAAGACCGAAACAAAGAAGTCATTGAGCATCTCCGCCATTTCCAAGTTTCCTGTTACTGCTTCTCCCTCCTCACTGAGCAGTGGGCCTACCCTGTCCTTGGTCTTCCTCTTGCTTTTAATGTATTTATAAAAGGTCTTCTTGTTTCCCTTTATGCCTGTAGCTAGTTTGATCTCATTTTGTGCCTTTGCCTTTCTAATCTTGCCCCTGCATTCCCGTGTTGCTTGCCTATATTCATCCTTTAATGAAATCCCCGCTTCTTTAAAATAAAAATGGCCACCGCGCTGTGCCAACAATCAGCTGATCCAGAACAGTGCGGCAGTCTAGATGCAGATCGGTCGACAAGGGAAGCCTTTGTCGACCGCTCCTGTAAACCTCGTTTCATGAGGCACAAGGGAGCAGTCGACAAAGGCTTCCCTTGTCGACCGATCTGCATCTAGACTGCTGCGCTGTGCTGGATCAGCTGATTGTCGGCACAGCACGGTGGCCATTTTTATTTTAATGAAGCGGGGATTATTTAAATGCCCGCTTCATTGACTATGTTGGGTAAACTAGTTTACATGGCTCCATCGATGGAACCATGTAGTCTAGATACACCCAAGAACATAATCCTGTAAAACTATGAAGAGCTTCAGTGGCTCTACTATTTAGATGTGTGTTATTATTTAAATCCCCGCTTCATTGACTATGTTGGGTAAACTAGTTTACATGGCTTCATCGACGGAGCCATGTAGTCTAGACATACCCCTTGGTTACATTTATACTGGCATGATTTTCAGGAAATGCTTTTAACGGAAAAGTTTTCCGTTAAAAGCATTTTTGGAACAGAGCATCTAGATTGGCATGGACGCTTTTCCGCAAAAAAGCCCTGATCGCCATTTTCGCGATCGGGGCTTTTTTGCGGAAAACAAATCTGGGCTGTCTACACTGGCCCTTTTGCGCAGAAGGACTTTTGCCCGAACGGGAGCAGCATAGTATTTCCGCATGACCACTGACAATCTTACATGAGATCATCAGTGCTTTTGCGGAAATTCAAGCGGCCAGTGTAGACAGCTGGCAAGTTTTTCCGGAAAAGTGGCTGATTTTCCGGAAAAACTGGCCAGTCTAGACACAGCCCTTATGTGGCTTGCAGAAAGGCTATGGTATAGTCAGTGATTGGAGCCTTCTTTCCTAACAGCAGCGTCTTAACCACAAAACCAATCTCTCTCATTGTATTATATTCAGAATATCTTGCCAGGTGTCTTTCATCTCAGAGGATTCCACATTCTACAGAGTATTCTCTTCACTCAGCTGCAGACGGCAGGTTCCCACCACCTCACACATTCATCCAGGCCAGGAAGTGAAAGCAACCTTGATTGTATGGGAAGATTTATAATCCAGAAGCTCTTTCTCTTCTCCCCTCCAAAATGTTACTTAATAATTATTTGACACTCATCTTGGACTGAGGAGACAAAAAAAAAAAATCACTTTTGAGGAAAAAAGTAGCTGCTCATTTGCCATGTGTCAGGAAACATTATACCCTTGATTCTCTTATTTCTTTTAATATATAAAACTAGAAGTTGCGTTGCTCAGGTCCTTAACTCAATTAATTTTTGGTTTTTGGAAAATAAAATGAAAATGTATAGGCTTCATTTAAATCATTGCTCTGGGCTTGGGCTGGGGGTTCAGGATGCAGGCTGCCCTGGGGAGAGAGGACTACACCAGCCCTCTCTCATGGCAGCAACCTGGTACCAGGTGAAAAGTGCATCTCCCCTAGTTGGCACAGGTGGGGGAAGGGTACATGTCTCATGGCTGGGGCAGGTTCAAGTTCATCTGTCCCTGTGCTCCCCAGCCAGAGTGAGAAAGGCAGCAAACTGTGCACTTTACCCTCGCTCCCAGAGGAAGCAGCCTACAATGTTCTTGTACAAATTGGGAGGGAGCTTCAGCCCCCCTGCCATCACTAAGGTTGCTCGGGGCTGGAGCAGTCCCAGATGTGTTAGGGAACCCTCAGCCAGCTCCTTTTACCTGCTTGGTGATTCTCTTTTCTGTATGGTTTTCTGAGAAGCAATCCCATTCCAGGCACATTCCATTTCCCTGCCACAACTAAAACCTTATTTTGCTTTAAGTTATGATAAGAGGAATCTGGATACTGAATTTGGTGGTCCTAGCTCTTACTGTTTAGGAGGAGTTCTTGAATAGACATGACAGACAGGCAGACAAACCCTCTGAAATATATAGTAGGTATGCTGAGGATTTCATTATGGACAGCAAGCCAACATACTCGCTTTAGAATAAATGTGGTGTGCTCAGAAACAACACTGAATGCTCCATACTAAAGACATAATTAGTTTCCCAAGAAGCCAGATGCTACTATTGGAAAAGTAGCTGCCAAAGCTTGTCAGCTGAGCCTAGAAATTGATATTTGAGAGTGATAGGATGAGACAGACTTGATAGCAACGCTGTTCTTTTTATCAGAATTCTATTTTTTTCATTTTTTAAATTGAAAAATATTTTTGCTAGAGACTTGCAACAAAAATCTAAAAGTTAAAAGTCAATGTGTATACTGAATCTGTATTGTATTCCTGTAAAAATACACAGAGTGTTTTGACCATTTTAAAATGCATAGGTTTTTTTTTAAGAATTGACTGGTAATACTGTTAATTTATTTGCTTACTCATCTTTTGAGATATGATGGGTCACAAAATTGGCTTGCCAAATGATACAGAAAATATCAATGGACAAAGTGCTCATATTTCACAAGTCTGCATGTCTCTAGTTCTTTGTGTTCGCCATCCTTTATGCATAACTGCTTTTCTTACCTCTTAGGTAAGAGGTATTTTAAGAGACTTATCCCTTAATTAAGCCGGTCTGATTGTAGGTCCTCATGGCTAGAAAATCCATTGCATCCTGAAACTGTATACAGGCAGTCCCCGACTTACGCGGATCCGACTTATGTCGGATCCGCAGTTACGAACGCGGCTTTTCTCGCCCCGGAGGACACGGACTGCGGGACCTCGCAGTCCCGCCGCCCGTGTACTCCGGGGCGAGAAAAGCTGCTCCGCATCTCCCTGGTCTGCAGACCAGGAAGACGCGGAGCAAAGCCGCGGAGGGGCTCGGGCAGCCGGGCAGCCCAGGCGCGCCTGGGCTGTCCCGCAGCCCCAGCCCCTCCAAGGCTTTGCAAAGCCGCGGGGGAAGCCAGCGGCGGGACAGCCCAGGCGCGCTTGGGCTGTCCCGCTGCAGGCATGCTCCAAGGCTTTGCTCCCCGTCTCCCTGCAGACTAGGGAGACGGGGAGCAAAGCTGCGGAGCACGCCCGCAGGGGGACAGCTCAAGTGTGCCCGGGCTGTCCCGCTGCGGGCGTGCTCCGAGGCTTTGCTCCCCGTCTCCCTGGTCTGACCAGCAGACCAGGGAGATGGGGAG
The DNA here is from genome assembly GCF_052426305.1 of Pelodiscus sinensis. Classification (NCBI taxonomy): domain Eukaryota; kingdom Metazoa; phylum Chordata; order Testudines; family Trionychidae; genus Pelodiscus; species Pelodiscus sinensis. The sequence goes on along the minus strand of NC_143071.1, from coordinate 9,046,543 downwards.
CAAAGCCTTGGAGCATGCCAGCAGTGGGACAGCGCGGCGCACCTGGACTGTCCCGCTGCCCGCGTGCTCTGCGGCTTTGCTCCGTGTCTCCCAGGTCAGCAGACCACGGAGACGGAGCAAAGCCGTGGAGGACTTGGGCGTCCCCACCCCCGTCTCCCTGGTCTGCTGGGGAGGGGGGTGCAGCTAGTGCCCCCCCAGCAGACCAGGCTTTTCTTGCCTACCCCTGGGGTAGAGCAGCTGGGGGCTGCCGGGTTGGTCCCGCAGCACTGCTCCGGACCAACCCGGCAGCACCCCAGCTGCTCTGCCCCAGGAGCCCTGATTCAGCCGCTGCTGGTCAGTTTCAGCAGCGGCTGAATCAGGACGCCTGAGGCAGAGCATCTGGGGTGCTGCTGGGTTGCTCCAGTAGCGCCGAGGAGCCGTGCTACTGGAGCAACCCAGCAGCACCCCAGCTGCTCTGCCCCAGGCGTCCCCAAGTCAGCCGCTGCTGAAACTGACCAGCGGCTGACTACAGGAAGCCCGAGGCAGAGTTGCTCTGCCCCAGGCTTCCTGGAATCAGCCGCTGATCAGTTTCAGCAGCAGCTGACTTGGGGACACCTGGGTTTCTTAAGTTGAATCTGTATGTAAGTCAGAACTGGCGTCCAGATTCAGCCGCGGTTGAAACTGATCAGTTTCCGCAGCGGCTGACGCCAGTTCCGACTTACATACAGATTCAACTTAAGAACAAACCTACAGTCCCTATCTTGTACGTAACCCGGGGACTGCCTGTATTTGAAAACAAAATGTCTGGAGCACAAGTTAAAAGTATGATTGTGTGTTATTGGTGAGGGGGTTGGAAAGAGGGTACAAAAGTGGCCAAACTCACAGGGCCAACAAGGACATGGTCTTGATCCTGCAAAGAGCTTCAATGGGCCCAGGGGCACACATATATTTCGTACAGTAACTTAATCAGCAACGTGATGGAACGTTGATGTGCAAATCTGTCACCCAGTCGGTGACTTCTGGTAAAATAATCAAGGCTGACTGTCCCTCCAGAGGGATGTAGTATCCAGCTGAGACTCCATTGTATGTTTCCATCACATCAGACCCTGCTCCTGCAATGGGGTGAATAATTCAGTGTCTTGATGACAATGGAAAGTAGATAAGGATGTGCTGACCAAGGCTTAAATCCAAAGAAGACTGAAGTGATGTTGGCAGGCCTGGGGTATGTGCTAACACAGGAACAAGCAGCGTTCACTCCCACAGAAATGTTCAGCAGAAGTCAACAGGATTTCCCATGCAGAATGATGATTCTTGATTGCACCCCTCTATGCAGCTGGCCAATCTGCACTAAAAGGACACAATGCTGGTGCAAAGAGGAATTGTGTGCTGAGTGAAAAGCAGATGGTGACTCTTGGGCTCTCTCGCTTTTCACTTTCACTCATCAGTGCTGGGGGTGTGGTGGCACCCCCTGGCTTGAAAATGTTTCCATCATATACAGGGGTTTCCAGTGGTTCTCAGCACCCCGCTACACAAAAATTGGTCCAGCTCCCCTGCTTGTACCAGGCAGATTTGGCTAATATTTGTGCCACTTCAATTATGTCAGCACCTGTCAATGAAAGATGCGGCTTTGTCTCCTTGTTTGAAGTTCAGAATGAATGAGCTTTGTATTGAAGATTTTTTTAATACACACGCATCATAACACAGCCTCAAATGCTGGCAACTGACAAGAGGAAATATATACGGTTTCCGTTCTGAATCGTTGGCCTCCAAATCAGTGCGGCCTTGATTCAAAAGAACTACCTCTTGTCATTCCACACAGAGAAAGACACATTTAGTGTCTTTAATGTACTTTAAATAAATCTTGTTTCAAACAAATGTTCTTCCTCTCCAGACCTAAGGGAAAGCCTTCTGCAGCATGCTACAGTGATGCTGACTGAAATCACATGAAGTGTAAAATGAGCCAATCTGTTGCAAAGCTTATCATCTTGAAAAACAGCATATCACTGGTCTGCCTAGAGAGTAGAGGAGAATTAGCATAGTCTAAAGAAAGGAAATAGCTTGCTGCACTCCATTTTAACTATTTTAAAAAGGCCTTCAAAGTGAACCTATTGGAGGGGTGATTGAGAGAGGCGCATTTTTAGGGTAAGTCTTAAATATTTCAAATCAATCATGATACAATTCTACATCACATCTTATCTTTTAATCTGTCTAAAGTAACTTCCCAAGAGAGATGGCTGAATAATTTTGAGCCAGATAATACTGTATTTGAAGGGAAATCACTGCCAGAGAGCAGAAAGGATTTTTGATTAGAGCCTCTGCCAGATAGTCATCAGAGATATGGTCTCTAGGGAGCAGCCTCCTGCATTGCACTTTGAAAAGCACTATAAACTCTTGGCCCATTAGGGTAGGAAATTGGAAAGTAAAAGTGAAAACAGGGATTATTTCTAAGCAGGTTAGCGAGCAGGCAATGTTAAAATGCTCAGAATCCAGATTCAAACATCCTAAAGATTGGAAGCAGATCTAAGAATTCCCGAACTCTGACGTGCTCACCTCTACCAAAGTGGTCTAGAATTCTCCTTGGGACAATCTTGTAAGATATCGGGAACTTTTGCCTCCTGATCACGAGTACAAATTCCTAAGGACAGCCAATGGAGAATAAGAGAGATTGCTGTATCATTTTTTTAAAATAGCATTAGAGCCCTGCGCAAATATAAAATTTTGTATCCACATCTATATCTGCAAAAATGAGCCCAGGTCTGTGTATGTAGATACCCACAGATATAAAGGGGATTTTAGTAGATTTGTGGGGCTCTACATATCCACATACCTCTTAGGATTATCTGTGTTCTATTAACAGCTTCCTGGCAAGAGTTAAACCAAAGGCATCTTTTCAGGAAAAAGCCAACAGGAAATAAAACACTGACACTGAGGCTAGTTATGCACTTACCCCAAGATAGACACTCCTGAGATTGATCTTTCGGGGTTTGATTTAGTGGGTCTAGTAAGGACCCACTAAGTTGACCACTGATGGTGACCCCGGTACTTCATAGTGTCATGAGGAGTAAGGGAAGTTGATGGGAGATTTTCTCCCATGGACCTCTTGCAGTAGGACGCTGCAGAAATTCAATTTAAGGTATGTCGACTCTATCTATGCTGTACTCGTAGATGGAATTGTACATCTGAGGTCCATTTTCTCATGTAGTGTAGACCTGGCCTGAGAAGGGTCCTGGAGGAAACTATCAAAAGGCTGTTAATTGGGGGAAAACCCAATCTGACTCCATCTAGGCTAGAATGGTACTTTTCCCAAGGATGAACCTAAGATCAAATTGAATCCTAAATCTCAGAAGTCCTAGCTACAGGAAAGGGGCTGAGAGGAGAGTAGCTTGTCAGCAATGGATATTGACTAGGGATGTGAATGTTTAAATGGTTAACCAATAAGCCTAAATGGGTACAGCTTACTGGTTAAGGTTAAAAAGTTTCAGAGGGGTAGCTGAGTTAGTCTGTAACAGGAAAAACTTAAAAAACAACCAATAGTCTGGTAGCACTTTATAGACTAACAAAACATGTAGATGGTATCATGAGCTTTCGTGGGCACAGCCCGCTTCTTCAGATGACCGGAGAGTTGGATGTTCAGAATCAAGAATAAATGGGGAAGAAGGTGGGGGGAGGGGGAAGAGAGGGAAGGAAAAAAAATTGGGGGAGGGGAGAAAAAGAGGCAGTGGGTAAATAAGTTTCAAAGGGAAACCCGAGCCAATCTGTTAACCAGTCCCCACCTGCCATGGGCAGGGGGCTTCTCCAGCCCCCCAGATGCCTGCTGCAGACAGGGGGGCCCTGGATAGCCCTTCCTGCAGCAGTGGGGCCACTCCAGACCAGCATCAGGCGGGGGACCCCCACACACACCCTTCCGATAGCCAGTTAACCAATTAAATGGGATTTTACATCCCTACTGCTGACATCCAACTTGACAGAAACAGAGGGAGTAAGCCGGACCTCCCTGACAGATGGATAGAGAGGTTGAGTTTAGGTAAGAAACTCTGCATCTAGGCCTTTCCTTCTGTTCACCCTATTCCCTGAATCCTTGTGCTTTCGAAGAATGAATAAATAATGCTTTGTTTTGAAGACACTGTTTCTATATCACTGCAAATGTAGGCTGCTGTCACTGGTTTCCAAAGAGAAACTTTCAGCAGCTAAAACTGAGTTGGCTCTCATGAGCACGGTTGGGAACAAAGGGGGCTGCCGCCCAGAGATCCAGTGAGAGCAGGGGTGGGCCACCTGGTGAGGAAGCCAGACCTGTCACTTATGGGGTGCACTCCAGAGAGCGCAAAAGTGCAGTTTTCCCATTAGCTATGGCATTGCCTCTCTTGCATGTTCAGCATTTTGTACTCCGGTCACAGTGTGGAATCCCCAAGGGATGGTTCTGGATGTGGGGATAGAGAATGGAATAAAACATTTCAGAACCTTAACAACAGTTAATTTTTATTCATCTTCTAAGACTAGGAAAAGGTGGGTCTCAGCTACCAAGTGAGGTCATATTCTGATCCAAACTTCTCCAAAGTTCAGAGGTGTTTGGTGCCACAGTTTTGGACCAAGGCATTATAGACAGGAATCAGCAGCAGCAACATTTGTACCCAGAGCCACGCTCAGATGAAGCACATCTGGAATTTTGACGCCTGGACTCTTTTTCCTTGAGGGTTTCTTGTTTATTTGCTCCTCTGTATGTTTAATTCAATAGGTTTCTGTGGCAGTGAGACCAGCCAGAGAAGCAGAGATACTTGGCGAGCCAAAATCAAAAATAGGGAAAGTGCTGGCTCTGTTCCAGTTTCCATTGAAATCAATGGGAGTTCTGCCATCGCCGTCAACGGGAGGCAGAATCAGAACCTTAATTTTGTTTTCATTGATGTGGAGAAGTATGAAAGAGTTCAGGTTAGTGGGCAGGTTTTGCTTTGCTGGCTTTGCTTTTCATTTATTTACAAGGTAAGGCAGTGGTCACCAACTAGTAGATCGGGATCTACTGGTAGATCTTGGAGCCTCTGACAGGTGATGCTCACTGGTTTGGCCAACTGACTATTATCAAGTGCCGGCACTTCAGTTGCCCCTCTCAGGAGTGTCTTCTTTTTTGAAAGTTCAAATATGGTAACCCCACTCACTAGGTTAGGTTGCCCATTGCTCATATAAGGTGATAAGCTGTCAAAGGTCTGATTCAGCAACCCTGTCATCCAAGCAGTCTCACTGCAGAGACAAGGTGGATGAGGTAATATCTTTTATTGAACCATCTTCTGTTGGTGAGAGGGCCAAGCTTTTGGGCTAACCAGCGGCTCTTCTTCAAGTCTAGGAAAGTCCGATTGTGGACTTGTTTCTGGATTGGACCCAAAGACGGCCCATGAAATTTAACTGGAAGCTTCCGAATGGAAGGAATTTGCACAGATATGAAAACTGGATTAAAAAAACAAAGCTTCAGATACGCTGACAGGGAGAGACCCAGTCAGCCAAAAAGGCAAGAGTGGATGCACCCAGACGCACAAAAAGCCAGAAGTATCCAGAGCTAAATTCTGAAGACCTTCTGTTTCTAAAGAAAGCCTACAAGATAGGAAAAGGATGCAGCTGGCCAAGATACCATCACATAATGAACCCAAATTATCCTGACAATTCTTGCCAGACAGAAAATAAGAGCTACATTTCCCAGTTCCTTGAAACTGTTCCAGTGTCAACAGTTACATTTTCCTTGCTTAAAATCTCCCTGCAGTTTCAAATAGCTATGGCATTCTTTATTAATTTTGTTGCTGTGGACTGTTAACAATTGCTATCACACACACCCTTTACCTGCAGAGACAGATGCATTTCAGGAATGGACAAAGCGAGCTCTGGGTATATCAGTTTTTAATGCACTTTGAGACAACTTAGGGAACAAACGACTATATAAGTGTGGGTCATTATGTTTCACAAAGGGCAGTTAGTTATGTGCAAGATAGCTGAATGGCTGTGAGACAGTTTGGGTTCACATTTTAAAAAATAGAGATTTGTACAAAACAATCGCTGATATTCTATTTGTCTGTATTTCACGTCACAAAAATCTAGCTATACCATGAATCTCAAAATTATATAGCATGAGTCGTAAGCTGCTGTGGTGAGAGAGGGCTGGGATTGTCCTTTCTCCCCAAGGCAGCCTGAATCCTGAACCAATTAACCCAAGCCCCACCCTAGAGCAATGATTTAAATGAAGCATGGACATTTTCATTTTATTTCCCAAAAAACAAAAATCAATTGAGATGAGGACTTGAGCCGTGCTGGGTACATCTTATCAGGGGTGGTCCAAGGTGGACTGCGGCACTGGTGCCCCAGGCAGAACTCTCAATGGCGTGACATCATCATTGGGCGCCCCGTTGTAGGCAGTGCCCTAGGCGACGGCCAAGTTGGCCTATAGTCACGGGCTGCCCCTGCGTCTTATAGTAAGTAACTGAGGCTACGTCTAGACTGCAGGCTTCTTTCAGGAGAAGCATTTCTGGAAGAGATCTTCCGGAAAAGCTTATTTTGAAAGAGAGCATTCACACAGCAAAAGCTCAATGAAAAAGCGATCTGCTTTTTCGAAAAATAACGTCCATATTGATTGGATGCTATCTCGCATTTAAGTTTTGATTTGTCATGACTGAGTGGGCACCAGAGCACCTGTGTTATTTCTCAGAGACCTCTTCTTTTGAAAGAACTCCCTCTTCTGCATCCACACACACCTTTCCCTGAAAAAGCTTTTTTGGAAAATGACTTCTTCCTTGTAGAATGAGGTTTACCGCCCTCAGAAAAACCCCTCTGTTGAAAGAACTCAATGGCAGTGTAGATGCACCCTAAGCAAGCAAGCAAGCAAGAAATGTCAATTTTACTTCTTCTTTCAGTCAAAGTCCTTAGCAGTGGGACTCATAATGCAGAACAGAGTATGGAAAAATCTCAGATCAATGCAGGTTCATTTGTTATTTATCCTTTGTGTGGAAAAAATGTGCACTTCATAAGCCAAGCACTGTGCAGTGTATTCAATCAATGTAGCCTTGGATGCAGGGGTGGCCTGTGAGCCTAGGCAGACCAGGTTGTCCATAGGGTGCCGCCGGCCCCGGGCGCCCAATGATGGCGTCATGGCCATTGACGGCTGTGCAGAGAGGGGCGCCGATTGCGCCTCCCACCTGGCGCGCCAGCTGCTACAGCCAGCCTCTGACCGCTCCTGTTTGGATAGGCCCTCCAGTGTTGGGGGGGGGGGGGCATTTGCACATACAGCAGAGGGAGTTCCATCCCTTGGGGATGTGGTTTTGAATTTTTCCAAACCCTTTCCTACAGCAGTCCAGTGGCTGGGGTTGTTCCTGGGCTGAGGAGAAACCACTATTGAGGCCTGGGTGAGGTGGAAAGGAATGCAAAGGTGTTTATTTGCTCTCACCCCCTTCAGGCAGAGAAACACCTCAAGACACCTGTTTCCTCAGAACGTAGTAACTAATTACAAGTACAGGCAGCCCCCGACTTGCAATGCAGTAGGGTCCTGGGGAAGCGTCTCAAGTCAGGGGTGTCGTAACCTAAGCCCGCATTTATGATAGGCGCCATGCGCCGTCATAAATGTGGGCCAAGGACACAAGTTGGGGGGTGTTGGCCCCTTCCCCACTTACAAAAATGGTCGTAAGTGTGTGTGTGTGGGGGGGGAGGGAGGGCGGTGTCGCAACTCGGGCCATCGTAACGCAGGGTTTCCTGTACAGTTATTCCACATCAGGCCTCCCTTCCCTCAGGCTACGTTTAGACTGCAGGCTTCTTTCGGAAGAGGTTTTTCTGGAAGAGATCTTCCGAAAAAAACTTCTTCCGAAAGATAGCGTCCACACTGAATGGGCACTCTCTCACATATAAGCTATGATTACTGTGGATGGAATGGCTACCAGGGCACCTGTGCTTTTTCCTCTTTCCTCTTTTTTCGAAAGAACTCCTTCTTCCCTGTTCACACACGCCTTTTTCTGAAAGAGCTCTTTCAAAAGAAGTCTTCTTCCTTGTAGAAAGAGGTTTACCAATGTTGGAAAAACCCCTCTGTTCTTTCGATTTTTTTTCGAAAGAACCTGATTGCAGTGTGGACATAAGTTTTTCTTAAAAAAAAAAAAAAAGCCATTTTTCCGAAAAAAAAACCAACCTCTTTAGTGTAGACATAGCCTCAGAAAGACCCTGACAGGCAGCCATCTCTGAAGCTGTTCCTTGCCCCAACCAGGCTGTGATGTAGTGGGGGTACTTGCTGGGCTGTGGTGACCTCTGCTGTCTGGAGCAAGACCCAGCATGGAAAACCTCATTATGCAAAGGTGACGCCAAACCTGTTGAACCAGACACCCTCCCCTCACCCCCCGTGGAGAGGAACAAAGGAAGGTGGAATGCTGCCCTGGCTGGGGGGCAGGGCTGGAAGAGTGGGAGTTAGTGGCTGTCTGGGAGCATGGAGGAGACAGCCTAGGGAAAGGGGCTGGAGTTTAGGGGCCCAGTCTCCCCCCATCTCAAGGGGGCCTGAGGCATCCTAGCCCAGCTCTGTGACCAGATTACATCTGTGTTGTGCTGTATCCTGGAGAGGCAATAACCTTCCTCTATTCCACCGGCTGGTGCAGTCTGTTTGTGCCATTTCGGGGTGCAGGAGACGGGGGACCCCCAACGCGCCGTCACACAGGCCTCTTCCACAGAGCAAGAGTGTTGGGGATTTGTTCTCCTTCTCAATCATCTGAGCTGGACTGTCCTCTTTCAACTCCACCATTCAAACCTGTCTCCTGTTACTACTTTAGTGCGCCCACAAAAGCTCATTAACCCTTTCAGGGACAGTGTGGAGTTTGAAATCCCCATCACAGGTCCCTAAACCATGTACCATGAATGCTGGAAATTAATGGAGCAATCGCTCTCCTGTAAAAGTGAACCAAGCCACAAGCCATGCAAAAATTATACCGGTAGTGCTTTAAACTGCCAAAGGACACAGTGCAAAACAGCAGAAGCCTTGACAGAATAAGCACATTGCTGGCAAAATGCTCTTTTCTCCCCATCCCTAATAATCTCGTTGCAGAGCAGCGCTGAGCGTGAGAAAGGGCTTTTGGAAGATTACACACATTCACAGACAATCTCCCAGTCACACTAGAAATTCTCAAACAAAACCATGAATCACTTCAAGTGACTCAGTCACCGGTGATAGAGTCATCAACGAAGCAGATGGTTTCACCGTGGGCTCATCTGTACTGTCGACTGCATGCAGATTCGAGAGCAGCAGTCTTTGCTGATACGTAAGGTAGATGGCTGCAAGAACTGAAGCTGCTGTTAGCAAATAAAGTATCTTTGAAACTGTAGGCCCAGTTTCTCTGTCCACACCTGACTCCTTTGCATCACTCTGGTACACAGGAGTCAGGGGGAAGTGTGCTCCAGCTGTCGTGGGTAACTGGCTATTCTTACCTGGCAGATAGCGGCAGGAGGGCTTGGTGGCTATGGGACTTTCCTACAGCCAGGGAGACCCAAATCTTCATTACCAGAAAAACAGAGCAATCTAACCTGGGCCTCCCACATTCCTGGTGAGTCATTTAACGGTGTTGTGAAGGCCAGGACTTGAACAGGATTAAAAAAAGAGCTGGATAGATTCACGGAGGTTAGGTCTGTCAAAGGCCATTAGCCAGGATGGATAGGAATAGTGTCCCCGCCTCTCTTTGTCAGAAGCTGGGAATGGGTGACAGAGGAGGGATCACTTGATGATTACCTGCTCTGTTCATTCCCTCTGGGGCACCTGGAATTGGCTACATCGGCAGACAGGACACTGGTCTAGATGGACCTGTGGCCTAACCCAGTTTGGCCATTCTTATATTACTGTTGCCTGTAGCCGGAGAAGCCCATGTATAAATGCTCATTTGAGCAACCAGGCATCCCCTCCCTCTCCCCCTGGGGAGACTGAAAAATCACAGCCCAAATCTCTGCTGTATCCAACCTGATTGTGACCCTAGAATCAAACTGCTTTGATTTTCCCATCTGTGAAATGAGGACATTGATCCCTCTCTCTCCTGTCCTCCCTGCTTCACAGGTTCGTTGGGAGGGCTAATGAGCTAATGTTCAGAGAGGTCCACTTCACCTCATAGGTCCCGACATGGTTGCGTTTGTAAATCCCTTTAAAGTGCACTGGGAAAACTGAGGCTTGTCCCCCTGAGAATTTAAGCCACATCAGTATAGAACAAAAGCTGTTTTGTACAGAGGAGACAAAGTACATTGCTCAAATAGCTGTAGCCGCATTAATTGTGAAAATCCTGGACAAAATATTTAGCACAGAGGAAAAAGGAAAATGCCTGCCAACTGCAGGAGCTTTGTGCCCTGGGGTTATCGATACTCTCTTGCCTCTGCATTTGCTGAGCTTGCTTCAGGGAAAGGGGCTAGAAAACTGGCTGACATTTTAAATTCCACTCGTGTTACATCACTATCTTATCCACAAAAGAAGCTCATTCCATTCCTGTGAAGACAGGCAATAAAAATGTGTGGCTATGATACTCCTAAGACATCATGAGCTGGATCAGAAATTCCATGCCCCTCCTACCAGAGTCATTCCAAGACTAATGAGCCTACACAAGCTTTTCAATCTCCCAAATTATTCCCTCACGGGCTACAATTGAGGCAGACCCATCCAAATGGGGGCAGGATGGGTAGAAACAATTATTTAATGAGTACGGGCTGAGGCAAGACCACCACATTGACACAGAGCTGAGGAGGCAGAGTGCCAGAAGCCATTGCAAGCTAAAAAAAACTAATTGCATGTGAGGTTGTTTTTTTTCTTCTTTGTTTAGACAGAGCACACTGGTTTATTTACAATACTTCGCATATCTAAGGCGTTCAGGAGGTGGAATAGAACATAAGTGCTGCTCGCGGAACGACAGCAACTCAGAGCATCAGAGTCCACTCCGGCTGGTCTGAGTCTCTGGCAGCGATGTAGAATCCCTCTCACCAAAGGACTAAAAATATCACAAATATCCATTTAGCTGTCACATTTATGGTACTGAGCTGAGGACACACAGCTCCCCTGTTGATGGGTGCTGAGTGGTCCCAGTGCTGGAAGGACAGACGGTATAGCAGAGTCCCCAGCTTGCTTGCTCCAGCCTCTAGAATCACAACAGCAGGCTGAAGGAGTGGGTCTGCAGAACTCTGGTGAAGCATGGGAGGGGCCAGATGAAGCAATGCCTTTCACTGCCTATGATACCCGCTGCCTATGCTGCTTGCTGTGTGCAATATTTATTCCGATGCCAATCCCAGATCCCTTGCTCAACTGAAAATATATCTCCAGGCGCTTCACTTCATTAGATTTCATCACCATAGACTGTGTTGCCTGTGAGATTAATTTTTTTAAAAAAAATAGAGTTTTCTCCTGCTAGTTCATATTTTGTTACTTTCATCTCTCTAGGAACCAGCTCCCCAGCTGGTCCATGTTTGGTTAAAATATCTTCTTCATTGTGACAGCTCTAAAATTGACATGAAGAGAAAACTTTTAAAATCCATTAAAATTCCCCCTAACTGGCCATTGTCAGAGGTTTTATGTGATGAATAAAATGTGCTGTTCTTCCAACAGACTCCATTTGAACATTTACACAGCCCAGTGATGAAGTCCCACCGAACTACCTCTTGCATTAGAATGGATAATCTGATCACGACACCCATGACTTGCTCTGCTCTTGCTGAACCTGATGCAGCTGTTGCTATGAGTCACGGTACTTCAGGCACAATGAAGGGTAGATCCTCAGCTAGTGTAATTGGCCATCGCTCCATTGACTTCGGAGGAGTCAGTGATGATCACTTACACCAGCTGAGGATCTGCCCCTCATTCCCTGCACGTCTGGACAGAAAATAAGACCCAGAAATTTCAGAGAACAGGTGATGAAACCATGTTGACAACCTCTGAATCATGCTTTTTACCAGGAGGCAGACAGGCCATTAAAATAGCTCTACCAAAACTATAAAGCAACAAGGAGTTGAATTTTGCCCAATATGGAGCTCAGTAAGCCATGCCAATACCTCTTTCTGTTATGCTGTTTAACTCCATGGATGACAGGATTATCATGGCTTAGTCAGCTAAAGCAGAGAGCTGGGAAGCAAGAATGTCTGATGTGTAAGTGAAAGGAAAGACAAGGTTAACCATACCAGTTCTGCTTGTCTCCCAAGGATGACATTTGTGCTATTCATCGAATTAATCTCAAAAGGGTAGCCTTGATAGTTTGTAACTTCAAAACCAATGAGTGGTCCTGTGGCACCTTAGAGACTAACCAAAATAAATATATAGAATCATGAGCTTTCATGGGCAAAACACACTTCATCAGATGAATTGGAGAGGAAATAACAGAAACCAAGAGATCTATATAACAGTAGAAGAAGAATCATAGAAACATAGAATACTAGAACTGGAAGGAACCTCTAGAGATCAGGTCCAGTCCCCTCTCCTCACGGCAGGACCAAGCATGGTCTATATCAACCCTGATGGATGTACCTATCAATTATAGTACCCATGTTAATGAGACTAATTAAGTGGACTGGATGTATCTCAAACATAGTTTTTGATGTGGAAATGCAGATGTTAATGGCAGGAGAAATTGGCTTTGTAATGCATCAACCAGTAAATGCCTTTGTTTAGACCTCAGGTAAGGGTGTCAAATCTGAAGATAAATTCTAGTTCTGAAGACTCTGTAATTAGTTAGTAAAATTCCTTTGCAGAAGAATAGCTACTTTTAAATCCATGATTGAGTGACCAGACAGGTTGAAATGTTCCTCTACAGGTTTATGTGTGTAATGTTATTAATGCTATAGGAAGACCTTGTAGCACGTCTGTGATGGATAGGAAGGGGGCCTGCCTTTTCTGAACATCCCAGCATTTAGTGACTAATAGGGGTTAAACTCAGGCAGCTAGAGGGGTGTTGGCAGGGAGCCAAAAGAGCCAATGGGAGAAGGCAGTGAGATTTTAATTGGAAGACACCTCCCTGCTGTTTTTCTTTGTGTGAGTTTTAAGCTAGGAGTTGGGTGAAACAAGATTAATTGAACCAGGCGGAGCTACCATGCCCACAAAGAATACTGGCCATGGAAATGGACTGAACCTTGAAGTATGGATTGTGACTAGATAGGGAAATGTCTAGTCAGACGGGATCAGGTTATTTTCTTTGTTTTGTTGTTTGGTTAGCACAAATAAAATTAAGTCCACGTGGCCCCCCCCCCCCATACGCTGTACTTTAAGCTGTATCCCAAGGATGGAAATTTCTCTGTGTTTTTAAATTGTTCTTTTCTCAGTTGCTTTACAACACCTAGCAACCAGGTATGCTTTATCAAACATATCTTCTTGTTTTGTTAAAAATAATCTTTTTAAGGTGATAATTTGATTCTTGTGTCCTGGAATTAATAGGAGGTCTGTGTATGGATTCCTGAGACCGAGAAGTCATCTATCAGAGATTGCAGTTTTTCTCTTTTTCCAAGAGCTTGGGGGTGACCCTCTGGAAGAAGTCCAAGCACTTTCTTCCTAGGTTCAAAAAGAAAGTGTTTTTTTTTTTGTTTCACTTGGTGGGGGCAGCCTTTCCCCCAAGGCCAGGTAATCTGTGACCTTGAGGAGCTTTTGAGCAGAAACCTATAGAGGCAAGGTATTTTTAAGGTCTGTTGCAGGCCCCCACCTTCTGCATTCAGAGTGTCAGAGTGGGAAACAGCCTTGACAGCATCTATTGGGTTGAATAAGCTAATCAACAAGGGCTACAGAAGTTTCTTTGTACTGAATGTCTACACATTCAACCTGTGTTCCAATAAAACCAGCTCTTGTTTGTGTGCTTTCCGCATAAGACCTCATAGAAAACTTCTGAAGTGCCTATGGGTCCTGTGTAGAAGACACATGGGAGAAGCACATGCCATGCTTTCTTAAGGATTTGCTGGCATTGAGCTTTGAGTAACTGAGGCTTGCTTGCCCATGCATGATCACTTTGCTGTTGCCAATATTACCATCACGACAAACCTCAAAGGGATGTAGCTTCTTTGCAGAGCAAACTCCACCCAGATTAGTCTCGAGGTAGGTCCTTAACATGGTTTGCTGGATGTTCAATTTAGTTCTGTCATTGGTGATCTTAAAGCTTTTGACACCAGTGTGATTACTAGCCACGTAGTGAAAACTTGTGGTAAACTTGGTTTGTAACTATCCATTTTCTAGCTTTAGGCCGGGCCTACATTCATAGGGTTTGTTGAAGCAAGAGTCACAACTCCAGCCACATTAATTAGGTAGCTGGAGTCAACATTCTTTGTTTTGCGTTTTCCCACTGCCCCCACAGCAGGAGACCAACAGGAGCAAATGCTCCCATTAGCTTACTCTTCACACAAGCAGTAGTACCAGCCATCAACAGGGATGCCCTCTGAGTTCCATTCAGTAAGTCTTAACTAGACTTGCTAAATCGAACTCCAGAAGATCGATTGTGGCAGAGGTGATCTTCCATTTAGTGTAGACCTGGCCTAAGGATGCACCCATGCCAAGAAAATTGCCACCACTGAACCAGTGATGATGAAAACAGTGAGTATGTTCAGCTACAAACACCCTCCTTGGTGATCTTCTCCTGTCACTTAGTGCGGAGCAGCTGATGAAGAGGACAAGAATTGAAAAGGTCAATCAGCTGCTCTTTCGCCTTCCTCGGTGCTCACATTTTGCTGCCATATGATAGAGTTGTGTGACCATAATTTTTTCATGCCGTGGCTTTGTAGTAAGCTTGATGTTTCAACATCTCCATAGAGTCCATTAAAGGCTCCGGGGCATGGCAGTGACTGCTGCTATAGGAGCATCCAAATGCTTTTGTCAATACAGGTAGGTGGCTGTTATGATACATATTTAACTAGAGCAGAGAACTGAAATTACTTGCCAGAGGCCTTGGAAGTCAGCAGCAGAGCTAGGATTAGAGTTCTGGATTTTCTGACTTTTCTTATTCCTTCAGACCACTCAGCCTCCTTGTATTCTCCCCCATGCACATATACCTGTCTTCCTCAAAGCCTTAACCATGTCTGACACACCTAACCTTTTCCTCTGAGTGCAATGGTGAGATGTAAAGAAAATAAATCTCCCTACAGCTCCCAGTATTAGCAAGTAATTCTCGGATTCATTTTTCCAATGCCTGATCATTTTTCAGGTAGCGAAAGCAAAAAGAGTGAGCATGGTTTCCTTCTCGTTTGAAAACTGAACCGTTGTCCCTTAAGGTAGAACTCAAGATTTATTTTTAATTTGTCAAAAGAGATACTGATGTTAATTAATGATGTCTGAATAAGGGAGGGCTAACTAGAGTGTAAGGTAGACTGTCGAGCAGATGTGTCGAGTGATCAAACTGACAAGCAAGATCTCTATGTCTTCAGAACAAAATTTTTTGTTGGTGTTGAGCATCATTAACAATGAAAATTAAATTAAAATATTTTTAAAATGTGTTTGCCTTTTTAGTGACCTGCTCTCTCAAACATATATGAGCAGCCTTTACTCTGGTAAGCAGCCTCGTTAAATTCACGTGAGTAAGGACTACTTAGATTTATGCATTCAGCATTCGTGTATAATTTCCATTCAAAAAATGGTAAACTTCCCCTAATTTTTCAACATTTTGTATTTTTCAACTGAAATTATATATGTACTTTTTTGAGCAATTGACACAGGAAGCAGAGTGGGTGCCTATGTTCCCCTATAGAAAGACCACCAACATTTCATTGAGAAGAATAGCGTTTCTACACACTTTTTAAACTACCTTATGGAATTTTATAGCAAAGTAGCAACTCAGTACTCATTTGTTGTTTTAAATCACTTGTTTTAAATGACGAAGAAAGGCTTTAATCTTGTTTGTTTTTAGAGTAGTTTATACAGAACATTATTTCATAGATGAATGACAGAGATCCCAACACATCAGAATTTCACTCAGTGATTCTTCCTCAAGCCCATACCTAGTCACTGAATTAAAACACACCATTTTTCAGAAAGACATCTCATAATCATTACAAAATCCACCATAGCCAATGACATTTTCCCAATGATCAATTAACCTCAACATTAAAAATGTGCATCTTATTTCTAACCTAAATGTATCTAGTTTCCTCTCAGTTATTTCTTATTCTGTCTGTAGATTAAGGAGCACATGCTTTCTGAAATCTCCTCACATGTAAAATATTTACAGAGTGTATTTGTCTCACCCCTTGTACAGGATTTTATGGAAAGGTTTTAAACTCTTTTACTACCAAAGGAAAATATTCACAACCTGGCTATTTCTTCAGTATGCCCAAATAAGTCAGTTGCAGAAAGAAAGTCAGCCTTTATTCATGTAATATAGTATAAGCCATCCTATACTGCAGGACTAGCATGTTTGCATACAAGTCTGAATTTCTGGAAGGGTTAGTAGAAAGACTATCCCAATGTGCATGTTTTAAGTCAGCAATATTGTGTCACATGGTTCTTTTTTTTCAATTTAACGTGACAAAGCTGTGAAATCCCATTAAGTGATGCCAGCTGGTATGCCGTCACTAAGCAAGCTGTTAAGATTGTGGATATCAGTTACTGAGGTCCCTTCTCATCCAGACATACACAAACCCAGGCACAGGGGAAACGTATTCTGAAACAAAAGAACAGGATTAATAACAGTAACTTCAAGATCGAAATGGACTATTGCTTCTGGTTAATGCTTCCTGCCTATACAGGACAGTTACTAAACTAGCCAGTGATCACTGAGTTTATGTACTTAATTGCCTTCTTCAAAAGAGGCAAGAAGTATTTAAAACTCCTTAAAATTCAGACTAAATGAAAATATGCTCATTTTTCAGAAGAAAGCAAGCATCAGGGGGAAAAAACCACATAGGTATTACAGTAGGGTCTGCAGTTCCCCAACTGAGTCTAGATGCACATGGTGGCTGAGGAGAAAAAGGGTGTTTTCCATAAACTCTTTGGACAAGACATTTTAAAATTCATTTTGTTCAGAAATGTTTACTGAAGTTTCTGACCAAAAATGAAATGAATATCTTTTTATTTATTTAGAATAGTGATAGAAATGTAGCCATGTTAGTCTGGTGTAGCTGAAACAAAAAACAGGACTATGTAGCACTTTAAAGACTAACAAGATGGTTTATTAGGTGATGAGCTTTCGTGGGCCAGACCCACTTCCTCAAATCAAATAGTGGAAGAAAATTGTCACAACCATATATACCAAAGGATACAATTAAAAAAATTAACACATATGAAAAGGACAAATCAAATTTCAGAACAGAAGAGGGATGGGAAGTGGGGAGGTAAATGTCTGTGAGCTAATGATATTAGAGGTGATAATTGGGGAAGCTATCTTTGTAAAGGGTAAGATAATTAGCGTCTTTATTCAAACTTAGGTGTAAAGTGTCGAATTTAAGCATGAATGCCAGTTCAGAGGATTCTCTTTCAAGTGTAGTCTTAAAAGGCCTTTGAAGCAGGATGCAGGTAATCAAGTCGTTGAGACAATGTCCTTTCTGGTTGAAATGGCAAGAAACTGTTTTTTCTTTGTGATCCTGGCTAATATCTGTTTTGTGGGCATTGATCCTTTGGCGAAGTGTCTGAGACGTTTGTCCAATGTACATAGCAGACGGACACTTTTGGCACATGATAGCATAAATTATATTTCTGGATGCGCATGAATATGTGTTCTTGATCTTATAACTCACTTGCTTAGGTCCAATAATGGTATCATGCGCTCTGGATGGCTCTGAGACAGTGGTGGGTAAGATGCTGCCCGCCAAGCCACTAGATCCATCCTGCAGGCCACTCCACTGGGGCCCTCAGAGAGGGAGCAGCTCCACATTGCTGTAAGCAACTTGTGGTGCTTTCTGCTCCGGGCGCCTGGTGTAGGGGGAAGCTTTGTGTGCTGCCCCTGTCTCACCGAAATATTTCAGCTCAACCAGCCAATAGGAATGCAGAAATTATGCTGGGAGTGGGGGCAGTGCACAAAGCCTCCCCCTCACAGCACCCTCTGCTTCTTTCCTATGTCACTGGTTCCCACTCTTTGGGTTTGCCAGCTTCTAACTCCATCCATTCAGGGAGTGACCACAGCCTACTTCCCTGCAGCCTTTCCCGTGAGTAGCCCCTGAACACTCCTCTCTCTTCCCAGGCAGTGACTATGTTGTTGTTTTTCTTCTTCAGTAGCTGCCTTTCCCAGGAACAGCTACCCCTCTTGGCAGCCAGCTTCCTGGCTTTACCAGGCCCTCCTGTTCCTCTAATTAGGGCATTCTAGTAGGTGAAGTGGCCCATCTGGTCTCCATTCCTCCTTTCCACTCCTGTGTGGGGAGGATACCTACTCACAGGTGCACTCTCTGGCAGACAAGGTGAAAAGAACTTTGCTCAGCTTTTCCATCAGGCGGGTCAGTTACGAAGGAATTTTTAAGGTAGACTCAGCTCTAGCAGAGAAAACCCAACCAAGTATGGACCCTGAGAATAGCTCAGACATGGAAAGGCAAAAAGAGTTGCTAATTGTAATCTCTGTCTTGGTTACAGGTGACTCAAAGCAGGGGTGACTTTTGCAAGCACTGGCTTTGTGCTGATGGTCAGAGCAATTCAAAGCAAAGGCCCAAATGGGAACATTTATTAAGAGCAAATCCCTTCTTGATTTTAAAGTGCTCCCGGAACAGTCTGCTGGCAATCTGGACCCAAAATAAACTTCACCCCCTCTTGAAATGTTCTCTTTCTTCTGGACAGCCCTGCAAAACCACAGTGGTTAATGAACAGGAAGACTGATGGGTTGTTGTTTTATTTCGCATTTCCACCACTCACTGTGCATTAGGTTCCATCATTTCACATGTCGCTTGATGTAATATGATGTGGCATAGCATACCCTGGTCTGAAAGTGAACCATAATGCAATGCAAAGTAGATGCATTGGGCTATGAGTTTGGAATTACTCTTCCTTGAGTTATCATCTTTGATTCCCCTTTCTAGTAATGGCAAGGTACTTAAATATATAGAAACAAGTAGTGTCTGCTTTGGGTGTGTTGTTTCTCTGTAAACATCACTCAACCCTCCAGGCAGAGTCTTTAGTTGCAAATATAGTCCATTATCAATAAAAATAATTAATATTTTGGTAGTGCTACCTAAACTCTCTTTATTCTAAACTAGAAGCCCTACCAGCAACATATGTATCACTGAGAGAATAGTTGCATTTGATTTAGCTTTTGAAATTGCAATGTTGTATATATTTTACTTACAGAATTACTATTAATTTAGACTGAAATTTCCAAAACCGTCTAAGTTATTTGGACATTACGTTCCTATTAAAATTAATGGAACTGAGAGTACAAATTCCCTATATGGCTTTAAAAACTCTTCAGCTTGATATTGTATCATTAAGTAGACAGTGTAATGCCCTAGATATGACTATCTAACTGCCTATCTTGGTTATTTACCATTGTGTCTGAATCCCTCAATGTATTTATCCTCAAGTCACAACACCTTTGTGAGATAGGGAGGTATTACCACCATTTTGTAGATGGGGAATGGAAACACAGAGAGACTGAGGGTGTGTGTCCCTTAGAGCTGGAAGATGTTATCCCAGCAGTAGGCGACATACCTAAGCTAACACTGAGGAAGCTAGTGTGCTAAGAAAACAGACATGGCATGCAACCATGACAGTGGAAAGGGCATCCACCCCTAACGTGGTCCTCTCTGAGGGCACATCTAAACTACATTCCTCTTGCGAAAGAGGAATGTAAATGAGGCAAATCAAAAGTGCAAATGAAGCATGGATTTAAATATCCCGTGCTTCATTTGCATATTTGCATCTGAGCGCTTTTTCGAAAAAGGGTTTTTCAAAAGTGAAAGTGCGGTCTAGACAGGGTTCTTTTGAAAAAAAATCTTTTTTGAAAGAACCCATCCTTCTGAAAAAATGAGGAGTACAGGGTCTTTCGAAAAAGGGGTTTTGTTTTAAAAAAAGAAACCCATCTAGACTGCCCTTTCACTTTCAAAAAACCCTTTTTTGAAAAAGCGCTCGGATGCGAATATGCAAATGAAGTGCGGGATATTTAAATCCGCTCTTCATTTGTACTTTTGATTTGCCTCATTTACATTCCTCTTCCGAAAGAGGAATGTTGTCTGGACATAGCCTAAGAGCCTAGGTATATACTCAGAGAATAGCCTCTCCCACCTCTTACACTATGGTTACTATATTCAAGGCCATGGAGCCTGAGGTAACCCCTTCCCCATGCACTATTTGCAGGGCCTTCGGTGTGGGGCCTCATGCAACCCCCTGCCAGAAGCCCCACCTGCCCTGGCCTCACACCATATCTGCCCCACTCCACTCCTTCACCAAGCCTTGCCCTTTATTGACCCTGCTGCAGCAACGCGAGCCAAGGGATTACTGGAGGGCCTGGCACAGTGTAGGAGCAGGAGTCAGCCCCCCTGCTGCATTTGCCAAGGTGGCAGGAGCCAGAGCAGCTCGGCAATCTACTCTGTTCTGCTTCACCCTCTCCTAGCAGAGCCATGGCGAAGCCAAGCGTAACAGCCTGGGGAGGGTGGAGTGGAGCAGAGCACGCTTCCAGGCTGCTCCAGCTCCTGCTGCCCCCCTGCACCAGGCCTCTCTCCCCAGGTCATCCCCCAGCTGCCCTGGGACACGCTCATAAGACGGTTGAGGTGGCTGCCGTGAGGACCTCCAAAGTTCAGGGCTTGGGTGGCTGCTCCAAACCATCCCATGGACGGGCCAGCTCTGACTACACGTCTACGTTTAGCACACTAGCTCCATCAGAGGTAGTGTGGGTATAACTCCTCAAGCTGGAATTTACACCTTCCTGAAGTGTAGTCATAAAAAAGAAGTGATACACTCTATTGACCAACCAGTATGCTGCTGCTTTCTGCCCCTGCAGAGCTATACAATAAGTACCTTGCCCAAGTCACATGGTGAGGGTTGTCTGGGGAAGAGTAGAGACTTGAACTTGGGTCTCCTGCATTCTAGGCTAACCCTAGTGATACATAAGGAATCCTACTCTATTAATCAATTCTCAAGGGGATGCCTGCTTGACTGTGAGCCTCTACATATTTCATGTTATGCAACTGATTCTTAAGAAATTGGGTTGACTCTAACACCAATATCTTTATGGTGA
Source organism: Pelodiscus sinensis (assembly GCF_052426305.1). Lineage (NCBI taxonomy): Eukaryota > Metazoa > Chordata > Testudines > Trionychidae > Pelodiscus > Pelodiscus sinensis. The sequence goes on along the minus strand of NC_143071.1, from coordinate 9,025,493 downwards.
ACATAAGAACATAAGAATGGCCATACTGGGTCAGACCAAAGTTCCATCTAGCTCAGTATCCTGTCCACTGATAGTGGCCAATACCAGAAGCCCCAGAGGGAGGGATCGCAACACGTAACCCTCACGTGATCCCTCCCCTGTCACCCACTTCCAGAGAAACAGAGGCTAGGGACACCATTCCTACCCATCCTAGCTAATAGCCATTGATTGATCTAACCTCCATGAATCAATCTAGCTCTTTTTTGAACCCTGTTAAGTCTTCACCACATCCTCTGGCAAGGAGTTCTACAGGTTGACTGTGCGCTAAGTGAAGAAAAACTTCCTTTTGTTTGTTTTAAACCTGCTATTAATTTCATTTGGTGACCCTTAGTTCTTATGTTGTGGGAATAAGTGAATAACTTTTCCTTATTCCCTTTTTCCATACCAGTCATGATTTTATAGACCTCTATCATATCCCCCCTTAGTCTTATCTTTTCTAAGATGAAAAGTCCAAGTCTTTTTAATCTCTCTTCATATGGGACCTGTTCCAAACCCCTAATTATTTTTGTTGCCCTTCACTGAACCTTTTCCAAAGCCAATATATATTTTTTGAGATGAAGTGACCATATCTGTACGCAGTATTCAAGATGTGGGCATACTATGGTTTTATATAGAGGCAATAAGATATTCTCCGTCCCTTTTTTAATGATTCCTAACATTCTATTTGCTTTTTTCACTGCTGCTGCACACTCAGTGGATGTTTTCAGAGAACTATCCACAATTACTTCAAGATTTCTCTCTTGATTAGTTGTAGCCAAATTTGTTCCCATCATATTGTATATATAGTTGGGATTATGTTTTCCAATATACATTACTTTACATTTATCAACATTAAATATTATTTGCCATTTTGTTGCCCAATCACTTATTTTGGTGAGATCTTTTTGAAGCTCTTCACAGTCTGCTTTGATCTTAACTATCTTGAGCAGTTTGGTATCATCTGCAAATTTTGCCTCCTCACCGTTTACGCCTTCCTCTAGATCATTTATAAGTTGAATAGGATGGGTCCCAGGACAGAGCCTTGGGGAACCTGTTTGTTACTTCTCTCCACTCTGAAAACTGACCATTTATTCCTACCCTTTGTTTCCTGTCTTTTAACCAGTTACCAATCCATGAAAGGACTTTCCCTTTTATCCCATGACAACTTACTTTACTTAAGAGCCTGTAGTGAGGGACCTTGTCAAAGGCTTTCTGGAAATTTAAGTATACTATAGCCATTTGATCCCCCTTGTCCACATCTTTGTTGACCCCCTCAAAGAACTCTAGCAGATTAATAAGGCATTATTTCCCTTTACAGAAACCATGTTGACTCTCCCCCAACAAATTACATTCATCCATGTGTCTGACAATTTTATTCTTTACTATAGTTTCAACTGATTTGCCCAGTACGGACGTCAGATTTACCAGTCTGTAATTTAGAGCCTTTTAAAAATATTGGTGTGACGTTAGCAATCTTCTAGTCATTAGGCATGGAAGCTGATTTAAAGGATAGGTTACAAACCACAGTTAATAGTTCTGTAATTTCCCATTTGATTTCTTTCAGAACTCTTGGGTGAATGCCATCTGGTCCTGGTGATTTGTTACGGTTAAGTTTATCAATTTGTTCCAAAACCTCCTCTAATGACACCTCAATCTGGGATAATTCCTCAGATTTGTCTCCTAAAAAGAATGGCTCAGGTTTGGGAATCTCTCCAAATATCCTCAGTTGTGAAGACTGAAGCAAAGCATTCATTAGCCTCTCCTCTATGACTCTATCATCTTTGAGTGCTCCTTTAGCATCTTGATCATCCGAGGGTTGTTTAGCCAGCTTCCTGCTTCTGATGTACTTAAAAAACTTTTTACTACTAGCCAATTAGCCCGTCATAAGATGGGATTTTCAGGTCTCTCCTCCACATCGGTCTTCTCTCCTGAGCCTCCAGTCTCTCTCTCTCTCTGGGTATGTCTACACTACCACCCTAGTTCGAACTAGGGTGGTAATGTAGGCATACCGCACTTGCAAATGAAGCCCGGGATTTGAATTTCCCGGGCTTCATTTGCATAAGCCGGCCGGCGCCATTTTTAAATGCCGGCTTGTTCGAACCCCGTGCCGCGCGGCTACACGCGGCACGGGCTAGATAGTTCGAACTAGCAAGCCATTCCGAACTATCTGTACACCCCACGAGGTGTACAGATAGTTCGGAATGGCTTGCTAGTTCGAACTATCTAGCCCGTGCCGCGTGTAGCCGCGCGGCACGGGGTTCGAACAAGCCGGCATTTAAAAATGGCGCCGGCCGGCTTATGCAAATGAAGCCCGGGAAATTCAAATCCCGGGCTTCATTTGCAAGTGCGGTATGCCTACATTACCACCCTAGTTCGAACTAGGGTGGTAGTGTAGACATACCCTCTCTCTCTTTCCTCCTCCTACTGCCTCCACCTCGCTCTTTCAGCTCTCCTCCACCTCCTACCTTGCTCTTTCTCTTCTCCTCCCCCTCCTGCCTCTCACTCGGGGGACCGCGGAGCCCAAACGGCCATTTGGGCTCCACACTCCCCGTGCTGCTTGGGGAGCATGGAGCCCAGACGGTCGCTTGTGCCACTTGCTCCCATGCGGCGGCATGGCTGAGCGGTGCAGAAGTCAGCTGAGCGTCACGGTGGGAGGCGAAGGGAGGCGGGGTGGTGACGTTCACAGCCAGGGGACAAGGCCTGGAGCCGCCCTCACGCTGCATGTCACCGCCCCGCCCCCTTCGCCTCCTGCCGTGGTGCTCAGCTGACTTCTGCGCCACTCAGCCGGGCCGCTGCGGGGGAGCAAGCGGCGCAAGCGTCCGTTTGGGCCCCGCACAACCCATGCAGCACGGGCCACCCAGAGGGAACAGCCAGCATTTCAGGCAACAGCACCCCCCAGAGGGAACAGCCAGCATTTCAGCATTACAGACTCTCAGACACTGGGCTACTATATATATGATTACTTTTGGAGTTTTTGGCTAGCCGTTCTTCAAACTCCTTTTTTGCTTTTCTTATTATATATTTACACTTAATTTGACAAAGTTTGTGGTCCTTTCTATTTTCCTCACTAGGATTTTACTTCCACTTTTAAAATATATCTTTTTATCTGTCACTGCTTCTTCTACCTGGTTGTTAAGCCACTGTGACACTTTTTTTGGTTCTCTTACTGTGTTTTTTAATTTGAGGTATACATTTAAGTTGGGCCTCTTTTATGGTGTCTTTGAAAAGTTTCCATGCAGCTTGCAGACATTTTACTTTTGTCACTGTACCTTTTAATTTCTGTTTAACTAACTTACTCATTTTAGTGTAGTTCCTCTTTCTGAAATTAGATGCCACAATGTTGGGCTGTTGAGGTGTTTTTCCCACCACAGGGATATTAAACGTTATTACATTATGATCACTATTTCCCAGCGGTCCAGTTATATTTACTTCTTGAACCAGATCCTGTGCTCCACTTAGGACTAAATCAAGAATAGCCTCTCCCCTTGTGGGTTCCAGAACCAGCTGCTCCAGGAAGCAGTGATTTAAGGTATCAAGAAATTTGACCTCTGCATCCCATCCTGAGGTGACATGTACCCAGTTAATATGGGGATAGTTGAAATCCCCCACTATTATTGAGTTTTTTTAATTTGATAGCCTCTCTAATCTCCCTTAGCATTTCATAGTCACTATCACTATCCTGACCAGGTGGTTGATAATATATCCCAATATCTATATTCTTATTATTGGAGCATGGAATTACTATCCATATAGGTTCTATGGAACATTTTGGCTCATTTAAGATTTGTACTTCGTGGTGACTTGAAATAGTTTAGTAATAAGCTATGCAATGAGCATTTACATCTACATTTCTATTCTGTTATGTTCGAAAGGGGGTTATGATGTCCAATAAGAGAATCCAAATGGCTTTCATTTATTTTGAAGTTAGCATATGGTCTTTCCCACGAGATCTCTAGTGTTAATTTTAGCCATTCTTTGCTGTGTCCTTTTTGCATTAGCTGAGTATTATGCATCTAAATATTGTGACAAGTAACTATTCATACCCAGGATCTATGAATGCCTCCAACCACTGTGACAATCTGTAATGATTTGTTTTTCTTTTCACTGTACCTTTAAATTGAGATACATTTCTCTCCTACTGCATCCACCCATTTTGTTTGCTGATATAACTTGCAACAGAAGTCAGACTGATACTCATGGCAATCTTACTTTAATGTGAAGGAATTTAAAAAGCCCTGATGCAATTTAGAAGCACAAATCTCCCAGGACCACAATTCCCTTTGACTTCCAAACTCACTTAACAACTTCCCCAAATTCCTCTCTCAATACAAAATAGAGACTATAGATATAATAGAAAGTAGATGGTTACTTCTTTTTTTTTAACGTGGAAAAGCAAAGAGTGATCTCTATCATATATCATGATTTATATGGACCTGCCCATTAGAATTGCTGTAAGTGTATATAAACACCATATGGCCAAGATTTTCAAAAGTGATGGATGAGTTCTGTACACCTCAATGTAAGAGACATGAAGGAGCTTAATTTACAGAAGGCAGGTACATCGCACCTCTTGAAAATAAGGCCCCTTTAATGCATTTCAAGTTGGGTACCCAAAATTTCCAGTCACGTTAAAAAAAAAATCTTGGTTCATAAATACAGGTTATTTCTCTTCGACTCCTCCTGTGGAAGGAGACTTTGATTAAAACAGTTAGCACAGTTAGGCAGAGTTAGCACAGCATGACCGCATTAACAAGCCTGCAGAAAAGAATGAATAAAAGCTGAGTTCTGCTGACAGAGAGGTAAAATCTTTCTGAACAGCCGTGACCGTTCTGCATGTTAGCAGAGGAGACATGAGACACAGTTGGCAAAACACATTAGCATCTTCCGCTCTGATAATTAGTTTAGTGAAAAATTATTTCATTGTCTGTTTAGTTTCACTGGATACCAATGGAGGATCTGAAAAAGAAATCCACATTAGCTATTTTAAATAAAAGTAATAAACTTAATTGGTTTTCTCAATTAAGCTGAAAATTAGATAGCACGTGAGTAATTAGCAACGGTAGGACAGGGGTTATAATGCATTATTTAATAATTAAATTAAATTTTCTCACAAAGAAAAGAGTCTCTTAAAATTCATAATACAAAGCAATATCAATACATTATCTATAAAACCCATCGTAGCAGAATTAATTAATACCAACGTAGAACATGGTTCAGTATTCACAAGACCATAAGAACGGCCAAACTTTGTCAGACCAAAGGTCCATCTAGCCCAGTATCCTGTCTGCTGATGGTGGCCAATGCCAGGTGTCCCAGAGGGAATGAACAGAACAGATAATCACCAAGGGTATGTCTACACTACCCCGCTAGTTCGAACTAGCGGGGTAATGTATGCATACCACACTTGCAAATGAAGCCCGGGATTTGAATTTCCCGGGCTTCATTTGCATAAGCGGGGAGCCGCCATTTTAAAAACCCCGCTGGTTCGAACCCCGTGCAGCGCGGCTACACAGGGCTCGAACTAGGTAGTTCGGACTAGGATTCCTATTCCGAACTACCAGTACACTTCGTTCCACGTGGAACGAGGTGTACCGGTAGTTCGGAATAGGAATCCTAGTCCGGAATAGGAATCCTAGTCCGAACTACCTAGCTCGAGCCCCGTGTAGCCGCGCTGCACGGGGTTCGAACCAGCGGGGTTTTAAAAATGGCGGCTCCCCGCTTATGCAAATGAAGCCCGGGAAATTCAAATCCCGGGCTTCATTTGCAAGTGCGGTATGCCTACATTACCCCGCTAGTTCGAACTAGCGGGGTAGTATAGACATACCCCAAGTGATGCATCCCATAACCCATTTTGAGCTTCTGACAGAGGCTAGGGACACTATTCCTGCCCATCCTGGCTAATAGCCATTGATGGACCTATCCTTTATTAATTTATCTAGCTCTCTTTTGAACCCTGTTAAAGTCCTGGCCTTCACAACATCCTCTGACAAGGAATTCCACAGGTTGACTGTGTGTGTGTGTGTTCAGCAAATCTTACGATCAGTGGTGGAAATTTTGTTTCTGTTTATTTAAGGTCAAATATGGACCCATATTACCTAGCAGTGTATTGTCTAGAGCAGGGGTCTCCAAACTACGGCCCGGGGGCCGGATGCGGCCCGCGAGGCCCTCTCATCCGGCCCGTGGAGACCTTTTTGGATTCAAAGGCAGAAGAAGTGAGATTGTTTCAAAACCCATTTGAAGCAGATGTGGCCAGTTGCCCAGATGAACTGCAGCTGGAAGTCATTGAGTTGCAAGCAAATGACCTCCTTAGGGACAAGTTCAAAATAGGACTGGTGGGTTTTTACCAGTTTTTGCCCAAGGAAGACTTTCCTAATGTCAAAACTTTTGCATCAAGGTACCTTTCAATCTTTGGAACAACATACCTGTGTGAACAAACATTTTCAAGAATGAAATACGTGAAGAACAATTTGAGAACAAACTTGTCCGATGATAATCTCAGGTCACTGTTGATGTTAGGGACAACAAATCTAAAGCCAGAAATGTCTGCTATTTTGGCATCCAGGAAACAATTTCACCATTCACACTAATACAGGTGTTCATGTGTAGTGTATGAATGTGTTATTAAATAATAACTGAATAAAATAATATTAAATAAATAATTAAAAACAACATCCATGTTTTGATTGTTTTTTATTTGGACCTCAAGTGTGTAGTCGGCCCCCGAACTGCTGTTTGATAGTTAATGCGGCCCTCGGGCTGAAAAGTTTGGAGACCCCTGGTCTAGAGGAAATAACTTGAAATCAGTTCTCAGCTTTTGTTACTGAGAGTCAGTTTAGAAGTCTGAGACCCCTCAAGTTGTCCATGTTTGCATTCTTGTACCTGAGAAAAGGACTGAGATTTTCTTAGCAGGGGAAGGATTATGCAGATATCAAAGTTTGCCACTGTAAGAGTCTCTCTCTCTCTCTCTCTCTCTCTCTCACAAACCCCTGCTTCCAAGAATTGACATTTAACTAGGGTTACTACTTAGCAAGCGTGAAAACTGAACAGGGCAGGGGGAGGTAATTGGTTGCCTTTATAAGACAAGGCTCATAATACCAGGATGTCTGATCGCCCTATATTTATTTATTTTCTCCATTTCTTTATCTATGATTGTGGTTTAGGATTAGCTGTTGGTACTGAAAGTTCAGAAAAACAAATCTTTCCTCTGAAGATAATAGTCACAGTTAGTAAGAATAGTCACAGTTTTATGTACTGAAATTACTAGGAAGCTTATTCAGCTTTTCAAAACCAGAACTAAGCATGCTAGATCTTGGCAAGGATCTTCGTCTCATTGACACCAACTTCAGTGAGGTGATTTTCAGTGCTGTAATCCAGGCTAGAATAAGGTCCTTCAAAGGTAAAAGTGAGGTGTTGCATATAGCAAGGCCAACAGCCTGGCCTGGCCCAGCCCCTGAGCAAGGTGAGGGGCGGGGCCTGCTTCACACCCCCAGAGGGGGCGGGGCCTCAAGTGAAAGGGGTGAGGTTGGGACTAGGCAGTCCTCAGCACTGCCCAGAGGGAGTCGTGCCTCTCTCAGGCAGCCCTCAGTATTGCTTGGAGTTTACCATGCAGTGCCCCAAAAGCAATTTAGAGGGCCTGGGGAACTCTAGACCTTTTGTATCTCTGGGCTCCAGGGCAGTTACTCCCACTTCCACCCCCCTGTCAGTGGGCCTGTTTGTAGAGAACGAAATAGGAGACCTGCCCAATAAGATCTATGAATAGGATGCTCTCAGAAAGCAAAAGGTGCAATGCTCAATGCGTCAGACATCGGAAAGACAGTCCTGTTTATGCAAACAGTTTCTCAAAATGGACAAATTTGGCACCAGCGATTCAAAGCCTCCAACTGTGCTGTGAGATGGTTTGCTTTTGGAAGATGACAGTCAGAGCGTCAAGCCATGCAAACTCCAGGATTGAGCCCTAGTTCTCCAGAGGAATTCTATGACTTGCAATAGAAAAAAATATGCACTCACCCACTAACCATTTCCTTAAGTTTGATCAGGCCAATTGGATACAAAATGAATAAGAAAGCTAAAATGAGAAATAAAGCAGGTCAGAGGATAGTGGGGATTGGAGTTCCAGTAAAGTATAAACATACAATGAACCTTTTCTTCATTGAAAATGTTCCCCATTCAGATCCCATAAGACAGCCAACTCAGTATGGCACTGATGGGCAACCGGGGCTAGTGAGTAGGCCGCATGAGTGGCCCTCCTTTGTCTCAGTGGGCCAAAAGACTGTCATAATAAAGACAGTCTCTTGGGATAGGATAATTGTACTAACTGTGCTTGAGCACCTAGAATTTGCTGGGCATGCCAATTGAACTGTAGCAGCACTTTGATTGCATGCCGACGGAGCCAATGTTGCATGCCATAGGCACGCCCCTCACTTCTCATGCCCTTGCTTTACGTGCATGTCACTTCAGTAATACCGGAAGAGAAAAAGCTATGTGGATAGAAACCAGAGGAATCTGGCAATCCCGTGGATGGGCAACAGCAGGCCGCAGGTTGTATAGTATATTAGTATAGACCTCAGCTGTATAGTGTACTAAAAGATTTACCTGGGGTTGCTTGGGTCCTTAACTCAAAAAGTTTTGTTTTTCTTCATTTAAATCATTGCTCTGGAGTGGAGTTGGGGACAAGGGGTTCACTATGCAGGCTACCCTGGGGAGAGGGGGCAACCCAGCCCCTCTCTCACTGCAGCAGCTTGGGGCCAGGTGAGACGTGCCTATCCCTGGCCACTGCAGCTACAGCAGGCCCAGCTGGGGGAGGAGGTGCATGTCCAAGACACACAAACAGACACACTCCCTGAAATATTTAGTAGCTAACTATCTTTTTCTTCACTCTTACCCCCTGCTGGCCCAATGGGGTTATAGCTGTCCTGGTCCCCATCGCTCAACCTTTGTTGCCCCCCGTGGTCATTCTGCAGTATAACTCCTTCCTACCAGGCCCCTCTCTTTCTGTTTTATGAGAAACAACTGAATTCCACATACATCCCATTACCCTGGCACAACCAAACCCTGACCTTGCTTTAAATTAGGATAAGAGGAAGCTACATACCAAATGTGGTGGTCCTAGCTCTTACCGTTTAGGAAGAATTCTTGAACAAACAGACTCGCAGACGGACTGAGAGACATTTCTAAAATATATAGTAAGATGTGGATACTATATAGTATACTTCCAGAGTGATTTTCAGGCATTAATAAATTAGGCTTCTCAATAGGTGCATATTATTTCTATTTTGTATATGGGCAAACTGAGCGATGCAGTAACTTTCTGAAGCTCAGTGGTGGAACTGGGAATAAAATCCAAGTGTCTTTGCATTCATATTCTGGCTTTCACCATTACAGCATACGCAGTCTCATTAGCTGACCAAAGAGATCTATATTCAGTAGCTCACAGACTTTCAGGGGTAGTTTTTTTTAACTGTCGATGTTGATTTCTCTGATGCAGCAGACAGATAACAGCAGAGCACAACATTGTTCATTACACACTGAATGAGATCAGTTTTTCACTGCTCCCCTCTGCACACTCACCTTGATCCCCCATTGGCTGTCGTCTTCACAAAACAAGTGTACAAAGCAGAAGACGACTCTGTCCTGATATATAATTCAAACCACCCTAAAGAGTTCAGGCTGTTTGCAGCCATAAATCAATCATATTTACTTATCTTCTAACTGCACTGACAGACAAACCAGTCTGGGTGCATTAGCTCTAGCTGTTTTCATTGTCCTCATTTTCAGACTGGAAAGCAACTGTTGTGCTACAGTAAAGAACTAAAGACATGGAACAAAATTCTGGGCCCAAGACAGCCCCTTTATACCACTGCGGTCATAAAGCTGCCTGCATGGAACAGATGAGAATTCCTCTAACTAGAGAACCAGCTATCCCAGCTCCGCATCCTCTTTCCTTTTCACTTCGCTCCAGCATAGGGAGTACAATGAGGGGTGCCCCACAGGGACGGGGTGTGCCTACAGCTGTACTGTACTCTTCCAATCCCTATCTGACATAACTGTCCTGTGGGGGCCATTACCAGCTGGCATAAATTAGAATAGCCCTGAGGTGCTCTACTTTATGGTGTGAGCCAAATTGGTCCTAGGCAGCTATGGGATTGTAGGGAGTGCAAACTATAGTCACTTTTGCACCAGAATAGGGAAATGGGAAAGAGCAAAGCACAGGTCAGCTGGCCCATGGGTGCTTACTTAGGGCCTTGAAGTCAATGCGGGCTGTGTGTTTCCTCTTACAACCATTTCACACCCATGTATCATCCTTGAGCTGCACAGAGTTACGCCTCACTTCCTCCAGCAGAAGTAAAAGGACAAGGCCTACTGGGAGTTGTCCCTGAGTGAGGACTGAGTGGAATATAACTTAACACATTAGGGTATGGCTCATTGTAAATCCATTTCCTGTGATGATTCCAGAGTGGTGAACTTTTATCACCTCTTCTAAGTAAATTCCCAGTAGAATACTGCCTGAGGGTCCTTAAAATAAGTTAGTGATTAAAAAAACATGTTTATGTAGAGTACAAAGCTCTCAGGCATAGTCACATCAAAACATGTGAACTGTTAAACTTTCCAAAATCTATGCTCTCTTGTTAGGGTCACGACCAGACTGTGATCCAGGGACGCTTTTCCTTAGGGATTGAGAATCTAGCACAACCACAAAATTAACTAAAATCTCACCTGCTTGTAAATTCAGCAGCATTAGTCAGCCCTCTGCACAGAGATAATCCTCCCTGCAATCAATATTGACCTTTGCCTGCCTTTCCTAGCCCACCCCTTCAGGGAGCAACCTCCCTTGGTGGGAACGTCGAGTCCGACAAACAATTTGTGTGTGCCATGATTTTTAATCTGTCCCTGGGATACAAACTCTATCCTCAGAATGCAACGCCGTCGAAATGATGCTCTATTCATATGTCAAGCCACTTCACCGACAGTCAGTGCTTAGAGGGAAATGACTTGTTGCAAGCAAGCTGCAAGTTGGCACATAGCATGGGTAGTCATTTGTGAACGACCACATGGAAAACCAGGTCTGGACAGAAAGTGAAAACCAGCAGTGTTGAACGGTCACCATTAGAAACTAGAATGAAGTTTGTAATTCATAGTAGAGAGGGTTAGAACGGAGGCCAGGACTCATTTCTGTCCCACTATTGGTCAAATAAGAACATAAGAACGGCCATACTGGGTCAGACCAAAGGTCCATCCAGCCCAGTATCCTGTCTGCCGACAGTGGCCAATGCCAGATGTTCCAGAGGGAGTGAACTGAACAGGTAATGATCAAGTGATCTCTCTCCTGCCATCCATCTCCACCCTCGGACAAACAGAGGCTGGAGACACCATTCCTTACCCATCCTGGCTAATAGCCATTTATGGACTTAACTTCCATGAATTTATCTAGTTTATTTAAATACTTAGGTCCTTACTCAATTTTTCCCACCTGAAGTGAATGGAAGTTTTGTCAGAATGAAGATGGAGTGAAAACTGAGAAGGGACTTTAGATTTTGACCCTAAACTAAGTAGGTCCGTAAAAACACTTGACCTTCATAAGATCATATGGCTGGTTACCTCTTCCTGCTCCTATGAACAGCCTCCACTGCGGGAAATCAAAGGGTGCCTGAGTATTTGATTGAAAATGGATACTCCATTTGAAGAGCATGTTTTGGGTCTGCAAATAGGAACAGGTGAGAAACCTTTTTCCTGCAAACAGTCGCAATTAATTCAGTTGGCTGCTATGCAGTTGTCAGGAATTCCAGCCTCTGCATTTCAATGTGTATATTTAATTGGGATGGACAGGAGCACCCATAGCCTCTACAGGCCACTATGCAAGGTGGGAGAGGGGGCCAGTTCCACGCTACTGGAAGAGGTAGGGACTCGGATGGAAGGGGAGGACTGGGGGCAACCAGCTCTCTACACTGCATAGTGTGACACCCCTCTCCCCGCCAGCACTCAGAGCCACAGAGTGTATGGTACTCTCTTTACTCACCAGGCCCTGGGGCAACTACCCCCTTACCCCACTCTTCCCCAGTCAAACAAGTTTCCATTGTCACCTTCAACAACACACAGCATATGCTCTGGGAATCTGCGAAGGGTTAATCACATTTTGGTGCAAGCCTCACTTTAAATGGGACATTATTACCTCGTTATTTCAAATGTGTTGCATGCAACATGGCAAAAATCTATTATTCAGAAATAAATTCAGGTGGAAGAAAAGCAGATTTTATTAAATAATGCGCACACACTACACTGAATCTTCCCAAGGTTCAACCTGATAGTGTCAAACAAAAAAAAAATCCTTGTTGCTCGACTTCTTTATAAAGGGAAAATTATCTATTCATTTAAGAAAAAGTAATCATGCTCACTTAGACACCCCAGACAAGCATATGAAAGGAAAAATGTCTTTGATGCCGCTATTGATCGTGAGCCCTAGACAGCTCTAGAAGGAAACTTTGCAAGTCAGGTCTTTAAAAAAAATTATGCAATAGAAAGGTCTATTAAAAAGGTGGTTTGAATTGCCAATTCGAGTCCTTTTGTTGCATAACATATTGGAACCTTTAGAAGAACTGTAATGAAATGCAGCTCATTTTTTCTAATATACTTGGAAGCTCTTTGAATAGCATTACCCACCACAATATGCATGAGATCTGCACCTAGGATGACTGATTGGGGAAGTAAATAGAAACGCGTACCTGTCACTGCTGTTGGTGCAGGAACAGTGGGATTAAGAAAGGTATAGGGAAAGAGAACTGGGTTGCATGCTATTTTTGAAGGGTTGCTCTAATCTCCGTGTATCATAGACTGTATCTAGATTAGACAAAGTTAGCTAATGGGGTGGGGAGGGGCAGGGACTGAAAAGGCTTGGGCAAAGGCAGGGTGGGGGGTTAGGAGAAATGGTGGAGTGAGGGCAAGGCAGAGCAGAGCTGGGTGGACTGGGGCCAGGTCACTCACTCACTGTTGCCCATGCCACCCCCCAGGCTGCCCTGGACTCCACATTCCCCTGACGTAGCAAGCCCCATAAAGTGCAGGATGCAGGGCGGTTGCCACAGTCTGTCCTATGAACAAGACAGCTCTGAAAATACAAGCCCAAACATCGGGGGAGCCAAGCCCACGTTATCATAGAATCATTGGGTTAGAAGAGTCTTCAGGAGGCCATCAAGTCCAATCCCCTGCCCAAGGCAGGACCAACCCCAACTAAACCATCCCAGCCAGGGCTTTGTCAAGCCAGGACTTCAACACCTCTAGGGATGGAGATACCACCCCTCCCTAGGGAACCTATCCCAGCGCTTCCCCACCCTCCTAGTGAAATAGTTTTTCAAAATATCCAACCTAGACCTCGCCCAGTGTGACTTGAGACCATTGCTCCTTGTTCTGCCATCACTCACCACTGAGAACTGCCTCTCCAGCCCCTTTGGAACCCCCCATCATGGGGTGTGGGGGAGTCCCCAGCCCCTGCACCCCCCTCCGCAGCCTGAAGTGACTCTCAGCCAGCAGGTAGAACAGAAGGTTTATTGGTTCACAAGGACACAGCGTCGCACAGGATTGATGTTAACACCAGGACCAAGAGCAGCCAGGATTCTTCTTCTTGGGGACAAGGGGCTCCAGGCCCTTCTCTCCCCTTTCCTGCCCTACACCCCATCTCTCATCCTAACCCTGACTCATCCCCTAGGCCCTGATCTCCAGCCTGGTGTCAGCCCCGCCTACCCTTTGTCTCCCTTCCTGAACAGGAGTTATCTCCTATGCCTGGCCCTCAGGTGTGAAAGGCTGAATACACTTCTGCAGTGAGTCATCCCCCTTCCTCCAGGCTGTGTCCAGGAGGATAGGAACCACACACAGCACAGGAAGCAATACAATCCCCGCTAGGTTGCATCTCCGCAATACAATTCCCACTACGGCACCCCCCCCTTCAGATAGTTACAGGCTGCTCTCTCATCCTCCCTCACACTTCTCTTCTGTAGACCAAAGGCCAAATCCCTCAAGCCTGTCTTCCTAAGTCATGTGCTCTGGCCCCCTAATCATTTTCGTTGCCCTCCGCTGGACTTTCTCCAATATGTCCACATCCTTTCTGTAATGGGGGGCCCAGAACTGGACATCATAATCCAGATGTGGCATCACCAATGCTGCATAAAGTGGAATAATAATTTCTCTAGATCTGCCGGAATATGCTCCTCCTAATGCACTCTAATATGCCATTAGCCTTCTTGGCTTCAAGGACATACTATTGACTCATATCCAGCCTCTCATTCACTGTAATCCCCAGGTTTTTTTCTGCTGAACTGCTACCTAGCCAGTCGGTCCCCAGTCTGTAACAGTGCTTGGGATTCTTCCGCCCCAAGTGCAGGACTCTGTACATACATAAGAACATCCATAGTAGGTCAGACCAAAGATCCACCTAGCTCAATATCCTGTCTGCCGACAGTGGTCAATACCAGATTCCACAGAGGGATGGAACACAAGTGGTAATCCTCAAGTGATCCCTCTCCTGTCACCCATTTCCAGACAAATAAAGGCTAGAGACACCATTCCTACCCATCCTGGCTAATAGCCATTGATGGACCTCCATGAATCTATCTAGCTCTTTTGTGAACCCTGTTAAAGTCCAGTCTTCAGCACATCCTCTGGCAAGGAGTTCCACAGGTTGACTGGGTGCTGAGTGAAGAAAAACTTCCTTTTGTTTGTTTTAAATCTGCTGCCTATTAATTTCATTTTGTGACCCCCTAGTTATTATGTTTTGAGAACAAGTAAATAACTTTTCCTTATTCACTTTTTCCATTCCAGTCATGATTTTATAGACCTCTATCATATCCCCCCTTAGTGTCCTCTTTTCTAAGATGAAAGTCCGAGTCTTTTTAATCTCTCTTCATACGGGACCCGTTCCAAACCCCTAACTATTTTTGTTGCCCTTTTCTGAATCTTTTCCAATGCCAATATATCTTTTTTGAGATGAGGTGACCACATCTGTATGCAGTATTCAAGATGTGGGTGTACCATGGGCGTACCACTTGTCCTTGTTGAACGTCGTCAGATTTCGAGATGTTGATCATTACCAGTTGAGCCCAACAATTTAGCCAGCCTTCTATCTACCTTACAGTCCATTTATCCAATCCACACTTCTTTTAATTGCTGGCAAGAATGTTGTGGGAGACCATAGGAAAAGCTTTGCTAAAGTCAAGATATATCACATCTCCCCTCTGGGTCTAATTCACTTTGAATTCTTAGTCCACTTTGAGACACCCTGTAAGAATTCATTGGCCAACCAACCCACTGGCAAATGCTTTAGAAATTGTACCCAGTACCACATTCTGGGGCAACGTTTCTCAAACTCTTTCATCATGGGGTCCCCCTTATCCGCAAAACTTCACAGGAGTCTCCTCCCACTTAGCTACGTGGAAAGAGCCATGGGGATCAACCCTTGCTCTGGGAGATGAAGTTTGCAGAGGAGTGTCACTTTCTAGGAGATCAATTCTGTGGGGTTTGACTCTGGCGGGAGGGATGTCAATGTAGTAAATCTTGTAACTTCTGTGCTGATCACGCTCCTATAGACTCTGGTACCGGGTTGAGAAAAGTAAGGGGAGTCGACAGGAGAGTTTCTCCCATCGATCCCCCACTGCGAGGATACCACGGTAATTCCAACTAAGGTACCCCAACTCCAGCTACACTATTCATGTAGCTGGAATTGCATACCTTAGTTTGACATTGCCCCCTAGTGTAGATCTGGCCTTAGAATCAGATTTGCTCTCTGGTTTGCTCTTTGAATCCAGTACACAGCAGATGTGAGTGCTTTATCAGGACACAGGTAAAGGAGCAATTTCTTTCAAATACAAACCCCAATTTGAAACTGGGAAATTTACTGTTTGGGGTGACCAGACTCTCCCTGGCTCCTTTTGTCCAAGTTGTCGGCAACAAGGAAATTTGAGGGACTTTCAGGAACTTGTCTGTTAAGAGACCAGGATCTGGAGCAGCTGGAAACTGCAGATTAGAATGAAAATTCAAATCTCTCTCTGCAAATTACAGCATATCTCCATGACTCTTGGAAGTGATGGGAGCTCCTGCTGCCCTTTATGACTTACAGTGGAATTAGAAAGGTGGTTGCAGAATCTAGCACATAATTATAGTATTCTCCTGTTGAGAATTGAAAGAACTCATTAGCTTTTGAAATCAAGGTAGTTCTCACTGGGGCCACAGGTTTTGCCTGTGATCCATCACCTCTTTTCCCCCCACCGCTAAAGAAATGAGACTATATCACCCAGGCTCATCCAAATGTGTTATCTCTGTAACCAGGGGATGTCTATGAATTAATTTCTGCACATCCCTTCTCCCCCCCCTCCAAACAATGGATGAATTATCTGAACAAACCTTCCTCAGCATATTGAAATGTCATTAGCCCCTGAAGCACATGTGCTTTCTGCAAGAGAGCAACTTCCAGAACTCCCTCTCTCTGGGCCCAGTCTTGGTCTCTTGGGAGCCAAGGGGTGGTTTTGATGATCGCAACAATGCTATGAAGGTTTGGCCTTCAAGATCACACAGGGGCCAACTTCTACTTCATAAGGAAGCTAAAACTCTTTACATGGTCAGATCCTACAGTACTTCACCCTCCCCCCTTTCACCTCCATCATCACACTTCAAGACAAAGAGAGTCTCAGACTGGAGAGCCAGTCTAAGTTCCCCATCGCCACAGAGAATGCGGCACAAGCGTGCCCAGTCTTTTATTTGTAACTGATATTTTTCTTGGTTGACGTGATCATACAATGCTGGCAGGTGGAATTGAACCAAGGACCTTGGGAGCTTAACGCATGAGCTAAAAGCCAGCTGGCTCGCGGCTAGGTGGGTGAAGGTAGGGCTGGGGGAAGCAAGCTCTCCAGCCTCCCTCCCCCCCCATCTGCCCGGGTCCTGCTCCCCTGCACCACAGAGGGAGTGGGCAGCCCCAATCTCCCCAGCCCCAGAGCACCGGGCATGCAGCCCCAGTCTCTCAGGCCATGGAGCACCAGGGAGGGAGGGCAGCATGTGGCCCCAGCCTCCCCTCCCCACAGCACCATAGGGAGGGTGGGCGGCAGGCAGCCCCAGACTCTCCGGCCCTGGAGAACAGAGATGGGAGGGCAGCGCTTGGTCCCAGCTCCCTCAGCACCACCCCCAACTCCAAACCTTCCGTCCCATCCCCCTGGCACGCAGCCCCAGCCTCCCCAGCCCCAGAGCACTGGGAAGGGCGGGCAGTGCACGGCCCATCTTCCCTGGTCCTGGAGCATAGGGAGGGCAGGTGCTGGTGGCAGCAACACTCTGCCCTCAGTATGCCTACAGTAGGTGCTCTGGGGGCAGAGTGTGGACGGGGCCATGCCTGGCTGTTTGGGAAAGCAATGCCTTCCGCCGCCTATGATATCGGCCTCCCCTGCTGCTAAGGCTGGAGAGTACACTCGTTCTTTCTCCCTGTAAGTGGTCTAAGTGCCACTAAGTTCCAGTAGGCATGTGGGTTACATAAGCAACACTGCTATAGAAACTGAACAAAACAGCAGAGCCCTCTGCAGCTCGTACCGAGAGGCCACTTAAAACAGGTGCCAAAACAAGTCATGGAAACACATGTTAAGTAAATTATTCTCAAAGGAATAGGAATCATGGCATTTTATTTGTCCAGATATCTCCCCACAGCATGTGGAGGGCAGAAAACAACTGAGACTATATTTGGATTAGAATGGAAGGTTGTCACAGGTTCTGTTATCTGGCCCCATTTTATGGTTTTTACAGCTTGCCTAGCTAAGCATTGCACAAAATTAAAAAATACGAAATCCCCAGCAGTCTGATAGTCACATCCAGCTGCCCTGTTCTTGGGTAATTGTTCTGAGGGATTGTGCAACATCTGGCCCAAGTCGCTAATCCCCAACTCATTAAGTGCCCTTTGAATTAGGACCAGGACTTTGAATTCTGCTCTGAAGTGAATGGAGAGGCAGCAAAGTGAGCAAATCAAAGCTTTTTTGGCTGCTGAGGTACGCTGCTGTGTGCCGCGTCTTAGTTTCTGTCTTTTGGTAGCAGTTGCATTGTTTCCTAAGTCGAGTGCTGCTGAACAGCCTGAACACCCCGCATGTGGCCTATCAAAGCAATGGATTCTTAAACATCTGAAAAAGCAGGGTTAGGCTCCTCAACTTTGCAGACTGAGGGGAAGCACGGGTCTCTTTCTTGCCTATTCTAGGAAGCCATGCTGTCCAGGGTACAATGAGACAAAAAACGATCAAACCTGACTCTTGCATGTGATCAGATAAACATATCTCAGGATCAGCTAGATCACGGTCTCACTTTGGATATTTAATTGATGAAGGCATGCGTGCCAACTACCCACCTTCAGAGCACCAAAAAAAAAAAATCACCAACAAAATAAAAGGATTGGTAGAAATAAAGGGCTTTATGGTCTCCTGTTTAGCCCAGTTCCAGCCCCAAAATACTGTGTGTGGTTTGGATGCTAAAATACAAATGTAACACAAGATGATCCGCTTCTGCATAAGCAAAATGCCCAGGCAGCTATGAGAAAACATCAAAGTTTGTTCCTAGGAAGGATAGCACATATAGAATACATATGCAGTCACTTCAGAGTTATCATGAAAGACATTATCCCATACCTCAGTAAACGGCAGAAATTAATGCTAGAGGAAGAAATCACTGAACTGTCAGGACACAGTGTTGGGAAAAGAATTCAGACACAATATTACCAGCTGTGTATGGAACCTCCAAGCAAACTCTTCTGCCATCTCCTGTTTCTGAAGAGCTATAACTTGTATAAAAGAATACTCTTCATTTGTGCTTGTGTGTGTGTGAGAGAGAGAGAGACTGAGAGAGAAAAGGTTAATTAGCTGTGTAACTACAAGAGAGGTCTTTTCACTTCGAGACTCATTTCTGTTCCCTGATGCCAGGTCTACACTAAACCCAGCAGCTCAGCTAAAGGTACACAATTCCAGCTACATAGAATATGCAGCTGGAGTTGGCTAACCTTCAGCTAAGCTTGGCAGCATCCCCTGCAGCAGGAGACCAATGGGAGCAAATTCTTCCATCGGCCTCCCTTATTCCTCGCAAAAGCAAGAGTACCAGGCAGTAGCAGAGGTGCCCTCTGAGTTCCATTTAGCGAGTCTTAACTAGACTCGCTAAATCGAACTCCGGAAGATTGATCACGGCAGCGGCAATCTTCTGTTTAGTGTAAACGGGATACTTAAATCCCTGCCTCATTTGCCATGTCGACCTGCCTAATCTGCATCCTTCTGCCGACAGAGGGATGCAGTATAGACATACCCTAGGAGACATATCTACAGCAAAATAAAGATCTATTCACTGAGAAGCCCAAACCACCACATTTCACTTATAATTTACAAATTAGCTGGACAGATATACCATCCACATCCCAGCATGTGGTTTCAATCATATAGACAGGCAGTGCATGTGCTAAAACATATTATATTCTGGGTATGTTTGATCATGAAAGGAATTTCCTTCTAGGGAAAGCCGAGACAGGGACATGCATTACCCCTATTATAGCAATAGAAAATGACAGCAACACATGGCTATATGGTTAGGGAACTCAATTGCTCTTAGTCATATAGATGAATCACAGCGTTTGTTTCACGATGGAGTTGTTCACCCATACACAGACATAGCGTCAGATGATTTAAAAAATGGGACATGAAGGAATGTTATGCTAACCTTTGTCAACCTCATTTTTAAATTCAACAGGGACAATAATAAGCCTTCTGACGACAGATCGATTGCATATGCAAGTAGTACCTGTGAGCTTTTTCAGGACTTCTCAACTGGCTGGAACTCAAATGTGGGACAAAGAATCTAAATCAAAAATACAAGTGCAGGAAACATAAAATAATGTGACATTTATTTATTAAACACGGACAACATTTTTTATGTTTTCTGCTTGGTGCGTGAGTAAAGAATTTACAGAAACAAAGGAGAGAATGCCACATGGATGTAGAGCAGCAGTAAGTGTGCTTGATACTGTAAATGTCACTTCCATTACTCTTTGCAACATTTTATTAGGGTGGTTTGTCCCTTTTAGGACTAGAGACCTGGAAGCAGTCAAACCTAATTACTAGATAAGCATACATGAGTAGGCATCAGATGATTCCCCTATTAAAACAACAGGATGCTGCAAAAGAGACAACTAAAGGAATCTAGGACAGAGACTTTCAAAGAACAGCTGTGAGCAAAAAACCTATTCAAATTCTTCAGAAGTGATCAGCTTAATGGTGTAGAGAGTATGCTTATAAAGTATGCAGACTAGATATCATGCTGAGGAGAAGGTGTTGCAAAGACTTCAGGGGACAGGATAAGAATTCAAAATGACCTGGACAAACTGGAAAAATGGTCTAAGATAAAAAGGCTGAGGTTCAATAAGGACAAAAGCAAAGTACTACACTTTGGAAGGAACAGTCAGTTGCACAAATACAAATGGAACATGATTGCCTAGGAAGGAGCCCTGCAATCAAGGATCTGGGTATTATAGTCGATCACGCATTCAAGATGAGCCAATAATGTAACGCTGTTGCAAAAAACATTTTGGGTGTATTCACAAGAGTGGTGGAAACAAGATACAAGGGCTGTGTCTAGATTGGCAAGTTTTTCCGCAAAATCATGTGATTTTGTGGAAAAACTTGCCAGCTGTCTACACTGGCCACTTGAATTTCCGGAAAAGCACTGACGATCTCCTGTAAAATCATCAGTGCTTTTTCGGAAATACTATGCTGCTCTCGTTCGGGCAAAAGGGCCAGTGTAGACAGCATAGTACTGTTTTCTGCAAAAAAGCCCCGATCGCAAAAATGGTGATCAGGGCTTTTTTGCGGAAAAACGCGTCTAGATTGGCCACGGACACTTTTCCGCAAAAACTACTTTTGCGGAAAAGCATCCTGCCAATCTAGACGTGATTTTTCCGAAAATGATTTTAACAGAAAACTTTTCCGTTAAAAGCATTTCCGGAAAATCATGCCAGTGTAGACGTAGCCAAGTAGTAATCAATCCTTCTGCTCTGCACTGATGATGGCCTCAACTGGAGTTCTGGAAAAGATGTGGACAAATTGGAGAAAGTCCAGAGGAGAGGAGCAACAAAGGGGTCTAAAACATGACAAATGAGGAAAGACTGAAAAAAATGTTTTTTGTAGTTTGGAGAAGAAAAGCTTGGGGGGGGGGGGGACATGATCATAGTCTTTAAGTATGTAAAAAGCTAGTATAAAGAGGAAGGGTGGCAAACTATCCCTTTTCCACTAGGGACAGTCTGAGAAGTAATGAGCGTACTCTGCAGCAAGGCTGATTGGTATTAGACATTAGGGAAAACTTCCATACTGTAAGGAAAGCCCTGGAACGTGTTCCCAAATATGGATCATTTGCAGGATTGGGACCTTCCTTCACTAGTTTCCTAGGGCACATCTGTGAGCATCTCCATATGGAAAATAGCTTTATGGAATATGTGTGTGGTGTTTTAGATGCTGCTTGTAATGATTAGAATTGGGAGCACTGGCCGTTGGGAGTCTGGAAGCACAGGAAACAGGAAGGAGGGGGGAGGAGATGAGCCAGGGCTGAGTGAGAGCTATAGAGGGGAGCAGCAGCAGCAGCTTTCTAAAGAGGTTTCACCTTTGTTAAATAAAGGCCTGTTGAAGTTTGTTAGTACCTTGCTTGCATGATACAACAGTCAGATATCTAGTTTAGTGGCCAGGCCCTGTGTATTCAGGATTTGAACAACGCTGACAATCGGCCATGGTCGGGGGGGTAGGGGGAGGGGAGCGATGTTGGAGGTTTTTAAAAAACTTGCTCAGTCACACAGCCAGTCAGTGCCACAGCCAGGAAATGACCCCAGAAATCCTGACTCTTAATCCCTAGTTCCACCCACTAGATAATACAGCCTTTATGAGGAGTATCAGAAACAAATTCAGCTACTATCCGAAAACAAATTCAGCTACTATATGAAACAGGTGTGGAGAATTGGTTTTAGAAACAAGTTCTTATTGAAATGTCTCATTTTCCAGGCTCAAAAATCTCTCCAGTCACATGCACAAAGCCCCCATTCTTACCCATGGGATTTAGGCACACATAGCAAGAGGACAATAAGACATTTCCTGTGACTGGTTCCTTCCCTTTTGTGGACCCTCCCCATTCTATTCCACCACATCCAACCATGGAGGTGCTGCATCTCCCAAGGGCCTGGATGATCAAAGAACCAGGAATTCAGCCGTTTTTTTTTTTTCATTTTAATGCCATAAAAACAGGATTTCCGTGGAGTAGGAGTCAGGGTCCAGTAGAGCCCTACATAATACAATTTGACAGCAGCTGGCAGCTAGCGGCTGACACCTGCAATCAGAATTCCATCAAGAATTTCCGACTGCGCTGTGTATTCATGCCTACTGATGAGTAAAAATATAGAAAGTACTAAATCACTGCTCCCTAGAATGCCCTCCACAAATCATGGATGAGGAGGAAAGGAAGGACAGGGAACTTTCTGGAGATAGGCTATGGAAATCATTCTTCAGCCTGCAGGGACATGTTTATCTGAGTGCTTGCTGCTAATTTTTTACCTCCTCTTTGGCTTTGACTCAGTATTTTCCAGAACTTTTTTATATCAAGCTTGCCTCTGAGCATAACTTACTGCTAGCCATTTAGGAACTATTGGTGGGTCTCAATAAAACTATTTCCCACCATTAATTTAAACCCACCGCAGGATTTTTTCCCCCCCACTCCTCTATCCAGGAACAATAGCAAGCAGGCCTGCTGACAGGGGGGGGGGCAAAGGGGGAAGCTGCCTTGAGGCCCAGTGATTCAAAGGGGTCCCGCAAGCCCTGAGCCCTTTAAATCGCCACTGGAGCACTATGTGTTCCGTACGGCTCTGAAGGCCTGCTCTTTCTGCCTCAGGCTCCACCCCTTCTGGGAGCTGCCCCCTCCCACCTTGCACAGGGGCCTGCTCCCTGCTCCCGGAGAGCAAGAATCAAAAGCAGCACTTTGGTCTCAGTTCATTTGGTCCTTGATCTAGGGCCCCAATCTATAGACCTCCCTGCCTGGGTTTCCTATCCTGCTCAGGGGACCCGTCCTTCTGCAACAACACTGCTTCCACTCATCATGGGTCCCCAGATTTGGTCAGGTCTCACACCAAGAGCTCCCCTGGCAAGCAACTTTTGCAAGCTTTTCCGTGCTGCTTCTCGCTCAGCTGCAAGTTTCAGGCAACTTGCCCCTGCCTCTCTCGCGCCTTGGTCCACCAGGTCTCAGACTCACCCAGTCTCTTTAGGGTTGCCAAGTGTCCGGTTTTGAACCGGACAGTCCGGTATTTGAGCTTCTGTCTGGAAAACAAATTGAGAAAATACCAGACATAGACATGTCTGGTATTTTCTAATTAAGTTTTTATTATCATCACGAGTACCAGTACGTAGTTGCGTGCTGCCTGGCTGGTAGACGTGCTCACACTGCGTGAGCCAGGCAGTACGTAACTACGCAGTAGAGAGGAGA
The DNA here is from genome assembly GCF_052426305.1 of Pelodiscus sinensis. Taxonomy (NCBI): domain Eukaryota; kingdom Metazoa; phylum Chordata; order Testudines; family Trionychidae; genus Pelodiscus; species Pelodiscus sinensis. The sequence continues at coordinate 9,001,985 of NC_143071.1, read as the reverse complement.
GGAGGGGGGGCGGGGGCTGGGCCGTGGCAGAATGGAATCCCTGAGGCTGGACTCGACCATGCGCAGGACGGGCAGCATCCCGGGATCTGCATGTGCCCAGGCCAGCCCCGCTCCCAGCCGGCTGGTTCCCCCCCATGCTCCCCACCCCTCCGGGCCAGCACCGCTCCCCACAACCGCTTCCCAGCCAGCCTCGCTTCCTGCTGGCCAGTTCCCCCCCCACACACCAGCCAGCCCCACTCCCCCTGACACTCTCCTGGCTAGTCCTGCCCCCTCCCGGCCAGTTCCCCTCCCCACCGATCTGAGATCAAGTGTGTCCGGTATTTTTTTTAAACCATCCGGTAACCCTACTCTTCTTGAGCAGCCAAGTGTCCTCTTTCAAGTCCAAATGGGATTCAACTGAGGGATCAAGGATGCACTGGCCTCTTTCTTTTTAAAGGGCCAGTGCCACCATATGACAGGTACCTGCTACTGCAGGGGTGAGCAATTTGCCAGAGGTGGTTCGCCGGGGTTAGACCCTGGAAGGCTGCTGGTAGGGACATAAAATCCCATTTAATTGCTTAACCATTTAAACATTCCATTTAGCCGGTTAACCAATTAGGGGAAGGGATGCAGTTAATTGATTAAAGGCAAAACAGTCCCAGCCTGCGGGGTGCCTGGACTCCAGACAGGCAGGTGCCATGGGCCCTCTGTGGGGCTGGAGCAGCCCCCTGCCCACGGCAGGTGGGGAGTTGCTCCAGCCCTAAACAGTTAACCAGAACAGGTTAGCAATATCCGTTCAGGGTGATGCTTACCATTCAACCACTTAACCGTTCACATCCCTAGCTGCTAGCACTTTATTTACCAGTGCATCTGCAGGTATGGCTGCTTGCAGCTCCCGCCGACCATGGACTGCTGTTCCTGGCCAGTGGGAACTGTGGTAAGCACCATGGACCAGGATACCACTTCCTGCAGCTCCCATTGGCCAGGAAAGGTGATCCATGGCCAATGGGAGCTGTGAGCGGCTGTACCTGTGGATGCACAGGTAAATAAAGCATCTGGAAGCCCACTAGGGCCTCACCTTGGTGAACCACGTCGGCCTGCAAACTGTTTATTGCCCCTCCCTGTGCTAGTGTGATGCCCACCCTCTTTGCTAACATAGGGGGACTGAACAAGGGACCTCCATGCCTAAAAGCAGGGTCTGGAACAATTTGCATCCTCTATAGATTGGAGATGAGAGGTGGGTTGTTTCTGTGAGAGCTGGTCCTAATGTCTCCTCTATCAGGGATGTTCAGAATGGAGGTTTAGGTCTGAGCCTTTCACATAGTGCCCTCTTGTGGACCCTGGAAATATGTAATAGGAAGGAGACAGGAACTCAGACTGGAGGAGGTCCTGTCTCTAGGGTCTAGCGTTCCTACATGCCACGGAGGCAATATATAGGGGCTGTAAATAGCCTTCATGCAGATAGGGAATAATTACTCTGGGGCAGAGACTGTGTCGTCCTGGAAGCTCCCACAGAGTTTAATTGGTAATGAAAGAGATGCTGGGATTCAAGTCATTGTTTTACATTCAGAACTGATGCAGCAAGACTAGAAGTGCCAGGCTCAGCCCTGACAAGCCCTAGCACAAATTAAGCACTGATGCTGTAGTGTATCCATTCAGGGAGGAGGGGCACTTCGGAGCACTCAAGGGAGGCTGAATACGGAGAAGTCCATAGCAGCCCTCGGCAAGCCATAGCAAGGAGAAGAGTCTCTGGTATCTCTAATTTGCACCAATGGGCTATCAGCCTCGGGTCACACAGCCAATCACATGAAGTGTCTACAAACTCTCAGCCATAGTGTTTGGGGAGAGGGTTGCCTTTAAGATACTGAATCATGTTCCAGCTATCTTGTTGTTTTATGCAATTGTTAAATAAAAACATTTCACTGAACCCTGATGCTTCCCAAGACCAAGATACAGGATCTAACAGACACAGGTTTGGCTCCATTCCTTAGATTCAGTGCACTCCTGACGTTTGTCTGGGTTTTGAAGTGCTGTGAATTTTTCATCTTAGACTCACTTCTACTTAGTGGACCTCTTCGTGCAAATTCTTATTCAGCTGCCTTAATGGAACTCAGCTCGCACGACTGCAAGATCGGGTCTTGTATTGTTTTCCTTTCTGGTTTTTCATGCATCCGCATAGCTGCAGTCCATCTAAGGCAATGTTGACATTCAAAAATATACACTTAGGCCATGTCCAGACTCAGGGGTTTTTTCGGGAAAAGTAGCCTTTTCCCGAAAAAACTTCCCCTGCGTCCAGACTCAAGCCGCGTTCTTTCAAAATTATTTCGAAAGAACGCGGCTTTTCTTTCGATGGCGGTAAACCTCGTTTCACGAGGAAGAACGCCTTCTTTCGAAAGTTCCTCTTTCGAAAGAAGGCGTTCTACAATGTAAAGAGGCCGTCTTCGAAAGAGAGCATCCAGACTCGCTGGGTGCTCTCTTTCGAAAAAGCGGATTTCCTCTATCGAAAGATCCGCCTGCAGTCTAGACGCGATCTTTCGAAAGAGGCTCTTTCGAAAGATGCTTTCGAAAGAGCCTCTTTCGAAAGAAGCCTGCAGTCTAGACATAGCCTTAGAATGTTAAAAGTAACAAAACCAATTCAATGAATGCTAGAATATGCAAAATCCTCTCACCTAAAATTTGTTCTCCACGGGGGTCAATATTGCTTTTAAATAATACATGCACTTGTGTGTTCCTAAAACATGTTTGGATTACAGATTATTTGAAGTCCAGCTTCTGTGGGGAAAAGATAGTGGCTGAGATTCTACATATCTGGATGTTCCTACCAGCGACATGAATGAAAATAATGTATCAACCACAAAAAACATGTATCAAAAACTCCCAGACATCCAGTGCCATTCTGCCTAATGATCAGTCATGGGAGTGTCATTAATAATACAGTCAGAAACTCTCTGCTACCAGAGGACTGTGGATATAAAACTCATTTGGGAAAGTTTCCACCAGAAATTCTAAACTTTGCACATAGTATTTCTCCTGAGGTACAGAAGGGGGCGCTATGAAACAAGCAGCAGAAAAGCAATTTCTTGACTGCTATTTAGAAAAACCAAAAAGCTTTCTAACTCTTCTTGCCTGAATCACTTTCTTTTAAAGGTGAACCTCGCCTCTGCTCTACCTCCTCAATCACCATCCGTACGGTGAGTATCCTGCATGGCGCCAGCTGTACTAATCAAAGAGAAAGATAAACGCACTAGTGAAAGTCACCACAATTTAGGGCTTAGAGCTTCTGTGAGGAATTCATTTCATGAGCGTTGCTCATGGGAAGAGGGAAGAGGAGGACAGGCATTGTCAGGTAATTTATTGGCTAATTAGCACTACGCAGTATGGCCCAAAAGAAAAATCTAGAAGCTGGCAAACTGAGGGGCTCATGGTTTGAACAAATCTTTCTGAGTCATTCAACCACCAGGACTGTCATGCCTGAGATTCTGTATCCTGCAGGATAAATGCAATGCCTCAATATGTACTTTGCAAGGTGGCACTCGCAAGTCTTTGATTCACCAAAGAGGTGACAGAGTGGACGGAGCATAGGGCTAGGATGTACGGGGCTTTAATTCTACCCTCTGTGGAAGCCCCATTTTGTCAGCAAAGTCAGGCTAATGCTGACAAATGATCCCCCAAGGCACCCTCCCTTGGTAACGTATGTCAAAGTTTGCTCCATCACCTCTTAGAACTAGGTCCCTGTGCTCTAATCCTGAATCTGGAGCAACAAAAATGATTATAGGTCTAGAAAATATGAAATATGAGGGAAGACTGAAAGAACTGGGCTTGTTTAGTTTGGAAAAGAGAAGATTGAGAGGGGACATGATAGAAACTTGCAAGTACCTAAAAGAGTGTTACAAGGAGGAGGGAGAAAATTTGTTAACCTTGAAGATGTACACACCTTCCCTTGCTTTTCATTGCCTTTCCGCAAGTCTCACACTCGCTCCCTGCTACCCGTTCACCTGCCACACAACAGCCTTGGCCTCGCCTCTGTTTAGTTTTCTCTCTCCCCTTTTCTCAGCAAAGGAAACGTCTCCTCTCACTCGGTCAGCCTCTGCTTGCTCCAGTCGCTTTCCCCTGCCTGTGGCTGAAAGGAAACTGAGCCCCTTTCCTATAGGGAGGCCCATCCACATCAAGGCCGACAGCCACCATAGGGCCCAGGGCAAGGAGTGTGTGTGTGATGGGGGGCTAGCTCCAGGGCAGGGCCAGGGGCAACCAGTCTTCAGTGTGCCCCCCGACCATGGCAGAGCTATGTGGAGTAGCAGAGCACTGCTCTGGTGGCTATTCAAAGTGCCTAAATCCTAATGATAATGGGGGCCATAGAAGTACCTCAAAGAGAACCTGGTAAAACTGTCTTCACACTAGGGCTTCTTTGGCACTTTTTAGTGGCAAAATTCCTAGCGTGAACAAGGCCTCCAATAGACTAAGGGAGTGAGGCACCTGAATCCCAGTGAATTTCAAGTTGGATGCCCAACTTTCCTAGGCACTTCTGAAAAAACCCATTTGAATGTCTCACAAGCATGTTAGGCTGCTGCTCTTCAATTTTAAACAGGGAAAGAAAATGCACAGGCTGTTTACACTCCTATCTTTTAATTGATCTGTTTAAAGGGGCCTTGACCATTCCAAGCTTTAATTATTATTCTGAGCTGGATTAAACCTAATTCATGTTCAGATCTCTTTCCTGATGTCTTCTTACAAAACCCAAGAACTTAAAGTAAATGAGATGGTCCTAGAGGTCCATTTATAATAATCTTTTAAACTTCATAACATCTTGTTTTCTGAATGCGCTGGCAGAGAAAAGTGACTGTCTGTATATTTAATTGGACCCACACGAAAAGAGGCTGTTGACCAAAAAAAGAACATTGCTGACTGTCAAAAAAAACCTTCATAGTGAAGTGTCATTAGATGACAGTTATCTGAAAAAACAAGGAGAGAGAGAGATGAGGTCAAAGACTTGGTCAAAAGAAGACATTTACTTTCAGTTAATCATTCATTAAAAACGGCCATGCTGGGTCAGACCAACAGTCCATCTAGCCCAATATCCTGTCTGCCGACAGTGGCTAATACCAGATGCCCCAGAGGTAATCCTCATATGATCCCTCCCCTGTCACCCACCTCCAGAGAAACAGAGGCTAGGGGTATCATTCCTACCCATCCTGGTTAATAGCCGTTCCAATGGTGCCTGATACATTTAAAGGAGATAAAATTGCAGAGAGAGAAGGAAGGATATTAAGGACCTGTCTCACATACATCTCTGACTCGGGATCAGATATTATGGAGAGCTGGGCCACATAAGCACCAAGGCACTTCTCTTTATATGAGAATCTGCCTACATTTTGGACCATACCTACCATTGTCCACTGCGCAGGCTCCAATGCAGGAAAGGATCCCCATCTATGGCTGCTTGTAAGTCAAGACATGTCAACACGTTTGAGTTCTTTCTTGAATCGGGGAAGCAACCTGCTTTATCCACTTTCTGTATCTGTGTGTTGGAAGTTACGGGAGAATGTGAAACTCCACATTCATTCAGGGTGTCACCACTCTGCTCTTTATGCCAGGCTTTTTTTCTTCTTCTTGCTTTCATATCCAAGCCATGGCAGCCTGAGGAATCTGAAGGCAGGCCTACACTTACCCAGAGATCGGTGCTGTGGCTATCGATCCCTCGGGGGTCAACGTAGGGGGTTTAATAAAGCCCCACTAAATCAACTGCCGATCACTCTCGTCGACTCTGGTACTCCACTGGAATGAGAAGTGCAAGGAAGTCTATGGGAGAGTCCCCTCAACACTCAGAGGCAACTCGACCTAAGGTACGTTGACTCCAGCTACAGTGTTCACGTTCCTGGAATTGTGTACCTTTGGTCGACATTGCCCCATAATATAGACCTGCCCTAAGGCAGCTCATTATGGCCTCTTACAGCTGTGCCAATTATTGCTCTCATTAATAACATGCAGACTTGGACCCTTGAAATTCCACCTGCAAAGAGAGAAGCTACTTCTACACTAGGGCTATGTCTACACTTGCGGCTTCTTGCACGAGTAATATGCAAATGAGGCTAAGCGTGGAATATCGCCAAGCCTCATTTGCATACCTAATGAGCCACCATTTTTTTCAGAAGAGGCTCGTGCACAAGGAGTGTCTACACTGCCCCTTCCTGTGCAAGAAAAATCCTCTTGCGCAATGCCGTTCTTGCTGGCAAGTAATAAGAGTAACAGCATTGCGCAAGAGGGTTTTTCTTGCGCAAGAAGGGGCAGTGTAGACGCTCCTTCTTGCGCAAGAGCCTCTTCTGAAAAAAAATGGTGGCTCATTAGGTATGCAAATGAGGCTTGGCGATATTCCACGTTTAGCCTCATTTGCATATTACTTGTGCAAGAAGCCGCGAGTGTAGACATAGCCTGTGTGTTTTTTTTTCAGCAGAAGATATGGAAATGCAATGCTCATTTGCATATCTCATGCTCATTTGCATATCCTCTTCCGATCTTTTTTGCGGAAGAGGTTTTTTTGCGATAAAAAGCCCTGTGTAGCAAGAGCCTGTAAATCTCATTTTTTGAGGAATAAGGTTTCTTGCCCAAAAGGGTTTTTTTTCTGACGAATGGCCCTGTCAACTCAGGGGCTTTTTAATCGCAAAAACCTCTTCCGCAAAAAGGATCAGAAGATGATATGCAAATGAGAACACGATATATGCAAATGAGCACTCCATTTGCATATCTTCTGCCAAAAAAAGTCACACAGTGTAGATATAGCCAGAGAGAGTCTGTGTAAGAGGAACTCACTGCAAATCGCCATGCAGGACAGATGAAATACGAGGAATTTAATAGCACTATATTACGGTAACAGTCTGACTCACCGCCATGGTGCCTCCAGCTGATCACTCCAGGAATTCTCTCAGTCCAGCCTATGAGAGCCCTTTCATGATGGTGTCTTCCCCACTGTTACCTTTTGGTTCATTCTCCACCACTCATCCGGGTCCTTGTTCATCCCAGACTGTGGCACCCTTCCCTCTGGGTACTGGCCCACAGCAGCACCCCCACACTCTGGGGTCCTCCTTTCTCAGGGAACCCCACCCCCGTATAACCACCTTGCCTCCGTGACCTCTGCCAGTTGTCATCTAGCCCCTTAGCTCAGGGGCAAAATACCATCTGAACTAGCCTCTCATCATTAGCAAGGGAGGGTTGGACCTGCTTCCTGTTCCTGCCCTGGCTGCTCCTCTGCAACCCTAGTAATTTGCTGAGCCTCAGCCTGAGGTTTATTCAGGCCTGAGCTCCCCTGCCTTCCTCAGCACTATTTTGTCCAAGGTACCCCATCTAGTAGGCAGCTAGGTCCCTTTCCTTCCAGAGGTGGAGCAAGAGTGAACGCCTCCTGGCCAGCCATCTTTTTGGACAGCCCTGCTGGGCTCTGATTGGCTGCCACAAACCCTCTCCCAATTGGCGCTCAGCCTCAGCCCTATGCCAGGGCTGTTTCAACCCTTTTCATGCCAGTGCAGACTAAACACCCCATCACAATTACCTACTGTTCTATAGAGCTTATCATCTGTGGCTATGAAAGAGCTTTAAAAAGGAGGTATCGTTATCCATATTTAACATATGGGGAAACTGAAGCACAGAAGGGTAAAGTAGCCTGCACAAGCTATAATACTATATACCAGCATTTCCCAAACTATGGGCCATGGCCCAGTACTGGGCCAAGGGGGAAAAAAATACTGGACCTCAGTGTGGCTGCCGGGAGGGGAGTGGGGCGGGGCAGGCTGGGAGGAGGTGTGTGTGGCGGAGGGGAACCGGCCGCTGGGAAGCAGGATTGGGGGCAGTGGGGCTGTCCAGCGGAGATCAGGGTGGGCGGGCGGGTGGCCAGTGGAAGCAGGGTTGGGGGCAGCAGGGCTGTCCGGCGGAGATGGGGGCAGGCGGGTGGGGGAAGCAGGGTTGGGGGCAGCGGGGCTGTTCAGCGGAGATCAAGGCAAGCGGGCAGCGGAAGCAGGGCTGGATGGGGGCAGTGGGCTGGCCAGGGGACAGTGTGGGGGTGGATGGACGGGGGAGATCGTGAGGAGGAGAACGGGAGAACCAGCCGCCGGAAGCAGGGCTGGACGGGGGCAGTGGGGTTGGATGGGGGAGATCAGGAGGAGAAGCGGGGGGAAGGGTGGGAGCAAATCGGCCGGCAGGAAGTGGGACTGACCCGAGCACATGCAGACCTGGGCACACAAGTGAGTCTGGTCCCGGGGATTCCATTTTGCCTCCTCCCCATACCTTCCATTGAGTATTTGCGAACTGCCTGATCTGGTAGACACACTCATGCAGCATAAGCACATCTACCAGCTAGGCAGTTTGCAGCTGCGGACTGATACACCTAATAATAATAATAAAACTTACCTAATTAGAAAATACCGGACATTTTATATGTCAGGTATTTTCTCAATTTGTTTCCCGGACAGAACCCTCAAATACCGGACTGTCCGGTACAAAACTGGACACCTGGCAACCCTACCCCTCCTTGAACCTTCACTCCTAGCCAGATAACCTACCCCCAACCTGCTCCTGCTCCCGCCTCCTGGAGTTCCCCAGGCTGGGTAGAGGATACAGCCAGGTGAAACACTGAAAATTTATTCATTTTTAATTCTTTTTTTTATATGCATTTATATGTTTGGGCTGCAAAAAAAAAAAAAAAAAAAAAAACAGGTTCCAACTAAAGTAAAAAGTTTGGGAAACCCTTCTCTAGCCAGCTTTCTATCCATCTATGGTACGTCTAGACTACAGGCTTTTGTCGACAGAAGTTTTGTTGACAGATACTGTCAACAAAGAGCATCTAGACTACATCCACTTCTGTTGACAAAGGAAGCCACTTTGTTGACATGACAGTGTAGACGCAAAGGACAGTGTATATGCAGTAACGCCTTCTATCAACAGAACTCTGTCGACAAAAGGCGTTATTCCTCGGAGGATGAGTTTACAGCCGTCGACAAAACTGCTGAGTTCTGTCGACGTTATGTCGAAAGAATTCAGTGGCAGGGTGGATGCAGGTATAGTTTTGTCAACAAAACCCTGTAGTCTATATCCAATCTCCCTTAATTTGCTGGCAAGAATATTGTGGGTGACTGTATCAAAAGCTTTGCTAAAGCTGGCACTGGGGGCTTTGGGAGGACCAGAAACAACTTATTTGAATATTCATCATTTGCTTAATGAATATGCAAATGAATGTTACAGGTCCTCCAAAAGCTCGTGAATGGTTACTGGTCCCCGTGTCAAAAAGTTTGGGAACTCCTGCTATACAATTAAAATCTGAATTCAGGGTCAAGTGTGTGTGTGTGTACACACACACACCCCTCTATATGGGTGCACGTTTATCTGCCCCCACACAACCTAGATGCAACTATAGGGAGATCTCAAAAGCCATTATGGCATATATTTGGCCTTGGCATTTTCTTTCTAGGATGAAGCAAAAGTGCTCACCATTCTTTACACTCAAATGCCTGGCTTGCTGAAGAGCCATTTCAGAAGAGAATTTTAAATACATGCCTGGGATAATGCAAATATGCCACAGAGGATTTTGGGGGGGGAGGGCGGGGAGAAACCCAACTGGCGCGTAGGTTGCAATGTTATAATCTCGGGCTGTTGTCAGTTTAACGTTATCAAACCACTTCTTAAAATAGCAGCATAATTATTCTCATACTGCAGCTCAAACTGAAAAGCTTTAAGTGTCTTCATTTTTTCCCCTCCTCTGCAAATGTAGGGCTGTCTGCATTGCTGCTTCCTAGCTCCCACCAGCAGCAGACTGAGCTCTAATTAATGTCTCTTGCTAGAAAGAGCTGAAAGTGTTTCAGATGCATTTTTTCCCCTTGATAATTCAGCTACTGGATAAAGCCCAGGTATGTGGCATGACGCCTTGGAGACTAGCAATTTTCCAAGGTTTTCAATTGAGAACCTCAGTGGTCCGAGGAGAAGAGATTCCTGATCTCTCTACTGGAATTGTCTGAAGTGCTTAGCACCAGCCAAAGGGGTCACAATGGGAACTGCTAGATACTGATTGCTTCTGAAAACCTGGCCTTGCGTATATGCTGAGCTTAAAAATCTGGCCCTCGGAGCAGGGTACATAGGAATCTTGGAGAGACTTGCTAGTGGATGGGACAATGCTTTTTGCTGGAGGTGGCAAAGGCTCCGGAGAAGAAAGCAGAGTTGTTAATGAGAGAAAAGAAATGGCTTAGAGTTAGTTACCAACTCACAATAGGGGAGAGACAGGAATAATTCCTTAAAAATGGACCATCTTCCAGGGTTGATCAGAGGACAATAGGAAGCGGCTTATTCAACAGGTCCACCTGATCCTTGAGAGATCCCCAGAATTACCTGAGATAGACATGAAGTGCAAGAAACTGAGTTGAGACAAATGTGTGGTGGGCTTTTTTTTTTTTTTTTTGCAAAAAATGTATTTACATGAATAAAACATAACCCACTGGGAGATATGACCTACTTTCTCCAAAATGATGAAAAACATGTTCACATTTTTATTGTTTTTAATTTTATTTCAATTACTTTGTGTCAGAGAGAGAGATTGAACCACACTGGGAATCCATGCCTATCCACCATATGCTGTGATTTTCTTTCTTTCTCTCTTTCTTTTTTTTTTTTAAATAATCACAAACCAATTTACATGATTTTCAGATTCTGCATTTCCGTGCTGGAGCCTTTAACCTTCAAATGCTGCAGAATAGCTTTGACAGTACATAATTTATATAGAAATAAATGATTTGATGAAGGTTTCTCTGTATTTGTTCTGCACTAGTGAGATCCTTTAGCTATTTATCTAAATAATGAATGATATTAAATAATATATAATACTATTGTCCTGCATAAACATGAAGCCTTTTTTTTAAATTCGCAGAACTCCCAAAAAGCAGAGGAACAAACCATGTCATTTTCTTTTAACGAATAAGCAGAAATCAGACTTAATTCAGGCTTGAGCAGGTCTATCTTTAAAATGCTGCATTGATTTAAAACTTGATTTACATAAATCAAATGTTAATTGCAGCGGCATGCCATTGTGCTGTGCCTGACATAACAGCAGAGCATTATCATTGATTATTTAGAGGAGGCCACTCCAACTGTCCAACGAGTGAGATATTACTCACCATTTGTGCTAGCCATAAGGGTTAGCAGCCTCACGCCTGTGGCAAGAGAATTGTGCATGATGATTTCAAAAAACAAGTCCCTCTCCCAAAGAGCTTATGAGGAAAGGGCCCCACTTTTGCAACCACATTGAAATTCTGCTGTTGACTTTGAGTTAAATTCAATCACAATCTGCCCAAGCAAAGGGTAGTGCATTGGAACACAGTCCTCAGAGAATACCAGGGGAAGAATTGCGCTGTTTAAAGACACAGTTCCTTCATTCCTCACTCCCGCCATCGATCTATATTGTCAGCAATTGATTTTCACTACTGGTCGAGCTTGGGCCATGTTTACACTCCAACTGCTACAGCAGCATGGTTGAGGTTGTAGCTGTGTAATGTAGACATGTCCCATGTTGAGAGAAAGGCTTTTTCCATCCGTGTAATTAATCTACCTCTCCAACAGATCCGTGTAATTAATCCTTCTGTCAACCCATCAGTGCCTATACCAGGGATTTGGTTGTCCTAATTATGTCACGCAGCACATGAAACTTTTCACAGCTCTGAACAACATAGCAACTGAGCTGTTGAGTTCCTAAATTATTACATTCAGTGTGATGGTGACACGTTGGGTTTGGGAAATGCATACAAAAACACCCCAATTATCACTAAGAATTTTGAGGCCAACTCACCCTTGCCAATTCCATCATCCAAGGGGTTGGAATGAGCAGAAAAACCCAGGTGATCTTAAATATTTTAGAAGGAAAGAACTCGTCCTCCCTTCCCCCCCACCATGACCCAGCAGAAACCTCTGCAGATTATGGAGTATTGAAGATTGACTCAACAGCATCCTCTGGCCAATTTTTTGAGGAATTTCTCTAGGAATTAATATTCAGAGACTCCCAGTTTGTACCTGAGAACCCCTGGGATCCAGATGAGGATAGAAAAGCCTCAGGGCTTTAAGGACTACAAGCTGTTAAGGGAATATCAAGTTCCTACGCTTCTCTAGACATCCTGCCCAGTGGTTAGTGTGTGGAACTGAGGGTCAGGACTTCCAGTCTTACCTCTGACGCTGACCTTGGGCAAATCACTTATTCTTTTAGTATCTCAATTTATCCATCTATAAATGGTGAGGTAATATCTTACATCTCATAGGGGAGAGGTCAAAGTCTTATAATTGTGGGGAGAGTTTTCAGGAAATGGCACTATACCAACACTGTGGCAAAGTTGCTGCTTCAGCATACTGCCTTGTAGGCCAGAAGTAGAGCTGCAGCAATTTTGCCTCAGTTTCCCCAGAATTTGGCCCTACTTTAACTGCAGGAGTGACCAGGCCCTCCAGCCAGACTGTTTTACTGCTTCCAGGGCCATAGGATTGGTTAAAAAAACATCCAACAGAAATATAGAAACAACCCGACCTTTAATCCAGCCAGATTCAGCAGGCTGCCTCATACCATACCTTACCTCCACTCCCATGCCTCAAACAACCCCTCAGGCACTCTCTTCCCCTGACTCAGGGGTCCAGGCAGACTGCAGCTCATCAGCCTTCTGTCCCCAGTCCTCCTCCAGACAGTCTGTTTACTCTGCTTTTTCCACCTTGAACTGCTGGCCTTCCCCCTTTAAAACACTCCTGTCAAGCTAAGCAGCCAGCAGAGATGCAACAGGGTGTGATCAATTAGGCCTAAGCTGCTGGGAACCCTTTCTAGACAGAGGTTATGGGACCCACCACGAGCATTGGCAATGCTTCCAATGCATGTGCTCCTTATATTTCCTAAAGCAATTTCCTCAATTAAGCAAAAAGGGGAAACAGGGTTTCTTTCCAGTCTATCCTCCTCCCACCTCAGTTTGCTGTTAGTCATCAAGGATCAATTGGAGAAAGATTAAAGCTGTGTTCAGGCTCGCATTATGTCCACAGTTACACTAGTGCCAAGTATCAAAATCAATAGATTTACACTCCACTGGCATAAATGAGCAAAATCAGTCCCATGAGGAAATTGAGGTGACAACTCAGTGGACCCTCCAACACTGAATGTTTTTGTTCCAGTGGGTTTCAATGCTGGCACTTGAGTCATATTTTAGTTTCTCTGCTGTTAGAAACATACCCAGCTTAAAATTGACAAGCTCACTGCCAGATAAACCGAACTTTATTACAGTACTTTTGCACAGCTGTTGCTAGTACTTAAATTACATCTTTCTGTTGTCTCTATGGAACATTTTTTCCTGGGAAACTGCTGGGGATATTGGCGTCTTTTTTAACGTACAAACCAACAAGCAACATCTCTATGTTAATTTTTTAAAAGACAGATGTCTTGTTATAAAGATGTATCAAAACCGCAAAAAAACTCGTGGTCCTTAATTGGTAGTGCACTTATTTTTTTTTCCAAAGGGGTCTCCATATTAGTCTAACTTTAAAAACAATGAGTAGTCCTGTGACACCTTAGGCTACGTGTAGACAGTAGCACTATTTCGGGATACTGGTAGTATCCTGAAATAGCTATTCCGCGTCTTTAAACGCACCCATTATTTTTAAATAGTTTCAAAATAATGGGCATGCTATTCCGGTGTCAATTTTGAAATAAGCTATTTTGAAATTAGAGTGAAATAAGATATGCGATTTGCGTAGCTCACATTGCGTCTCTTATTTCGACCTACAGGTACAGTGTAGATGCACCCTTAGAGACTCACCAAAAATATATAGCATCACGAGCTTTCGCAGATAAAACCCACTTCATCAAATGAATTGGAATCATCCCACGAAAGCTTCATGATGCTATATATTTTGGTTAGTCTCTAAAGTACCACAGGACTACTCACATATATTTTGGAAGCTTCAGTTTAACTGTTACAGAAAGGCTGCAGCTGAACAGAGCAATTAAGCATATATTTAAGCCCAACCTATTCAGCAAAATATGTAACACTCGCTTAATTGAAAAAATCACCTCTTCGTAGCTATGCCTTTCAGAGGTGATTTTTTTCAATTACGCAAGTGAAAAATGCACACCCTTGAGAGATACAAGTAAGTCGCCCTAATCCACAGTGTAGACAGTGCTAGGTCGATGGAGGACTTCTTCCCTCAACCAGATTACCTGCAGTGACAGAAGAACCCCTCTTATTAGTAGTGAGTGTCTACACTGAAGGGTTACAGCAGTGGAATTTAATCCCACTGAAGTCAATGGGACTGAAACACATACTTAGGTGCTCTGCAGATTAAGGCCAGAGCATTGAATTAGGGGCCATGGACTATGTCTACACACAAATGTGCATAATCGATTTAAATAAACTGGTTTAGTTAAACCAATGTGGGAGCTTTTAATCCTGTTCATGAACCATTTATTTCAGTTTAGTTTAAATCTGTTCCTATTCAACGTAAAATGAACTGAAATAAACCTGGTTTATACTGAAATAAGTGTCCATGTAGCTTTTTGAACTGGTTTCAACTAAATCATTTATAACATTACACCATGTAACTGGAATATGGACAAGTCACAAAAGACCATCTCTCCTGCAGGAGAGCTGTCTGGACACCACACAAGCGAACCTCCACTATAATGCCATTTATTAACATTTTAAAATCTTCCCTGTCTTTGAAAGTTTAGGAAAACAAAGAGAAATGGTCACAGACTTAGCAAGGCTGAATTAGCAAGAAACAGAGAAACCATGTTTGACCAGGGCTTTGACTCAAGCTGTTAGCAAACATTCTGGGCTACATCCGACCCTTTGTTAAACTGGTGGAAATCTAGAGTCACATTTTATCAGTAGAATTACTTCAGATTTATGCTAGTAAAAACGAAAGCAGATTTTGGTCTGTTATGCCTTCTGTGAGTTTCACTAGATTCACACCCCTGGGGCAAAGCCATGTGAGTAGTGCATACTCAGGCACTGAAATCCTTGTGATTTGGACATGCATTGAAGTGCTTTGTCAAATCAGGATTTTTGCTAGTACAAAGCTGAGTGGAGTCAGTGGGATTCGGCTAGGGAGCTTCCTCTGAAATGGGACCCAGTAAGACCCTTGAAGGCCCTAGCCGATAGCTCCACTGAGATCTGTGACTAATGCAGGGGCTGACTTGTGGCATGTTCCTCTGGATGTTCTATTTTTATGGTTCATCGCGGTGTATGTGGGGGAAGCATAGATGCTGCAATTGGGAGTCAGCATGCTCATGATACTAGATATATATTTGAAACAAAAAACAGGACTATGTAGCACTTTAAAGACTAACAAGATGGTTTATTAGGTGATGAGCTTTCGTGGGCCAGACCCACTTCCTCAGATCTGAGGAAGTGGGTCTGGCCCACGAAAGCTCATCACCTAATAAACCATCTTGTTAGTCTTTAAAGTGCTACATAGTCCTGTTTTTTGTTTCAGCTACACCAGACTAACACGGCTACATTTCTATCACTATAGATATATATTTGTTACTCTCTAAAGTGCCACGGGACCACTCGATGTATATAGCTCTGTTCGCTTTCCTAGCTCTGCAGAAGGCTATGGAAACATGCGGCAGGCACTACAAAAATAATATCGCTATAGCAGAGCTCTGTAGCCTGGAGGGAGGAATGGCTGCATCTCACTATAGGTAATGTTATTTTGTTATCTCTTGGTACAGTACACACCGGGCCTGATGCTGCTTTCATTAAAGTCAAGGAAGTTTTACCAGCCTTCAAGCGAGAGACCCAGCAGTGTTTTAAGGAAAGCCCAAAGGAATAAAAGGAAACAACAAGTTGGCATAGGCCAAGTGGCCCAGAGTTAAAATGTGTGTAAGGTCTTCTGCTGTATGAATGTAGTAGGTCCATTTACACACTTTGCTGTACCCCAGAAGTGTGGCACGAAGACCCACACTGTTTCACATGACCTTGGCAGATACAGTACAGATTCTGCTCAGCCAATTTGTTGAAAGACAAATCCAAGAAGGACTCTTCAAATAGCTTGTATTATTGCTGGAACACGAAACGGGGGGGAAAAAAACCCCAACCAACAAATGATGATGTGATATAATCTGAAAAAGACCCAACATCCCTGTTAAGGGCCCAGAAAGGAAAAAAAAAAGTGTCTTTTTTATTTATTGTGTGAATTGTCAATCTGTCACAGGCTGTGAATCTGAAACTTTCATCTCACATCTGTTATTGTGATAGAAAAAAGAAAAAAAAAAAACAGAACAAGAGCTCATTACCAGAAGAAAATGACACATTTTGCTTGTTTAGGAAGAAACTTCACACCATAGAGATATGGCTTCTTCTAAATAGCTAATAAACTAGCAAAGGAGGGAAGACATTTATATCCTTCTTTGTTTAAAGTTAATGATCACAGAGCCCACCTGAGCCATGGGCACTGGGCAAGATTAATACACAGGCTGGATAAACAGCCTTAATACAGTTAAAATACAGATGTACAAGAACTCTCAGCTGTACACTGTATAACAGACCATGTAACAAAACGCAACAGCACCTGATTCTCTGTTCTGCTACATGCGTGTGACTCCACTGAATGCAGTCCTTAAAAAAATGCAGGTGATGAATGTTTACTGGGGGCAAACAGGCAGAAGAAAAGGAAAAGAGGCTTTACAAGCCTCTTGACCAAAGGAGCTTTTGGCCTTTTGTCATTCAGGTCTGCAATATGGGTCTTGTTAGATCCCCGCCACCAGGGCCGGCTCTAGGCACCAGCAAATCAGGCAGGTGCTTGGGGAGGCACTTTGCCAGGGGTGGCATTTCAGGTAAGCAGCTGGTGCCACCTCTGGCAATGCCTAGCCCCGCCCTGCTGATTTAAAGGGTCGTGGCCAGGAAACGCCGGGAAACACCACGGCTGCGCGCAGCCAGCTGGCAGCACCAATGCGCCCGAGCCTGCTGGCTGCCCCATCTCCTCTCCTGCTCCTCCCTTCCCCCGTCAACGCCTAACCCCGCCCTGCCCCGCCTCGCTGATTTAAAGGGCCGCAGGAGATGCCGCGGTTGCACAGGCAGCACTGGCACCATGTGCGCCTGGCCCCGGAGCCTGCTGGCCACCCCTGTCTCTTAGTCCTGAGTCCTGGTCCTTCCCAGCAGCCGCTACCTCCTCTGAGAGCCTCTCCACTCCAAGCCAGCAGCCACCCCTCCGCCTACACTGTATGGAAATCCGAGGTAAGATGCCCCCTTTCCGCCTAGGGTTGCCATGTGTCTGGTATTTTCGCTTCCTGTCCGGTAAAAAAAAAAAAAAAATCAGAAAATACCAGACACCTGGCAAACCTACAAACACAGCCCACTGGCCCAGCTCCCGGCCTCTCCCCCCAGGCCCCAGCCCCCAGCAGCGTCAGCCCATGGACTCTTTGAAGTCTGTTCCTAGTATATTTCTCTTGTTCATGTTTGTAGTAGAAGTAGAACCAAACAAGGATCCAGCACGCACGCGCGCACACACACACAGAATATTAACTGTTCTACATTCTTCAAAGAACCACACATGCTGTTTCGTAGATATTTCTTTAAAGAATTAAACTTTGTTGATCTGGGTAAACTTTTGTGTTTGATGTCTCTAAGGCAAGCTTCACCCCATAAATAGTTGTATTGGGTACATACAACTCTCCACTCCCTCTCACACCTCATAAACTTGAATATATAATGGCTACTAAAAAGATGGACACACAAAAATAATGTGCACATGCACACCCACTGATCTCAGTTTCTGATAACATAGTTGTGTTAGAGCCACAGGGTACGTCTAGACTACATGCCTCTGTCGCCAGAGGCATGTAGATTAGGCTACCCGACAGAGTAAAATGAAGCGGCGATTTAAATAATCGCCGCTTCATTTAAATTTACATCGCTGCCGCTTTGAGCCGACAAACAGCTGATCAGCTGTTTGTCGGCTCAGCGCGATAGTCTGGACGCTCCCCTGCCGACATCAAAGGGAGCTGTCGACAACCCAGGTATGCCTCATCCCCTGTTTGTCGGCTCAAAGCGGCAGCCATGTAAATTTAAATGAAGCGGCGATTATTTAAATCGCCGCTTCATTTTACTCTGTCGGGTAGCCTAATCTACATGCCTCTGGCGACAGAGGCATGTAGTCTAGACGTACCCACAAATAGCCACTGCATTCCAAAACAAATCTAGTTGAACAATGCAACTATTTATTGATGTAGTTTAGATATCCTATGTGCTATAGTTATAATTGGTTGACAAGTGTGTTTAAACAGAGTGGTATTGTTAGCTGATTGTAATTGGTTTGAAGATTGATTAAGTATAGCCATAAACTACTTGAGTTAGATGTGGCACAAGTTCTTCCTTCTATTTTTGGTACTTAGTTAAGGAAATATAAACTATTTGTGTTAAGAGTTTTTCATGCATTCAAACCCCAATTAAAAAGTAGCCTATTTCTAGAAGAACAATAAAGTAGAGATTTAGGATACATTTCCCACTCTTTGGGAAAGAGCTTTGTGTGAGCTGGAAATTTTGTCTCTGTCACCAAAACAAAAAAAATTGCGAAGTGCAAACGTGTAAAAGCCAACAAAAGGGGGAGGGGGAGGGGGAGGGGGAGGGAGCGGGGCAGCCAAAAATTTTTTTGCTTGGAGCAGCAAAAAACCTAGAGCCGGCCCTGCCCGCCACATCCTGAATGCCCCAAGAGCTGTAGTGGCCAGAACTTTATTGCACCTGCACTGCCACCTGCCTGCTTACAATCATCTGTGCTAGGCTTTGCAGCCATCCTGAACTGGGCAGGACAGTCCTAAAATGAAGAGTTCAAGTCTTGGTCCAGGCCTAAATGACTCCGAGATTTCCTGAGGTGCCACTCCATGCTTGCCTGAGGCTGGGGGTGGTGCCCACCTATTCCCAGTAGAAGGAGCTGCCCTAGGCTCTGGACAGCCTACTCTCCTCAGCCATGAGGCTCCACTCCCAAGCTAGACAAGAAGCTGGAGCCAGGCAGTAGTGCAAGCCACCTAGGGAGCCCCAATTCCCACCTGCCCTGGGCAGTGCACCCCGTGGAGTGAGGACATGGGCCAGGACTGCCTTCCAGCCTTCCACTCAGGGCAAGTCCAAGGTTCATCGTCAGCCAACACAACCATCATACTTCACTGAGGCCTGAAATCAGACTGACCAGGGTCAAGGTGAACTGAGGTATCACCAGAGATGCTTCGCCACAATCTTCTCAATCTCCTTTGCCATGGTAGGTCAAGATGTATGAGTTAATGAAAGGAAGAAAGGAGAGTCCAGGGTTAGGATGCTAGCCTGCATCTCAGGCAACTTTGCTTCCATCTCCAGACCCCCCATTCACATCCCTCTACATGTGACCTTGGATAAATCACTTGGTCTTTCAGTGCCTCGATTCTCCACCTCTGAAAGGAGGCATTAGGAGGATAACTACTTTAAAGAAGGGCTCAGATAGTACAGTGATGGGGCCCTACAAGTATCAGAGATAGAATGCAGTATGCCCTAGGCCAGGTCTATACTAGGAGGCAATGTTGAACTAAGGTATGCAACTTCAGCTATGTGAATAATTCGAGTTAAAGGGGCATCTCCACTGCGGGGGGTTGACGGGAGCGTGATCAGCAGTTGATTTAGTGGGTCTTTACTAGACCTGCTAAATCAACCCCTGTGAGTTCGATCACTGTAGTGCCTGTTTCCTGATACATGTAGACAAGGCCTTAGCTGAGATGGCACTGTTTCTGCTGCTTTTGCATTCCCCTGTAGCTTATGTAGTAAAGGTAGGACTAGTAAATCCAAGCAGCTTCTAAAGGTCTGATCTGACCAGGTGCAGAGTTTTCCCCAGATTCCCTCAACCTCAGTGGGAGCTGAGGAGGCTCAGTCCAGATCACCTCCTTTCGGTATATTATACCTGAGCAGTCAAAGTTAGCTAGCAGCATCTAATGAGCCTCTTTCATTCAGAGCCAAATCTCATTATTATTATTATTATAAGGCTTCCAGGGTATTGCCAGCTAATTTACAAATAGAGAAATTAAACCATCTGTTATTCCTCAGTTTCCATGACATCTAAATCCAATTCCTATTTAATCTGACAGTGTGGCAATGATGAAGCAATAAGACACGACAAGTGATGTATTTTTTGATGGGCTGGGGGAAGGCCTTGGGTGGACCATGAGATGAGACGTCATTTCTCCACTCACCCAAGACTTGCACTAAGACGCCGCCTGTCACTTCTCTGACCAGGGGTGCCCAAGTGGGGTTATGATAAGGTGTGGGGAGGAGACACCTTGTCTTCACTTGACAGGTGTTCCCAACTTGGCGTGACCGATTCAGTGCCAAAGCTCCATCTTGTGACCAGACGCCCGGCTCACACTCACCTCCCACACGCTATTTCTTCACTTACCCAGTGTTCCTCATCAGCCACCCAAAGTCGTGAACTCCACATATGTCTCCCAAACTGCTGAAATTCAAGCATGTGTGGTGAGTGGGAGGCTGCTGGCAGGCGTAAGAAAAACCACGATCATCTGAGGCTGGATCCCACAGCTCCGAGAGCACTGGGGACTTTATGGAAATCAGGCACCCATTCGATTTTTCACCAGCTCTGCTGGCTTAGCTGGAGAGTCAAAGTGCCAATCACCTGAACGTTTAGGAACATGTGTGTGTTGTACATGTACACAGTCCACGCACACGCAGACGCCCAATTCTCACGTGAAGTCTTCACAACACTGATTCCCTGCTCGGTGCCTTTCTGCTTCTATGACAGCAATCATTGTAGGGTCTGGGCATCTTTGTCCATTCTCTGCTGCAAGGAAGTAGTGTTAGCCCCAACTTGCAGACAGGGAAGAGCAAGACCTGGTCTTGGGCACACAGCAAGCCCGAGCCCTGCACGGAAGCAAGTTCTCTCACATCCCCATCCAGTTCCTCAACCCCAGGACTACCCTTCTGCCTCTTTTCCATTTAGGGAAGAGGATACAATCTAAGTAGGCAGAAATTAACCAGGCTGAGATGGAGGGAGCATCCCATGAACAGAAGGCAGAAAGGAGAGCAGGAGACGACCAAGTGTTTGAGCTGGGAGGGCAAAAGGCAGTGCAATGAGAGACAAGGGCAAGCAGGAGCAAAATCGTGCAGGGCCTGGAAGGCACGGACAAGTTGCTTCAAAGCAATGACGTAGACAGCAGAGGGAGAGAGGCAAGGACACTCAGAGGAAGGAAAGTCACCCATAGAAGTGTTGCAGCAATCGGTGCCCAGACTCCTAGGATCTCCGGCTGACTTTTGCCACAGACGTGCGCAAATTACGTTAACCTCTCTATGCCTTAGTCCACACTTCCTTCAACCCCTGAAAGACCATCTCTACCTACCTTGCAGGGTGACGCTTCCTCATCGCACAGCAATTGAGATCCTGGGATTCCAGGCACTGTAGCTAAGAGTGAGCACAACAGGGCACACTGAGAAAGTGTGTGGCAGCCCGAGTGTGAGGCGTAGCTGGACATCTCTGGGAAGGCGCTGAGCACCTTTGTGTCCCAACAACTGACTTGCCATATGGGTCTGATTAACCAGGAGGTTGGCAATCTTGTCTGTAGCATAGTCCAGCAAGACAGGGATGCCAAGCATGAATACCACCATGCTGGCAAGGACTACACCTTCCTGCAACACACCAGGTAGTTAAAAGATGTAATAGTACCTGAACACTGGGACACAATTTCAGGAATCATGTGTTTTAGGTGAGCTTGCGCTTCGTTGCATGGATGGGTTGCCACACAGGGAGCTTTTAGGCTTGTGTGTGTGGAACTGTAGATCAAGGCAGATCTCTCCAGCTCGACAGTGAATACAAGTAATTATCTTTCTAATGTGCCTCCAGATGCTGGCTCCCAATGGTCTGGCTAGTGTGGCTTGTAAAAGGTGTGAGGTTCCTGTATGTGATCTGTAAGGGCAGATGTGAAAAACAGTGTGGTGTTTAAATAATGCAAAGGAGAGAGCCCCATGGCTCCTTTTTGAGCTCCCCCAGCACAACTTTACTCTAGGGCTACATCTTCCCTTTTTGTGAAAAAACCCATTGTGCAAAAAGAAACGGCCGAAAATATGTTAATGAGATTGTGACTTATGCTAATGAGTCTGTCATTAGCATATTTTCTGCCAGGAGAACTTGCCGGGAAGACAAAGCCTAGGTGAGCATAAGGAATGTACCTCAGGATGGTTTTCGTGAATTTTACCTTTCAGGACTCCAATGCATTATAGAACAGGACCATGTGACAGACCCTTTTTGAGTGGTCTGTGATTCTTCTCAATAGCAAGGATGATTTCTGTATCCTGACAAAATCCGAGGGTTTCCTTTCCTCTCAAACCGATTGACTAGGAATCTACAACAAGCACAGCAGCAGAGGATGCAAAGACGACAGCTTGTCAGCCATCAGCATCACTCTTAGCTGGTGAGAATGAAGCAGTTCTTTCAGCCAGCTCCATGAAAGCCACTAGGTCTGTGACGCTGATGGGGGCAGACTGCTGACATGATGGGATAGTGGTCGTAAAGCTCTTTGATTGGCACATGAAGGCTTGTGTAGTTCTTGCGTACGTTCTTCGGGATGTGGGGAGATGGTTATCCCCATTCACAGATCTGACACGTACATTCAAGCACACAGTTGGCCAAACTCAACACACTTGGCCCCCATGCTTCTCTGTTGCTTTTTATTGTTAGTGGCTTCAGTTCAGCAAGGCACGTAAGCATGTGATAAGTCCCAGTCAACTTCAGTGAGACTACTTGCATGCTGAAAGAGAAGCATGTGCTTAAATAACTTGCTTACTCAGCCTCAATCCTCCCTTGAAAACGAGCCGCTCAGTGGACCGTGGGAGTAAGCAAACAGATCCAAGAGCCTCAACAGCTCCCACAGAAGCCAAGGGGAAGACTTGTCTAGGAGCTGCACTGGGGTGAGTCCAGGCCATGGTCCCTGGACAATCGGCCTTTTACACATGATTTCAGACTTTCCCATCACTTTTAAAACTGGGCTGGTAGAATGATGACTGATGGGAGGTTTCTGTAAATAACGCTCACACACCTTGAAATTAATGCTTTTAGGACCTGCACAGCAGAGCGGAAGCTAGGCAGATTGCGTGTGTCCTTCACCTAGCCTTTGAGGAAGGATTTGTACACCTTCACTGAACACACACTTGCATTCACGTGCTACTATGACAATCTACATCCCTTGATTTACTCTTGGCTTTAAGTTGCTTAAATGAAAGCGACTCATTGCGTAACAAAGATGGTTTCTTTCGTCCTCTTCGGCCCCATTATCCTTTACCAGCATCAGGCAACTATACATCAGCCGCTGATAGGTCCCAACACAGAGGATTTGGAGAGAATTAAAAAGAAATCGGAGAATCTATGGATTGAAAGACTGGATGACCAGGGGTTTAAAACAGTTCCCATGTATTTTTCAAGCGGCACTTATTTTGACAAATGTGAACAGAGGCACTGACTTCGTGGGTGCTCTGGGGCTATAGTACCCCTGGGGAAAAATTAGTGAGTGTTCTAGGATCCCCCCCTCTTCCCTCCCTCAGTGCCTCTTACATGCCAGCAAGCCTGCATTTATCAACTCCTCCCCTTTCCTCCCACTGCTTCCTGAGCTCTGTGAATAGCTGATTCACAGCATTCAAGCTGCATGAGGGAGGAGGAGAATTGGGGATGGGGTGCACTTGGGGGGAGGAAACAGGGGTTGGAGGAGGAGCAAGGGCAAGAAGAGGTGGGACAGGGGCAGGTGTTTGAGGAAAAGGATAGAGTAGCGGCGGGACCTGGAGCAGTAGGGAAGGGGAGCAGGGAAAGCACTCCCTGACAAGAAGAGAGGTTGGCACCTATGAATGTGGATGCACCTTTGTGTCTAGATTGTTTCAATCAAAAAAGTAAATTATTTCCCCTAATGCACTGGAAAAAAGAATCTAAGCTGTAAAAACATCAAACTGATTTAATCAATTTATAAACATTGTATCGGTAAAAACAGTGCTATTCTAAATGCTCTCGGTACATTGGAAGTCTACCCAAACGTTAACCAGATTGAAAATTAAAGTCTGAAAACTGACAAAACAGCAAAGGCACGAGTCATAACCTGGCTCCTTACTAAAGCCCCAACCCTGAAAACACTTACGCCCATGGAACACTTTATCACATAAGTAGTTCCGTTGATTTCCAGGAGATTACTGGTGGCCTTGATTCACAATAGCACTTAAGCATGTGCTTAAGTCCATCCCTATCCAAGACCACACTAAGCACTTGAAGTCCCATCCACTGGGGATCTGATGGAATTTAAGTACATGCTTAATGACTGCTCTGAAGAGGGCTGCTTTCCTGACAATGAGCATATGTGTTTGCAGGCAGCTCAGCTTTTAAACCTTTCATCTGGACTGAACAGGTCATTTTCTATTTATACACAATGAATATCAAGCTCTAATTTAACAGTTTTTTGTTGTTGTTTTTTAATGCTTAAATATGCCTAAAACAAATCTATTACATAAATATATAAATTATTCTTTAAAATGAGAAACAGACGCCTTAAGAGACAGAATATAAAAACTTAGAGATAAATATAACCGTATTTACAAATTCTGGAGTATACAAAATGATGCCCTGGTTTTAAAACTAAGCAAATTATCCAGGGGATATGGAGACAGTATGTACATTACATTTCTTATCTGGAGCAGGAGGACAGAATTAGTTCTGATACTGCATCAGGACTGGCAAACACAGGCCCATATAGCTGTGCAGGGGTCCCACAGATTTCAGTGCACTCATGGATCTTTGCTATTGGTTCCAGATTCAGACTGTGGGGGTCATACTGTGGAATATTTTGTAAATAATGCTTCAAGGGTCATTACAAATGCATTGTAACAAGGTTGAAAGTCAGTGCGCATTACATTTAGCACAAACTTTAAACTCAAATATAATATACAAAAACACTTGTAGGACTTTTCTGATGCTGTTAAATCAACAAGAGTAGAAACCAAACATTCTAACACAGGTTTTTCAATAATCTTGTGGGTTTTTTTACACCAGTAATGGACTTTCACCTTCTGTTGTCCAAACTTCATTTAGAAATGGACTGATATTCACCTCCTGGTAGCTCTCAGTCCTCCAAGACCAATGTGTATAACACTGACTTTTTCACGAATGACGAGTTCCCCAAATAAGATATGCTGCAAAATTAATCAAGCTTGAAATAATAGATACCATCGTCTGTGAAATAAAAGACTTGGGTCAAATCTTCAATTGGGGGAATCAGCAGAGCACCACTGACTTCTACAGAGCTATGACAGTTTATGCCAGCAAAGGCTCTGACCCTTTGTTTAAAGAATTTGCCTTTCTGATGTCAAAAGTTTTCACCTTCATATTGGATGGAGGGTCTAACATGAATGGTTTTGGATGTGATTTGCCAAAAGCCCTAAATGAAAGTTTTCATCTGATGAAATGGGTTTTACCCACAAAAGCTCGTGATCCTATATCTTTCTTAGTCTCTAAGGTACCTCAGGATAACTCGTTGTTTTTAAAGTTACAGACTAACAGAGCTACCCTTCTGAGACTTGGCTCCCACAGAAAATCAATGGGAACCTCACTCAGTTATAGACCTTTAAAAATCCCCTGAGGTATAGCTGTCAAGGATGTGATTGATCATCCTATTGATCACTGTGGCCTGCTTAGAAACAATGCCGAGCAATGGTGGTCCATCAGCGTGAAAGTCAAATCAAGATGCAATTTTACTTTTCCAATGAATACCAATATTTAGAAATGTACATGTCTCGTTCATGCCAATAAATCTACAGTAAAACGATACAAAACACACAAGCTTGTGCCATCTGCCAAGAAACATGTTTTTGCTACTGGTGATTCTCTGATACCAAACCCTCTCTAAGCCCAATCCTGGGTCTATTCCACATCCAAAGCTACTACTTGCTGGGTGTGCGGAATGGCTGGAGGATCAGGATGTTAGATGTACTTCAGATATGCAGGGTAAGCAACATTAAAAAAAAAAACCAAGAAACACGCGCACTCTCTAGGCAATGATTAACACCACGTATGATCATATAAATAGAGGACTGTCCTGAAAGAGTAGCCTAAAAATGACCGAGTCAGGACTCAGCAGCTGCTTGCTCTTAATCCCAAGTAGATAATGGGGTTAACTGCCATTCAACATGGGGAAGAGGACATTTGATCGTAATCGGGACATTTGAGCAGGGCAGGATAGTTACTGTTCATCTGAAGAGACGTATCACTGGAAATATCGGAAGGACTGCGTCCACGCACCCAGGCATCTGGGTGCAGGAACTGCCCGGAGTAATCAGAGCAGTTGCTAAGACGGGGACGGTAGAAGCCAGGGTGGGGCCTGTAGATCTCCTCGGCTGTGTATCGTTTCATGAACAGGTAGACTGACATCACACCGGCACTCTGAAGGGGAGAAAATGAAACAAACACTATTCACAGGAAAGGGAACTGGATGGACATTTAGTTCTAAAAAGAGCTGGTGGCATTGCCATGGACACACACAGCTGCGCGGTTATGAAAGCAGCATGGCCAAGTGGGTAGGGTATCACACTTGGGTACCTGGAGACCTAGTTTCTTTCCCTTGCTCTACTAATAAGACCTGCGCTAAAGGGTGATCATTCCACTGCTTTCAGGAAGAGTATCATGCCACACCCAGTGACTACACACTTGTGAGGTCATAATGCATAAGGGAGACACCCCACCTCCACCGGCATGGCCTGTCATTGCTCAGCACATGCAAGGTCACACTGCATGGGGGATGCCATCTCTCCCACTGGCATGGCCTCTCACGCACCGGTCATGCTGCACAAGGAGTGCCACCCTGCCCCTGCCAGGCTTTTAATAATTGAGTTCACAGTCTAATACCAGACAAATCCACACCCGGGTCTGCCAGGATTAGACGGGAACATACCACCCAGAAAGAGGGCAAACCAGCTCAAAACTGGACAAATGGCTTCTGATTTAGGGAAGTCACTTCTGCCTCGGCTTCCCCATCTCAATCACAGAGATAACAATACAACTGTCACCCAAGCAGGCCTGCTTCTCTTGAGTCAACCTACTGTTGACCACTGGCATGGAGGGTTTGGCCTGGCTGGCAGGAGACACAGGCTCAATTGATGGCCCCTGGATCATACCATTTGTCTGCCAGTCCATAAATGTCTATTAACAATTTGGGGCTCTTACAGAGTCTTGCCCTTTCAAACTCCTCCTTAATCCCCCTTTTCACAACGACCAATTCCTGATAGGCCGGCCCAACCCCCAATATTTTAACTCCCGAGAACAGAAAACGTTGACTAAGGTTATGTCGACACTACCCTCCTGTTTGGACTGCAGGAGGAGTTCCCATCTTTCCTGACCAGACAAACTGGAAGCCATTGCTATGAATGGCGTCAGGCCAGGAACAATGGCAACCTTATCTACAGGGGCATGAATGGCAGTGAGCACAAAAGTGCTGCACTGTAACACCCCTGTGTGGACACCACGGACCTGAATAAAAGGTTCCTACTTTGCACGAATGGAGTCCCGTTTGAAGAGGACTATGTTAACATGGACTAGGAGCCGTTCAATTAATATCCACCCCAGCAAGTCACCACACAGCCCTTTAGTGCACTTTGCTTTCATATCTCTGTAGTTTGAGCTGTGAGACGCTGTAAGCACGCCTTTATAGGCGCTCCAGAGAGTTCACGACACACAAGTACCTCTGTGAGAAGAAAAGAGATAGCAGAGAAAGCAAATGACCATCCATATTTATAACTGAAGTAAGTCTCTGAATCCTTGGTCTGGTTCAGCATCTCGTCGTTAATGCTGGATATGTACAACACCAGCCCCACAACCAGAGATAAACCTGGGAAGGGAGAATGAGAGAAGGAAAATGTTCTTCAATACAGACACAAAGCAACTCCCAGCAGTTCTTCCTTTAAGAGAAAATTTGTACCTAACATTTAAAATATGGAGGTTGCCTTTCCAAGAATTGGAGAACTGGGCATCTCACCCACTGAATGGATCAATACACTGAGGTAATTTCTGTCAAACGATTATACTTGTAAGCCAGATTCTTCTGAACTACAAGTGATCTGTGTATGAAAATGCATTAAAACACCACTGTCACAGCTGCTTGTTTTACATTGCTCCATTGATATGAATAATACACTCACTTGTCTCATGTAGAAAGATCCCAGCTGACTATTCTGAAGTTTCAAACATCCTCTGTGACTGACTTAACCTAAGAAATATGGGGCTTGGGGTTTTTTTGTTTTTTTTTTTAAGAGGCCAATCTTATGGGAGTGATAAATTGTGCATGCAAACTCCCACGTTTCATTATGCCATGGAGTCCCAAATGAGGCTATTCAAAGGCTACCATTTATATATAGGCAGTCCCCGGGTTACGTGCAAGATAGGGACTGTAGGTTTGTTCTTAAGTTGAATCTGTATGTAAGTCGGAACTGGTGTCAGCCGCTGCTGAAACTGATCAGTTTCAACAGCGGCTGAATCTGGACGCCAGTTCTGATTTACATACGGATTCAACTTAAGAAACCCAGGCGTCCCCAATTCAACTGCTGCTGAAACTGATCAGCGGCTGATTCCAGGAAGCCCAGGGCAGAGCAACTCTGCCTCGGGCTTCCTGTAGTCAGCCCCTGGTCAGTTTCAGCAGCGGATGACTTGGGGACACCTGGGGCAGAGCAGCTGGGGTGCTGCTGGGTTGCTCCAGTAGCACCGCTCCTCGGCGCTACTGGAGCAACCCAGCAGCACCCCAGCTGCTCTGCCCCAGGCGTCCTGATTCAGCCACTGCTGAAACTGTCCAGCAGTGGCTGAATCAGAACGCCTGGGGCAGAGCAGCTGGGGTGCTGCTGGGTTGGTACAGTAGCGCCGAGGAGCCGCACTGCGGGACCAACCCGGCAGCACCCCAGCTGCTCTACCCCAGGCGTAGGCAAGAAAAGCCTGGTCTGCTGGGGAGGGGAGGGGAGGGGAGGGAGGGCACTAGCTGCACCCGTCCCCCCAGCAGACCAGGGAGACGCGGGTGGTGGGACCGCCTGCGTCCTCCACGGCTTTGCTCTGTCTCCCTGGTCTGCTGACCAGGGAGACGGGGAGCAAAGCCGCGGAGCACGCCCGCAGCGGGACAGCCCAGGCGCGCCCGGGCTGTCCCGCTGCGGGTGTGCTCCAAGGCTTTGCTCCGCGTTTCCCTGGTCAGCTTGGGGGGGCTCCCCCCCAGCAGACCAGGAAGACATGGAGCAGCTTTTCTCGCCCCGGAGGACGGGGGCGGCGGGACTGCAGCGCATCTGGGCATCCCACCGCTCCAGTCCTCCAGGGCAAGAAAAGTCCCGTTCGTAACTGCGGATCCGACATAAGTCGGATCCGCATAACTTGGGGACTGCCTGTACTATGCTGAACAGACTCGGAGAGCTCCCTAAGTTACTGAAACCATAACATGAAAAGCGTTCTTGGAGAATGCCAAAAATTACAAAAAAGAAGATCTTCACACCACAGCCTTCTTTCACATGCCTCAAGAATCAGAATTCAAAAAGGAAAGAAAGAATTATAGGAAATAGTTTTAGGCTCAAGTATTTTTTTCACCATTATTTCTAGATGTATCCTATGAAATGTAAATATCAATATTGATTTTCTTTGGCTCAACAGGTCTGGAATTCCTGAGGGGGAGGTGAATAGACTGCAGAGCATCATACTACAGATCAAATGAAACAATCATTCTTAAAGCTCATTGGGAATTTTTCACATAAAGCTCTCGATGAAAGTCCAAACATTTTTGAAGAAAAAGGCAATTTCCATTTTGCTCAAAAGCTAGTTTTTCACCTTTAAAATTGGTTTGATGACAAATTTTTGAGTGGGTCTAGCCATAACACTGATTTGAGTGGGGAGTTCTGCTTAAAAATATTAACACACAATACAGACTACAGTAAAGGCTTAACACAGCTTTACAGATCTGTAGGTTTATTACATGGCTATTATTCCTCATCTCCAAATACAATGGCTTTTAGATAAAACAAAGATGAGGCAGCAAATACAATGTTACAGGCATGCCAATAAAACTCACCAGATAAAATGAAGAAGATTCCCGATACGAAGGCCAGGATGGTTCTGTGAGGCCGAATGTGTCCAATATTGCTCAGGATAAACCCAATGAACATGAAAAAGAGGCTGACCAAAGGGAAAGGAGTAGCAGAACGAATCATCTCTGGTTGTAAAATGGGGAGGAAAAATTAGAACAGGTTTAGTACCTCCCTGCGTAACACCAGAAACAGGCTAGATTACACACCACAGGTCTGCTACGTCTTCAATTTGTACTATTCTATAGATCCGTTTTCCCTTTCCTGTTCCCTCTCTGAGTTTTGAGTGTGCTGGTGTTCACCCCCAAACTCACACACCAAATCTACTTTCCTAAGTAGTTGACCAAAGGTGCAATTATGCCCACTGAAAACATCTCTTAATGTTTGTATTCCTAGTGATTTTCCCGCCTGAAAAATTACAAATATACATCCAATATTTTTGTGTGGTCTCATGGCAAGACTTTTCACTAAGCACTTGTATTTACGATCTCAAAAATGTACCAAGCATGGTTAAGGTTTGCCGACAGAAGTGGCAAAAACTAAACATAAGAATTTAAAGTGAGAGCTATGACATTCCATCCTTAACTCATCCCACTCCGCAGGGGGTCTCAATCAGCAAGCAATCTGTATGTGCTGTAAGACCTTCTGTCACAGATTATTCATCACCTGCACGGAGAGAATATAAAATAAGCTGTTCCAAAAAATCCCACAGGCCTTGACCACTCCAACAACAGGAATCTGTGTCAGAGGCCAGCCTCCCTTGTAGGAACTGTGAGCCTCCTACCATTGGGGGTGACACGATCAGACACCCTGAGCATGTTTGGCATTTCACCATAAGTAAAACGCAGAGTTGTACAGAAACACCTGGTCGTACATTCCCACCAGCAGGGAATGAAAAGCCTTGCTTTGGGCATGTCTAGATTTGCTTTCACTTTCGAAATAAGATAGGCAAATTCAGTGTGAATTGGCATATCGTCTTCCAATCACTTTTTCAAAAGAGGGTCGTTCGAAAAAGAAAGTAGTCTAGACATGGTTCTTTCAGGAAAAAAAAAACTTTTTTCGAAAGAGCTATGTAAACCTAATTTTTTTTTAGGAAGAATGGTTCTTTTGAAAAAGGGTTTTTTACCTCGAGAGAACCGGGTCTAGACTTTCTTTTTCGAAAGAACCTCTTTTGAAAAAGCGATCAGAAGAAGATATGCAAATTCACACCAAATTTGCATATCTTCTTTCGAAAGAGAAAGCAAGTCCAGACATGCCCTTTGTGTCTTGAGTTCTTAAGTAATTTCCCGGCGACCCTTTAGTATTTTAGCAGACTGCAAAGAATAAGCGATACAACAGAAAAGTAAATAAACCACTTACTTAGAACATTGACTGTCGATTCAGATGTCAGTTGGACGTTCATGGGCATGACATACTCTATAGTAAAACACCGGCCACGCTCCTCACCTGCAGGGAGGAGAGTCTGAGTCATGGTTGCAATATAATGAAAATGTTTTACTTTAATAGAAGGGCTTTTTAAATTAAGTGCGTGCAGAAGAAACTTGCTTTTTGGGGTGGGGGGAAGGGGCTCTTTAGGTCATAAGTGTTATCATGTGGTGCTGAAGAAGGATGCCTACTAGCTACCATATCCTTGAGGGATTTGCTCTTTGGCTTTTTAAAATGTCACTGACCAAAGAGTGATAGAAATGTAGCCGTGTTAGTCTGGGGTAGTTGAAGCAAAATGCAGGACAATTTTATTACTGACCAAAGAGTAATAGCTACAGGAGTGGTATGAGCTGGTCTCGTGTGTCAAACACATCACTCAACAAATACAGCTCTCTCCCTCTGTTGGTCATTCTGATTATTTATTGGAGGGCAGCGTAAATGGGAAAAGAACAAAGCCCAAGGTATGGGAAGCACCTGGATAAGATTACGGGGGTGGGTGGACTCTGGGAGACCCTTTATGATATCGTTGATCCCAATATTATAAAACTGCTAGGATTCTGACCAGATATGCCATGTAAGACACCTGGGAAAATGCTAGGATTTGCGCAATATGATAATCTTGTGTATATGGATCACTTTTGTATTATAAGTTACAGATGTGCAGAGTAGATCTGTATTTCAAATTTGTGCTCTGCATCTGTGTGATATCCCCCAGGCGCACTGACAACAGCACATTGAACAGTGGGTTCAGTGCTGTCCAATGAACCCACTGAAAGCAACTATGGGATATGACTGACGAGTCAGCAAGGCATGTGATATGCTTATGGACAGAACTCTCCGGTTTTTCCATGCCCATGTGCTGTGAAGTTTGTGTTTGGGACACAGGAAGTACAAGCCTCCTTGTACAAAGGAATATACAGGGCAGCTCCATTTTCTCCATTTTGTCTTTAACTCCTGATTCTTAGCTCTGGAGTAACTATCTACAAATGAAGCCCTAAACAAAGGGCTGAAGGACCCATCCTAGCTATGCAGCAAAGAGGGTGGTGTGATTTTTTCTTCTTCTTCTTAACCATTGTGTGGGATAAAATCACTGTGACTGGTTGAAGAGTTCAGCTTCAGTGTTAACCAGCAATTTTGGGAGTGTCCGCTCTCCCTTTTGAAGCCTGCCCTGATCTGGGTGGGCGTTTCCAGTGAGAGCTGCCCTCAGCATCCTGTGTTGCAGGGTGAAAACGAAGAGGACACGTGGATGGAGCATGACAGTGCGTTTTCCAACAAACTGCATGTATCAGCTGTTCCTGAATAGGAGAAAACTCTGAAAGCTAATTGGCAAGAGGGGTGGGATTTTGACAGGCCATGCAATTCTAAGATAGCTAGAGAGGGCTTGGCTTAGGATGCCTTCTGAGGAGGCAGACAAAGGTTTAGCATTTGATACAAAATACATGAATAATTAACATGCATGGCCTGGTGGGTAAAAATCATGCAGAATTGTGACTGGAGACATCTGCTACTAGCATGGTCCCCTTAGGAAAATGATTTGGATTAATCTGGCCAGACACCGTTTGGAACCCACAGTACGAGCCTCCCAAAATTTACACCGGTGATGATTGTTCTTCGCCTCTACAAAGCACTTGACACCTCTGCCTCACAAACCATTTTATAAGCAAAAAGAGCAGGAGTGTGACCTCACAACAGCACACCAGGGAGAACTTTCAGCTCTCTCATGCAGGCAACTTCCATCCCTGGTCACTGCACTGAGGAGAGGGGAAAGCAACCTCAATGGGGCTTCTGCTCCCCTCTTCACAGGCAGGCAGAAAGTGGGTGGAAGGGAGCAAGGAATAGAGCCTCGGTTTAGCCCCTTTCATTTTGCATCCCATAGTCAGTTCCTTCTCTACAGAAGTAGGGAGAATTGTGACTAAAAGTAATTCCTTCCCTGCTGTGTGTAGTAAGATGAGGGCCTCAAACATAAGCCCATGTTATCACAGGCCTAGTGTGAAACTGGAGGCGTAGTCAACAATGGTCAAGACTCTTTTGATATAAAGCAAAGCTAAGCTGTGAGGAAGAGGCAGGCCCCTGCTTACAGAACTTGGCAGGAACAGGGTTGTTAGGGTGTGTCCTCACAGCAAAGTTATTTTGGAATAACGGCCATTGTTCTGAAATAACAATGCGAGTGTCTACACAGCTATTCCAGTATTTCGAAATAATGGACGGCTTATTCTGACTTCTGCAAAACTCATTCTATGAAGAATAACACCAGTTCCGAAATAGCTATTTTGAAACAAGGTGTGTGTAGACACGCCACTGCTGCTATTTCGAAAAAGCCCCTCACCAGGGCCATTCTAAGTTATTCCTCCTGGGGCTCTAAATCCAGACAGCACGTCTACATTAGGGAAGCCTGCCTTGGACTAATTTTGAGGCTTCCCTGAAGTGTAGACGTGCTATTTCAAAATAAGCTATTTAGAATAACTATTCTGGAATAGCTTATTTCAAAATAACTGTGCAGCGTAGAAGTAGCCTTAGTGTAAAACTCTAACTGGCAATAAGCACAGATGTAGAACAGTAATTGATACTAAGTACTGGCTGTAAACCAGTAATTGGTACTGGGCATAGGTTGAAAACACATTCCAGAAGGATGGTAAGAACATCTAGTTAAAAAGGACTTTGGTACCCACACACTCCCCACAGATAACAGGGACATACCAACCCAGGTTCAGGAACATAAGAACATAAGAACGGCTGTACTGGGTCAGACCAAAGGTCCTTCTAGCCCAGTATCCTGTCTATCGACAGTGGCCAGCACCAGGTGCCCCAGAGAGGGTTGACCAAAGACAATGATCAAGCAATTTGTCTCCTGCCATCTCTCTCCAGCCTCTGAAAAACAGAGGCCAAGAACACCATTTTATCCCCTGGCTAATACCCTTTTATGGACCTAACCTCCAGGAAAGGGTCTAAAACGACAGCATGATAGAGATGTTCTAATTGAATCAGGGTGATGGGAGGTACCTAAGTAACGTCGGGAGGTACCTAAGTAACGTCAGAAGGTGGCAACCTGACATGCCAGGAGTGGGGTGTAACTTGTTTGTACCCGTATTTAAAGTTGTGTCTTGAAGGGGTGTTCTTTGTCCAGTGTAGAGGGCAGTGGCAAATTCCATATTACTGACTGGGTTGTGTCCATTGCTAGGGGGAACCTACGCGTGGTGGTTTGGTAGAGTCTACTGAAAACCATTACCGTACTTCATTTGACAACAAACCTGACCGGGCAACTTGGATCCTTATCTGATTTTGTGGCCTTTGGGGGGCTGTCTCAGAATCTGCCGTGTTGACTTTGTGCAAAGTCAACACAACACACGAGAGGAGCACACACGTGCACAGCTGAACAGTTATCATTAACGGAGAAGGAGACCTGTCAGGACACCATCCCGGTGACTCCTGACTACCACACCGTGCTCCTGAGAAGCACAGCTCTGGATCAACCATTCAGGACAGACTGTAAAGGAACTACACCCCCCCCCCACCCACACACACACATTTCCTCTCCATGCAAGTGGGGGAAACAGAGGCACAGAAGCCATTAAGCGGCTTGCCCAAGGTTGGGCAGGTCATATGCAGTAAAGACAGGAATGGCTACTAAAATCCCTGGCTCCCAGTTCTTTGTCCAAAGCACCGTACCTGCCAAAAAGCAGACTCTCCAGAGGCCAGAGTGCAGCGACATTTTGATTTCGGTGGTCTGATTCTGGGGCAGGATGATTCCTTCCTCCAGGTAGAGCCAGTAGTCGGTGCTCACCGCAATTCCCAAAAGCCCCAAGCCGCAGACAGCAAACACGCTGCTGAGCAGAGTCAAAGCCTTCCTGCCGCACGCGCTCATTCCAAAAAGCATCAGGGTTCGCAACGGCAATAAGGAATAGCTGGAGGGGAGAAAAGACAGCGTGATGAGCAAAGACTGAATTGCACCCAACCTATTTCCAGCTTTGCTTTCTTTAAGATCTGTAAGTGACAAAAGCATTGCCCTCCCCTATCATGCTCATTTAGGTCAAGCTGAAATAAACCCTTAAAAAAAAATCACAAACTCTCCAGACACAGAGAGCATTTGAACCAAATGCTGCCGGATAGTCACATAGCTTTATTCAGTTTTATTCCCCATGGTCTTGCTGAACTCACTGCCACTGGGATGTAGACATCCTACCTTCGGGACACACACTATTCTCACTACAGAGTAGTTGTTTATCAGCGATGTTACTGAATTGCCTACATGTCACAATCAATATTGGGGGCCTCAGCTAATTATCGCCCTTCGGTACTTCCATGAAATGTTCCCTGGAATCTTTTCCATCCATGTGCAGAAGTTTTCCATCCATGTGCAGAATAAATTTCTATATGCTAATGTGCACCACCAGTTAAAAAAAAAACTGGCTGCATTTGAATCTCTCCTGAGAGGCCGCACATGTGCACCGCTTACAGCAGGGGTGTCCAAACTTTTTTCAAAGAGGGCCAGATTTGATGAAGTGAACATGCATGAGGGCCAACAATTTTGCCTGACATTCTTTGAACCATTAAAATTAAATGCAAATTAACTATTTTATGCAAAGTTTATTGCAAACGGCATACTTTTCATTTTGTCACATGGATGACAAATCTAAACAGGTGTTATCTGCCTTTCATATCTGAAGGCCAGATGAAAAAAAAAATCCAGGAAGCTGAAATATATGTCAGGAACATTGTAAAGTACATTACATATTATTGGTAATAAAGGTTGTCTGTCAACTTTTAAGTTCAAAAAATATGAACAGGAACATAACACCAAGTATACATGTTGTGTCCAAATATATTTATAACTGATTTAGACCAACTGACATTAACTGAGATTTTACAATGTATTCATCTCAATACATACGGATTCGTTGGGGGCCATAAAAGATAGATATTGCCAAATTACCTGGGGGGACGTATTAAACCGGTACGCAATTGGCCCGCGGGCCGGACTTTGGACATGCCTGGCTTACAGGGAACACTGCTTCTATGGCATGAGAGCCTCACATTCTTTATCTTCCCAGCTCCCCCATGAGGTCAGACACAGAACCACAGACATAGAGTAAGACACATTCCCTGGATCAGGCATCTTATATTCTGGAGCCCGAATCTTGCAAAGATTTACATGCTCACATCTAGGAGCTGGAATTAATACCATCGAAGTCAATGGGACTCCGCACAGTGTGTAAAGCGAAGCAGCAGTGTAAGTCTTTGCAGGATTGAGGGCTAAACAATACCTGGCATTTATCTAAAGCAGGGGTGGGGAACCTCTAGTCCGGGGGCTGGATGAGGCCCCCGGTTTACCTGGATTAGGCTCCCAAGGTTCAGCACAGGGGAGCCTGCACTGATGCTTCCGCCCCCCTGCCCCTATCCACAGGGCTGGAGCACACAAAATCTACCAGTCTGGACTCTTGTGTGCAAGAGGCAAGTGGAGAGCGTCTTTTTCCTTCTCGGTCAGGGGCTTCTCATTTTGCTCATTGTACGGCCCCCAACTGATTTTTCTGTGGGTCAGCAGCCCCCGACCCAAAAAAGTTCCCCACCTCTGCTCTAAAGGCTTTCATCTGCAAGGATCCCACACACATTGCAAACCCATGCACACTTGAGAACCACAGTGATCTGCACTTAGCAACACACACACACACACACACACACCACCCCCGAGCCATTCTTCTGCGTGAATTATAGACTCGTCACTCCCTTGAGAAACAATTTACCATCAGGAATTGTTGAGTGAATACTCATATTATTAAGAGGTCATTATTTTACTGTGGACCATTCACTAAATGGCAGTCGCTAGAGAAATTAATGAAGTGCATTGTGCAATGCATTAGCCTCACTTTATTTACTTTTTATTGTTTGTTCACTTACTCCCTAATTTGCAGAAATCAGTCACTCTCAGCGGGCCTGCCAGACGATGTTGCAAAGTGGCAAGATGTTACCAAAGGTTGTTCTATTTATTATGGTTTTATCAAAGCCTCTTAAGCAAAACAAACTGTCATGGGATAAGAGGGAAGATCATGAATCAATCATTGGTTGAAACGCAGGAAACAAGCAGTAGGAATACACAGGCCTGCCAACAGGGTGAAAGTAAAGGGAGCCAGTGATCCCCTAGCCCCACCTCCTCTGCCTGAGACTCCACCCCTTTCAGGAGTGCAGAACCACCTTCCCACACACCTTGCCCAGGGGTCCAGCAATTCTGTCGGTCCCTCCTGGGAATATGGTTAATTTTCACAGTGGAGAGGTAAAGAGTGGAGCCTCCCAAGGATCTATACAGGGACCAGGGCTGTTCACCAAAATTGTAAATGATCTGGCAGAAGGGGGTAAATAGCAAGGTGGCAAAGTTTGCCAACTATACAAAATTTCCCAACAGAGTTAAGTCCAAAGCAGTCTGTGAAAAATTACAACAGGGTCTCACGAAACCAGCTGACTGGGCAACAAAAAGGCACATAAAATTCAGTGTTGATAAATGCCCAGGAATGTGCACTGACAAACATAATCCCAACTATCTGTGCAAAACGATGGGGACTAGATTAGTTACCATCAATAAAAAGATCTTGGAGTCATTGTGGATAACTCTCTGAAAACATCTGCTCTTGTAAAGCAGCAGTCCAGAAAAGCGAACAGAATGTGAGGCACCATTAAGGCAGAACATATGAAGGGCAACAAAAATGTTCAAGGGTAAGAACATCTTATAAATGAAGAGAGGGGAAAAAAAAGGGACTGTTCATCTTAGAAAACAGACAACAAAAGAGGCATATGACAGACGTCTATAAAATCACGAACAAGGCTAGTGACAGACTTCACCAGGCCCTGAGCAGGTGGGGGAGGCAGGACGGGCCTGGCTCTGGGCTCCCCGGAAGAGGCGGAAGCTGGGGCTCAAGGGGCAAGGCTAATGCAGTCAGCCCTCAGTGCCGCAGCATATCCCCCCCCCCCCTCCAGTCCTCAGTGCCACCTGGCCTGCACTGTGTGGAACTCTAGAGGGGATTGAAAGGACCCAGGGTCGAGCAGCCTTTTAAATCGCCAGGTCCTGGGGCAATTGACCCCTTTGTTCCCCCTGTTAGCGGCCCTGATTATGGATGGGGTGGAGAAAGTGAACAAGGAGGTGTTATTTACCCATTTACATAATGAAAGGAACAAGGAGGCCACCCAATGAAATGAATAAGCAGCAGGTTTACAACACACACAAGCAAGTACTTCACACAATGCACAGTCAACCCGTGAAAGTCGTTGCCCGTGGCTACCAGGAAGGCCAAAAGTACAACTGGGTTCAAAAAGAATACAGTACAACATGGTCAGAGGCACAATCGCATGCTCTGAGTGCCCCTAAGCCTCTGACTGTCAGATGTTGGGACAGGACCAGAGGGGGTAGATCACCCAACAAATTGTCATTCTCTGTTCATTCCCTCTGAAGCATCTGGCCTGGGCCACTGTCCAAATCCAGGATGCTGGGCTAAATGGACCATTGGTCTGGCCCAATATGGTCATTCTTATGTTCGGAAAAGTTCACTGAACCCTAAAAAGGCACCAATGTCTTTGTGCCAGAGGGCAGAGACCTAACTAAAAGAGAAGAACAGCCCCAGAGCAAATGACAGACTAGAGAAAAATAAGAGGCAATGAAGAAGGTTTTGTGAAAACATTGTAGCGTGGTGGTGGGAATTGGGCAGCAAGATCTGTTCACTGGTTACACAAAAACACAACCTGAGCTGCACAGAAAGACAGAATCACGCAGAATTTCCCAAGTGTGTTTGGTTCTTGGTGAGCACTACAGAAGACAAGAGAAACAAACAAACGAAATTCCCCCTTGAGAAAAACAACAACCAAATTTAACACAGGAGCAGAAGGTAACATCTTCCTTGTCCTACTTTTCAAATTGCACATGCACTGTTCACGCTGTGTGAAGCTTTAGACAATAAAATGGTAGTTGATTGAATCCAAAGAGAACATAGCTTTTAACTAGCATGCACAATACCAGGTTCCAAAGAAGGCACAAAACTCCTAAATGAACACAAAAGAAAATTTCATATCAATTGTTGGAAGAATTTCCAAAACACCGAGGGGATAGTTAATCAAAATTATGGGGCAGCTTGGTCTTGTGCCTCTTCGGGCTGGTCTGCACACTAGCTTGCCCTGAAGTAACTGAACTGGTTTTCATTTCGCACCTTTGGTTATTTTGGGACAAGTCAGTGCGTCGGCAAGCTCAGTTTGGAATAAGCAAAATTAAAGGAGGATATTTTAAGGGCTTAAAAAAAACTTTGTTGAAATGGAGGACCCTACAGGTCTGTTCATGCCCCTGCTTTTTAATATGGATATATGAATATTGATCTAAAATAAAGCACAGTGGGAATCTTCATAGCAGAGGTGACCTGTGCCTGCGGGGATTAGGAAACAGTAAGAGGTAGGACCACTAAATTCAGTAGACAGCTTCCACTTATTGTATCTTAAAGCCACAAAAGGATTTGGTGTGCCAGGAAAATGGGCTGTGCCTGGAATGAGATTGGTTCTCAGAAAACCAAACAGAAAGGAGACAGCATCACCAGGCAGGTGAAAAGGGGTGGCCAGGACTGCCCCAGCCTTGAACCTCCCATCTCCCAGGAATCATTTCGGGAGGATGAGGAGGGTTGAAGCTCCCTTCCCCCAGATCATACAGGGATGTTCCTGGCTGTTTCCCTTTGTCAGAGAGTGAGGGGAAAGTGCATGGTCCATGACCAAAAGTGGTATTTCTGTGAGATGGCTAAGCCCTGCCTGGGCCTGCGTTATATCCAAACAGAGCATCAATATATAGAGAGATAGCGGTAGAATCTCGCAGGGAGATGGTGTCAAAGCTTTTCCTGAGGTACTTTTGAGTCCAGTCCCCAGCCCTTACAGCATGACCCAATACCATAGACCATCCCTGATAGATGTCTATCCAACCTGCTCTTAAATATCTCCCAAGATGGAGATTCCACAACCTCCCTAAGCAACTTATTCCAGTGCGTAACCACTCTGACAGATAGGAAGTTTTTCCTCATGTCCAACCTAAACCTCCCTTGCTGCAGTTTAAGCCCATTGCTTCTTGTCCTTGACGAGACAAGCCTCAGAAGCCAAGGAGAACAATTTTTCTCCCTCCTCCATGGAACACCCTTTTAGATAACTGAAAACTGCTATCATGTCCCCTCTTAGTCTTCTCCTTTCCAAACTAAACACGCCCAATTCTTTCAGTCTTCCTTCATAGGTCATGTTTTCTAGACCTTTAATCATTCTTGTTGCTCTTCTCTGGACCTTTTCCAATTTCTCCACATCTTTCTTGAAGTGTGGTGCCCAGAACTGGACACAATACTCCAATTGAGGCCTGATCAGCGCAGAGTAGAGCAGAAGAATGACTCATGAGATTCCATGGAAAGCCTGCAGTTTCCCCACCCTCCTGCTACGACACTCTCCCAAACCTTTCCTCATAATGTACTGCCAGAACCAAAGCAGCACAGAGTTAGGGTGCATAGGGAGCCGGGTCTCCCCCTGCTTGCATACAGAAGCTGAGCCTGAGTTTGCCTGTTAACCTTGAGCCAGAGTACTGGCAGCCTGTGAACAAGAGTGGTATTATTACAAATTGTTTCCATGTACATCTGCTATGGACTATACTGCCTTTGGGACTCAAGTATGGACTATACTG
The DNA here is from genome assembly GCF_052426305.1 of Pelodiscus sinensis. Lineage (NCBI taxonomy): Eukaryota > Metazoa > Chordata > Testudines > Trionychidae > Pelodiscus > Pelodiscus sinensis. Next base: position 8,960,834 of record NC_143071.1, on the reverse strand, counting down.
CCTTTGGGACTCATGCCCAACTTTAAAACTCACCATGATCAGAGTGTCTGGAGAGATCTGTGTTTGCCTCTAGGGTAACAAGAAAAATGACAAGTTTTGTTCAGAGACGGGCATGTTTGTGAAATGTTACAACCTTTTATCATGGAAAGTACAGTCACTCCATTGTTAATGGTCACTTTTCCAGACCAGACCTTGAAAAGTCAGGTATATTCCCCTGCAAACAAAATCCGTCAATTAAGGGAAAAAACCTCGAAGGACAAGGGAGGATCTGGTCAAAGATGTGTTGCGTCATTCAATGCTTCAAACAGAGAAAAGGGAAGAAAGAAAAGCTAGGGAGATGAAAGTCAGAACAGAAGCTGCTGAGCACACACTAAAGCTCATGGAAGACCAAAATGAGATGCTGAAGTGTCTTATCACGATGGAGAGTGAACAGAACCAAAGGCCTCCCAGTCAGCACATGAAGAACTCTTTTCACAGCAACTGTCCCTCCATACTCACACATCAGCCTCCATGGCCACATATGCAGAATTCTTTATCCAGCAGCCCTTCCTCTATGCCATGGGTTCCCAAACTGGGGGGGGGGGCATGAATAAACTCCAGGGGGGGTGCGAGGTGACACCCCTCCACCCCTGTGAATCCATCCGCCCTAAGTTTTGCTGCTATTTTTTTGGCCCCGGTGAGGTTTTTTTTTTTTTCTTTTTTTTTTTTTACTCAACAAGTTTTGCTGTTATGGGGGAGAGGGGCCAAGGTTTCTCAAAAATAAAAAGGGGGGGGGGGATGCCGAAAAGTTTGGGAACCACTGCTATATGCCCACACACTCATTTTCACAATCAGGTAATTTTTTCCAGCAAACTTCCCTCCCCGTGAAAGCAGCTGCGATTTTAACAGCTGGACGTCAACACAATTGTAAGGTTTTCCAATAATCCTTATCATCCCTTACTACCAAGCATCCTGACTGAAAGACATCAATAAAGACAAATACGATGCCGGTTTCCAGGAGTTTATTTTATGTGACACAACCCCTGTGAAAGCCTGAAATATCCCTTGGGTTTCATGGTAATGCCTCGCTCAGGATGAGGCAGTAGGATGAGGCAGGGAAGCAACCCCAACACACAATGTCAGTGCCTCTCATTGTCAAAGTGGTTCTTCTGAGCACCCTGGGATATTGATGGCCACACTATGGGATCCTGTGATAGAACAACTTTATATGGCTGCTCAAACTGTGCACCCAGGCGCTGTGTCTCATTGTTCCACACACAGCCAAACACTTCCTCCTTACTTACACACAAATTATGTAAGCAACAGCATGTGGCTACCACACAGGGGATATGATCCTCTAAAACATGGGTTCCCAAACTGGAGGGTGTGAAGAAATTCCAGGAGGGGGGGGAGGGCGCAAGGCAACCCAGCCACACATACACCTCCATCAATCCCACCCCAGGTTTTGCTGCTTTTGGGGGGGAGGAGGGGCGTGAGGGTTTCTCAAAAATTAAAAAGGGGGGCATTATGCTGAAAAGTTTGGGAACCACTGCTCTAAAAGATCCAGCCTGTCAGAGACACACCTCCATCTCCTTTTCAATCTGCCAAAGGCACATTCAGTGACCATGTGGCATTGGCTTAGCCTGTTATTGAATCACTCCTTACTGCTATCCAGGTGCCCTGTGTAAGGCATCATGAGCCAGGGCTGTAAGGGGTAAGCCATGTCACCTATGTGCATTTCCACATCCCCCACTATAATTTTCAGGTCTGGAAAGAAAGTTCCTATCTGAAGCTTTCTGAACAGGCCACTGTTCCTTATGATACATGTATCATGCACCTTTCCAGTCCACCTCACATTTATGTCTGTGAAACACCCACAGTGATCCACAACAGTGTTTCTCAACCAGTGGTACAAGCACTCTTAGGGGTACTCAAGAGAAGTCTGAGGGGTACAGCAACGGAACTGAAATTTGGAGAAAACTGAATTTTTGTTTTAAGTTTTACAACGCTTTATTATTTTTGTACTTTTTATACCCAAAATTTCATTGCCCACCCGGCTACGATTAAGTTGTTTAAACAAATGTGTTGCAACGGTAGAAAAAAATGGTGCGTCTGAAAACTGTAGGTACCGGGGGTACTTCTATATGGTTTTTTTTGAAAAGGGGGTGCTTTCAAAAAAGGAAGGTTGAAAACCTCTGATCCACAAGCATCTGAAGCACCCTGGAGAAGTGTCCCTTCCGATTCATGTACTCTGTGACAAGGTGGGAGGAGGGGGTGCTATAATGGGAATGTGTGTGCCATCGATTGCCCCGCCACAGTTTGGAAAGCCTGTGTCTGCAAAACCAGCCACGATGTCATCCACACTTCCCAGAGTCACAGCCCTACACAACAAAACTTGATCCTCTGCTATTAATAGCCTAAATAGCTCTGCTGCAGTGCATGATGTCCTAAGCACAATGAACACAACACGGCAGAGAAGTCAGGGATCCATAATTTCTCACAGCGGATGCTGGAGTTCGCAGCAAGGACTGTCCAGGAGGGCTGGGAAGCAGAGGGATGGTTTTCACGTTCCTAAAATGCGTAGCGCTACGTTGCTCATTCCCACAGTGCTTAGAGACTAAAGGTGACATCAGGCACTAGGGGATCCTTACGCACATTGCTAGGATTACCAGATGGTTTAAAAAATATACCGGACACACTTGATCTCATATCGGGGGGAGGGGGGCTTGCCCAGGAAGATCGGGGGGGGAGGGGACACCAGCCAGTGGGAAGCAGGGATGGCCAGGAGGAGGTTGGGGGGAGAGTGACTGGCTGGGTGGCAGGAGGGGGAAATTGGCTGCCGGGAAGCAGGGCTGTCCGGGAGGGAGTTGGGAGAAGCGGGGCTGGCCGAGGGAGAAGAGCAGGGAGGAACCAGGCAGCAGGAAGCAAGTCTGGCCTAGGCACACACAGATCCCGGGGCGCTGCCCATTTCGCGCACAGTATCGGCAACGCGCATGGGCAAGTCCAGCCCCGGGGATTCCATCCCGCCCTGCCCCCCTTCTCTCTACTACGTAGTTGCGTACTGATATTCATGATAATAATAAAAACTTAATTAGAAAATATCAGAAATTTATATGTCCGGTATTTTCTCAATTTGTTTCCCAGACAGAAAATTCAAATACCAGACTGTCCAGTTCAAAACCAGACACCTGGCTACCCTACACATCGCTTAGCTCTTTCTGTCGGCGGGGGAGCTAACTATGTGGCCATGACATGGCAACAATGGGTGGCAGAAAAACAGGTTTGCTCAGTTTTCGGTTTTGGCACCTTTTGTGTTGACAGCACTTTAGTTGCCAAACCTTCCCAGTGTAGACACATCCTTAAGCAGAGTCTAAAGAAACACACCCGCGTCTGCAAAACTTTACACTGCTTTTCCATTAGACCACACACAGAATTCTAAGAGAGAAGAGGAAAGCAGCATCTCCTGAGTGTTGTGTCTTTTGGTCTTTACACAACATTATGCGTCAAAAGAATAGGCAGTGAAGAGGCTCAAACTATTTAAAGGGACAGTACCCTATCCCTGTACACTGCAACACAGTGCAAAGGAGTTCATTGAGTCTTGGCAAGAAGTATACTTGGATTATCAGAAATGCCTTCCATAGTCATAACTATTTCCCTCCTCCAGTATCAGGGGAAGATACCAGCCACAAGACTGTACTGAGGCACGGGCTCGTTCTATACTGACATGAGGGTACGTCTACACTACAGCCGAAAGTCGGGCTTAAGATTCACAATTTCAGCTACATAAACAACATAGCTGGAGTTGACATACCCTAAGCCGAGTTTTGGCACCATCCCCACAGCAGAAGATCAATTGGAGAAACACTCCGTCGACTTTCCTTACTCCTCACAACTGCAAGGAGTACTGTAGTCAACAAGGGTGCCCTCAGCATTCAATTTAGCAGGCCTTTACTAGACCCACTAAATCAAATGCCAGAAGATTGACCGCCACAGTGTCAATCTCCAAGGCAGCGAATACATGCCCGTTAGATAGGCCGTCACCTAAGGTGCTGTCTTAAGTTATAAAAAGTGCAGTCACTTGAAGAATTTGGCCCAGGCCTAACCCTACCACTGCACGGTACCATGAGCTCCTTGCCTGTGACTTTGATTTAAAGTCTGTGGAGTTCTCTCAACTCATGAGAAACCCTGATGTTCAATATTTGCCACTGGTGCAGGGCTGTCCCTAGGCATACATGAAATACGCAGCTGCGTAGGGCACCTGAAAACTTGGGGCACCAAATTTTCGGGTGCTCTGTGTGGCTGCATGTACTTGTATGCATAAGTATGGCCCTATCACCTCCACTGCAACCTTCTTGATTCCTCTCTGCCCCTGCTCCTGTGGCTGCCTCCTCCCTCCAACACACACACACGTGCTTCTCTCAGCCAGTAGCCTGCTGAGAGTGAGGGCTCTCTCCTGCTAGGCTAGGGGTGAAGAGGAGACCTCTGCCTTTGGGACTCCACTCTGATCCTGGGCAAGCCCCCAAATACAGGCAGAATCTGCATAGGGGCAAGGTGAATGCCTGAGTCCCAGGCCCCCAGCAGAAGCCATTTGAGGGGGTGGGGGTCTCCTTAGTGTTCAGCACCATAAAGCGTAAGGACAGCCCTGCACTGGTGACGAAGGGGTTTTGCATTCTGTCAGCAACACCATCAAGATACAAAACAGAGATTACTTCTCTCATTCAAACCCTAGGCAGCAGGAGCTATCAACCCTGAAATTATGTGACTATTACTTGCCAGACACCCACACTATAGAGGAGCATTTGAAATTGCAGCCTCGAAGCCGACTATACCCCTCTAGAGAGCATTAGCAGTAAAACACATATTATGTGTCCTGGAACAAAAAGATGCTTTTTTTCCCCCTCATGTGTGGGTGGGCCAAAGCCAAGAAGGTTCAAGTGGTTATGGGGAAGAGGAAGAGAGTCTTGCTCCAAAAACATCTGTAGCCCTTTCATTTAATCACCACTGGCCTGTGGTAAATCTCTACCAAATCTCTCTTCTGTGGCTTCAAAACCAAAACCATTTAATAACAGAGAAGGCAAAAATAATGTTTTTGTCCCTTTAAGAGGAGAATTACTCCCCATGCCCCAAAGAGCTGTTGTGAGCAGAAAAGTGACTATGCAAACATAGCACCTGCGTCTTCTCAGTTCTTCTCCCTAGGCCCATATTGAGACATATTTTCTGACAACAGGATCTACAAGAAAGGAGTTTATGCTTGCAATGAACCCCGTTGCCAATTCTGTCCACACATCTATACAAGTGACACCGTCACAGAACCTAACCACGTAGGCCGCAACATCAGAGGCTCCTACAACTGCACATCCTCTAACGTGATCAATGCCATCAAGTGCCAGCAATACCTGTCTGCCATGTAAATTGGCCAAACTAGACAGACTCTACACCAGGGCTACGTCTACACTGGCCCCTTTTTCGGAAGGGGCATGCTAATTTTGAAAGTGGGAATAGGGAAATCCGCGGGGGATTTAAATATCCCCCGCGGATTTAAATAAACATGTCCGCCGCTTTTTTTCCGGCTTGGGGAAAAGCCGGAAAAAAAGCATCTAGACTGGCCCGATCCTCCGGAATAAAGCCCTATTCCGGAAGATCTCTTACTCCTACTTCAAAGTAGAGGAATAAGAGATCCTCCGGAATAGGGCTTTATTCCGGAGGATCGGGCCAGTCTAGACACTTTTTTTCCGGCTTTTCCCCAAGCCGGAAAAAAAGCGGCGGACATGTTTATTTAAATCCGCGGGGGATATTTAAATCCCCCGCGGATTTCCCTATTCCCACTTTCAAAATTAGCATGCCCCTTCCGAAAAAGGGGCCAGTGTAGACGTAGCCCAAATGATAAATGGACACAAGTCAGATATAGAAAAAGTGACACACAGAAACCTGTAGGAGACCGTTTTAACCTGCCCAGGCACTCATTAATGGACTTAAAGGTGGCTATTCTTCTACAAAGGAATTTCACAAGCCAACTAGAGAGAGAGAGTGCAGAACTGACCTTCAGATGCAAATTTCACACTGTTTCCCTTGGCCTGAACAAAGACATTACCTGGATGGATGGCCCATTATAAAAGCAGTCTTCCTTACATTTAACACATCATCGACATCAAAAGCTAATTAGGGGACACTTCCAGTCCACTCAATTAGCCTCATTAGCACTGGCACTATTATTGTCAGTAGGGTTGCCAGGTGTCTGGTATTCTACCAGACAGTCCGGTTTTTGGGCCCTCTGTCCAGTAAAAAAAAAATCCAGAAAATACCAGACAAGTGCAATGTCCAGTATTTCCTGGATTTCTGGCTGGGCGCTGGACGGAAGCCTGGCGGGGGCTGGGGGAGTGGCTGGGAGGCGGAACACGATCAGCGCTGGGAGATCTCACTGCATCTGACGCCTTGGGGAGGAGGAGAAGCCCTGTCCCTGCTCCTGAGCGCATGGTGGAGCCGCAGCTGGACTCACTCGTGCTTCTCTGGACCATACGCGGGACTGACAGCGCCCCGGGATCTGCACATGCCCGGGTCAGTCCCGCCCCGCCCCGACCAGCTCCATTGCCCCCAACCCCCTCCCGGGCACCCCTGCTTCCTGCTGGCCTGTTCTCCTTCCGATCTCCCCTGGCCAGCCATGCTGCCCCTGACCCCCACCCATATGCCAGCCATGCTCCCCCCCAACTCCACCCCTATCTCCTCGGGCCAGCCACACCACCCCTGCCCCCCTCTCCATCTCCCTGGGTCAGCCACACTGCCCCCGACCCTCCCGCCTGCTGGTCCCCCCTCCGCCCCTGCCCAATCTCCCACGGACAGCTGCGCTGCCCCCGCCCCGCCCTCCCAGCCAGCCCCAGCCAGTTCCTCCCACCCGCCCTCATCAAGTGTGGCTCATCTGAAGAAGTGGGTTTTGCCCATGAAAGCTCATGATACTATATGTAGTTTTGTCAGTCTCTGAGGTGCCACAGGACTATTCATTTTACAATGAAAGAGTTTACTGGGTTTTACTCCTCTTAAGACTTTTGAACTAAAACAATGGAGGGATCTGGATTCTCTTCCTGACTTGTGGGTCAACAACAGGACTGCCAACAAAGAGCCAGCCTGCGAAGACTTGTGTATGCAGGGAATGAGCACAACACAAGCCAGAGTGTAAATCGGCATGGCTGTAGCAGGCCACATACTAGCTGTCCAAGTGGAACCTACTTCCGTGCTCCAACTTGTTGCCATTTGAAACAGCAGCTCGTGAAGCCCAGGACAAAACTTTTAGTGTACAGCAATGCTACAGCAATCTAAATCAACACCCCATTCTCCTGTGCACTATATCAACATGCCCTGAGAAGCAGTGAGCACTGGAAAGTCCTATTGAGGCCAATCAGAAGTGAGTTTTTAATGTAGTGCAAGGAATTACCAATTGTTCTTTGTTATACCTTGTCCAGGACCAGTGCTTGGAAAAATATACTGGCCTGGCAGAATTTGTACTCGTTTATTGGTGTGTTTGTAGCTCTGACTTGAGAGGGCAGATTTCAGAACCATGCCATGTAACCGCCTCTCTTCTTTCCTCTCCCCGCCTTCAATTTTCATGTGATTTTAACAGCTCATCTCTGAGGAACTGTGAGACACAGAGGCAGAGAGCAAATCCCCAGTTAGAGCCATCTGTCTTCTCAGCATCCCCCTGGACCCAGCATAGGCAAGGGAGTCCCCATATAAACACTCTGGGGGTACTACGGGAGCCAGACAGAATCTCCAACCATCAGGGGCAGAAGCAGCAGGTCCCTCTGTTCCCTTGGAGAACTTTCTGCAATTCTGAGTGGACTCTCTTTGGCTTGTGCTGAATGGCTGTTTGCTCCCACCCACCCCTTCTACCTCATCCATAGACTCTTCACCTCAAGGTTCTCTCTCTCTAACCCTCTTCCCCCCTCCCTCTTCAAGCTCCTGTCCCGTCCCTTTAGGCCAGCCTCTCCTAAACTCACAACCTCCCCCCCCCCCCAAAAAAGACTGAGGCACTAACATGCCACCATTATATTGTTCACTCTGCCCCTTCCCCCACTGCACGTCCATTGTTCTATTTAAGCTCTTTGGGCCAGTGACAGGTTGGATTTGGTTTTTGGAGGATTTTTTTGTTCCGTCTTAGGTACAGCTCCTAGTACAAAGGGTTCCTAGATGTTACAGTCAAGCAATAAATAAGAACGGATATGCCTTCTGAATTAACAGGGGCTTGTAAAAGGGAAATTTTTCAAAGGCACAAATGGGAGCCAGGTTTGACTTTCAATAGGAACTGAGCAGCTGTCCTTTCTGCCTCTGAAAATCTCGCTCAAAATGAATCCATCATGCCACAGAAAAAATTAGAGTGTTGGGTTTCCAGTGAAATCGTGTGAAGAATTAATTTTTAACGCTGGTAATTTGCAAGATCCTGACCCTTAGAACTGTCCTTGATTCTTCAGTCTCGTTATACTCTTTGGGGACTCGTCCAGGGATGAATACAATAAGTCTGAAATTCCTTCAATTTAAGTCCTTCAAATGTCCTTAAAATTGACTCCTTAAAAAAAAAAAGTGCAGTTCTTAAAATGCTTTCCCTCCGGTGCCCCCAGAATGTGTATGTGAGGAATCCCTCTACATCTATGTTTCCCAATTTTATTTGGCCATGGAACCCTTTTAAACGCGAAAGAATTTTGAAGAACCCCTAACAACAGTCTTATATATGGAGCTGAAAAAGTAGACCACAAATAAGTCAGGATAATAATAAACAAATGCTAAACAAGGTCATGAGATCAACATTTAGTTTAATTGCACATATTTAAAAAACAAAAATCACACTTAATGTGTACAAAAAATAAAGCTCAAAAACTAATATGCATAATATATGGTATATAACAGGTGATCGCATCGCTGACTCACTGCGCTGAGTAGTGACGTCATCATCCCCAGTCTCTGGCTAAGCTGCCATTACTCGGGGACACTTATCATGGCAAACACAAAAGAAAATTGTTTTCAATAAAATTCATAAATGCTTAAATATTAATTATTATGTTTTAAATCATAAAATGTTATTGTAATGGAATTTTCTCACGGAACCCTTATTTTCACTTTACAGAAGCCCGGAGTTCTGCGGAACACCATTTGGGAAACACTGCTCTACATATAACACTCCTAGTGGTAATTGTGTATATACCATTCCAAGAGAGACCCCTTCAGAAACCTTTGAAATTCACACTGATAATACAAATGGTGCCCATCCGAGCTCACAAGTGACTTGCGTGAAATTCTCGTCCGTTTCTCCCAGATCTCAAAAATAAAATACTACGCTGGACTTGATCCCTGAACCCCGTTCTCCATAGCAGCAGGGGAAAGACCGGAGCAAGAACCATCCCCACTGTCTATGTCATCCGGGTCATGAAAAAACTCAATAAGGATGCCATGGTGACAGGGCTGGCAACGGACATTCCAGGGCCTCAGATAATGTGGGTGAGGAGCGGGAAGAAGAGAACTACTCCGCTCTGTCCCCGGAAGAGTGGGACTAGGGGTCAGTCAGTCCTTCGGCCATGCTGCGCCCTCCCCCGACAGCCCTCAGAGCTGCCCAGACAGCACCACATGGGCAGCAGGGCTGACAGCCTTGCCCGGCCCCTGGGCAAGGCAGTTGGGGGCCCCGGCTCCATGCCTCGGGAAGGGGTAGGGCCTGAGGTGGAAAGGGTGAGCCTGGGGCTAGGCAGCCCTCAGCACAGCCCAGAGAGTGAAGAGCCTCGTCCAGACTGTCCTCGGTGCTGCCAGGCGCGCGCCACACGGCGCTCCAGCAATGATTTAAAGGGCCCGGAGTGCTCTGGCTGCCACCTCTGCAGCAGTAGTGGGGGTGGTGGCCGGGAGAATAAGATGGAGACTATATTATTGCCCTTCTATAAATCCATGGTACGCCCACATCTGGAATACTGCGTACAGATGTGGTCTCCTCATCTCAAAAAAGATACACTGGCATTAGAAAAGGTTCAGCGAACAGCAACGAAAATGAGTAGGGGTTTGGAACGGGTCCCATATGAGGAGAGATTAAAGAGACTGGGACTTTTCAGCTTGGATAAGAGGAGACTAAAGGGGGATATGACAGAGGTCTATAAAATCATGAGTGGTGTGGAGAAAGTGAATAAGGAAAGGTTATTTACTTGTTCCCATAATGTAAGAACTAGGGGCCACCAAATGAAACTAATGGGCAGCAGGTTTAAAACAAATAAAAGGAAGTTCTTCTTCACATAGCATGTAGTCAATCTGTGGAACTCCTTGCCTGAGGAGGTTGTGAAGGCTAGGACTATAACAGGGTTTAAAAGAGAACTAGATAAATTCATGGAGGTTAGGTCCATACATGTTTATTAGCTAGTATGGGTAAGGAATGGTGTCCCCAGCCTCTGTTTGTCAGAGGGTGGAGATGGATGGCAGGAGAGAGATCACTTGATCATTACCTGTTCAATTCACTCCCTCAGGGGCACCTGGCATTGGCCACTGTCGGCAGACAGAATACTGGGCTGGATGGCCCCTTGGTCTGACCCAGTCTGGCCATTCTTATGACCTTTTCTATCGCCAGGCCCAGGGGCAGTTGCCTCCTTTGTCCCCCCTGTCGGAAAGCCTGCATGCGGGTTTCCAGTAGTGATTTAAATCACTAGGCCTCAGGGCAACTTCCCTGGTTGGTGGCCCTGAATCTGTATTTCAACAGTGACCACCACAACTGAGCCAAGCGTAAAAGCCCTAAAGTGGCCCTGAAGTGCCATCGCCCACTGGCCCTCCTTTCGACCCAAGGTCCGGGCTGAACGAGCAGAACCAAATCAAGGGTCGCCAGCAGCTATTTGGGCCTAAGCCCCTTGCTAAAATGCAGTCTCCAATTTACTGTGGTCTGCGGCAAAGCGAAGCAGGGAGAAAGTTATCTCAGCTGACAAGAGAAAACTGTTTCATGTACGGACACACGCTGGGCTGCAGCAGGCCAAATGTGATGGGTTTTCAAAAGCAGAGAGCAAGGGGAAGGCAGGGGAAGCAGAAGAGAATCAGAGGCTATAGGGTAAACACACACACAGTTGGATTTAGGAGGGGAACTGAAAGCAAAGGCAGAGATTAAGGAGAAAATAAAGAGAAATGAACAGAGCACAGTGACAGGAGGAAGATGAAACCCACTGAGTGAGCTTTCAAGTGTATGAAAAACTGTAGGAAAGTAGGTAGCCGCTGACAGGTTCAAGAAGGGAGAGGAAGGATGAGGTAAGGCAGGAACTGACTTGAAAGACCAGCTCCCCACTAAATTGCAGCAAAGCTTTTTCATTGGATTAAAAATAAAGGGCTTTCAAAAAGCCAGGTCTCCCCCTCAGGACACAATGCAGCCAGCAGAGGTGGCCAAGGATAAATAGGTCAAGGGAGAATGGATCTTTCCAAACTTAACTTTGCAAAGTTGCAAAAAGTCGGAGCGATCAGGGCTGGGCCTCCAGGCACTTTGTCCCAGTAGGTCCTGCTGCTTTAAGACAATTAACCCAGCACAATGTCAGAGTGACTCGTGGGTCAGCCCAACCCTCACCTTCTCAATGTGGAAGCAAACACAGGGGGTGCTACAAGAGGGCAGCCGCCAAGCCCCTTGTATCACTTCTTACTCCAGATCTGAGCTTACAGCCCAGTGGAACCGACCTCCATGAAGATGCTCTGAGCCAACTCCCCACTCAGAGAGGGAGGTTTAAACCTTGTTGGGGGCAGAACAGACCAGAAGGATGAGGGTCCAAAAGACCTGACACATGCGCAGTCCCAGAGCGTTCTAGTGTCCATGGGGCTGGGTTTTCAAGAGAGCTCAGCTCCAGTTACGCACCCGTATAAGGGCTGAGTTTTCAAAGGTATGCAGCAGCTCAAAACTAGGCTAAGCCATAAACATGCTAGGTCAGCTTTTCAAAAGCACTCTGGACACTAGGTGTCATGATGGGTCGTGACACCCAGTGTCCAGAGTGCTTTTCAAAAGCTGGCTTAGCATGTCCCACCAAGTTGGCTTTTCAGTTCTTTGGCCCTGTCCCAGCAAATAAAACAGACTTTTAATCAAGGAGCCAATTTTCAAAGGCGCAGATGGCAGATAGAGACCTGGCTCCCATTAGCTTTCAGTGGGGGCAAGTGTTTCAGGGCACTTCGTGCCTTTGAAAATTTCCCCCTGCTTCCCTCCAAGTTTCCAGCTGGGCTGACTGGTGGGAAAGGCACATTGCCCATCACTCTGAACCAGCAATGTGAGAAGATGGTGTACGTCGGCATGTATCTGTATCAGTCTACAAACTCCATTCTGCTGTGTGGACGTCCCATTTTGAATGACAAACTGTGCTGTGCCTCCATTGGACAACTATAGCTTCTAGTTTGTGCTGAACCACCCAGGATGTACAAAGATTGCCCCCCACACATAGATGACAGGCTGACATAGCAGAGCAATCAAGAGTGTTCCTGGACTTCTACTCATATGGACTCAGCTTAGAAGAATAAGCTGGCTGCAGCCCTAGCAAACCAGCTTCCTCAAGCTGTCCTGTAATGAATCACGTGACTGAGGAACTTGAAGTCGTTCCAGGAGCTCACCTGACAAACAGAGCTGGAACTTTTTAAAAGAATTCTCTCCAATTTATTACCTGGGGTGGTACTAGAAACAGATGACAAGACTCGGTGGCATGTGATGGGGCCCTGAAAAGACACGAACCAAGACCCAAATTTAATTAAGGTCTTCATTTATACAGAGGCTTTCACCTCAAAAGAGCCAAAGTGCTTTACAAATTCAAATATCAGAGGGGTAGCCGTGTTAGTCTGAATCGGCAAAAGCGGCGAGGAGTCCCGTGGCACCTTATAGACTAACTGAGGTGTTGGAGCATAAGCTTTCATGGACAAAAACCCACTTTGTCAGATGACATGCATCTGATGGAGTGGGTCTTTGCCCACGAAAGCTTATGCTCCAACACTCCAGTTAGTCTATAAGGTGCCACAGGACTCTTCGCCGCTTTTACAAATTCAAAGTGAAACTTCTGAGGATGGGCAAATGGAGCTGGATTGAAAGACCCAGAGAACGAAGTCCCTTGAAGCATAGAACAGGAGCAGCACTGACTCTAAGGACATTAACATCTACAGGATTTTTGAAGTGTCTATGCTGGGCCTCTTTCTCCTTGTAATAAATGAAACAACTCAGGAACAGCCTGAAAACAAGACATGTCCATGAGCTTACACCACAGGAAAGAGATTCCTGGGGAGGTAGAATGAATCGCCCAGCAGGATAGGTTAGGATTAGAACACAGATTTTCTGATTTCCCATCCAACCCACTGTGAGTCACCAGCCCATTCTTCTTCCTAAATTGCCCCATTGCACAGATGGATAAACTGAACCCAGGGAGTCTAAATGACTTGCTCCAGGCCTCAATCTCCTAATTACTCAGATGACAAAAGAAAGTGACCTAACTCAGCTCTACCAGTGGTGCTGGAATCACAGTGTGGATCTTTAGCTCAGCTTTTGGGTATTCTGATTGGATAAAAATTACAAGTTTAAAATCATTCAAAGAAAACTTTGTGATTTGGAAGGATTCAGCCTATTACAGGTTGAACTCCTCTAGTCCGTCACTCTCTGGTCCGGCAACATCCGTGGTCCAGCATGATTTTAGTTAGCAGGATGTCTACTTATCATGGCTGTGGCCACATTTCGCATGGCCCCATAAAGTTTGTTTACAGCCACCAGTGCTGAGACTCGGTGTTCTGTGCTGTTATTTAGCTCTAATTTACCCCCAAATGTCTTCTAAGAGCCAAGTCAGCAGTGGAAGCGTTGGTAATGCTTCTAGACAACACTGACCCCCTGCGAGTCGGCAAATTCTCTGGTTCAGCACTGGTCAGGTCCCGAGTAAGGATGTTAAATTGCGATTATCTAGCTAGTTGTATAGTCAATACAATTTGTTGATAGGATCGCTCTGCAGAGCCGCAGCGGGGGCTAGCTCCAGGAGCCGGGAAACTGAGCAGTCCCTGGAGGCTCTTACTACATTTAAAATGCAGAGGTGCAGCGTCCCGAGCGAGCATGAGCCGAGAGTGCTCAGTCCAGGTTCACGGTGTGTCCCCAGCGCCTGTTCGCGGTGGACAGCCCTGGCTGCAGTGAACAGGGGCTGCTTGGCGGCGGCAGCCCCTGTCTGCGGGGGGAGGGACAGCTCCCCACTGGGACTCCTGCAAAGAGGGGATGCTTTGCAGCAGCCTCCCCCTCTATTCTCCTGCCCCCCGCTGTCTCTGAGCTGCACCCCAAGTCTGCCCCCCTCACTACTCCTTAGAGCTGGGTCCAGATGCAGAGCAGGGCCTCTGTGCACAGGGCCAGCAGTGGAGAGGAATGCCGGGCAGACAGCCTAGTCAGTGGCCAGGAGCCCCCAAAACCAGCAGCTGAGTGGGACTCTGGGTCAGCAGCAGAGATCCTGGGCAGGCAGCAGAGCCCCCAGGCCAGCAGCGGGGTCAATGTCTGGGAACCCTGTGTGCTAGGTGGGCAGCTAGGACTCTGGGGCCAGCAGACGATCCCTCAGGGTTGGCAGCGGAGCAGCCAGGACACTGGGCGCAAAACCTGAGTTCAGCCTCATGCACAACACACCGTGCAATGGCCCTAGCAATTGGTGGGGGAGGGGGACAGACAACAGATTGCATAGATGCCTTTTTTAGGACACGTGCATATATCCAAGACCTCATTAAAACATTTGTTGCCAGATCAAAACATACCCTTGAAAAGCTCATATCTAACATAGCCTGTCTACTCTTAAGCAAACCGAAGAGCCACACTTTGAAGGTCAGCAAAACTCAGGTTCCAGGGGATCGGTCAAGGCGGCATGTTTCATAGGACGCTGCCCAATGAACACCTTTGTGCCTAGCTCCCAAGAGTTCAAATCCACAGGCGCAATCAGCAGAAGGGCAGCTGTTGGGACAGAGCAGAGGGAGAAAAGTCGCCTCTTGGGTAGGAGGGTCCCCGACCATATGAGGCTTTATGGGCTGTTATCTCTGTCAGAACGATTCAAGTGTGAAACATAAGGGCTGAGAAAACAGACCGACTGAAAGGGAGGCAGAAGCTGTCATGCGTCCATATTACAGGGAGACTCTGGCTTAGAGGTTTGATAGAAACTAGTTGAACAGATTGATTCTTCAAAGGAAAAGCAGGATCTCAAGTTCTCCCTGATCTCTGGATACTTCCAATTAGTGCAAAGTCCAGTTCCATAAACTCCTAATTACAAATAATGGATGTTACTTTTGTTTTCTAGCCCTTTCATGCAATCAGCACCCATGCATACAAAAGCCCGTGAACAATATTCACTTACTGGCACCAATCCAAAATCCTGACGCTAAGACATTAGATGGAAGATTTACAAAGCAGGAATATTTATCACTGTCGGCTCTTATCTACACTAGAGGTGAGTCTATAGAGCAACGCTATTTCAGAATAACGGCCGTTATTTCAAAATAATGTGAGGGTCTACACAGCCATTCCGTTTTTTCGAAATAAATTTGAAATAAAGGTTGGCTTATTCCAAAATCTGTAAATCTCATTCTATGTGGAATAACGCCTATTCTGAAGTAGCTATTTTGAAATAAGGTGTCTGTAGACTGTCCACTGCTGCTATGTGAAATAGCCCCTCACCAGGGCCATTCTAAGTTATTCCTCCCAAGTGTGCCTCTGGGGCTGTGTCTAGACAGAAAAGGGATGCAGATTAGACACAGCGCAATTGCAAATGAAGCGGGGATTTAAATCTTCCCCGCTTCATTTGCATAAACATGGCTGCCGCTTTTTTCCGGCTCGGGGCTTTGCTGGCAAAAAGCGCCAGCCTAGACGGGGATCTTTCGGAAAATAAACCCTTTTCTGAAAGATCCCATATTCCTGATTTTAAGAGGAATAAGGGATCTTTCAGAAAAGGCTTTATTTTCCGGAGATCCCCTTCTAGACTGACGCTTTTTGCCGGCAAAGCCCCGAGCCGGAAAAAAGTGGCAGCCATGTTCACGCAAATGAAGCGGAAAAGATTTAAATCCCCGCTTCATTTGCAATTGCGCTGTGTCTAATCTGCATCCCTTTTCCACAAAAGGGGTACAGTCTAGACACAGCCCTGGGGTTTAAATCGAGATAGCACATCTATATTAGGGAAGCCTGCCTTGGACTAATTTTGAGGCTTCCC
Organism: Pelodiscus sinensis; assembly: GCF_052426305.1. NCBI lineage: Eukaryota > Metazoa > Chordata > Testudines > Trionychidae > Pelodiscus > Pelodiscus sinensis. The sequence continues at coordinate 8,944,695 of NC_143071.1, read as the reverse complement.
TGCAGTGTAGACATGCTATTTCAAAACAAGCTGTTTCAGAATAACTATTCCAGAATAGCTTATTTCGAAATTGATGTGCAGTGTAGACATAGCCTAAGACTTTATTTTGAAATAACTCCCCCCTCCCCCCAGGTAAATTTGGTCCACACTACCAAGCCCATTATAAATTTTGAAATAACAAGCTGTGGAACTTGAAATCTGTACTCCTGCTTTTCGTCAGGAGTAACACTAATTTTGAAATAGTTATTTCGAAATAACGATAGTGTGGACACGCTGGTGCTGCTATTTAGAAGTAACTACTCCCCAGAATAATTCAAACTAATTACTCCCCAGTGCTTCTTGGGGCTCTATGTCTGAGGCAGCACGTTCACATTAATGGAGCCTGCCTTGGACAAATTTTGAGGCTTCCCCATAGTGTGAGCATGCTAGTTCGAATCTGTTAAATCGGGAGTTCACTCGAATTTACTAATTTTAAAACTGTTTCCTAGTATAGACATGGCCTAAGAAGTCTGCACATGAACCTGCAGAGAGAAGAATCAATTGTGAATTTCATTCTAGGCTGCAGAATTCTTGTTGCTCCGTGTTACTGATTACGGTACGTGTCCATTGACTACTGTTCATGGTGCTATGTCTTGCTGACAGCACTTTCCTCTTTATTTTCTAAATGCTTACAGTCTAGTAATCCAAACAAACAAGCAATCCTATTTTGCCTCCAGCATTTTAGGTTAACCCATGCTTGCATGTGTCTTCTTCACGCAAAGGCTCTACAGAATGTTAATAGACACACTGAAAGCAGCGCGCTCTCGCTGGATATACAATAGTTCGGTGAAAGTCAGAGAGGAGAGGGTGGTTCAAAGCGGGGGGCGGGGGGGGTCACCGACCTACAGAAAAATCAGTTGGGGGCTGCACAAAAGCAACCCCTCAAAAAACAAAAGCACCTCACTGACCTGGCCCCCAACTAAAAAGCAGAAAGACACTCCAAACAAAGTGTGTATTCCCTTACACACCAGAGCCTAGGGGGCACTGGGCTAGTAGATTTTGTGCCCCTCCAGGCCCTGGGCTAGTAGAGTTTGTGCCCCTCTGGGGTAAGGGCAAAAGGGGTTCAGTGTATGGGAGGAGCCTGCCAGGAAGAAGGCTTGAAGTATGGGGGGGTTGGTGGGTCAGGGAGGGTGGCAGGCTGCAGGAACAGGATGGGGGTGGGAGGACTAGGCAGAAGGTAAGGTGCAGAAGCAGAGTGGGGGTGCATCAGTGGGCTGGGGGCAGGGATGCCGCAGGGCTAGAACACCAGCACTAGTTCCCCAATGCTGGGGGTAGGACCCTTAGCCTCAGAGGTTAGATCCAGGCAAGCTGGGGGTTAGATCCAGCCCCCTGGCCATAGGTTCCCCACCCCTGGTTCAAATGATTGATAATTGGACATATCACCTTCATATCCAAGCCAGTTTTGATTTAACCTAGGAATGCATGAAATTAACGTAATTTTACTAACTTCTAGTTGCTTCTAGGTGCCGTTTAAGATGTTGCTGATTTACAGAGTACAGAATGGTTTGAGCCCTGGCTAAGCAAGATGAAATTGGTTACCGTATCTTGTCTATTTAGAATGTGCTTCAGGGCAGAGATTGTGTTTCACTGTGTGTCTACATGGCACCCAGCACAGGGGAACCCCCATCTCAGAAAGGGCCTTTAAGACAAACACTTGGCAGGCATTGTTGCTTTACAGTTGTCATCTTGAGGTTTAAGATGCTCAACTCATTCTTCCTGCCTATGGAGATGGAGATCCATCGGTCTCAGAAATTTACGGACAAATGTAAGGCCCTTCCTGTATTTAAAAAGAGAAATGAACTCTCCTTCTTCCATAACTAAAGCATTTCAACATCTCCACGTTTCTCCTGCCAGGCAGCAAAATGCCTAGTAACAGGCTAAAAACCTGGACACCTTTTCTGTATCCAGCCACATAAGATATTTACGATGCTTGAGTTTGAACTAGCAATGAAAAGAATTCGCATGCACTCTCCCAGCACCGACCATTTTAGCCCCACGTGAACTAAGCCCATGACATTTCCTCTGTGCTACGTTTCACCCCCAGCGAAGGGCTACGGATAACCCACTGTTACAGGATGTTGATTCCAGAAGGCACAGAATGAAGGCTCCTTCGTGCTCCAGGGTTATTCTGATTAGTAGCACATGCAGTGGTAGGTAAGTAGAGGATTAGGCCCTTGATCCACATTGTCCCTAACTGGCCTTCTCTTTGAGCGCTAAGGAGCTATGGTGATGTGACAGCTGGAGTTCAAAAAAGCAGAAGAGAGTTGGAAGGAACAACCTCAACTGCCAAATTTAAAAAATTCGACATCACTCCTCTTGGATTCAGACCTTCCAGGCAGCAACGACAAGAAAAGACGCCTGTGTAGCTGGGCATTTAGACAAGGCAGTTTGGGGTTAATAAAACAGAGCTGGGTTGCACTGTGCGAAATGGCCTCTCTTTTCACACGACAAAGAAAGCAAAAGAGAAGCCTGTCAAGAAATCCCCCAGCGAGTGCTGCGAACAACACATCCTGGTGCATGTGCAGAGAGAGACTCCAAGACCCAGCCAGCCTGCCTTATGACTGAGAATGGCTACCACAGAGCGGCACCCCTTGCACCACTGAAAAACCAGCTTTATCACAAAGCCGCCGAGCAGGGACACGGTATCCAATTAACCCAGAGCCTGGCTTTGGTATGCACGCTCCAGAGTTCAGACCAGCAGCGTAGCAACTCCACTGGCCACCTACATTAAAATCAACTAGCCAAGTAGAACCTTTCTTTACGAAAGCAGTTGGATGCGTGGCCTCTCCGATGGCCATAGAGCAGGCTTTGTGGACCAGCCCTACACACTCAGCCATGACCTCACCCGATTATGACAGAAGGCTCATCATTTGGCAAGGGTTCCTCCCTCCCGCTTTGCTTCATGTCCCCCGTTCACTTTCCCTGGAACGCAGCCCAATTGTTACCCAGTCTGAGTGCGATTTTGTGGCATCGACAGACTAATGTGTCACGGCTCTTGATAAATTCAAACTCTGTGCTTCCCATCATGACTACGGCAAGATTCATTACCGCCTCCTGGTCTGAATTGCTAATGTCCCAGGAGACACAATAGGAAAATCCTTGCAGAAATGCAGAGGAGTCTGTTGCCATTTCCAACACATCCTACAATTGTATACCCTACTACAACCCCCCCACCCCGCCCCACACTCTGCCTTAGCTATTTATACGCAAGCGCTTTGGAGCAGGGACTCGATACCGTGTCTAGCACAATGGAGCCGTAATCTTGGTTGAGAGCTTTCCCTGCATCCCTGACACAACTGATTAAAACAGGGAGTGGACTCTGGAAATTAGCACACCCCTCCAAATACACAGTTCCAGCTGCAGCCTGTGTCCCCCAGACCCAAAGAAACCTGCAGGCCATGTGCTCACCCCACCTCCTTGCATCTTCCACATGGAGAACAGCAGCAGCATCCCAGAGGAGTTTGCAGGGAACAGCCAGCACTGAATATACAGGAGGACGCAAGCTAGGAGTTAAGGCTTTCCAGTCCCTAGCACTGGCTACAGAGGGACCTAACCAGAACACCAAACCCAGCATCTCTCTCTCCAGAGAAGACGCCACAGAGGAGCCTTTGTAGCCTCCTGACAGTATCTCTGAAATTTAAACATTGAGCATATTTTCCTCACTTTCTCTATTGCCACTGGCTGTTTTCTCTTCATCCCCCATTCCCCCACCAGGGCCCCTTTCAGCTTCCCAGGCTCACTCTACCTGGGCACTGTGCCTTCTATCCCCCTCTTTTCCCAACATCGCCCTCCCTCCCTTTCACCCTGACCAGTGCCGCAGCAAGCCCCAAAGAAATCCTGACATGATGTTTTCATAACACAAATAAACACGTTGTTTAAAAAGCAAAACCCTCAACAATTAGTGCTAGCGTGATGTGTGCTTGGAAAACACCTGCCACATTTTGGGCACAACCTGAATATAAATATTTCAGACAAATCTGCTCTTTCAGGGTAACTAATCTTTAGGCAAGTGGGCCCAAGCTAAGCAGAAACAGTGGGGCTGAACTAGCACAAACAAATAATTTCAGCCCAGCAAGAAGCAAAGAAAACACTGTTCCCATATCTCTGAAAACAATGAGCAGTCCTGCGGCATCTTAGAGACTCAATTTTTTTAGGTCGTGAGCTTTTGTGGGTAAAGTCCACTTTATCAGATGAGTTGGAGTGGAAATTACAGAATCTGGGATATATATAACAGCAAAGGAAGCTGCTTGTCAGTTGGAGGACCAGTGTTAATGAAGCTAATTAAGTCAGGGTAGGGATGTCTCATTCACAGCACTGAATGCAAATATCAAAGGCAGGGAAATTGCCTTTGTAGTGTGTTAAGATCTTTATTCAAGCCTAGGTTGATAGTGGTGAACTTGTAAGAGAACTCTAGTTCCGCTGTCTCCCTCTGTAATCAGGTGATTAAATTCTTTTATAGAAGGATGGCTACTTTTAAATCCATTATTGAATGTCCACGGTGGTTCATGACTTAATACATTTGTTACTCTCTAAGGTGCCATAGGACTGTTCCTTGTTTTTACAGTCACAGACTCACAGGGCTACCCCTCTGAGACACTTTACCATGTATCTCTCGGTAGACATAGAAGGGCTGATCTCATTCACTCACACACCTAGCACTCACAGGACAGATATTTCAGCAAAAAGTGTGAAGAGAACTTTTGGCAAACCAGCTCCTTGTACGACCATGCCTTCTTTGGGCACCGCACCAAAGAATCTCCCCATTACTTCTACTTTCCAGTTCCCTTGGTTAAATGCGCTTCCTTTGGCAAATTAAATCTCCCTTTTTCTGACGAATTCCCCCACCTTTTTGCCTGGCTGGCTGAATGCAGATCACTGATGGAAGGGTACTTTCCTATCACGTGCTTTCCTCTCTGGACCCTCCTTTCAAGTCCGAGTGCTACAGCTATGAGGCAGCATGACCTTTTGTAAAAGTGTTTAATACCATGTGAGTAGATTGCAAAGTGGTTCACTGCTAGCCATCTAGCCTACGTGCCCCTTTGTCTTTCCCCTGATTGCCAAAGGCATGAGGCTCCCCTGAAATCATAACTGAACCCTTCTCTCCCCTACATCAGCTGAGTCACAAAGCAAAACCCTCTGGACATCAACGCATCACCAGTTCCTGATGAATCCACCACATAATACTTCGGGCCAACCCAATACAACAAGCAATACAACACTTGGCATTGGAAAAGGTTCAGGAAAATGCAACAAAAATTAACAGGGGTTTGGAATGGGTCCCATATGAAGAAAGATTAAAACGAGTTGGACTTTTCAGCTTAGAAAAGAGGAGATTAAGGGGGGAATATGATAGAGGTCTAATAAAATCATGACTGGTGAATAAGAAAAAGTTATGTACTTATTCCCACAATATAAAAACTCACCAAATGAACATAAGAACTCACCAAATGAAATTAATAGGCAGCAGATTTAAAACAAACAAAAGGAAGTTTTTCTTCACTTGGCGCAGTCTACCTGTGGAACTCCTTGCCAGAGGATGTGGTGAAGGCTAGGACTTTAACTGGGTTCAAAAAAGAGCTATATAGATTCATGGAGGTTAGGTCCATCAACAGCTATTAGCCAGGATGGGTAGGAATGGTGTCCCTAGCCTCTGTTTCTCAGGAGGTAGGTGACAGGGGAGGGATCACATGAAGATTACCTGTTGTGTTCCCTCCCTCTGGGGCACCTGGTATTGGCTTCTAATGGCTGACAGGATACTGGGCTGGATGGACCATTGGTCTGATACAGTATGGCCATTCTTATGTTCACACAATATGGCACATGTATTTTCCCCATCTAGGTAACTGGGGGGGAATCACTCATTAAAGAAGCTGCTCTTCAGACTGAGCTGAAGGCCACTAAATATTGCATTATTAGCTTTTACTCTCCCGGCCCTTTGTATAACTAGTCAGTGTGCAGGGGGAGGAGAATGAGAATTGCAACAGCAGGTATTGGCTTTGTTTTAAGACACTTCTTTTCTTCCTTTCATCATTGGCAATTACTTCCTCGCACCTGGGTTTCTAAGGAATTTGGGGGATACGGCCATGTCAACTAATCAATTTCTGTTTGCTTTTGTGAAGGCCACCTTACCGCTCACGCGCCTTTTTGAATGCAACTGTGTGGCTTTGGACATGCATTTTTGCAGCAGGACCTTAACACCTGTGAAGCTTATGACAAAGCAGTCAAGGGCTTTGTCATGTACCCTGGATGATGCAAGCATGACAAATTGGGACAGAGGGGATAATAAGGTCTTACATAAGATGAAGTCCCTAACGTTGGGATGGTCCTGACAACATTGGTACATCTGGTCATCCTAAGCCTATATCTTTACAACTTATTTATGTGGGTTATGAAAAGAATCACAGAATCACAGAACGAGATAGGACCGGAAGAGGTTATCAGATCCAGTCCCCTGTCTTCAAAGCAGAACCAAGCACCATCTAGATCATCCCTGACAGGTGTCTATCCAACCTGCTCTTAAATATCTCCAGTGATGGAGATTCCACAACCTCCCTAGGCAATTTATGCCAGTGCTTAACCACCCTGACTGTTTGAACATTTTTCTTAATGCCCAACCTAAATCTCCCTTGTAGCAATTTATGCTCATTGCTTCTTGTCCTATCATCAGAGATTAAGGAGAATAATTTTTCTCCCACCTTCTTGTAATGCCTGTTTAGGTACTTGAAAGTTGTAATGTTAGGCTATTTCAGTCAGTTCTCTGGCAAAAAGGATGGCTTTAATGTAATGTACACTTGCAAACTCTGTGCTAGCTCAGGTAGTTATTTCCTTTCCTTTCCTTGCATTCCCAAGCCAAAGCTGCAAATTTCCTGGTACAGAGTAGTGCCAGAGGGACTCATTCAGCTCCATGAATATATTCAACAGCTCTGATAGAGCTACAAGGAAGTGGAGAAATAACCCTATAAAAACGTGTCTGACTCCTGGCCATCAAGCTGAATGCTCCGTGCTGGCAGACAAAGGAAAGAGCGCACCAAGAACCTGCTCATTTCCTCATTCTGTATGTTGAACAATCCCAGGGCCAAACCTTGCTCAAGCAAATATTCTCATGCCTGTCAATGGAGAGATGTGCATGAGAAAGACGGGTGGGATTTCTTCCAGAGAGCATTTATACTGCTGGTGCGAAGCAGGCCAAAAGCAGTTCTAATGGGCTATGGCAAGACCAGCAGCGGCGCTGAGCTGCAGCTGCACCGCTACGGGAGCACCCCATGGACACTGCCTGCAGCAAAGGGCCAGGATCTCCCCTCACCCTGTGTTAATCCACCTCTCCAAGAGGCTGTAACAGTCAACACCAGAGGAAAGCGGGGAGTTAGAGGCTGGCTTAGCTCCATTTCTCAGGAGCATGGATTTTTCACACCCCTGAGGGATGCAGATGTGTCCCTGTCAGTTTTCAGTGCAGACCGGCCCCCAGAGCCATGCCCCCTATTTGGGGAAGGAGTGTGTCCAGAGGGAAGGGACTGCAACCAAGACTCCCTTTGGAACAGCAACGGCTTCACTACTGTATTGGCTCCTTGGAGGAACTGGCAGAGGATTATTATTATTGTTCGTGTTACTATTGTTCCAGAAGCCCGTCAGGCACAAAGTCCACACTGTGCTCGGCACTGCACAAACCCAGAAGTGAAGCGACAGCCCCTGCCCCAAAGATGAGAGGCAGGGCAGTCTCTCTCATCCCCGTCCTCAACTACAAGCTTGCCTGCCACATAGGCTACGGGCCTAGAAACTATTCCACCATTCTCCTAACCTAGTTAGAGCCGGGGGGCGAAAGTAACTTACATTTCATACAGGTACTGTTGTATCGCAACAGTTGGGGGAGATTCTGATACAAAAGAATCTGTAAGAAATTTAAGTGTTGGGTGGAGTGTGGGGTGCTCAGGGCAGGAGCTTGGGGAGTGCCAGGGGGCTCAGGGCAGGGGGCTGAGAGTGTGGTGGGGGGGGGTGCAGAAGATGTCAGGAGGGGGGTTCAGGGCACAGGGCTGCAAAGTGCAGGAATCAGGGTTAAAAGAACGGGAGGCTCAGGGGAGGGGCTTTGGAGTATGGGGGGTACAGGACTCAGGGCTGGTGGTAAGGAGCTCAGGGCAGGAGATGGAGGGATGGGAGATGCAGGAGTCAGGATTACGCACGTTGGGGACTCAGGACAGGGGATCGGTGTGCAAGGAGGGAAGAGGGATGAAGAATCCCCTGCCCCTCCCAGTTCATACCTGGACATTGCCTGCTCTTCCTCTTCAGGGAGCAAAAGGAAAGGGCCAGTTCGTCTGCCCCCCACCCTCCCCAGCCAGAACGAGGAATGCCACAAATTGTGCACTTTCCCCTCACGCCCTGCCATTAATGAGCAATCCTGGCTGGGTGCAGGGCATGCCCCCAGCCAGCCCTTTTCACCTGTCCTTTGTGAATTCAAAGGAAAACATGGAGGCAAAAGGCACTTCATCAGCACAGGGCTAATGTGTTAATATTCTTACAGCAGGGCTTTCTTCAGAGTCGCAGAGAACAGTCTCTCATTGTTACCCCTTACAAAGCAATACAGTGCCTGCGGGGGAAAATAGCTTTTAACACACCTGACCAAATTGCGGGTACTTAGTTCCCCCACTGTGCTTTTTGACTGAGAGCTGTTAAGTATCTTTCAGCAAGGCCAGGTGCAGGGGGGAATGGATGATTAGCAAGGGTAGAGGGCAGCGGCATGAGAAGTCAGACAAGAGCATTGTTCAAAGCAAACAAGTTCTCCACTGCTGCTCACTGGAAAATGGTTGTGTTTAGGTTAGAAAAAGAAGTCTCCACTTAGTCTGAAAACATGACTGCAAAAGATGCTAAAAATGTTCACCTTAAGGGGCTGGTACAGCTTTGCAAAATGCTGAACTAGTCAGCCCCTCCAGCCTGGCTAAAATACCAGCTTTTATAGTTCACCACATTTTCAGTGGATTTTTAATAACCACTGTTTGCAGAAGAGAAGACAGATTCCATGTCTCAGTTCACTTGTTCTTACAGCAACACGTGGTCCATTATTTTTGTTTGTACTTCATTTAACAAGCAGGTCAGGTGTTTTTCATGTTGCCTCACTTGAATTCAGATTATCTTCTCCAGTTGCGGTGCATGAGGTTTGTAACCAATGTTCCCTATAATCTTTTCCATCCATGTGCAGGTTTTTCCCTCTCCACATGTGGAATAAATTTTGTTATGTGAGCCAAGGAATGTGCACCACAAGGCTAAACACAAACCAAGCTATGGGCGCTCTGTTATCAGCTGAGCAGCACTGGAATCTTTCCTGAGTGGCTGCACAAGCGCACAGCTTACATCTGTAACCCTCTCGCTTTCTTGAGCACAGTAGGTTTTTATATCCTACCGTGCGGTCATGAACCTCACTTTTTCATATCAAGACTGTGAATTGCTGTGAATTACACTCTTGCATTGAGACAAGATAGGTGAGGTAATAATACCTGTTATTAGACCAACTTCTGTTGGAGGAAGGTACAAGATTTCATTGTTAGCATTGTTGGTTCTACAGTGATTAAATATATGGGAGAGCTCTTCTTTTTCTCCCCAGTAGGCAATGTCTCAGGAAAACAAACCAGTGCTGACATACCCTTCCCATGCAGACTTGGGAAGCACAGGCTGACTTTGTTGAAATGTGAGAAGTGATATTTCGAAGTCAAGGGGCCAATAGCCAAATCCCCAGCCGGTGTAGATAGGGGTAGCTCCATTGACTTCAATGGAGCTCATCAATTTACCTAAATTGAGACTATAGCTCTAAAGTTCTTAAGCAACCCCAGTATAAATTGCTAATCGTTTACAGAGTTCGCCAGATCAATCACTTGACCAACTCCTATTTTCTTTGGATGACTTTCAAAGCGTAACAAGATGAAGCCAATAAGATTAGGATATAGAAAATGAAAGTGCAAAGGTCCTTCCTTACAGAGGAAGAATGAGAAAAAGAAGAGAGCTAATAAACTCATTAACTATTTAAAATTTAGTAGGGGAATTTATTAACCAGCACATTCCAATCAATGAGCGACAACAAGAAGTTGAACAAGTGATGGCAGAGTTGTTTGGTCCCAGAGATTTAAATACTTCCTCTTTTGAGAGCCAAATTCTCACTGAAGACATAGGCTGTGTCTACACTGGGCCACTTATTCCGGAAAATCAGCCGCTTTTCCGGAATAAGCTGCGAGCTATCTACACTGGCCCTTGAATTTCCGGAAAAGCAACGATGCTCTACTGTACAAAATCAGCCACTATTCCGGAAAAACTATCCTGCTCCCGCTCGGGCATAAGTCCTTATTCCGGAACCCTGTTCCGGAAAAGGGCCAGTGTAGACAGCCCAGTAGTCTTTTCCGGAAAAAAGCCCCGATCGTGAAAATGGCGATTGGGGCTCTTTTCCAGAAAAGCGCGACTACATTGGCCACAGATGCATTTCCGGAAAAAGGGCTTTTCCAGAAAAGCAGCCTGCCAATGTAGACGCTCCTTTTCCAGAAAAACTGAAAACGGAATAGTATGCCGTTTTAAGCATTTCTGGAAATTCATGCCAGTGTAGACACAGCCTAAGTGTTTAGTGTGATAAAAAAAACGCAGCAGCTGGGGGCAGAAACATTTTTTTGACAGTATTAAAACTAAAGGGAAAAAAGAAATGACCAAGAAGAATCATTTACAGATGGATGAAAAAAATAAAGCATAAGAACAAGAGAAAGCAGCCTTAGAAGCTGTACTTCAGTTATTTCATCACAAATAATCTCTTCTTTAACTGGGATCCAACACCTCATTTTGTTAAGAATTAAAACAAAACAAAAAGGACAACTCTGAGGATTTGGAGGCACTTCAGTATTCTGGCTTTATCTAGACATGGTTAAAAGATGTGTCATTAGAATGCATTAGCTATCCCATTCTGACACATTTGACAGTTCAGTATAGATAAGGCCCTACACCTCTTCTTACCCTTTACACCGGTTGAGATAAAGTGTGGGGGAAAGTCTAACCCAGGGATGGGAAAATACCAGTCCAGCAGTGTTAGTTCCTGGCAGGCACCCACCACTATATTTACCTGCACGGCCATCAGTACAGGTGACTGCAGCTCCCATTGTCCACGGATCACTGTTTCCAGTCAATAGGAGCTGTGGGAAGCGGTGTCCTGGTCCGCACCACTTCCTGCCACTCCCACTGGCTGAGAATGGTAATCTGCAGCCAATGGGATGTGTGATTGCCAGTATCTTTGTCCATGCAGGTAAATATAATGGTGTGGGCCCACCAGAGGCTAACCCTAGGGCATGTCTAGACTATGGCATAAATTTGCATATCTTCTTCCAATAACTTTTTCAAAAGAGGCTCTTTCAAAAAAGCAAGCAGTCTAGATGCAGTTCTTTCGGAAAAAAAAGAAAAACCTTTTTCGAAAGAACCGTTCTTCCTAAAAAATGAGGTTTACACAGGTCTTTTGAAAAAGGGTCTTTTCCCCCTCAAACTGCCACAGTATTATTGCCTATTATTAACCTTTAACTTTATCATCTTAGCATGTGTAAAAGTCTACACTGCCTTGTTGGCACTGGACTTTTCAAACAGACTGTGTCTACACAGGAAAGTTGTACCACTAACTATAATGGTACAACTTCTTAGTGCAGATGCAGTTATTTCAATTCAAAAGTGATATTGGTGATTATTCCTCATATGGGAAGGGGAATGAACTATACCAATATCAAGCATTTTTATCCACACCAGTCATTTTATAAGTACAAAAAAAAAAGTTATACCAATACAAACACTGTGCATAGACCAGCTAGAATAAGTTACATGCTGTGTCCTTATTTTTTAGGCGTGCTAAAAAGCATCAACTAAAGAGATAAGACTTCAATAGCCTTTATCCAATCATCATACCCCATTCTCTCAGCATCACATGCAGAATTTCCTCAAAATGAATTAATTCTCTATATACATTTTTTTAACCAAAACCAGTAGGAATAACCAACCCGGTCATGTAAGGGTCTGACTCCGATGGACAAGTAGAGGAGCATGAGACTCACCTAAGATCAGCTTTGAAATGTAAACCCAAACAGCACCATAAATTACCTTAGATGAATGTCTTTAAGCTTCCTGGCTTTTACATCAAACAACATAAATCGTATATTATTGTGGCCCCATTCCCAGCCTATTTGTCTGACCTTCCTTCTTGAAGCCTGGCCATATACGCTGTAGTATTTCATAGCTAAATATTTTCAATATAAGCTCCTGTCTGAGAACGAGAAGAAATGGTAATGCATTTGGTAGTTATTAGATAAGGCCAATCAATGGCTCGCATGGCAATTAGCATCTCATCTGTATGAGTAGTAAATGTCTATCAGAACCACAGAAGAAATCTAATCCAAAATTACTGCTTTTCTTGAGAGCCCCTATACCTCTCGATCTGTCCCAGGCACCCGTGTGCTATAACGCTGCATTTGTTACCATCACACTGAAGCTGCCTGTTATTGCATGGTGCGGCTGCTTGCTGTCTTTCCCACAGTGTTATATTTATATTGCTTCTTACAGCTTCTTAACACCCCCACTGCTCTGTCCCTGGTGCTGGGTCACATGGTAACACCTTCCCACTCAACAAATTGACAGGGCTGGAATAGAGGGGGACCAAAGAGTTCTACCTGTTATAGCACAGCAATTCAGAGGGCCCTTCATTAACATGGGCCCTACAAATGACAGGTATTTACTTTGCTGCTATAGATATATACCTTGGATTCTGTTATTTCCACTCCATCAGTTGAGTTGAAGTGGGTCTCACCCAGGAAAGCTCACAATCCTATATATTTTTGTTAGTCTCTAAGGTGCGGCAGGACCACTCGTTGTTTTTGGGTCCCACACTTAGCTACGGCTCAAGAGAAGTCTTAAATCACTTAGACACACGGGGACAGGAAGGGAAGCAAGAAAGTGGCCTGTTATTACACCTCTATACTGCAGGCTTTGCCTCTTATCTCCTTCACATGCCCGTTTTCCATCCCATCATTACAGCCCTGCAGATACTGGCTTTAGATCCACGGATATCGGCGGCTCAGTTTTGCAGATACAGATGTGGATATAAATTTTGTATGTAGAACCCTGCAAGTTTGCAGATATCCACAGGTAGCCACATCCACGGATCATTTTTGCAGATGGATATTAATTTTATATCCTTACAGAGCTCTGTCCATCATAGCCTGCATCTCTATCCCTCCAGCTGCCAGCTCTCCCAGCCACACACACCTGCCCCAATTCAGCTGTTCTCTGGACATTGGGCAAGCACTGAGAACAGAAAGTGGCTTCAGGGAGACTCCTCTTCCCAGTGCTCACGGTTCGCATGGGTCCATTAAGAGTGTGCCTCTCTCGGAAGAGGAGGAGGAGGAGGAAAGGCAAAAGACCCATTGTGCAGGTGGAGAGCGGAAAGCCGCCTGGACCCTGCCCACCCCACAGCGCAGTGCCCGGGATCACCAACCCAAAGGAAACGTTTCTGAGACCAGACCCACCACAGAACGGAATCTCCAGCTGGACTCAAAGTTGCCTCTTTGTCAGGGAGAGCCCCTCTCCGCAATGCTGAGCTCAAGCCTAAGGGCGAGGTCGTCTCACTCGCCAGCTCCCCTCCCCCTCCATGAGCCCCCCTGTGCGGCTGAGCAGATGGGATGTGGGGGGCGTTTTCTCCCCAGGGCAGGAAGCTGAACCTGAAGATCCCCCCCCCCCAGCAGAGCTCCCATGTGCGGATCTACAAAAACCATGCGGCAGAGGGGTCCAGCAGGGGTAGGTGGGTGCATTTCAAACCCCCCAGCCCCTCTGCCATGACATCTGGGTGTGCATGGGCGGTTGCACAAGGGGGTCCTTACACACACACACACACACATTTACACACACACACACACACTTACACACACACTCACACTTACACACACACACACACACACATTTACACACACTCACACTTACACACACACTCACACACATTTACACACACACACACACACACACACACACACTCCCCCCCCCCAGCCATTCAGAGAGCGAACCCGACTCTTACCTTCGCACTGCAGGGAACCCCCAGCGATTTCCCCTCCCCCTGGGGGATGAGAGCGCCCCGGAACGGGGGAAGACGCCCGGCCCCTGCCGGCTCCCGGGCTGCCCGGCGAGCCAGAGCGGGCTGCAGCGGGTTCGGCCACGAGGCAGAAGACGCGTGTGAGCGCTGCGGCTCCGGCGCTGCCTTTTATCCTCCTCCCGCGGGGAGGGCGGGGCAGCCCCGGCAGGCTGGGGAGGGAGGAGCGGGGGGGGGGGGCGGTCACATGGTGTTCCGGGCAGGGGGGGCGATCCCTGAACTCCCCCCCCCCAGCAGGGTTTCCCTCCACGGGGGCCAGCAGCGTCTGACAACTCACCCAGAGGAGCCGGCTGCAGAAAGGGGGAGGGGGGGAGGCTTTTGTGGAGGGTTGCCTGAACAAATCCACCCAGCCCTTCCCTCCTTGTTGAGCTGGGTGCTTGGGGTTGGCCCTTCCCTCTGCTCCCCTGAACACCATAGGGCAGAGCAGGGGATCCGGGATATAACCCTTCTGTGGATCCCAAGGGAATTAGGAGCCAAACCCGCATGGGCTCCTTTGAAATTCCAGCTTGTGCGCGCTAGCACCTTCCATCCAGAAAGACTTTCCCAATGCTTCGTACAGAGGCAGCAGTTGGTGGCAGGAACTTGGCGAGGGCAGGGCAAGATTCACCCTTTGCAGCCAGGTTAATTCCCCCCCTCCTCCCCGTGTGGTTTCAGAGCGGGGGAAGGTATTTTGTAGCACGCCAAGGTCCACTCTTAAAAATTGGATTCCCCGAGCTGTGTCACTCAGGAACGTGGAAAAGGTTCGGCCCTGTGTGATGCCGTTCGGCCAACCTAAACCACTGTGTAGATGCGGCTAGATTGGTGGAACAATCAAGCGATTGGCTCTCAGAGAGATGGATTAACCACACATCAACACAAAACCCCCATCCCTGGGGGCAGGAAGCATTTACTCTACAGAGCACAGCCCAAGCCCAGGAAAGATAGAGCACCACGCCAA
This sequence comes from Pelodiscus sinensis, assembly GCF_052426305.1. NCBI lineage: Eukaryota > Metazoa > Chordata > Testudines > Trionychidae > Pelodiscus > Pelodiscus sinensis. The sequence continues at coordinate 8,929,588 of NC_143071.1, read as the reverse complement.
GACACACGGAAAAGGGTAGAGATAAAACTCACTTCTGACTTGGGGCAGTCAGGCACAGTACAGTGCAGGGCCACTTCCCTGGTAAAGCATTTTTCAGACATGGCCTGCCCCCCAAAATGCATAACATGGTTAAACATGCACAGTTACACCAAGACAGATGACGGGGGAGAGCGGAACTGAGGCATAAGTAAGGGAGAAAAAGAACTTCAAGTGGAGATTTAAAATGAGATGGAGAATCACAAGTAAGCTATCTGGGGAGATGTTTGCAGGGCAAGCACTGAAGGGGGAGGGAGAGAGAGAGAGAAGGGGACAAATTCAGAGTAACTCCACTGAAAACCGCTGAGGCTGCGTTGCTAAGTAACTCCCCTCACAGTCACAGAGTGGATCCATAGCAGAGCTAGAAATAGGGCCCAGGGCCACATGCTGGGGGTAGGCCTAAAAAGATGTTAGTGTCAGAGATTCTCAGGCAAAATTCTGAGGTAGACATGGATAAATTACAGTCATTTTGTGGCTGGGCCTTGCCGCCTGGCTACAGCAAACGTGATCAGTTTATGGATAAAGTCTTTAGTGGATTAAGCCTTCGATTTGTATTGGTATTTCTAAAGGCAGAACTCCGTCTTTAAAAGAATTCATCATCTACATATGCTGTGACTTACCTGGATCTATTTCAGAAGTGTGGGCACTCGAACACTCGGCATATGCAAAAGCCCTTATTAAATAGCCATGGAGTCAAGACACTGAAGATAAATTCAGTTTGGCACCTTTCAATGTCCGGCACCAGCGAGGAGATTTCCCGGTACCAACAGAAGAGCAATTAATTAATTATCGCATGAGGGCGATTGATCACCTTGGCTCCATCTTTCCAGTGAATATTGGATCACCCTTTCCATACTACATTATTCACGCATGCCTCAAAGCATTCCACAGATTTCTGGTGATTTGGTTCAGAGTCCCAGCTTGCAGCCGGAGAACATAATGATCCATTAGCAATATCTTAGTAATTTTACAAAGAGATCATCTAAAATACATTAGACATAAGATGCTCAGCTGGTGTTGACTAGCTGAAGTCAATGGATCTATGCTGATTTGCATCACTTGAGAATCTGGCTAATTGTATTTTACTTAGGGGCAAACATATAATTTAAGAATGAGAGTTGTGTATTAGCATTGATTTGTTCATACTGTCGTATGGCACTATTTTAAATACTACAGCCTTGGAATCAGACCCATGCACGCAGAAACCTGAACCTGTAGGGCCTCCCAACTGACAATAAATGTGCATCAAGTTACTCATGTCTGCAAGTTTTTGCAGGATTGAACCTTAATTTTTTTTCTTTCATATAATACAATCAGAGCCTCAACTTCTTTTTCTCTGTTACAACGCAGACCTTTACAGATACACCAATCACAGCCTTACATCTCTTAGTTTATCCCTGCATCACCTCACAAACCAAAGCCGAACTATAACAGTAACCCTCAAATAAAACTCTATTACATTTGGCAGAGGAGTTGAATGACTCCAAATCCCCTAGTGAATAAGACAGTATTGACTTAAGCTGTCAAGGATTAGGGCTTTGCTCACTGTAATAATGGGAAAGAAAGATAGCCTAATAAGAGGCTAATATAATACCAATAGGTGGGACCAAACTTGGGACCTCTGGAGCATAGGACATGAGCCTCTACAGGTAGTATTATAAAGCCAATTGGCTCACAGCAAACTCTCTCTCTCTCTCTCTCTGTATGCACATCTACACTGTGGGATACGGTCGAACTAGGATACGCAATTTCAGCTACATTAATTGCGGAGCTGAAGTCAAAGTGCCTTAACTAAACTTAGCATTGTGCATACTGCAGGAAGTTGAAGGGAGAACATTCTCCCTTTGACTTCCCTTACTCCTCGTGGAAGCAGGACTAAGCGGCATCGATCGTAGCGCCCCTCTTGGATCGAATTCGCTGTCTTTACTAGCCCTACTAATTCAAACCCTGGAAGACTGACAGTGGCAGCTTCGATCTTCTCTGTAGTGTACACGTACCTAAAGTGGTCTAAGAATCACTATATGGGACAGTGAAGCACACCAGTAGATGTGTGGGTTACACTAGGCGTATAGAGTCCACATTTCCACTGAAGGAGATGCAGCAATGACCCGTCAGGATCTGCAGCGCTCCCCCTGCCAGTAAGTCAAGGAGTAGGGGAAAACAAAAGTTGTCTACACGTAGACATTGTCCCGTGACGGGGTGGTGGGGACCGCCGAGGCTAGCCCCATGCCCCACACTCGGGCACCGGACGGCCCGGGTGCCACGCGACCCGAACGGCTTTGCCGTGCCTGTTCGGGGGCAGCCGCCGGTGCAGGAGGCTCCCCGGCAGGTGCGCCGGGGGAGAGGCACAGGGGCCAGAGAATGCATGCACCGGCATACCCGGAAAGGGGCGCAGACTTCAAAAGGCAGCTCCCAGCCAGGAGCAAGGAGACCGAGACCATGACCGGGACCGGGCGGCCGAGGGAGGTAGCCGCCCCGGACCAGCCGGAACCAGACCGGACCTGATGGAGCAACAGAGATGGCGGCGAGGGATTGGCTCACCAGGACGGGGTGAGGATAACTGCTGGACCGGGCAGGGACGACCGGTGGCTGGCTGGAGAGGAGGAAGCAGCCCAGGACGGGACCAAGGAGGACCCGGGGACCTGTGAGTTGTGGAAGTAGCCTCTCCCCCCCCCCCCCCCCCCCCCCGGTCGAGCAGGACGTCTGAGACGCCTGTTCTTAGGGTCCTGGGCTGGGACCTGGAGAGAGGGAGGGCCCAGGTCCCTCTCCACTCTTGGATGGCGCCGGAGCGGCAACACAGGCTTTTACCGCGGGAAGGACTCGGTGGCCCCCGGAAGGGAGGACCCAGACAGGAGAGCTAAATCCCGAGCAGGGAGGGATGCTTGACATCCCCCTGTAACTATAGTGCCTTGGTTAAAGTGATAAACTGGCCACAATTATACCACTGTAAATGTGCTTATGCCACAAGACCTTATTCCCACATGGAAAGCAGTGTTCCCTGTGAGCTGTGCGCTTGGGCAGCCATCCAGGAGCGATTCAAATGCCGCCCAGCTGATGAGCAGTGTCCAGAGCCGCCCACAGCTCCCAGCCTGTGTTCCCCCTGGTGGTGCACATCAGCACAGAGATGGGAAAAATTAGAGGGAACATCGATGGGAAGGTAAAGAAGATATGCTGGTATAAGGTCTTGTGACAGGGCCTCATCCTATTCCTGTCTGCAGGGGAACCACTCAAAGACCTTCAACTGGCCCAACACTTGGTGCAATTTACAGTGCTCTCCACACCATCCTTCCAGACTCGTGCAGCTCTGTATTCACAATAGCTCCTGTTCCTTAGCGCCGCTCTCCCAAGGTGGTGGGGAGACGGAAGGTTTCTTCCTCCTGAGAGACTTCTCCTGGCTGTGACTCTGAAAAGCCTGCCATGCTCTCCAGCCTTCCCCAAAGCACTTCCTTACCGTGCCTTGCCACTTCCTGGGATAGTGGGTTAATTGACTACACAGTCCATGGACCGCCTGGCTCTCTCCAGTCCATCCCCAGCCAGGCCCGCCAACAGGTGGTGCATAGGGGGCAGCTACCCCTGGACCCTGCAATTCAAAGGGGCTCAGGGCTCCTACTGGCCGCCCGGCTACTGGGGCAGCAGCCAGAACCCCAGGCCCTTTAAATTGTGCCACTCCTCACAGCACTGGGTGTTTGGGGGGAAGGGGACTAGCGCCATGGTCTGGGCAACACTGAGGTTCTGGCTGCCCCAGCTCCACCCCTTCCACTCATAGACTTTAAGGTCAGAAGGGACCATTATGATCATCTAGCCTGACCCCCTGCACAGTCAGGCCACAGAATCTCACCCACCCCCTCCTGGAATAATCCTCTCACCTATATCTAAGATATTGAAGTCCTCAAATGATGGTTTGAAGACCCCAAGGAGGAGAGAATCCTCCAGCAAGTGATCTGTGCCCCACGCTAAAGAGGAAGGCGAAAAACCTCCAGGGCCTCAGCCAATCTACCCTGGAGGAAAATTCCTTCCCGACCCCATGGCCCTGCCCCTTCCACACCTTGCCCGGAGGCCTGCAAAAGCTGTTGCCCGCCCCCGTCTTCAGCCAATCAGTGAGACACAGCTTTGCCCTCAGGCTTGCACTGTGGCAATTTAATTGGGGATCCAGTAGCTAGAGTGTTGAGCGCTCTGCTACAGGTCCCTTCATACCGGCACAGCCATGCTCCCACCAGGGGCTGGTTAGCAACTAGCCGTTGTCTAAGTCAGACACAGGACTCACAGATTTGTCTGACCGCTCTGTTTATTAGCAAAGCCGCTCTGCTAATACACCCAGAAAACGTGAGTACCAGACAAGGCTCAAACCCCTTAGATTTATACAGTCAAAAGAAAGCCAACTTAACAAGATTAAAAGGTGGCAAAACTTCACAATTAGTATGAGACTAGTCAAGTATCTTCATTTCCATATCAAGCACAAAGCAATCTCCTGCCCATATCTCTCTGGCTACCTCAATTACTTTCTACCTAACACCGAATGTGCCTTTTCCTGTTATACCATGCTCACCTGGCTTCATTCTGATCTGCATACATACAAACAACATTAACAACATTTCCTCTTTCCTGTTCAGAGACAAACAGTGTTCCTTCAACTTATTCAATTATTACAGTATAATCATCTTTCTCTTACAATATAATGCTTTCTACTTTCACACCCTGTAAGCACACTGAGGCCCTCACCAAACTTGTTACACTGGAACAAAAATCTGCATGTAGAGCCAGCCTAGGAGCCCGGCTGTCCTTAGGTTGCCCTCGGAGGAGTCCAGCCGAGTAATGAATTATTTAGAACAAGCGAATGAAAATGAATCTGGGTTAAAAAGGGGGAGTCTGAAGATCCAAGCTCTCACCTAATTGTGCGCCCATTAAATCGATGGCCGTGTTACCGCTGACCTCACTGGGCGCAAGGTTGGGCTACATGTTTTTCAAAACACCACTCTAAGCTCTTGCCACACATGGTGGAGGTAGCAAATCCACAGCAAATGACATTGCATCCAGCAAGTGTATGGGATAGAGCTTCAGTCAAACCCAAATTATTTTAATACGGGAATTGGTTAAGCTTTGTTCTGGATTTTTTAACAAGAGAGGGTCTAATTTTCTAATCACGTGTAATCTGCCAGGACAGTTGCCTGGATACTGCACAGGATTAATCAAATACCACATGAGTATGTATGTGGAGTATTTAAAAAATGGCATAATTGGTCATTATGGCATAGAGGTCTCTAGCAGCCATGCAGTTAATTAGAAATACCCAGTTTGGGCTTTGTTCTGATGTTTTGGATTTATATGTAAATAATTTTGGATTAATCACACACCAGGCACAAATCTCCTGTGCACTACACCACGTGCACCAGTGACAAGCAGGTGTGAAGTGTCACTCCTCTGATTTTGTGGTATTGTTCACCTTGCTGGCTGTAACTGGAGTCACCAAGCGCCTCTCAACCAGGCCGCTTGCCCACTGTGGGCCTCAGAGCCCAGCCAGAAGTGACAGGGCCAGGCCCTCGCTTCCCATCCTGAGGAGGGGGAGAGGTCAGCAAGGAGATGCTGATGGGTTGGCTCTGCATCCTGGCCCTGTACCAGCCACCCTGCCACCATGACATCATGCTACGCTGCTCACGTTGAAAGCAAGGCTGCAGTTACATCCCCCACGTGCCCCTTCACAGTGCACACCCACCTCTCCAGCACCCCCAAATACCCTTCCCACATCCTCCAAATACCCCTTTCACAGTACACACCCACCTCCTCCAGCACCCCCCCAATACCTCCAGTACCTGCAGATACCCCCTTCACAGTATACACCCACTTCTCCAGCACCCCAAATACCCTTCCCACATCCTCCAAATAACCCTTCACAATACACACCCACCTCTCCAGCACCCCCTCAAATACCCTTTCCTAATATACACCTACTTCTCCCACTACCCCCAATGCCTCCTTCCATACACATCCACCCCTTCAGCATATTCCAATGCCTCCTCCCAATACCCACCACCTCTCTGGCACAACCCATTGCCCCTTCCCACACACTCCTATCCCCTTCCACTCTCCCCATATATCTCCTTTCAGCACCCTCCATCTACACCCCCCTTAATACTCTCTCCTTCTGCCCCCATCTGTATCCTTTGTTTGAGAACTTGAAATTCAGTACATCCAAGGCCATTCCTGCTCTGGGCTGCCACACCCATGATCCCAGGCTGGGATTGTGAGTCAGCAGTGCTGCTTTCTTTTGCCTGGAGACTTCAATACCATGATCAAGACTGTCAAGGGAACGGCCAGACCTAGACCAAGGGTCTGCCTCTGCCTAGCACTGGCAGGCTTCAGAGCCCTTCCCTCATTTCCGGGTAGTGTGTGCCTGGGAGGCATGCCAGGGTGTGGTGGATGACAAGGGCAGGGCTGCCAGGAGACCAGCTCAAGGTATTCAGCAGGCTGCAAAGTTGGAGGGCATTGACAGGGGCTGGCTGTGGCATCTACCTGGCCCCTTTGCCCTCTCACTGGCCCTGGCCCTGTTGAGATGAAGGGCTGAGATGCCCAATGAGTCCCCTCTCCCTGACGGATGTGTATTACTAGTGGGCCACACTGCCTATTGCAGCTGCACAGGTGAGCCTCAGGGGAAAAAGTCAGACAACTCCTGATCTATCGTACCTGAATTAACAGAAAACCAAACGAATCCATGAGCACTAGAAGTCACCCAATGAAATGAATAGGCAGCAGGTTTAAAACAAACAAAAGGAAGTATGTCTTCACACGATGCACAGTCAACCTGTGGAACTCCTTGCCAGAGGATGCTGTGAAGGCCAAGACTATAACAGAGTTCAAGAAAGAACTAGTTAAATTCTTGGAGGATAAATCCATCAATGACTGTTATCCAGAATGAGTGGGAATGGTGTCCCTAGCCTCTGTCAGAAGCTGGGAACAGGCAATAGGGGATAGATTGCTTGATGAGTAGATGTTCTACGGGCATTCCCTCTGGGACACCCGGCATTGGCACTGTCAGAAGACAAGATACTGGGCTAGATGAAACTTTGGTCCACCGTGCTATTTTGTGACCCCAAGCAATAGTCTTTAATGATCAAAGAAGTGCATTAAGATTCAGCTCTGCCCATTACCATGTGACCTCAGGCAAGTCCCTTCATCCCTCTGTTCCTCAGTTTCTTCATTTGTAATCTGGGGATAACACCTACCTCACAGGACCTGTGAGGCTAAATTCAAGAGCGTTTGCAAAGCAAGCAGATTGCCTTGAGGGGATGGTGCCAGATATTCACTCTCACCAACCTTGTGCATTCAAGTTCCAGACCCTGGCAGGTTGCTCTTGAGCTGGAATGAGTCTCTTTCTTCATTTAAGCAGAGCAGCTGTGTTACCCAGACAGCATCCACACTGACGGACAAGTGCAGTCCCAGCTTCCCTACTTTCTTAGCTGCCCTTAATAATTCATTTCTCAGAGCAAAAATTGTGCAGTTCATAAAAAAATTGCGAAGAAACAAGGAGACATTTTCTGCAAGAGGATGCTGGGCAGGAATTAGTCAGAGCAGTTTCCCATGTGTTCCTCCAGAAAGAGATTGATTAATTAGCACTTTGCATCTCCTCAGGGCTCCAGAGGCTGGCTTTAGTTACCAGGTCTTGTGTTATACGCTATTTTACTTTGTCACCTTCCAGTGCTCTTTCCTGTCCAGATATCAGCATCTTCAAGTCAATCACTCTTAACTCTTTGTATTTTACTATTTGTGGTTAATTCTTTTCCCCACCAGGGTAAGCGAGGGAATTTGCCACTTCATGGGCGAATCCAGTTTCTAAAATCTCAATCCTGCAAAAATTAAGGCACACAAGAACATAAAACCGGCCATACTTGGTCAGACCAACGGTCCATCTAGCCCAGTATCCTGTCTGCCAACAGTGGCCAATATCAGATGCCCCAGAGGGAGGGAACACAACAGGTAATCCTCACTTCATGGGTTAACCCAGTTTCTAAAATCTTAGTCTTGCAAACATTAAGGTACATGTTTGACTTTCCATATAGCAGAAAACAACAAATGGTCTGGTAGCACTTTATAGACTAACAAAACATGTTTTGTTAGTCTATAAAGTGCTACCAGACGATCTGTTGTTTTTTCCTGTACAGACTAACTTGGCTACCCCCTGAAGCTTCATATTGGAGAAGTTCAGTTGAAATTGGTGGCACTATTCACACTGGATGATGTTAAGCACTTTTTCCAATATTTCAATATTTGCAGGACTCGGGCTTAAGTCAATTGGAGCCATCCCAGCAACATTACTGCCATCTGGATCTGGCCTTACTGCCATATTCAGAATCTAGTTAACTGGGACGACAACTCTGATTTCAACAGAGATGGGTCCTTTTACATCAGGTCTGAAGTTGAACCATTATACGTTAGTGAGCATGGACTTAAATAGAGATTGACCCAATTAGGGTACGTCTACACTGCAACACTATTTCAAAGTAACTAGCACTATTCTGAAATAACTTAGTCCGCATCTGAAATAACTTAGTCTGCATTTGGACAGCAGGCAGTTATTTTGAAATAGAATCAAAATACTGTCAAGCTGGAGGACTTCTTACTCCGACTCCTGTAACTCTCACTGTGCAAGGAATAATGGAAGTTGGAGGAAGGATGCTCTATTTTGAAATAAGTGCTCTGTAGATGTTCCCAATTTCAAAATAAGCTACGCAATTGATGTAGCTCAATTTCCGTAGGTTATTTCGCGTTAAACCCTGCAGTGTAGATGCACCCTTATAGCCCAGAGCAGCAAAGACATATATGATCTGCCCAAAAGTCCACAATCAGAGTTCTTTTAAAGTCTGCATGAAAAGAAAACATTCCCCACCCCTCGGGACATGTAAATCAAAAGGCAAGATATAAGGCATAGCCCACATGCAGCAATAAATGCAAAAGCAAAGACAACTTCAGTAAGGTCCAACCTGTCTGAGTGACTTCAGACTGTAAACTCTTTCAGGCTTAGAAGGTGCTTGGCTTCTGGCTAGAAAGCACCTAATACCATGTTGGGAACTACTAGATAGAAACAAACCAGCACCACCACAATAATGAAGTCCCCTCAGGCGACTGTGCCAAGAAAATCCAGTTTGAGATAAACATATCAGGCATTAAGAGATATTAAAAATAAGCCACCAACTGTACTACAGCCCTGTGGTAAAAATTAAATCACATTATTCATCCCTGCCTGCAATAGCTGTATTTTTTTAAAAGGAAAGGAGAAAGATGAATTTTCAAATATATTTCTGAACAGTATTCTGAACAAATAATTCCTCCAGCTTTCCAGGGCCCCAGGTTTAACCTCTTTGTCTCCTTTTTGTTATTTCCCTTCATGGGTTTTGTCATTGTGGAGGACAAGTACCCCCAGGGGAGAAAGGCCCCATCATCTGCAGTGTAAATCACATTTTCAACAGTTTGAATAGGCTCAGTATTAACATAATGTCATCCCCAGGTATCATGCTGGGCCTCGCAATTCAGCTGGGAGCGAGAAGAGAAATCAGCCATGGATAGTGTGGGTATAATCTCAGTGAAAATTATTTATTTTTTTACATGCACTCCAGTATGGAAAATTTGACAGTCAAACTACAGCCAGGCTTCTCCTCTCCTGGGGGGATTTCAGTCCACTCCCCATTTGCCAAATTCCCAAGGAACAATTCTGCCTTGAGAATTTATTCTAAGTCAGGCAGAGATGAAGGCAGAAGCAGAAAGCAAACTTCCACGTTGCTGCTCGCCACTGCTCTCCCAAAGAAACTCCAACAGTGAACCAACAATGAACCATTTCTTCTAAACCTAAAAATTTGCTCACCTGCTAGTAAAACTATAACAGCAACATCAGGAGTGTCTGCCCTCTATTGGATGGAATCAAAACTGCTCAACTTTGTGCCTTTGCCCCCTTTCTGATAGGAGCTAATGGAAATTATCCTTCAGCACAAGTGTCAGCAGCAAACTCTAAATTTTAACCCCAATATCACCAAGTAGTTTTTATAGGGCATGTTATGGAGCACGCTGATAACTGTGAGGTTCTCTAAAAGCCACGTTATTTTTTAACTGTACAATTTGTCTTTGCCCATTTTAATAGACAAAATATTTAAAATCAGTTGTTTTAGTGCATGGCAAATACCATTCATGACATTCAATTCCACCCACTCAAGTCTATTCAATTAATGAGAACATCCAAATATACTTTAGACTGGATAAAAATGTAAGGCATTTGAAACCTTTGCTCTTCAGGGTATCAAACAACCGCTAACAGAGGGACAGAAAACAACTTCCCCTGTAGGCTGATTAGTCCATAATTATCCAATATAAAATCCATGAACTTCTCACAAACATCTAATCTGAACAGATCCCTCTCCCAGAGAGGATACCGATTTACAGAGACCACTCACCCCATCTTGTAACACAATTCCTGTGTTATTCAGAATTCACTGTCTCAAAATAATTCTCTTTTTAATCCCTCCATTAGTCCTTTTGGACTGCTATGGATACACATTTCTTCCAAGTTGCTTGGGTGTTCCTAACTTGTCTACACTATTGTGAATCCCAAGTCATTGCAGCAACCTCTACAGACTGTTTTGTAGTTGTGCTTTACGATGAACATTCTGAATATGTTCTTAATATGTTCTTTGATTCCAAGCATCCATAGGGATGACCCAGAGCTGATGCTCCAGGATTGTCTACATGGAGCAGCAATGCATACTACAGCGGTGTGATTTCTAAAGTGCACTTATGTACAATACATGAACTGGTTCGGGCAAACCCTGCTGGTGAATGTTAAAAGTTCGTTAGCACACTTTAATGAGATGCTGTTTGAAACAGTACTAGGTTGAAGCACATTAGTGAACTTTAATACACACCAGCAGGGTCTACACGAGCCAATTAGTGAGAGACATGTTAGTGCATGTTAGAATTCACACACCCGTGGTGGTGCACACTGCCGCCTAGTGTAGCCAAACTCCCCCATGACTTGAAGTAGCAGAGGCTACACAATGCCATACATTCCATAAAAGGGCTTGCAACTCTTTGGACTCTAGTTGCTGGATTTGTCAAGCATTTCAGGAGTTTAATTTAATTTTAACCAATCAAAATATTAGAAAATAAGCCATCCCAAACCTTTCTTCATCTAAGTTCTACAGATTTCTTATACTTTCTGTAATTCTTCACTGCTAAAAGTTGATGATACCCTTACTACCCTGAAGTAAATAGGACAACTTGTAAAATCAGGAACTAAGCAGCATGATTATGTGAATCAGAATTTGGCCCATTGGCATGTATAAATTTATAGGTACATTTATAGATACAAAGATGCAACATCCTATGCTTTTAGTGAGGCCGATAGAAAAGTTTTCATTTAAACTACTTTTCAAGGGAACACAGAATCTTTACTGATTTTATTTTTCCTGCTTTCCGTGGAAACATTTGACTTTTTCCCCTCAAGAACCAGAATGCCTGAAAATCAAAACATTCCAGCAAATCCTGGAAAATTTCAATTCAGCAGTGTTGTCAGTGCTTCATGAGAATTGTAGTTTGGGTGCCTCATTCATCCATACCTTACTATGGACGATGCCCCCTGCTAGACATGGCATCTTCCATGATGCATCAACAGTGGCTCATCAAGAGGGTATACCCTAGTGAATTATGGGAGATGTAGTCTGACCAGGGAGTTTGGCCAGAGTCGGGAGCATGAGGCACCTGAAATGTAACTTACATGAGGCATTGTGGCAGCATTTTTAAATTTAAATATTTCAGTTTTCACTTGACAGTTTTGGTTTTCGCTTTTATTTTTCTGCCAAAAAAAGAGTAAAAAAATTTCACGATTTCCCCCCCACACACACAATTATTAACATTTTTAGTGAGAAAAATATGTTTTCCAACCAGCTCAATCTAGCAGCGACTTCATGCAAGAAAACAGTTTCTTGCTAATATGTTTTCAATGTTATCTTATTTATTTTCTAACAACAGTTTCCCATACAACATGGCAACTCTGAGTCATTGAAGGCTTTTTAAACCACCTCATTTTTAACCTTGGGATAAAGCATCAAGATTTTCATTCAAATTCCTCTAGGACTATTGAAACTCATGAACATCTTCCACTCCCTCCAATCTGATATCCCAATACCTTACATTTGTGTAATGTATTAATGCCATACCTATTACTTTCCTTAATATCTCATGTTCTCAAATAAATGACTGTGCATCTTGCATGCAGAAGAGAAGAGTGAGGGGGGATTTGATAGCAGCCTTCAACTTCCTGAAGGGAGGTTCCAAAGAGGATGGAGAGAGGCTGTTCTCAGTAGTGACGGATGGTAGAACAAGGAGCAATGGTCTCAAGTTACAGCGGGGGAGGTCTAGATTGGATATTAGGAAAAACTATTTCACTAGGAGGGCGGTGAAGCACTGGAATGGGTTACCTAGGGAGGTGGTGGAATCTCCATCCCTAGAGGTTTTTAAGTCTTGGCTTGACAAAGCCCTGGCTGGGTTGATTTAGTTGGGATTAGTCCTGCCTTGGGCAGGGGCTGGACTTGATGACCTCCTGAGGTCTCTTCCAGCTCTATGAGTCTATGAAGATTACAGAGGACACTGGATTTATGACTGCTTACAGCAATCTGTAACCCATTAACCCTCTTTTTTTTTGTCCCGTGACTGAAGAGGTATTAATGGGCACTACTTTGAATGGTCCATCAGAATATGTGCTCACTACCTATGTTAAACAATCCGTTCCACCTTGCATTTATCTGTGGCTCTCAGACTTGAGACTTCTCAAGACTTGAAGAAGAGCTCTGAATTTCTTGAAAGCTTGTCTCTCTCAGCAACTGAAATTGGTCCAGTAAAAGATATTCTTTCACCTACTTTGTTTCTCTAATTATCACTTCTAACAGGTTTGGAATTGTTGCACTGTGGATCAGAGAGATGTTTTCTATAAGAATTTTTATATCTGAGTAAGTAACAACCTCATGGGTATAAAGCATGAGGCACTTTGAACAGAAAAAGAATCCAACACTTTTCAATATGTACTGAAGACAAAACAACACGGTAGTAATTCCTGCTGTGATGTTGTAGGAATCAATGGCTTTATGGCAATCTTCAAGTTCCCCTGCAAAAGGCACATTTACATTAGGTTGCTGCAGAATGGAAAACCACTTCTAGCATCAAAGTATTAAAAATATTAAAACAGGGACAGCTCATGGTGTTCAAAGGACACCTAGGCCTCCAGGGAGGCCTCTTACACTAAAATTCCTTTTGATTTCACATGAGCACCAAGCAATTAAATGAAGACATCTCCTTCAGTGGTGTAGCTCTGCAGCTCAGCCTCGTTTATTATTTCTCACGATGTTCCCTTTATGTTTACTCAGGTACTGGTTAATGTCATAGCTGTTTAGGAGGCAATGCAGTGAGACCTGTTACATTATATTTAACGTTCCACCCAGGCTGCACCCGAAAGCTAAATCGACCACTGCTAATAATAACAAAGCACAGTCCCCTTTCACATGCCACCTCACTGAGAGACTCTGACTCACAGGAATAACCAAGCAGAACGTGTGACAGGAAGTTATACTATGCTCATTTAAAATAAAACACACTCAGCTCTCATTTGCAATCTCAGCGGTGTGAACGAAAGACAAGGAATTCTATATTCAGGCTTTGTACCCTGACTTTGCAGCACACACTTGTTTTCAGATCATACCATCAGCTGACAGAAAGCACCAAAATGCATATGGGTTGGCGCTGGGACCTGATCTTGGAAAATTCTTACTTTTTTGGGAGGGAGGGGGAAGTTAAGGCAGAGATCTGCAAACAGGCACTAAGGAAATTAGGTGCCCAAGTCTCATGGGAGTTAGTTAGCAGTAACTTCCTTACTAATCCTAAGCACCAGGAGTAACTTTTTAATTGACTTTTTTCCATTTGCTCTTCCCATTGTCATGATTACTTATATTAAAATGATCGGGGGAGGGGGGGAGGAGAGGTTTGGAGCTTGCTGATTTTTTAAAATGTCATTACGGGTTTAAAATGGAATAGGGGGCCTGATTCAAAGGAGGGATGCAAATGGTTAACCAGTTAACTGGTAAGCCTCACCCTTAACAGTTGAGGCTTACTAGTTCTGGTTAACCAGTAGGGACTGGAGCAGTTCCTCACCTGCCCTGGGCAAGCAGGTGCTTCAGCCCTGCGGGGCCACTGCAGGCAGGGGCTGCTCTAGCTGGCCAGAGCAGCTCCTGTCCATGGTGGGCCTGCCCACGCCCCCCTCCACTGTAGGTCACACGCAGGCTCCCAGGGAACCCACTGCGGAGCCTACAGCAAAACCTCCCCCGCTCCCAGGGAGCTTTGCTGCAGGCTCTGCCAGCACATGGAACCACTTGGATTTTTAGCGGTTACACTGTTATTTTTAACGACTTTTTACATCCCTAATCCGAAGCCCTCTGAGTCAACGGGAGAAGTCTCTCATTGTGCCCATACAAGGACCATTCTGAAAACGAAATTCCAGGCTTGCCCCACCCAGCAAGTGCAGCACAGGGAATGGCAGGGCAAGTTCCCTGCCAGGATATCTGGGGTCCTGGTTTAATCACTCTCTCTAGCCTGTTCAGAAGCCGGGCTCTACTGAGCATTCCAGTGAATGCCAGGTGGGGCCTGTTCTGTCCTGAATGTGCTGTTTGTCAAACAAACTACCTACAGCATGAAGACTTGCCATGGATTTAGCAACCAGATATTAGAAAGGTCACATGTTGGCTCACACTTCAGAAGATGTTAATTACTAAAGACTGAGAGCCCTTCTGTTAACGGGATGAAGTTTCGATATTATTTACACAGCAATCATGTTCACAGTCATTTTCAAGATGGGGTCCCTTAGACACAGAGAGGCTAAATGACATATCCCAGGAGGAGTTGATAAAAGAACTCGAGTCTTGATTTCCAGTACCACGTTCTCATCAGTTGACTGTGTCCCTTCCCTCAATCTTTCCTTCTATTTACCCAACAGCTACTATATATTTGAGAGGGTTTGTCTGTCTGTCTGTCTGTTCAAAAACTCCTTGGCTATATCTACATGGCACACTTATTTCAAAATAACAGAGTGCACATCTACACAGCAAGCCCGTTACTTCGAAATAATTTTGAAATAACAAGCTTCTTGCTCTGACTTCTGTAACCTTTATTTCATGAGGAGTTGAAGGAAGAGTGTTCTTCCTTTGACTTCCTGTTGTGTAGACGGCACCACAAGTCAAGTAAAGATGCTTTCACTTCAGCTACGCAATCAACATAGCCAAAGTTGCGCATCTTAGGGTACGTCTAGCCTACAGGCTTTTGTCGACAGAAGTTTTGTCGACAGATACTGTCGACAAAGCTTCTGTTGACAAAGATCGTCTACACTACATTCAGTTCTGTCGACAAAGCAACTTGCTTTGTCGACATGGCAGTGTAGACGCAAAGGACAGTTTAGATGCAATAACGCTTTCTGTTGACAGAACTCTGTCGACAGAAGGCATTATGCCTCGTAAAATGAGGTTTACCAGCGTCGACAAAACTGCTGAGTTCTGTCGACGTTATGTCGACAGAACTTAGCGGTAGTGTAGGCGCAGGTTTAGTTTTGTCGACAAAAGTCCACTTTTGTTGGCAAAACCCTGTAATCTAGACACACCCTCAACTCTATTTTAGCCCACAGTGTAGACATACAGCTACTAAACAGAAAGGGCTATGCCCACCAAATTCGGTAACCAGCTTCCGCTTAACACAACTTAACACAAGGTCAGGGTTTGGTTGTACCAGGAAAATGGGATGTGCCCAGAATGGGATGGCTTCTCATAAAACCATACAGAAAAGAGACAGAATCACCAGGCGAGAGAAAGGGACTGACTGGGGTGCACTCCCAGCTCCAAGCCTCCCACCCCCATGCACCCTTTAGAGAAGGTGGAAGGGAGCTGAAGCTCTGCCCCTCCTCGATTTGTACTGGAACATTGCGGGCTGTTCTCCTTCATCAGGGAGCGAGGGCAAAGTACAGTTTGGTGTATTCCTCACTCTGTCTGGGGAGTGCAGGGACAGATGAGCTGTGCACTTTGCTCTTGCTCCCTGACAGAGGCAGGAATGGGAAGAGCAAGGAGCACCGATACGACTTCCCCTGCCTTTCCCACTCCCCGCCTACATGCACCCCCCTGCCCAGAGCCCCTCTTCACCCTCAAACCCTATCGCCCCACCTCTCCAGCCCCTGCCCTGAGCCTTTTCTTAAGGACCTGAGCAATGCGGGTAAATGTTTGTAACAGACTTTTGCGTGCAGGCAGTAAGTAAATAGGGGAGCTTTCCATGGAAAAATTCAACAAAACATTGGCGAAAAATCAAAAGCTGAAATATTTCTGTTTGGAAATACTCCTGCAGTGCCTCATGGGAGTTGTAATCATGGTGCCTCGTGCTCCCCTCTGGCTGAAGCTCCCAAGATATAGTCTATATATTAGACTATATCTCCCACACTGTCACATAGCTGTCCTCCCAGATGAGGGAAAGCAGTGGATTATGGGAGTTCCAGGCTGGGAGCACCAAGGGACTGACTGGGACATCCAGTCCCTAACCGGACAGGAGGGCATTCAGCTAGGCTCTCCTGAAGCATGGCAGCTGCCTATGCAAATCAAAACATGATGGGGGTTAGGGAATCCATTTCTCAATGAAAAGTCAACCTTGTCTCTAGAAAGCTGGTAGTATGAATGATTTCATTCCCTTGAAAATCCAATTTTCTGTCAACAACAGAATAGTTGTCAAGCAGCTCTACATACAGTGTTCACAAATGAGTTATCTGCCTTCAACGTGTGGTGCCAGCTACAGACAACTCCTCCCTTGGACTCACTGCAACACCTACCCAACACATCCACTCTGGGCAAGGGCACTTTTTTAAAAAAAAGAGAATCGGTTGTACTTACTTGTGATGGCAGCTGAATGGCTCTCGCCATGGATTCATCTTTTGTACTAGGAGGTGGACACAGCAAACGGCTACATTCACAGCAAACACAATGATCACAGAGTCTGCACCGCCTAGTTTTCCAAAGTGACAGGTGAATTTTTGTTGGCCTTGCTAAGGAAGAGCGTGAGATCTGGATTTAAAAGCCCCTGCCATTTTTTGGCTCTGACACCTAGAAATGTCAGTCTTCTTCAGCCCTGAAGAATGTGCAGCAGGATGTCCTTTGGATGGCATACCAGAAGCAGATTTCACGACCAGCAATGAACACCTGAAGTGGCAACTAGAGTTTGACACTATCATACTGTTAAGGAATCTAGCAGACCCATGGGACGGAGATGCAGTTGACTCATTTCCCCATGAAATCTGCCTTATTCCAGCCCTCTCTACTTTGAAAAAAAAAAATCTTCAAGTTATTTTCTTCAAGGCTTCTTTAGACCAATTGCTACTGGGTCTTTACTTGTCAGTAGAGCTGAGCAACATTTGTTTTGGCAAAGAGTAGACATCAACACTATTTGTGAAGTCAGGTAAAATTGGGCAAATTGTTTTGACTAGGAAAAAAAATTTGAACACAAAAATTTCAGATACGTAGAATAGGGTTAGTACCGCATGTGTCAAAATGCGGGCATTTTATTTTAAAAGGATATTTTCAAAATAAAAAATGGCTGCTGCTCAGAGAGGCTTTAAACTCCAAATTGCACTCTCTTTTTAGCAAGGCTGGCAAAAATAATTAACATTCAAAATATCTTGTTCAGCCCACACAACATTTACATCCTGTTGGCCCATTGAGAAAAAACAAATCAATTTGTTCCATGGATTTTTTGGTTAGGCCACCAAGCCGAAACAGCCAAAAAATAATTAGTTGTTCGGCTTTACTTGTCAGCTCCCATTCTTCTCTGCACACCTTCTGCATCGTTTCTTTTGATATACTTGCACTCTTAGCAATATTTGATTATAGTGTCTAAGTTTGGGAAAGAAACCCTTTAGAGCTTGCAGTACTTTCCTGAGCTGATTCCATACTGTATTTATCTTTATTTAGCTGCCCATTGCTCATTGCACGTGGGCAGAAAGTAGGAGCAGAGGTGGTTACTAAAATAATCAGGATTTTATAAATCCCTTCCCAGTGATTTTCAGGCCAAGTTTTCAGTGCTGTAGGGTTGCCATTGATAATCTAGGCTGGTCTATAATTACTCTTAGGGCGTGTCTACACAGCATCCTAAACTTGAAATAAGATATGCAAATTGCCTATCATTTCAAATCTATTTCAAAATAGCTAATTTTGAAATTTGGCAGTTCTACACATCACCAAATTTTGAAATAACGCGCTATTTCGAGCCATCTTCTAACTCTCGTGCAATGAGGTTTACCGGGATGACAAAATAGCACACCCGTTATCTTGAAAAATATTTTGAAATAATGGGCGGCTTGTGTAGACATGGGGTAGCTATTTCGGGATAATGGAGTTAGTTCTACCCAGGTACTGTGGTATACATGTGGGGTAGCTATACCGGGATACCGTGCAGTGTAGACATACCCTTAGACAATCTCCTCCACTGACTATTGTATACATTCAAATGGGCACTCGTTAAAATGAATTTTTGCTTATGTGGAGTGGATGGCTCATGAAAATGTTGTATACTTCAAAAACAGAGTGTGAATGTTGCAGGGAGAAGCAGGAAATACTATGTCCACTGACAATGGAAGAAAGCAAGTCTCATTGCTTTGTTATGCATTGCTTGATAATTTACTGAGCATGCTTGACATTGTAGACAATATACAGGGTCTTGCACAATGAAGGAGACAATCAGGAAAATCCAGCCTCTCATTTGGAAGTTCCTATGCCTTACATTTTGTTTTAAGAACATAAGAACGTCTGTACTGGATCAGACCAAAAGTCCTTATAGCCTAGAATCCTGTCTTCCAATAGTGGCCGATGCCAGGTGCTCCAGAGGGAGTGAACAGAACAGGTAATCATGAAGTAATCCCTCCCCTATCACCCGATTCCAGTCACTGACAAACAGAGGCTAAGGACACCATTCCTACCCATCCTGGCTAATAAGTATTGATGGACCTATCGTCACAACATCCTTTGGCAAGGAGTTCCACAGGATGACTATGCGTTGCATGAAGAAAAATTTCCTTTTGTTTGTTTTAAACCTGATACCTATTAATTTTATTTGAGGAACATCTACACAGCAGGGCAAAAGTCAAATTAAGCTACGCAACTTCAGCAATGTCAATTGCATAGCTGAAGTCGAAATAGCTGAATTCGGCTTTTGGCGTGATCTACACAGCAGGAAGTCAAAGAAAGAGCACTCTTCCTTCGACTTCCCTTACCCCTTGTGAACTGAGGGTTACAGGAGTCAGAGTAAGAAGTCCTCCGGCTCTCCATTATTTTGAAATAATGGCTTGCTGTGTAGATATGCCCCTTGGTGACCCCTAGTTTTTTTGAAAGCCATAGAGTACATCAGCCTAAGTCATTAGACTCCGTGGTTAGTATTCCTTCCCACGCAAGTCATGAGTATCACTTGAATCCACCACTTTGA
Organism: Pelodiscus sinensis; assembly: GCF_052426305.1. Lineage (NCBI taxonomy): Eukaryota > Metazoa > Chordata > Testudines > Trionychidae > Pelodiscus > Pelodiscus sinensis. The sequence continues at coordinate 8,910,031 of NC_143071.1, read as the reverse complement.
GGTGCCAAGATCTTTGGCTGGCTCTCAGCACAGGGGTGAATTTCAGTTTAACTGAACTCCCATGCTGTGGAAATCCCTGGCCTCCATTTTGGCTACATGGGTAGTAGGGGTTCAAAACGCAACATGGAGCTCAGGGGTGACTTAACTGTATGATTTAGGAATGATGAAATAGTGAACACCAAACCTTCTCAGCTGTAAGGTGGGGGGCAAACTATGAACATTTCCTGAGGATTACTGGGGTACAAGAGTGGGGAGAGAAGAGCTCCTCAGAAATTAACTACAGGTGCTGACGAGAGTATTCGGATTCTCACCATGCCGGGCTTTTAGAGTCGTGTTCACCTGCTATGACTAGCTGGCATGTGGTCGCCAACCCCAAGGAGCCTCCTGTCAAAGAAGTGCACTTGATAGTCCTTTAAACAGTGGTGGACAAGAATCAATACTTCACCTAGTCCATGATAAGCTTTATGTCCCTTTTCACACAGTGCAGATGGTTTCAGACACTCCATTTTGGAAGCCTGCTCTTGGGAGAATGTAATGAGAGAATGTAATTGCCACTGATCATCGATCATAATGGACTGCGCCACCAGGAAATCTAACCAATGTCACTGTTGGATTTTCTATGTGACCCCCAAAAGTGGTGCATGCAGATTCGCTGGGGAAAAGAAATATGACCACGTAGATTATCAAGGCTTCAAAGGCATCATCTATGCTCCTCAAAGGAGACAGGACTTGAGTGTAGAAATGTGGTCTTCCTTTGAACCAAATCTTAGAGCGCTAGGGTAAATTCGAATCAGCTTGTGGACTCCTGCCACTGCACTGTAAATGGAGGTATGCTTTGCCCTTCTGTAGCTTTGCAGGCAATACTAGTGTTTCATAGATCCAATAGCCTATGAAGCGGAGAGAACTGAAAGCTCATTCTGGGTGTTCTGGACCATTTTCTCAGTCAACTCCTGGAAGTAGGTGTATATGGACCCTCCCTATGACCATGGGACGTGTATGCATGTGTCAACTCAGCAGCTTTAAAAATGCATTTGGCTTTCCCTCCCCACCCCCGATTTAGAGCAGTGAAAAGCATCTTCCTTGTAGAGCTCTGTCATTTCAGGTTGCAATACCTCATACAAATGGGTTCTGCAATGTATCCCCTAAATAGCTGAAGTCTAAAATAACTCTGCGCCCAAACATGCCTCATGCTGACAATCTGACCATTCCCTAGAGAGGAATCTAATCCACAGGGTGTTCTGGGCCTTGTTTGTACTGAGCTCTATCTGACCTGAAAATCTAGCGACCTTGTGAATGCTGCCAATACTTCAAGAGCGTGACACATACTTGTATGACATCTGGTCATTTCACTTCATTTACTACACTGTGCTGACAAGTAGTGCAAACATTTCTGTTCTTAAATGGTTTAGTACTCAGGCCATGTCTCCACTTGCCGAAGGATCGACATTCAGGCAATCAATGCGCTGAGGTTTGATTCAGTGGGTCTAGAAAAGACCATCTAAATCGAATGCTGTGGATGCCCCCAATGGAGTAAAGGAAGTCGACGGGAGCATTTCTCCCATCGACCTCCTGCTGGTGAGGGGCCACACCAGAAAATTGGTACAAGGTACGTTGACTCCTGCTATGCAATTCACATAGCTGGAGTTGCATATCTTGCATCAGTTTTCTCTGCCAGTGTAGTCCTGGCCTCAAATGGCAAAGACCTATTCAGAGGCCAGGTCAGTATTTCATTTGCATTATGAACAATAGTTCTGAGGCTGTCTCTACACTATAAGCTAGGACTAGGATTCCTCCGTGGTATATGGATACCCACACTATCTCTTACACCCTGCACTAGAACTAGCCTGGGTATGAATAGCAGCATAGACATGGCAGCGTGGTTAGTGGCAGCAGACATATAGCTAAGCAGTGCCAAGAACATACCCACTGGTTTCAGATGGGTTTGTACTTGGCTCAGCATTAAAAGACATGAGCTATAATTCTTCTGTTTTACTCTGTGCTAATTAGGCCTCAGCTGGAGTATTATGTCCATTTCTGGGCACCGTATTTCAGGAAAGATGTGGAGAAATTGGAGAAGGTCCAGAGAAGAACAGCAAAAATGGTTAAAGATCTAGAAAACATGACGTAGGAGGCAGGACTGAAAGAACTGGGTTTGTTTAGTTTGGAAAGGAGAAGACTGAGAGGGGACATGATAGCGGCCTTCAAGTACCTAAAAAGGTGATACAAAGAGGAGGGAGAAAAATTGTTCTCCTTGGCCTCTGAGGATAGGACAAGCAGCAATCAGCAAAGGAGGTTTAGGTTGGACATTAGGAAAAACTTCCTACCTGTCAGGGTGATTAAACACTGGAATAAATTGCCTAGGGGGATTGTGGAATCTCCATCATTGACGATAAAAGGAGATTAGACGAACGTCTGTCAGGGATGATCTAGATTGGGGTGGCCTCCCCGCAGCTCGTGAGCTGCATGTGGCTCTTCACTCCTGAAAGTGCGGCTCGTGAAGCCTCCCCATGCGCCCCTACAAATGGCCCCCCGGCTCCCTGTGCTCACTGGGTACAGGGGAGCCACCCGGTGCGGCAAAATGGTGCCAGCAAGATGGCGTTGGATGCCAGAAGCCCTGATGTGCCAAAAAAGCCTAACCCGCGGTTTTTAAAGAAGTAGAGTCCTTTTGGGTTTTTTTGCTCAACAACCGCGGCTGGTGGGGAGCTCTTCCTTTTTTTTTTTTTTTTTTTTTTTCCTTTTTGCTCAGTTCTGGTGCAGCTCTTCGCATTTTTTCCACCGCTGTTCCGGCTCTCTTCGTTTAATGGGTTGGCCACCCCTGGCCTAGGGCGATTGTGGAATCTCCATCCTTGAAGATATTTAAAAGGAGATTAGACAAACGTCTGTCAGGATGATCTAGAATGATGATGCTTGGTTCTGCCATGAGGGTAGGAAACTGGACTTGTTGACTTGTCGAAGTCCTTTCCAGTTCTAATAGTCTACAATTCTATGGCACTGCGTCTACTCTATTTACAGTCGTGATAGCTCTCGTCAAGCGAATATGAGCATGTGCACAAGAACAGAGGACTCACACCCGAACTCACAGTGTAGAGACAGCCTGAGAGGCATACCCCAATTGTTGCAACAGTAGGAGACCGCTGACTGAATTACATATACTGACTTATACAGCAGCTTCCTTCCATGAAAGGATCTCAACACACTTTACAAATATTAAGAAATTAAGCCCTGCAGCATCTCCAGTGATGTAGTAGGTCTGAGTCCCCAGATGGAGACGCTAAGGCAAAGAGATATTAGATACCTGATCCTAAAAGGGGCTAAGCACTCTCAGACCACATTGCTGTCACAGCGGCTGAATGAAATAGCTCATAGTTCTAATCTAAACAGCACAGATGATGGTGAATGTATAAACCTTTGGATCATTCCTCCCCTTCTGGTCTCAACTGAGAAGAATCAAGCCACATCCTAAACAGGTGTAACTTGGCTTAGCTCCTATGACAGAGCGTTCACACTACAGAGGAATGGAAGGGGTTAATGGAGCCTTCTGGGGACATGCCACACCCTGTCCCAGAAAGCAGCAGTGGAGGCGAGTCTTCCAACCAGCCCCAAGAGGCTGCGCAGGAAGCAGACAATCGGAGGGAGGTGGCATTAAGCAGTAAATCAGGGCCCAGCAGCCTAGCATAAAAGGAGCTGCAGGGCAGAGCAGGGTCAGTTGCTGCAGGGAACCCAAAGAGTGAGGAGGGTGTTACTAGCAGACTGCAACAAGCATAACACATTGGACAGATCAGTTGCTGGCAGAGATCAGGGGAACCAAGAGGGAATTCCTGGCTGACTGCTAGGAGTTTCTGACTAGATGACATGAAAAGAGGAAAAGAAGGCGCAGGAGGCATCAGGAAGCGGCCCAGGAAATTGAAGCACCATTGAAGAAAGTTAAGGAGACTCAACAGGAAGCTGCTATCTACAGGGTCCCTGGGGACAAAGAGGTGGGCAGGTTTGACTGGTGCATAGAATTCCAAGTTCTGAAAGGGGGAAACCAGATGGTGACATGCCAGACAGCCAAGTGATGAAGATCAGGCAGTACTTGGCTTGAGGTGGGCATGCGGGCGGAGTGAGAGCACTAATCTCCATGACGACCAGCAGGAGGGGCCTCTGTTGTAAGCGGACCCCTCTCACATCACCACTGACTTCCTATTTGTAGAATCTGAAAATCTAATTCAGAATTCACAAATGTGCTTCCCTAACTCACCATGTTACTGTGTAGGAAAGTTCCATGGAAGCAAGGGATATTTTTCAGATTTTGCGTGTGGGAAAGAGAACAGAGTCAGCCATTCTGATAGCTATATAATAAACGCCCAAGTAATGAACCGAGTATAAGGTTGAACAAATACCTCAGACTGGGGCAGGCAAGATCAGGTCTCTTGAGATGCCAGTCATCATAATGTGATCCAAATTGCTTTCCAGTATTTGAGGATAAAACCTGCTGGTTCAAGATGTGGAAGGTTAAGCTTTGCTTAGTAGGCAGGCATGCATGAACAGGCAAGGGCTATAAGAGAGGGCGCAGGAGACAGAATAGAAAGATTACATTGGAAGTGTGGTGATTGCAAGTAATGAAAGAGAAAAATAGCGTCCTCCATCATGAATGTGGTAAAACAAATTCACATCACAGGCAGGAGGAGGGAAGAGAGTGAAAATGGATTACAGGCATCACGACTGTGAATTGAAAGCAAAAGAGGATTGGGTTGCCCATCAACGGACTAGCTGAAAATTAAGTGGAAAGTGTTTGAAACACACCTTCTTTGAGATGCCACAAAAAGCACACTGGGGTTCAAAATTACATGCAGAGATCCAGAGGTGAAGGCAGACATGTTTGGTAGGGCATTATTGTAATCACAGCAGAATTCACTTTTTAATTAATCATACTGAGCACTCCTAAGCTTTCACATTCAAAATAAGCCACATTTGTTTTGTTTCATTCCAAGAAAGGAATCTCAGGGTCAGAGTTGGATCAGAGCCTTAAAGATAAAAACGTATCCTGTCTTATCCTGCCTGCAAAGGCAGCATAACTGTATTTACAATCAAAGGGTATGTCTAGCCTACATGCCTCTGCCAACAGGCATGTAAAATAGGCTACTCGACATAGACAATGAAGCAGGGATTTAAATATCCCCGGCTTCATTAAAATAAACATGGCCGCCACGCTGTGCCGGCTCAGCTGATTGTCTGCATAGCGCGGCAGTCAAGACATGGATCAGTTGATAGGGGAAGCCTTTGTCAACCATCCGCGTCTTGACTGCCGTGCTATGCCGACAATCAGCTGAGCCGGCACAGAGCGGTGGCCATGTTTATTTTAATGAAGCTGGGGATATTTAAATCCCCGCTTCATTGATTATGTCAGGTAGCCTACTTTACATGCCTCTGTTGGCAGAGGCATGAAGTCTAGACATACCCAAAGTGAACAAGAATCAGCATACGAGTAAAAGAGGAAGTATAACTCTTGGTTTGTGGCATCCAAATGTAAATAGCATCTTATTCTAAGATGTCATTGACATATAGCATTAATGAGCACGAGAAAGGAATAGCTTTCTGTGAGGAATTTTGGAAAAGTGATAAAAAAAATCACATCCTCCAGTAATTTTTATACACCCTTTTAGCAGAGGCGACTTTATGGGTTTGGGATAGAACTAAATTATTTTCCTTGTCAATGGCATCCATTGAAAATAATCCAGCTCTCAACCCAAAACATGAACCAGAGTCTTAGACTGGGAGAATCATGGAATACATACATCTTCCAGAAAACTTTCTTCAGTGAATGACTAACTTATTTAGAGACCAAAACTAACTTTAACGGGCCACGTTTTCCATGGTATCACTACTTTCTAGTTAGGCCAGTGGCGGAGATAGGGCAGGGTGAGCGGGGTGGCTGCCCCGGGCCCCGCGCTTCAAGAAGCCCCGCGCATGCACCGTGTCAAAGGGGTGGGGGGTGCCGCAAAATCCTCATCCGCCCCTGAGTTAGTCATTATGTTTATCAACAATGTCCATACGTGACATGTCAGAAAAAGGACCTGGATAGAGCAATTACCCCAGAGGAATGGAGTTTGATAAACCAGCAACTGATCAGTGGCACAAAATAAAATTAGTTTAAGGTACCATTTCAGTGGTATCTCACACAAGTCGGGTTATGATAGAAATTGTGATGAAGTGGAGATTTTATGCATATATCAGACATGTCCAGTAACTAGAGTACTGGGATGAAATCTGTAAGTAAATATCAGAAATTGTTGACTATTTATGACTAAATGACCCTTTTGGTAATTCTCTTAAAGCTTCTTAATGGAGATGATCACACAGGAAGAAATGAATTACCTTCTAATCTGCTAGCAGCTGCTTGGCTATTGGTAGCCTTTCACTGGAAAAAAATAGCCCAACTACAAAGGACTGGTTAAAACAACCCAATGGGAGCTCATTGCTATGGAAAAATTAACACCAGTTAAAATAAATAGATGGACTGATACTTTGCTATTGGCTTAACTTTTATTTAAAACCTCTGGTAATACTGAATAAAAGCACAGTGTGCAATTTATAAAAATGTTAACATTTGATAAACATGCCTGGTCTATGTAATCAGATGCCACTCATTTAAAGAAATAATTAGAAACTAGATATAATGGGTTTTGTAATGATGCACATACTGTAATATGGTAATACCTTCTTAATAGCGAGATCTGAGGGCTATATTCCTGTATACCATCTCTTTAAACAAAGCTCATTGTTCTGTGTCTGATATTGCCAAGGCAAGAATTTGTAAACTTGCTTATACTTCTAAATAAGTAATGTGTGTACATATAAAAATAACCTAGGGTAAAAAATCACGCTCATGATTGCCCTTTGGGAGCATATCTAGCAGTTTTGTAAATTTTGAGAATTCATCTTCTTAACAACTGGTGGTTACTTGTATTTGATACTTTCCCCATCCCCCTTTTGCATGCACTTACAAAACCAAGATGTGGGGTGGAGCACAAATTAATTCATGGTCCATTTTCTCAAACAGAACAGTTCAAACCTAGGGCCCTGCGCTCTTGGCTTTTCTTAGATGAATGAAAACCCATGCAAGACTTTTCAATAACGTAAGAGCATCTTCCTCACTTTGGTGATAACGCTGTGAAAGCGAGGAAGCATGTTAATGGAATCACTGAAGCATCTGTTGCACTCCACTCTTCAATGAAAATAATTAAATGCCTTAGATTGGAGAAACTTCAAGACAAAGAAATCACAAAATGCCAGTATGTAGTTGAACACGGGCCAATTTTGCCCTATCAAACTTCCATCTTCAGCAATATTTTCAAACAATATTTTAACAAACCTGAAGTGCTCTTTGCTCTAGTTGTTCAGAAACTTCAGGTGAGCTTTTCTGCTCAGAAGAGATAGTCTGATAGTTTGCTTTTATTGTCCTTGTTGAATCACTGGAAATTCTGGGCAATATAGTAGTAAAGGTTGAACCTCTCTAGTCTGGAACCCTCAGGACCTGACCAGTGCCAAACCTGAGAATTTGCCGAACCATAGGAAGTCAATATTGTCTAGCTCCATTACAGATACTTCCACTACGTACTGGGCTCTTAGAAGACATTTAGGGCTAAATAACAGCACAGAACACGGAGAGCCAGGACTGGTGGCTGTAAACAAACTTTATGGAAATGCAGGAAAATTGGACACAGCCATGGGCAGTGGACATCTGGCTCTCTAAAATCATGCCGGACCACAGATGTTGCAGGACCATAGTGTACCAGACTAGAGAAGTACAACCTGTATAAGGTTCAAGCTGAATTAACCTAGATATCTTCCATCATACATTTTTAATACAAATGCCCAGCATCTTTTATGGAAAGTGTGGCCCAGTATGGTATACAGAGTAATACAATGTAATTATAAGTTTAAAATAAAATGTAATGGCAGACGCACAGGAAAAGTATATAATTAAGTACTGTGACATAGTAGAGAACATACACATTATTCAAAAAGTTGTAGGCGATTTTACATTTCCACTATAAAAAAAATACTTGCTTTAGCTGTTTGCCACATTCAGATAGAGACTCTTCTAAGCTGATATAATTACCTGCAATAAACAATTTTTTTCTTTTGTATTTTTAGTTTTCCTCTATATCCAGCAGTATCCTTGGAAATCCTCCAAGACATTTTGCATTTCTTCCACCAGTCCATATCCTTAATCATATCAATATTTTGATATGATTTATATTCTCTATTATATGCCACCGCACTTAATTATGTTTTAAAAGCTTACAATACAGTAATGTTACACACTTCCTCTATGTATATCTGAACATTCCCACTCAATGACATAGCTCTCTTGTGCTAACATACATGTTTAAGAGTGTGAAAGGAGAAGAGGAAAAATTAAGACAGTGAAAGCTCCAGTGAAGCTCGATGTTTGAGTTTAACCAGACTTTCTCCATTGCCTCTTTCTTTCAGATGACAGGTTAAAATGAGGCCCTGAGATCTGGTCATTATTAAAGATTACATAATGAATTTGGTGTGGTAGCCAAATTCTACTGGGGTTTATTACTTCCTGTCGGCCTAAATTCACTGTACGGTTTAGATGCGCTTCTTCTCTTACAACCCTATTATGTTGGGTCATTTTGCAGTATAGTAAAAAGACCTCTACTTCCTACACTGTAATTTCTTGATGGATGGAATGGAACATAAGCTTTTCAACATCAAAGGACAGACGTCCACCACTTGAGTTAAATGAATTTGCTGGAGATAACGAGCTCCTACAATCTATAAGAACTAGCCACAAGAGGGAGACATGTCGCACTTACCCATACACTTCCTGGGACATAGGAAGCCCATTCTGAGTGTCAAGTCCGCTGAACTAAAACCCCATACAGACCATCACTCTATAATGACCTCACCCATCAAGGATCCTCCATTAGCACCAGAACAGGCCTCTATCTCTTGTGCTACAGAAGTTACTCCTGTTAACTGTTAGCAACAGTGCACTCGTACTTTCTTTTTGGGTTGATGAACAGAAGAGGGCCAGCACTCCATCAGTATGTTAAGCATTTGGCCTCATTTCAACACCAATTCTTCCTTCCCTTCCCCCGGTTGACTTCGAAATGGGTCAGGAATCAACGTTTTCTTAGTAGTTAAAAATGGCTGAATTAGAGTATAAATATTTCCAAAGTGCCATGATTTCTGTGTCACACAAACATCTCAGTTAATGCTTTCCTCTTGTTCAGTTATGGATACGTCTCATTTAGTGCTTTCCTCTTGGTTTGCTCTGGATTATTTAGAGAGAGCCAAATTATTGCATGGAGTTCTCAAACTGCATGGTGTCATGACCTTACACGGCCCCAGGAAGAGGTACTAAGCTCTCAGCCCACCTGAGCCCCGCCATGTTGGGTGGGGAAGACAAAGCCAGAGCCCCACCACTGCAAGTGGGAGGACGAAAGCCAAAGTTCAAGGGCTGCAGCCCCTGGCAGAGGAGTCTATAACCTGATCCCTACTACTCAGGGCCAAAGGCAATAGGGTTGGGTTTTGACTCCAGGTGGTGAGGCTTGGGGCCTGGGACCCCATTAAAATGGGGAATGCAAACCACTTTGAGGTCCTGACCCACAAGGTAAGAACTGCTGGCTCTAAGGTATAGCCCTAAGCCCAATGACACTGATGGACAAATCCTCATAAGGCCAGGATTTCACCCATCAGCTCTGCATCAATTATAGGATGCAGGCACCGCCACACTTAATTCAGTAGGACACCGCCCAGATGCAGAAGTCCACAAGCACAGATCCCTTTGCAGGACAAGAGCTAATTTTAAAATTCTCAATCAAATAATGCCGTTCAATGGAAACGTGCAGGGAACTGATCATTCTGTAGCTGGCTAGCCTTTATGATGAATTATTTATTCATAATTTTGGCAGAAATATGGCAACAGGCTTAAGACCATGCCTGCATGCAGAGCTGGTCTTAGGAGCAGGGTAGCCGGGCGGTCACCCGGGGCCACCATTTTCAAGGGGCCACCGAAAGAAGCCCGTTTGGGACACATGGCAATTAAAGGGGCTGTGACCACATTTCATCCCCCCCCTTTTTTTGTTTTGCTTCACAAATTTGGCTTTGAACCACCAATTGGTTAGGACTGGCCCTGCCTATATGATCCTACACCACTGAATCAGTAGTAACTTGGCCACTGACTTCAATGGGCATGGGAGAGAAGTCCATCGAAACTTTGTACTGTAAAATGCTGGTCAGTTTCAGCAGCAGCTGATTTGGGGATTCCTGGGGCAGAGCAGTTGGGGTGCTGCTGGGTTGGTCCTGCAGAGCTGCCCCCCCCATCTCCCCCCCTCCAGACCCCTCATAGCCCCCGCTTCTGATAGTCTGGCATATCTGATAATCCGGCACCCCCTGGGTCCTAAAGGTGCCAGATTATCGGAAGTTTATTGTATTTGGATGTCCTAAATAGTGGGAAGTTCAGATCTCTTTCTAAACGTCTGAGCTTGGCTAAGCCAAATCCAGTGCAAAGTTTGGTGAAATGCTGGACTACTGGCTTTCAGTAAAGAATTCAGTCACTGGTCAGTGATGCAAAAGATGCAAGTCAGACAAAACAACACAAAGCAATGATCAAGTATTTTTTATTCATACACACTTGCTTTCAAACTACAATTAATATTTAACAAAAAGCATGTCATGCAAAGACTGAAGATTAAAGAATTAATAAAAAAACAATGCAGTAATTTATACATCAATCTTGCCAGCTATTCTTCCAATACATTTTTGAGAAAAGAATCACTTCTCCACATTTTCCTATAGTCGCTTGTAATTAAATAATAAGAAAATAATGTTCTCCTCGTTAGAAAAAGAAAGTTTGGGTCTTAAAATGTTAATAAATTCAAGGTGGTAACATTCCTTGTTAAAAAAAATAAAAAGGAAGTAAACACAACAAATGCAATGATTCCAATTTTTTCTGGTGTATGCTAGAAAAGACATTCTCTTGTTAAAAGTACAAGTATTGTGAGCTGCATTTTTAAGCTTTCAAAAGAATCAACAAAGCATTTCATTTTGTTGGAATTATTGTTCTTACATTCATTCTAGTAAACTCAAGGAACTGAACAAACTTGACACTCATTCTGGGGACATAAATCTACAGTGTTAAATCTTTGCTTCACTACAGCAGCAGTGGTCAGTAAGGTCTCAGTTCAGTAAAACACACAAGCATGTGTTTAAGTCCCACCAACTTCAATGGGACTTGAAGATGAGCATGGATGGACCTAAGCATATACTTATGTGGTTTACTGAAACAGGGCCTAAGGTCTTGCTTCTGGCAAGGTGTGAAGCACTATGACCCAGTACAATACTAAAGCACATTCTGAGCTATAAGCCTGAGCATAGTTCTACTCACTTCTGTGGGATTGTTGAGATGCACTAAGTAAAGTACATGCTGAAGTGCTTGGCTGGATCAGAGCCAGATTGGTCAGCACCTTGCAGGCCGGAGCCCTACACGAAAGGGATGCAAATAACACTGATTCTGCACAATTGTTGAATCGGGTTGGGACGGGGGGAATCCAAGTTTGTTACTTTATCAATTCAAATTATTCTTTAAAAAAATCCGTAATGGTCATTTATAAAGATTAAAAAACAAAGCTTATTGTTCTTAAAATCTATTTCTTTCACCTATTTATAAATGATAAAAAATAGTAGCTGAACATTTTACAATAGGTCCTTCTAATCGGAAATTTACACAGCACTCAGTCTGCTTCCATTGACATAAAAAGACACCAGATCTGAATCTCACCGATTGTAACTCCCACAGTAAAAACCTCCTGAGTTCAGTAGTAGCAGGACTGTGCCCTTGCAACACTGGTCTGCAAGGGATATTAAAAATCAGTGAAAGAACTTGCACTAGTAATAAACCAGAGTGAGTCCCAGCTCTATGGTTTCAATGGAAACAGGCAAAGGCCTGGAAAATCATCAGTGTTGTACCTATTGCTTTGGCATTTCTATTTTTAAACATTACTGAACTTTTAGCCAGTTGTCACAATCAGAAGAAAAACACAGTTCCTGGGGCTGTTTTTCTGGTCATATGAGCTATTGATGATGCTGTAGCTAAGTATGGAGCTAAATGAAGCAGGAGACCAGCATCTCACAGATGCCAGTTAAATTACCAGCTGAATAAAACTCTCACCAGTTGGACAATTGCAAACAAAAGATCAATTGTTAGGAGACATAACTAAGCATCCCTAAAAAATAGTTAGAACATAAGAACAGCCGTATTGGGTCAGACCAAGTGTCCATCCAGCCAGTATCCTGTCTGCCAACAGTGGCCACCGCCAGAAGCCCCAGAGGGAGTGAACAGAGCAGGTAATCATCACGTTCCCTCTCCTGTCAGGAGGATTTGTCCTCCAGGGTAGATTGGCAGAGACCCTGGAGGTTTTTCGCCTTCCTCTGTAGCATGGGGCACAGATCACAGCTGGAGGATTCTCTGCATCTTGGGGCCTTCTAAGTATTTGAAGGATACAATATCTGAGACATAGGTGAGAGGATTATTCTAAGAGGGGTGGGTGAGATTCTGTGGCCTGCACTGTGCAGGGGGTCAGACTAGATGATCATAATGGTCCCTTCTGACCTTAAAGTTTATGAGTCTATGAGCCAGGTGATTAGGTTGTCAGTTTTGTTTAGACAGATGGAATTTTACTCTACAATAATCAATTCTTCTCAGACTTCCATTTACAAGGAATTTTTAAATGGCACAAAAAAATTTCAGTAGTTGGAAAAAGGGCAGTGCAACTGACTTCAACATGACTGGCAAGAACACTTCACATTATGATGTGAGTTCAGTTAACAAGAGCTAAGCTGTACTCCAAATCCTATAAGGAACATATCAGATATGTTTTTTTCCTTTTAAATGGTTTCAGTAGAATTACTAAAGTTATATAAAAGTATAAACAGCATGGCATATCCAGCAACACCATGTGAATTGAATATACCGATTTATTTAATATTAAAAAATTATAATAATACTTACAATTACATAACACTTTTCATGTTAAAAGTGCATTAGAAACATTAACAAAATAGTCCTCACAATACGAAGTGCAGGACGTAAGTATTATTACCCCCATTTTACAGATGAGGAAACTGAGGCAGAGAGGTTAAGTAACTTGCTCCAGGCCACCGAGAGAGTCAGTGATAGACCTGGGATTAGAACACAGGTTGTTGATCCCAGACCTGTGTTCAGAACACAAGTGCACCCTCCTCTCTCTCAAGATTTTCTTATGAACAGGAGAGCTTTAGTGCATGATTACCCTTCATTATAAGGCTATTTAATTACCAATCATTACTGGCACTGCTATTAGTTGATATGAAATCATATATGGTTACTATGTCAATTTGTATACAACATTTCATCATTTATACATCATTTAAACATTTCAAATATTTTCTAAGGTTATGGAATTGAAGGAAAGAATAGTTTGGCTTTTATATACTGCCTTTTGCTTTTTAATGTAGCAAAATGTCTCCCAAACTAACAGCACAGAGATAGCTGAGTTCCTGTATTCATCATGAAAATTTGTAAAGACACACAAACCATATACAACAATTTATGCCAATGACTAAACCAAACAAAATTACATTACATTTCTAGAAATTCCTTGGCAAGTTAGCACAGCTATTGCAAAGCAAATACTACAAATTCTCTTTCTAGTGATATTGAAGATTTATCATTGGTGTATCCAATGTTGTGCTTTGTTTTGTAAGAGGTATCGTCTCCCTTTGATGACTGCATGCAACTCCTGCTCAGTTTAACTGGAATCAAGGAGGACCGACAGATTTGCCAGCCACTTGGGCAAGGTGGGCAAGGTGGGGGGTGTTGGCGTCACAGTCCTGGAAGGGGCGGGGACAGATGGAAGGGGCAGGGTTAGAGCAGTCAGCCCTCAGCATCATCCAGGGTGCACGGCACCACGGCCCTGCCACCCACGAGCCCTCACTGAGTGAGGTGCTCCAGCAGAGATTTAAAGGGCTCGGGGTGCTGGCGGTGGTCGGTGGGCATCTCTCTGATGGTGAACCTGACTGGAGTCATGTGCATGCACCGAAGGGAAACATGCGCATAAAGCGGTATCAGTAATTGAAATACTCTGGACCTTTAACATTCCACCTTTCCTGCAGGGAGGACAGGCTTTCCCTCTGGTTTGTTTTCCAGGAGCCTAGTTGTTTTCGAATGGAACTAACCTGCAGGACAGGAAGGATTTTAAAGGATCAGAGTGTACGCCTGCTACATAGATGACTTTATTCACGAATGAATGATTTTGACAGTGGAATTGTCTTTTGGGTAAACAGATTTTATTTCTGCAGACTATGAAACATTTGAAAACTAAATGTCCCTCCCCCCGGCCTCCAAATTTCTAATCTGGATTATATTGGAATTTGCAGTGTTAGGAGTGTGAACTCTGCATGTGCAATTCTAGTGGTTAGCAATAGCAGTGGAGTGCAAATAACTGGCTCTGTCTTGCAAACCCATACTCATGTGAGCAGCCTTTACCTCACTCAAGTCATCACTCTGAAGTCAACAGGACATGCATAAGGACTTGAAGGATTTTGCCCACAGAGTGAAATCCACCCCAGCACGAAGCCAAAGAACTGACTCATTCCTTGAGTGTAAGTGTGACTTAAGTGGGTCCAAAGCTTCATGCTAGCTCTCTACATAGGGCTGGTTTTCATCTACAGACAAGAACACATAGACTCCATTTATTTCACTGCTTAATTAGTAACGCAGCGCTGTCTTTTTGCCTCAGCCTGGGATACAGACAGAGTTTTGCATCTACAGAGAGCGTTTCTAACAAATTAGGTTAAAATATGTCACTTGTAATTTTTGTTCCAACAACTAGTTTAAAAAATAGGCAGTTGATTAGGGTTTTATTTGGGGGGAGGGGAGAAATGGAAGCTGGTCAATCACAAGTTTTAGATAAGATGCCTGAAGCCAAAACTCTCTCTCAATAGCTACAATTCCCCGTGAATGGAGGTTTTAACAACCTCTCAGCCGTCAGCTCAATTCATGTTAAACCCCAACTGGCATCTAGTAAGTGCTGCAGCATAGTGCCAGCATCACCTAACTGTGGAGTTCCTGGGAGCTCTCGGGTCCTGCAGAAATCAATGGGAGCAGAGTCTATTCAGGATCTTGTAACACCCTTAATTCGAAATAACAAGCAGAATGTCCCCACTACCAAGCCCATAATTTCAAAATAATAATGCCTGCTTTTCACAAGGAATAACTCTTACTTCAAAATAGTTATTTCAAAATAGCAGTAGTGTGGACACTCAGCTGTGCTATTTCAAAATAACTTCTCCCCAGATTCACTAACTCCCCAGTGTTTCCTAGGGCTCTAAGTTGAGGTAGCACGTCCACATTAAAGGAGCATGCCTCGGACTAATTTCAAAGCTTCCCTGTAGTGTGAACGCACTATTTTGAAATAGTTACTTCGGGAGTTATTTTAAAATAATTTCCTACTGTAGACATGCCCTCAGGTTCTTAAAACTTTCACCTAAATTTTAATGCAACAAAATGTCAAATTCTAGTTTCAGGCTTTTTCTGTTGTCTCAAAGGGAACTAAAACGGGGTCACTTTAATGTGAACGACTACTGTTTTAAAATGGCATTAGGAGCACTCTTGCTGTATATTTAGTGTTTTACTTTCTATCGTACATTTCCAAATCATGAAGAAATCATTGGATGGGGTTTTTAAATTATGTGTAAAGGGCTTGTCCCAACACCAGAGCTCATGTGAAACCTCAAGGGTAAGACAGAATAGTTAATTAACAATAACTTGTCCAGTCAGTCACTTTTGGACAGTCCTGCTCCTTATTCTTGCAGGATGGGTGAGTTCACATGACCTTTTTGTCAGCATTACAAAACCTACACAAGAAGCCAGGAGAGCTCACAAATATAGGAACTGGGAGGTATCATCATCAGAGATGACTTCTGCTATTATCCTTACCAATTGCAGAGTATGTGCAAATGGGTAAGAAAATAAAATGAAAACCCTTGAGGAAATGAAAGCAAAATATTTTGCAGTTTGGATGTTGGACCAGCCTGAGTAGACATTGTTCTGTTTGACAATTAAGATATGGATCCACAACTGATCAATTCCATAGCTCTGCTTCACAACTGTTACCTTCTAAGGAAAACACAAGTGCTCTATCTTGCCCACGAACCTCCTGTCTTGTGCCCAGCTTGGCTCTGTTCCACTTGGTCTCTCCTGCAGCTTCTCTCATCTGTACTGTGCTATTCTTTTCTACTTTTTCCTTTGCCAAGTCTCTCCATTATACCCAACATCATACCCCAAGGGAACATTTACATAGCAATACATTACTAGTCTCAGCTAAGGCTGGCCAGGGTCAGCTGATTTAGGCTCATAGGGCTTGGATTGTGAGACTAATTGCAGTATTATCTTTGGACTTCGGCTATGAAGCCTTGCAGAGATCGAGGGTATCCAAGACCAGGCACAAGCCCAACCCTGAACATCTGCACTGCAATTGTAGCCCTACATTTCCTGAGCCCAATTCAGTTGAGCCAGATACTGAGACTGGGTGCCAGAGGTTTTTTATTGCAGGAAAGAATCATAGACTACTAGAATGGAAGGGACTGAGAGACATCATCAAGTCCAGGCCTCTGCACTCATGGCAGGACCAAGTGCCAATTGGATCATCCCATACAGACACACCCCTAATGACAGCTCCCATCAATATCGGCAGGGATGACGTTAAGAGCCCTTCTTGTAAATCTGAGCCTCTGAAGTAATCTACGGAACCTTGCATCAAATATGAAATGATGCCTTGCTGTGTCACCCTGTGTCAGGTGTTTAATGTTAGTAGATTAGAATAATATAGAAGGTCATGAAATACTAAAAGACGGGCAAGATTTTGCGCAAAACTGGCCGCTTTTGCGCAAAAACTTGCCAGGTGTCTACACTGGCCGCTTGAATTTGTGCAAGAGCACTGACTTTGTAATGTACAAAATCAGTGCTTCTTGCACAAATACTTTCCCGCTCCGGCTCAGGGATAAGCCCTCTTGCGCAAGAATACTCGCGCAAGCGGGCCAGTGTAGACAGGCACCTTAATTTTTTGCGCAAGAAAGCCTGATGGCTAAAATGGCCATTGGAACTTTCTTGCGCAAAATCACTTTTTGCGCAAAAGCATCCGTGCCAATCTAGACGCTCTTTTGTGGAAATACTTTTAATGGAAAAACTTTTCCGTTAGTATTTCCAGAAAATCATGTCAGTCTAGACGTAGCCCAAGTGTCTACATAGTTTATGATGAATACCTATTTAAAATATATATATATACACGATACGCAAACAAGACAATTCTCTCTGAGGTTTGGCAGATAACTTAATATTTTGACACATTTAAAAAAAATTATTATTCCTAAAACAATTTAAAATTTTGTTTTAAAGTTTCTGTAATTAGGCAACAGTTGAGCTCTGGTTTGTGTATCATGCACCTCCTATGCAGCGTGCTTCTCTAAGCTCTTAGGATATTCCATTTTACCGGAAGCCCAGGAGTGCTCATTCACTTAGCTGTCACATGAGTAAACCCTTCCTTAGGAGAGTGACTGCAGTGACTGCAATGGGACTATCTGTGGATGAAGTCATAGAACTGGAAGGAACCTTGGTAGGCCATCAAGTCCTGCCCCCTGCACTCATCACAGGATCAAGCACCATCTAGTCCATCCACTCCTGTGCTGATCATCAGTGCAAGTCACGACGGCTATGCATCGGTGACATCGTCATCAGCTTTTGAGAGTAGAAGAGACACATAAGCTTAATACTGACGCCCTGCACATGGCTGAATTTCATCCAGACATAATTCCACTGCAATCTGTGAGAATGCTCAAGGAATTCACGAACAGACATAGGAGTACTAGTTTACAAGATTGGACCCTTCTGCAGTATTTTGGCACAGTTTAGAAGATCTAATGTAATACAAAACTGATAGGTAAATTTGCTATAGATTCTGATACATGTATAAGTCTTCTGGGAAATATTTTTATGTTGCATGAGAGTAAGTTTACATGCTGGAAAAAACCCGGTAGATCACTCTGCATGCAGCAACAGAGACAACATGCTTCTGGTATTGACATGCACATTCGGAAGGCAAAAAATATCTAAGATTGCTACCAATAACAAGGCGAAAGGAAAAGAGAAAGGAAAAGGTAATGGTTATACCAACTTACATGCTGTAATGGAACCAAAATATGCACAAAAATATTTACTGATCTTTGAATCAATATTCTAGTAAGTTCTAAGAGGCAATATCAATCATTTTGACCATGTGATTGCTACAAGAGAAGAACGTATTAATTACAGTGTTCATCACTGAAAATACAGAAAATCTATTCTCTTTTTTTCCCCAAGTCAGAGATGTGAAATAAAAGCCTCATTGAATCTTGTATAAAACCGGCAGGTAGCCATTATTGTTTAAAAATAGATCTACATTTAAAAAAAAACATAGTATATCCTACCCCATTGACCATATCCATAAACTAAAATAAAAAACAAAGCCAAACAAAAAATTAACAATAAAACATTAAGCTAAATCTAAATTATAATGCTCATTCAGAACAAGAACCTTCACAAACATAGCACAATTTTGTCTTAATTTTTTAATAATACTCTCTTTATACTTGATACGATTATGTCAATAATAGATTTGCTTATTATTAAAGGTTATTATTAAACATGCAAAATTCATTGCATGAAGCAGATGCAAAATGTATTAAATTCCCTTCTTCCAATCAATATTTAACTGCTTTTTCTTGAGGCTCCAATATTCCACTTCTCCATGAGTTTTAAAACAATATTTAAAGTGGAAATTTGACAAAAAAATCCCCCTAAAATTTTCCTGTGTTACCTGGGGGAAAGCAGGCAGTGACTCAGAACTCTACACTATCTTTAAATTACTGTACACAGTGTTCTCCTCTACTACCCTATTCTGCAGCCTACTAAATCAGTAAGTGTGGGTGAGTTGTAAGGAGCTACAGTTCTGTTTCACACACTGGTTAACAAAAATTTTATAGCAAAATATTGTTATTAGAAGAACTGGCTAACAATGAACTTGAGTAGTCGTGTAACTTAAATTAATATAACTAACAATGGCACCCCGGATCACAGAATAATCTCATAGAGATTATAGTTAACACAAGCATTATTTTTATATTATTATTATTATTATTATTATTATTAAATACGTAATTTTATCCTTGAGCTAAAATTTTCATGAGTGCTAGTTACCGTCATTCCTAAATATCTGGCTGCTACTGAAAATGTTTAAATTTGTCTCTGTTTTGTGCTATTAAGTCTCAAAGCCCAGAAGTCTGACTTTATTTCATTAAAAAAAAAACCCAAACCCAGTACCTCTCCATCATTTACTAAAATTAATTATTCTGAAACATCTCGTTTTGAACAATCTTATACAGTGCCCTCCCCCCAATGATCCTGCCATTCAGTTACTTGTGCTTTCCTTCCATCAGAAGTCCTCAGAAAGACCAAAAGGGCCTACTGCCCACATTTCATGCTATCCACATTTAAAGGCTGAAGACTTCCATTTTAAGGTGTTTTTTTTTTTCAGTCTATGGATGCTGTTACATTCTTTCTAATATGCTTTTTCCAGTGCTGAAGGTGAGGGGGGAAAAGGACAATAGAAATTATGCAAATATATTAAAATGTACCAAAACGGCTAACTTTATAAGAGTACTCTACAGCCAGTAGTGACTTCTAGGTCAATAAATGGGCACTGTATATTACATAAGATCCTACTAAGATGACTTCTCTTTGTTGCAAAGCCAAATCCTCAACAAATGTCCTTTTTTCCACCCCTCCTCCTATATTTTTAACCCTACAATTTTCAGGCCAAACTGGAACCAACAAGGCAAAGGCCTAAAAATTCTAGGGAAAGGAGGACCAGTTCCCACTGTGTGGTTTGTTCATATTTATCAGTTTCATAGTACAGTTTGTAAGTCAGGGTGTACAAACTGTGGGTTGACATAGGAGAACCCTTCAAAATCTGTTTGGTCTATATTAGAAATGACCAGTTGATCAGGTGGTGTTAACACTGGCTGTCCTCGAGTAAAGAATTTGTCGAAGTTTTCACCACCTTTGCCACACTGAAAGAGAAAAAGGGAAAAAAAAACTACAATTAGATGAAGAACAACCAATGACACCTACTAGTAACACTGTCTCTTGGCAAATCATTCAGGATAGAAGTTGTGGGGTTCTCATGTTTTACTTACAGGTAGTTAGAACACAATTTTCTTCTCTGGAATTAAAACAGATGGCAAAGATGCAAAGTGAAGAGAAAATGAAAAGTTTGTAACACGTGGAGTAGCTGGATTGTAATGTAAAGTTCTTTCCAGAAGTACTTTGTGGCTCAGGGACATAGCACAATTATGCATGGAACGGGAGAGGGGAGGAACCTCCCCAGTACCTACTCAGGTAGATTGGCAATGGCTTTGTTCAATGGAGCAATCATGTGTGTAAAATTACTCATATGTATAAAGCTGAAAAAATGAATCTGTCAACTGCTGGCAGTATTACACATAGAGTTTGGAAGAATGAGACTTTTTAATCAGTAAATGTTGACTTCGCCACACACACACTGATGAAAAAAATACTTCCATCAATTCTGATGTGTACAAATAGGCGAAGAGAGAAAAACACAGCTTGCCAATTCATCTGAGTTTAATTTAAGGATATTTACTTAGTATATTTTGACATGGGATATTGACAATTTGAGTTCCAACCATTACAAAGCTTTTTGCTTTTTATTTCTCAATGTCTGCTGTCACTAAATAATTATTGTCTGAACCCCTGATGATGATCATTTCCCACAATTGTGAAAACGTAAATGTACGAAAACAGAAAAAGTACTATAAA
Organism: Pelodiscus sinensis; assembly: GCF_052426305.1. Lineage (NCBI taxonomy): Eukaryota > Metazoa > Chordata > Testudines > Trionychidae > Pelodiscus > Pelodiscus sinensis. Next base: position 8,889,102 of record NC_143071.1, on the reverse strand, counting down.
ATAAACATTGTTATCTGTCAAAATTGAAAAAAAAATATGGAATTCTATCAAGCCTATTACACAGCATGGCTCTGACTATGAATTTTGACTAGATGGATCTTGTGTGAGTGTCATTACTTTCAACTATGTACCTTGTTAATCTTTGGTCTTGCTTCCAAGAAAAACTAACTCAAATTTACCATTAATCCCCATTGTGATTCTTGCGGTGAACAGGGCAAGCTCCTTTGTAAATTAACCCCTGTGGAATTCTATTCTGTTTGTTTAGTAAGTACACTTTTAGCATGCACTTTAATGCGTCTAAGAGCATGTCCACACTGCAATTAAAAACTCATGTTGATCTGTGCCAGCTGACTCAGATTCATGGGGCTGAGGCCAAGGTGTTGCTTAACTTCAATGTAGCCATTTGGGTAGGGGCAGGATCCTGGAATCTGCAAGCCTGAAAGGTTATTGACTTTATGCTGAATTCTAAGGCAGCTGCCTATCCTGAAATGGGCTCTGCAAGATATTTATTCCAACTCAAACTGCAAGGCTATGGGAGATTTCTTAGACAACTAAAAGATGGAGAGGCCAAGTAGGCAAATTGTATCTGCAAAAGGGTGGAGTTATAAAGGTCTGGAGAGAAGCTGGCTGGACAAAGCTGGTTCTATTTCACAGATAGGGCGACATCTCTTCTCACAAAGGCCAACTAAGAGGTATGGTTGTGTAAGCCAACTCCATGCAGAAAGCGGTTCAGTTCAAAATGAACACGAGGAGCTCAGTTTTCATGAAAAGTCCAAGGCAACATTGAGGAGGGCAGAAAACAGTGCAAAGCAGCATTATTAGCAAGTAAAAAGGGACGGAGGAAAGGAAGGAGCACAACAAAACAGCTTGGGAGAAAATGAGTGCACACTTGGCTAATACTGGACTTTGTATGTTCTGGAGAAACCTAAAGGAACATAAGGGCAAATCGGGTTCTCTCAAAGATGTTCGTGGTATAGCACTATACTGGGTGGCGTGTGCCAATAGTACAAGTCTTCACATTATATCTGCCTTGTAAAGCACTTCACATAAATAATAATAGTAACAAAGTGTAAGTAAAGCTGCAAATAATTTTTGCTCTCTTGGGCACAAGATCTCTTATGATTTAAAAATGGCATGCTCTGGAAATTGACTATGGCATTCACAAGGCTACTTGTTCAGTTTATTACTAACACAAGCAGAAAACCACTCCAGCTGGTTAAAGAGTTAGGTTACGTTTGCTTATCATTTCACCCAGCGTTCTGAACATGTGCTCACCGAGGACCTTGATACCCACTGAAGCCAGTGCATTTTGGTACAGAAGTTCTGAAGAACAAGAATGGACAGAATTGAATTTTAGCAAAGTGTAAAATTCTCCATCTTCAGAGTTGTGAGAAATCAGACATGTTCCACAGGCATGTTCCAACGATCACATAGATCTATAGCCCTGGCAATCAATTCAAAGCAGCAGGAAAGATCTTTGACAAATGCATCACATGCCTCCAAAAGAAAAATGATGCCCAGTAAGTTCTTTCAAGTCAGTGGAAGCTTATCAGATAATGCAAAGATGAACCGTTTAAACAATTCAATTATGGATAGTCTAACCACCTGCTTTATAAAACTTAGCACAAAACTGCTGTAATTGGCATAATTCTGAGGAGTAAGATTGTTGTTCTATGTCAGGGTGAGGAACCTTTTTTGGGTCGGGGCCACACACAAGTGAGAAGCAAAAAAAACCTACCCCCCCCCCCAAACCCACAAAAAACAAAACACCAACCAAACAATCCAAACCCTCACCCACCTCGCACACCAGAGCCTAGGGGGGCCAAGGCTAGTTGATTTTGTGCACTCTGGTCCTGCAATAGAGCGGCGGTGTGGGGGCACAGGAGCTGGGGGTGATCCCTAGGCCTTGGGGCCAGATCCAGGCAAGCCAGGGACCACATCCGGCCCCCAGGCCTGAAAGTCCCCAGCTGTTCTATGTCTCGACAAAAAGTTCTTGGGTTAGTCTCAGTTCCCTGTTGCATAGATTAGAATTAGGATATTCTAAAAATATATCGGAAGATGATGTCTTCCTCAAGCTGCTATCAGAGCCTGTAGGTCAAATACCTGTAAAATTGCAGAAGAATTTAATCTAGAACCTGCAAATATTTTCTTACTGGGTTGCGCTGGTACATAACCTTCCTAAGATGTACACTGTGATAAGAGATAGTTTAAGGAAGCTCATGCTACTATAGGTTGAACCTCCCTAGTCCAGCACTCTCTGGCAACATCCATGGTCTGGCATGATTTGAGTTAGCCAGGTGTCCATTTATCATGGGTGTGGCCAAGTTTCCCGTATCCCAGAAATTTTGTTTACAGCCAGCAGTCCTGGCGCTCAGTGTTCTGTGCTGTTATTTAGCTCTAACTTTACCCCAAATGTCTTCGAAGAGCCCAGTAAACAGTGAAAGTGCTGGTAGTGCTGCTAGAAAATATTAATCTCTCATGGTTCGGCAAATTCTCGGGTTCAACACCAGTCAGAGTGCTGAACTAACTAGAGAGATTCAACTTGTAATTGTATTCCATGTGTGTTCCTAAACAAACAGCCACTAACTGATCTGAAGTTAAGTTTGTATCTAATCTAGTATTTACCAAAATGAAAAGTATCCTACCCTCGATCATGAACAGCAACTACAGCAGATCATCACTTGAGTCAGATTTCTTAAGCTCTGTCTGTTGCAGTTGCTTATGTTGGTTCACGCACATTGGTTGTAGTAACACTGGAAGTATTTGGTTAGATAAGCCACAGATATTTTTAATGTTGCTAAAAGTGAATCTAATTAACAGGTTGTTAAAAATCCTATGGCAACCAGTTGCCTACACTAGGGCTCCCACTATTGATAGTGTTATTGGAGTTGAAACAGGATTAGAAACAATGGGAAATGTTGGCTATGTTGGAAGATAGATGAACCTTTGGTCCCTCTTACATTTTCTTGCTTTCTTTTAATTTCTTATCTGACTCTTGTTATATATTGTTTAAAACATGCCAAGAGACTACTCTAATTTTTGAAAATTTAGTTTCTGCAGCAGGGTACTCTGTGTTTAGATGGATGGCCATTTGTGAATAGCTTTCAAAACAAGTCTGGTGAATTAGTAACCGGATAAAAGACTTTTTCATAGGTAGGGCTCAACATTCATATCCTGCCTACGTCCAGGTCATCCAAAAATAATTTTATGATAGTTTGGTGGATTATGGATTCAGTGGGTCTGGTGACGTCTCAAAGTTGATGGGAGAACACTCTCCCACAGACTTCAGAAGTTAATTTGGTGGGAGAGCATACTCCCAGTACACAGTGTCTACATCACACTAAGTCAATGAAAGGTATGTCACTCAAGGGGGGAGGGAAATGAGTTTTGATGTAAGGGGCAGTGTAAACTAGACCCAAGAGTAAAAAAAATGTAATTGATTAAGAAATTGCTCTGCAGCATGTGTGTGTTACTTGTTTTATCTGCTCCAGAGTAGCCAAAGGGTGAAACAGTAATCTAGAGTGTCCAAGTTTTAGTGGAACTCTGGGAAGTGTGCAGTCATTACTGGGGAGAATTTGGCAGAGCTACCGTTAGTTTCAGCCAGCTGGGCTGCAGAATCCCTTATCTCAAAAAGGGGTGCTAGATAGAAGATCTGCACCACAAGATGGTTCCTAGAAACCATGCTTAGACTTTGCCTAGACTCAATAAGACAAAAAGCACAGGGGAATCCAATGACTGGGTACAAGTACACTAGTCCAGACTGCATCCACTGGGGGAGATTGTTCAGTGTTCTAACACAGGTCTTTATAATGTGGTATCCGGAAAGTTATTTACTGGAATGCTCACAAATTTTCTTGAGTTGAACCATCTGAAACTGGTTAACCAATTAAAGGGGGCGTGGGAGGGGGAGCTACTCCAGCTGGAGTGGCCCCCAGGAACAGAGTGCCCCCCCCCCCCCAGACACCGGAGCAGCCCCTGCCTGCAGGACACCTGGACCTGCAGTGGACAGAGGCTGCTCTGGTCATCTGGAAGTTGTCAGAAAAACATCCCCTTTATCAAGATATCAATCAGCATCAGTAGCCTGAGAAATCCCGATCTGTAATTAAGGGATTATTTAACAATTTAGTCTACACTTTATTCATAATCAGTAGCATGTCTAACACTGTGATATTTCAAATTGCAAGGATAAGCAAAATGGATGCAGTTTTTAGTTTTTTCTGCTTAATTGTGTGAGGTGTTCATTAACAGATTGATATTTGACTGGTATAACTTTCATACAGATGATGTAGTTTGTGTGTCAGGACTTACGCAATTATACTATCAAAGGCCAAATATCACTTTTAACCAAAGAATCTGTTTCGCCTCTTGAAGAATATGTGAAACCCTCATGGACATGTAATTAAGATAAGGATATTGCCCGAGTAACATATGCATTAAATATGATGCTATTCCCTGAGCAAAACCAGCATAACAGATTTCTTGGTATATTATTTTCAGTGCAAGCATTGTTCAGGTATTTCCACACTGAAAATCTAACATTAATTATTTTATTACAATTCAGAGCACATAAAATATGAGTGACATTCAGTAGTAGGAGAGACTGAATGAAATTTTCAAAAGTGACTCAGGTACTCATTGGCTAAGTCGAATTGAAATTCAATGATACATAGACTCCTAAGTGCATATATCAATTTGAAAAATGGGACTTAGATGCCTTTGAAAATATTACCCATTGTCTGATGACTTTCCTTGATAAATGAAGAGACACAAGTAATATTTAGTATCTTATTAATTAAAAATATACTTCCAAGAGCTGCAAAAAGGCACAATTACATCTAAATCTCAGAAGCGGCGAGGAGTCCTGTGGCACCTTATAGACTAACCGAAGTGTTGGAGAATAAGCCCACGAAAGCTTATAGACTAACTTCGGTTAGTCTATAAGGTGCCACAGGATTCCTCACTGCTTTTGCAGATTCAGACTAACATGGCTACCCCTCTGATATCTAAATCTCAGGTAGCCAGGGAACAGTAGCTAGTTTATTCTATAGCCATTTCAGATTTATTATACTTCTCTAATAAATCACATGTGTGTCAAAACAAAAAGTTTTAGGGAATTTAAAAAAAATCCATGTAATATTGCAGTACAACTATATAAAAGCAGGAACAATTTTTTCTGAGAGTTACACCATGTGTAAAATTACAACATGATAGGAAAGTACAACAAGAATCTGTATGATCAGCAACAAATATCCTATCCTGCAAATCCATTTTCTCCTGGTTAGTCCCTTATAGGGCTACTGATATGAGAAAGAACTACTTCAACATGTAAAAGTTGCAGGACTGGGCCTCAGGGAACAGAATCCCTATTTCAGTTACATGAGCCACTTACACCCAGTAAGATTTTCTGCAAAATTATTTAATTAAATCCAACTGTAAAAATACCAATGGGCTCTTCTGAAGATATTTTTACCTTAAAATCAATATAAATAGAATTAATTACTAGGATATGTTGTAAACCAATCACAAGAGACACAAGACTTGCATTTAAAATGATTGTGTGAGAAAGTAAAGCAACCAAAGTAATACTAGATTTGGCTTGGTATGCTTTAACAGAAACCTGTATAAATAAAATAAGCCAAGTAACACCATAGCTGGTGATTAATCCCCCATTATAATATAAATAGGTGCTGTGACATAGTCTGAAATACAATGTAATTCCAGTGTGTCACATTTAATTTCAGAAAACTATTAGTACTTTACACCCTTTAATAAGTTTTCATATGGTAAAACTTGGGTTTAGATCGTGTAAAGTGCTGAGATTATTTTCCTTAACATCAGTGGGAGTTCAACACATTCAGCTCCTTGGAGGATCAGACATACAGATACTAATGGAGATATGGTTTATTATTAGCTTTAATTTTGATGCAAACATTATGTGAAGAAAAATGTGCATAATTTGTTTCTGGAAAAGAGCAATTACTTGGCTGTCTGTCAGGCTAGACAACTACCAATGGGCATTAATAGAACCACATGCATTTTCCTACTTACTTACAAAATTCATTGCGTGTCTGACATTCACTTTTTATGATAAATCTGACTTTCACTAATTCACTATATGTAGTTCTCTTGACATGCAAGCACGCCTCCTGTTGAAGTTAAAGCATGCTTATGACTCTCAACGATAGTACGTGCCCTCTCTGTTCACTAGCTCTCCTTTAATGATATTTACTATCACAGTCCAAACCTCTGAAAGGCTTCAAACAGCTGCCATCAACCCGCTAGAGAAATCACAGAACTGGTAGAATAGTGATAGAAATGTAGCCGTGTTAGTCTGGGGTAGTTGAAGCAAAATGCAGAACTGGTAGGGACTTCTAGCGATCAAGTCCAGTACCCTGAACGTATGGCAAATTTACCCTTCTTTTTCATAAAAGAAGAGTCTATACCATCCTCCATCCAACCTCCTGGACACCTAACTATAGAACACTGCTCCATGAGCAACAATATTCAGTTCCACATAATGCCCTAGCAGAGCAAGAACTGATGATTTTTGTATTATTAGAAATGGTTCATTCAAATGAAACACATAGCATTTATCTCCAGAGATGAAATCAGTCCATATATGAGATCTCACAGTATAGGCAAGCTATTCAATCACTTAGGCTACTGTCTAGACTGGCATGATTTTCCAGAAATGCTTTTAATGGAGAAGTTTTCCATTAAAAGCATTTTCAGAACAGAGCGTCTAGATTGGCACGGACGCTTTTCCACAAAGCACTTTTTGCGGAAAAGCATCTGTGCCAATCTAGACGCGCTTTTGCGCAAAAAAGCCCCGATCGCCATTTTCGCAATTGGGGCTTTTTTTCCCAAAACAAATCACAGCTGCCTACACTGGCCCTTTTGCACAAAAGTTTTGCGCAAAAGGGACTTTTGCCCGAACGGGAGCAGCATAGTTTTTCCGCAAAAAGCACTGATTTCCTACAGTAGGAAGTCAGTGCTTTTGCGGAAATTCAAGCGGCCAGTGTAGACAGCAGGCAAGTTTTTCCGGAAAAGCGGCTGATTTTCCGGAAAAACTGGCCAGTCTAGACACAGCCTTATAGAAAAGTTTTAACCTTAACTAATTTATTAGGATTGTTCTACTCCTCTGAGCCCTCTACAGTTATTAGAACATTAAAAAGAAAAAACTTTTCCAAAACAGTTTTCAACAGTCCTGAGTAATGAGTAGCAGACTCACGCTGATAAAACAATTATACCACACTTCATGTGCGTCGCATTCATTTGCATGGAGGATGATTACGTAGATTGCTTTAATCTTGTTATACTACTAAACAGAAACAAAGTGCCATAAAGGAGAGCTACTGGGGGTAAGATATTTTCCAGTGGTCTCTGGCAGTTGTGGCCTTTTTCTCTCTCAGATTTAACTTATCTTCTCCTTTGTATTAGGTGCTCTTTGTGAGATATCCCATGAGAAGTAGGCAGGACACTAAATGGTGTGGTAGATGAGGTTTTTGAGTGGTGCTGAGATATAACTAACATTATAGTAATGTTCTAAGCTGCAAACACCTGGATAATGGTGTCAAGACCTGCATCTAAAAGAATAGGTCACAACACTCCAGCCAAGCATAGAAAGCTTTAAGGATACTGGGATTTTATTATACAAAAATATATGCAAATTTACTGCCATTTAGTCAACTGTGTTTTCACATAGCACAGCTGTATCAGAGACTTCCTACAGGTTGAACCTCTCTAGCCTGGCAACATCTATGGTCCGGCATGATTTTAGTCAGATGTCCATTTATCCTAAGGATGGCCAAGTTTCCTGTGGTCCCATAAAGTTTGTTTACAGCCACCAGTCCTGGCTCTCAGTGTTCTGTGCTAATGAGAAGTCCCATCAGATTTATTGGAGCATAAGCTTCAATGGGCAAAGACCCACTTTGTTAGATGCATGTGACGAAGTGGGTCTTTGCCCACGAAAGCTTATGCTCCAATAAATCTGTTAGTCTATAAGGTGCCATAGGACTTCTTGTTGTTTATGCAGATTCAGACTTACATGGCTACCCCTCTGATTAAGTGTTCTGTGCTGTTATTTAGCTCTAATTTACCCCTAAATGTCTTCTAAGAGCCCAATAAGGAGTGGAAGTGTTGGTAATGCCTCTGGACAATACTGACATCCTGTGGTTCAGCAAATTCTCTGGTTCAGTACTTGTCAGGTCCCAAGAGCGCTGGACTAGAGAGGTTCAACTTGAATTAGGAATTTAGCAATAATTTTCTGGCATTTTTGATGACAGGTTCCCTATGGTGGTTTATTGAGAGCATGGAGTAATATTAGTAGCATTGCATGGAAGTCAGTCATAATCAAAGTGCTTGATTTAAGAAATGAGATTTATTGGTCCATATACCTCTTTTATTGGGAGACAGCTATCTTGCAATAACATCCAGTTAGCAGTAGCCTCAAACCACAGAAAGGCTTGACTGCAAACAGTGCATTTTAATAGGGAGACCTTCTGCATTTCACTCACCACTTTAGGCTTGAATGGTGGTTGAATCTCCCTGTTCTCCAGTTTTTCCCAGTCGATTCTTCTGAAGAATGCATGCTCCCTGACATCTCGCTCCCCCTCCGTGCCGCAGCCAAGCCTTTTTGCTGGGTGCTTTGTCATTAACTATAAATCAATAAAGCACCAAATGATTAAATGACTGTTGGCATGAAAAAGCAACAGATTGTCCACAGGTGCAATTGTTATAGTGTGTCTCCTGTCGGGATGCAGCTCAGAAATAAAATCCTTGCGAAAAGCTAAACTTTATTTTTAAAGTGTTCATTTCTTTATTTCAAAGCTAGAGCTTGCCTCTAGGCACTAAAATTAAAGGTCATACTCTAAACCTTAATTTCCTCTTTTGTTACACAAAGGTTATCAATACAGGAATAAATTCAGGCATTCTACAGGAGGGCACAATGAAATTACAGCTGTATTCTTATGTCTGAATCCAGCCCTTATTACAATCTAGTCTTGCACATATCCAGAAGAGGCTGTACTTGGCTTAAGCAATCAGTTAAACCTGATGAATTCCATTACACTGAAACAGTCAAAGTACAAGTTTCCTATAATTTGTCTTGGTGTGCTCTGGATATGTCATTAGCACCTGTCATCTTTTGGCAGCCTCCTGACCATAACTAATGTGTGCTTCTTCTCTTTCTTCCTTAATGCCAACTTTATCAATATTAATTCCAACTGCACAAAGAAACCACACTCACAAAAAGGAGCAATAATGCACACCTCGGAACAGTAATGTGTACCCCAATTAGCAAGGTCCTCAACGGAAATGGGCTGTCAACGAGTCTCAGCACTGGTAACAAAGGAATGTAGCCCTCAATGAAGGGTTCCAAAATTATGAGGAGTTCTGAAATCTCTCTTTATTCTTGTACAGTGGGTGCCATTAATAAATGAACATTATTTAATAGTACTGTAATATTTGCTATATTTCTCATCTCTAGAATGGAAAATATAATGAAAGAGACAACTGTGATCATTACTGCAATAAAACACCTTTTAATTATTTAACTGTATACATTAATATAATTAATAGCAACATATGCATAACCAGCATTTTAAAAAATAGAGCCTAAATTCAGGCTCCTAAGTTTGTATAGTAGGCAGCTAAACAAGTAGCTTGATTTTAAAATATCTTGTGCATCCAGAAGCCCCTTATACATCAATAAACACTAATTTAAGTGAGTAAATTTTGGGTGCTAAAATTAGTCTTCTTTTTGGGAAAATGCTGATGGTAAATAGAAATTTAGGATTCCATTTCTTGGCACCCATTGTTGAAAAAGATGTTCAGACATCTTTGTTCACCTAGTTAAACAAGTCCATGTGCTTAGATGATCATTGTATCATACTTTTTGTTAATGAGATAATTCAAAACTGGAAACGAAAGGGATTGAAGAAAAGAGAATGCACATCAAGTTTGAAACACCTTGTTCTTCAAGCTTAAAACAACAGCTGTTTGCCATTTCTGTTAACTTTCCTAAAATGGACAATTTGACAGCTGGTGACATCAGAAAGTGTTGCTTATGATTGTATCATTTTAGCATGGAATGTACTACTAATAAACCTCGCCAAAAACAAAGACTTGTGTATAACCGGAATTCTTGCCAACCAGATTTGAGTGCAAGAGCAAGCAGGATTCTTTGGTTTTGGTCAGTTGAGGCTAAATAATATTCTCTGTCACAAAACTAAGTACTCTAGCAGCACTATCTGCACCTGAAGGTAGTATTTGGAATTCTACTCTCTGGTTGGCATGTACGAAACGGCTGCTGGCTTGTTGTAGACCACATGTGTGTGAGAAAGGGATTTTAGAAGGGCATGGAAGGACAGATCATGTCTCTTTGGGTCATTTCAATCATAGAAATGTTCCAGAGGGACAGCAAAAAAATGTTCACCTTCAATGATGCTCTATTCAATAAACGTATATGGATTTGAGAGATGTTAGTAGGAAATTAAATCCAACTCCTCAAAGTCATTTCTGTTCTTGACACCCTTCCCACAATGCTCTGTACTCGCTGTTCTTCAGAGTACCAGATGCACAGAAAGTATCTTTTGCAATAAAAATATCTGTCCATTATGGACAGAAGAAGTTCCAAACTGTTGAGATTTAGGAAAACTGTTTCTGTCTCTTAGGGTATGTCTACACTACCCTGCTAGTTCGAACTAGGAGGATAATGTAGGCATACCGCACTTGCAAATGAAGCCCGGGATTTGAATTTCCCGCACTTCATTTGCATAAGCGGGGAGCCGCCATTTTTAAAACCCCGCTGGTTCGAACCCCGTGTAGCACGGCTACATGGGGCTCGAACCAGGTAATTCGGACTAGGCTTCCTATTCCGAACTACCGGTACACCTCGTTCCTCGTTCCACGGTGTACCGGTAGTTCGGAATAGGAAGCCTAGTCCCAACTACCTAGTTCGAGCCCCGTGTAGCCGCGCTGCACGGGGTTCGAACCAGTGGGGTTTTAAAAATGGCGGCTACCCGCTTATGCAAATGAAGCCCGGGAAATTCAAATCCCGGGCTTCATTTGCAAGTGCGGTATGCCTACATTACCGCGCTAGTTCGAACTAGCGGGGTAGTGTAGACATACCCTTCTAAACTGATAGGACCCTTTAATTAAATACATTATGAGGTAAGTACCTGTACTTAGTTGGATGCAAATTCTACTTTTACATATGTCAGCGGTATTAAGATTGTCTTGGTGGGAGAGGTCTACTCAATCTGCTAATAATGAAAAATCTAGATAGCTAAGTGAGCATAAGTGCAGCTATGTATGACTGTTGAGGAACATTCGTGATAATATCTTCGCATTCTTGAGACTAAAACACACTTCAGTGTTAGCAAACAATGGGCACTGAGAGATGCAAAATCCAGGTTGTACAGTGATCTTGTGGTCTAGATTAATCATTTTAGTAAAAGGTTTAAGGCTCTCAGAGAACTAAGGGTTTTGGTTGTATAGCTTCACATCACAGCTGAGTAATCTTCAATCTCAATTGAGATGAAACTCAAAAAAAATCAATGCTGCATTTTATTTATTATTTAAACAGGATGGCTGGAAAAAGGATATCCAGCCAGGTCAAGAACTAAATTCTTAGTTCTTAGCTAAACCTTCAACACATACATATTTAAAAAATTATAATGTAAACACAAACACAAATTTTCCTTGGTGGTTGCAACCCAAACATTGTGTCACTTTTGCTAATACAGGAGAACAGGAAAATCGATGTAAGAAACAGAGAAGCTTTCTAATCCATTTCCATTGGCGAGAAATACCAAATGTAAACAAGAAGATTAAACAGTGAAAAGAAAAAGCAGCTTTTAAAAATATTTTAACAACGTGAAGTGTTCTCTGTAATGTAAAAAAGAAGATTAGACTTTTGGCTACATGGATAATTATCTGAACAGTTTCCCTACAAACATGATTAGCTTTGTGACACTTATGTAGCATTCTAGCTAGATAAATTCAGAAGAGGACATGTCCATTAATGGCTATTAGCCAGGATGGATAGGAGCGGTGTCCCTAGCCTCTGTTTGTCAGAAGCTGGGAATGGGTAACAAGGGATGGACCACTTGATGATTCCCTGGTTCTGTTCATTCCTTCTGGGGGTACCTGACCTTGGCCACTGTTGGAAGACAGGACACTGGGCTAGATGGACCTTTGGTCTGACCCAGTCTGGCTGTTCTTACCTTCTTATCCTTTATCCTGAGAATTGCAAAATACTTTAGAAAAGATATTCTGAAATGCAGCCACTTCTAGGACTCGGAGTGTCAATAATTCACATAAAGGGCAATGCGAAGCACATGGGAGAAAAAGCAAAGTTTGGCTAAGGACACTATGACAAACTTTTCCTTTTAGGAAGAATAGGATTTTTCTTATCTCCACACAGGATGCAGGACCTCAGTCAAAATACTCCATCAATCCTGTAGTTGTACACATTTTTTTCTGCATACAGCACATGTTCCTTCATGTACAGGAACAAGAGAATTCCACAGTAATGAATGGCAAACACTGCATCTTGAGAAAACAGTCTGGGTGATTCCCATAGAATAATGTAGTATTTTTTAATGAGGAAGATCTGACTTGACCCCAATAGGACTTGAACCTGTGGCACAAGGAGGGTTATTAATTTCAATACTGAGATACAGACATTTATGTCAAGTCTCCGCTTATGTTGCAATGGTTTTGGATTCATTGTGATAAACGAAATATCTTTTCATGTTCTCAATCACTGCATCTTTTAAGAAAAAAACTGAGTCATCTATAATTCTACATATGCAGTTACAAAGGACACTCTGCACGGGGGAAGTGGTTGCCAAATTCATTGTCTGTTCAAATGCACCACATTTTCATCCAGGTGAAGTGATAGACATTTAAAATTCTCATTCCAGAAGAGCTTCAGAAATGAGGTGCTTCAGGGTATGAGTCAGGAAAAAGTAAACACAAACTTTTTCCTAGCTCACGCTCTGCAGTCACATCAACGCTCTCCCAAAAAGAATATTAAAATCAGAGATAGACTTAAGCCGCAAATTTTGGACCTCGATCAGAATTTCCTCACCATTTGCTGGAAGTTTTAGGTTGGACAAAAATCTATGTAAAATCTAAAATGACTCCTGTTAATCCATTATTGTTTGCAGCGATGTTGTTGCCATGTTGATTCCAGGATATCAGAAAGATAAGGCAAGCGAAATAGTTTCTTTTCCTGGACCAACTTGGGCTGGTGAACGAGACAAGCTTTTGAGCTGTACGGCTCTGGGTAAATTGGTCTAATAAGAGATATGATCCCACCCACCTTGTCCCTCTTATTATTTCCTTCAGTTCTTCCTATCTGGTCAAGCACACAGGCCCCTGCTGTTGTGTCTCTCCTGCAGACTGCTGTGTACCATCAACTCCTTTTGGCATCAGAATGGAGATAATTTGCCACTTTGCATGATCTGACACTCAATGAAGACAATTTAAGAGGTGGGAAAGGCTTTATACACCCTACATTTGTAACTTCTGCTCTGTATTTGGCTGCAACTGATTCTCAAATGTTTCCTACCACAAAACAAATATGCACTGCAGGAAAGAGTTGAAACTTTTGCAGCCATGACTTTTCGCAAGGTTAAAGGAGGCAAGTTATTGTCCATGCTGCCAGGGTTTAGATTTGGAAAAGCCTAGTGGTATAACTCAGTCAAATACCACAAACTTTGGTTCTTGAACACACTCTGTAGAGTAAGGACCCCATGATATAGCAGCAACTTGCTTACCCCTTTGCAGATAGAAACAGCTTCTTTGGACAGCGATTTAGGATAGGAAACATTATGCTCCATTATAGACTGGAAGAGTTCATCTTCATCCTCCCCATCAAATGGAGGCTGTTCAAAGAAAATAATTGAGAAGGTAAAATGATGCAGTGTTAATTTTAATTCCCTATTAATGCTATGTATATACTGAAAAGCAGGTATATTATTGAGGAGTTTTACATTTTACAATATACTTGACAGTTCAGGCTCTCTAACGGATTGTTTATTTTTAATTAAATCCTTTTAAAATTACCTTGTTATAGCCAATCTAAAACAATCTAATTGGTCAATGTTTTGGACCATTGGCTTTGAAAGTGTCATGTAATTCCATTGATGCTGCCATTTGATTTCTGGCTAAATAGTGTTTCTGTGAGGGGAAGAGTGTGTCACAAGCATGGACTACATTTGTGTTTAAATAAGATGTGAGGCTGAAGAAAACCTGCACCAGATCCAAGGGGGGGAGCTTAAATCCCACCTAAACTCTGAACCAGGGGTGGATGAGAGTGCCACGGGGCTTCTGCAAGCGTGGGGCTCGGAGCAATCGCCCTGCTCGCCCTGCCCCAAATCTGCCGCTGCTCTGAACTAAGAATTTTAGTGGGACATCAGTGTTGCCTCGGCCTTCTAATGGCCCTCTGCACAGGGATGAATAGTAGTGCCCTGCAAACCCACGGATATTCACAGCTCATTTTTACAGCTATGGATGCCGACGTGGATACAAATTTTGTATCTAAAACCCTACAAATTTGTAGATATCTGCTTTATATCTGCTGGTATCCACATACGTGGATGTCAATGAGGATATCCGCGGCTTATTTTTGCACTTACAGAGGTGGATAAAAATTTTGTATCTGCACAGGGCTCTAATGAACATCACCCAAACACAACACTCCAAAAAAGAAAACACCACTTGGTTATAAGGTATTGTACAAAGAGCCAAGAGCAAACAGATAAAGTATCTAAAGATTGCTGAGCCTGATCTTATGTTTTTGTAGACATAGTCAAAGCACTTATAATTAAAGCAAATGCTGATGCATTTATCTGCAGACAAATCCACATCTTCCAAGAAGCCCTGGAAAAATTACTTAGCACTTACTGCAAATGCAGAAAATCCTAATAAGATAATACTCTCTAAATGACTTAAGACTTAGTAAGTACACAAGCATATCAGACTTCCTCAAGAATAAGGAAACAAGCAGCTGGGATTTCCCAACATTAATCGGACACAGCTGGATGCTACATTTCCACATTCTCCAGTTTAATTCTGAATATGGTAAGTAATATTGATGGGTGTTTACATGTAGACTCAAAATTATAGATCAACCCACAGACCTCATATATAGAACATCAGATGTTTAAGTAGGTTCTCACACACTTTTTTCTGTCATAAAATACAAAGATGTGGAGGCAACAGAACAATCTGCAAGTAATTGTAGTTGACCACGGACCAGACACATGGTGATCTTTTAAAGAAATCGAAAAGAAAAGAATACAGGAACAGCAGTGTTCAGTTATTACTCAAAAAGTCAAGAAATCTACTGGGATTTAGCATGGGAAGGAATAACATAGGATGGCTAAACCCTGTAAATGTAGGAAATTCTGTGATAGCTCCAGCTCTTTTTCTCAGGGAGAGTCATTTGCATAAATCTTCCCCACATCAAGAGTTTATCTTGAGAGCTGGTTTGTTACCCTCAATTAAACTTTACAATCAGGACTTGCTTTTTCAGTTTTGTGATTTGGTGATGGGAATCCCATTAAATGGGTAGAGAAACTATTCTGTAATTAACTGTGCTTTGCCCCCAGGTACATAATTAAACAACGCCATCATGATTCGGTGATTTAACTGCCACGAAGAATATCTAAAAACTCGGCTATGATGTTTCCAGTGGCTCTCTCACAAGTGCACAATACTTCTTCCATTTATTGAGCTCTGCCTTGTAAAGTTCTTCCTGTGAGATGTTGAAGAATAACAGCGTCATAATTCTTACCTGACCAGCTAGCATCTCATATAACAGCACACCATAGGCCCACCAATCTACTGATTTTCCATAGGGCTGATAAGCAATAATCTGCGTAATAAGGAAAATAAAAGTATCGGTGTTAAAGTTCAGAGATGAATCAAATAAACAAGACAAACAATGTGTCACTGAAATACACAGAGAACCCAATTCTGTCATCCTTACTGAGGCCAAAACCCACTCAGATTTATGCACATTTCAGCTCAGGATCCAGATCCTTGAGTTAGAACCGTAGGGCCAAATCTACAAAGGCATTTAAGCATGTAAAGGTGCAAACTGGCACCTAGAAGGATTTACCAAAGCACCTAGAGTAGGAGAGATGCCTGACTCCCAAATGAGAGTTAAGTGCCTTTGAAAACACCACTAGGTGCTTATTTGCTCCTTTAGCCATCTAGATACCTTTGTAAATCTGGCCCATCAAAGATTCAGGATGTACTTTTGAAAACAATGAAACAGGAAGAGTAATGCTACACAGGAAACCATAATGATTTTACTGAGTGATTTATGTTAAAGCAGCAAATCATCTGCTATTCATTCAGAGAGTATCAACAATTCAGAGTACAGTTTTAAAATCCCATTCTAAATCAGGCAAAACCCACTAAAATATGAGCAAGACCCCTGAAAATCTCAGTTTTGTTTCACCACACTACACAGTTCTCATGTTCTTAGTCTGCAATCAGGAAATCAGGTAAGCCAACAGAAAAGAGCTTTCTGCTGTTCAGGCTAATGACAATTTCAAGTATTTTGCACCTACAGAGCTCAATTCATACCTTCGACAAGTGCATATTGAGTCCTGACATTATAAAAGTCTGGTGGAAGTACAAACCCAACTCATACTGTAGAGTATTTTCTAAGATGAGACACTTCTTCAAAGGGCAGTGCTAATTTATTTTAAACATTTATTTGAACATCCAGACACAGTTCTCAGGTCTAAATACCATTTCAGTTTAACGTCAGTTGTTTGTACCTTTACTATTACGGATATCTAAAAATTCTGACGAGATTACCTATATTGGAAAAAAGGGGACGGGTAATGTTTTGAAACATTCATGGATATTTCTTCTAGAATACAGGTCTCTCTTATTTAGTGTGGGGGCAGGTCTAGTTGACCATGAAACCATCGTTCTATTACACTGAAATAATCAGAGAATGAAATACTATCCTTTCACCATTAAGCTAGTCTCCTTTTCCTGCTACTATGTATTGTTCATTCTCTGTGAAACAAATTGCTGGCTAGTGGAGATCTCACCCTAGAATTTCATCACTCTGGAAAAGGAATTAAACCGGCAATCTGTAAGGAAAACACTGAATTATCAGTTCAACAAAACAGGGCTAGGTTAGCCACTAAACAAAGACTACAGAACCCATCTGAAAATTATTGTCTTTACCGGGGTAATAACAGGACATGATCTTGAAGTTAGCAGTCTCTCTCTTAGCAAAGAAATTCAAAATAAGTAACTCTCTAGAATACACTCCTCATGAGTTAGTAGCTGAAATAAGTAGGAAACATCTAAATTACAGCATTTGTATCTTAATTTTACTGTAGAAAACTAATTTTTAGAATACAGTGTATATTTTTTACTCCATAGTAACTGCCATTAATACTAACCACTAATTAAATGGAGAGGAATTTTAAAGACCAGCTTTTAAATTGTCGGGAAACATGTAAATCATTTGGTTTAAGTTAGGAAAAAGGCTAGTGGGATTAGAGGGAAAATTATAACTCTGGGATTCTATTCCCTTACTTTCTATAATCTGCCCTATGTAATTTGTGTTTTATGTACCTACTTCCTTCTCTGTAGGTAGGCATAATGAAGTTACTGTGAGTACAACACTGAGATTCCAAGATGAAAGGGGCTACCAACACGCAGACTTAATTTTACGATTATTTTGCAATCATCACATATCTCAGGCCTTATAAAATACACTTGGGGCCACCTACTTCCTGTTAATAGTGGTTGACAGATTTGATACTCTCAATGTATTTTCCACTCACCAGTAAGTTCTCAGGGGGTCTATTTAAAATCAATGTTGCTACTTCAAAGAACACTTTTAACATTTAAACCAGGAAAAAAGACTGGCCTTTATACATAAAATATGTTTTTAAAAAAGCACCTCACTGTACTGGAAAAATCCCAACCCTATTAGAAAGTGTTTTCAGCCACAGAGTAATGGTTGTATTGTTATAAGGTAATTAACATGCAAGGACAGAATATTTTTCACAATTAGTGTTTTCCCTGCAAGGGCCCTATATGTAGAGATATTTTGTAAACTGAAATTACACAATGAACAAAATATCAAATCTGTTCCATATGGGGGCAAAATCCTCCTAAAATGTCTATCCCATTGGTTTTCTGGGGTATGGGTGTGTGTGTGTGTGTGTCACAAATAGATCTGGGGAAGTCACAACAAACTTCCCTTTCTCAATGATCACGTGCTGGGGCGTGGGAAACCAACAGAAGATTTTTGCTATTTTAACATGGGTCCGTGATTACAGTAAAGGTCAAGAAACACTTGTCCGCTGACGGTGACTGCTCATGTACCCTGGGCTACGGGATAGCTAAGTGTTCTCATTCTTGAATACGATCTCTCAAAACAAATCTAGCTTTAGAACAGGAGATTCTCAAGTCAGACATAATCAGTGTGAAATATCATAGTCCCTCATTCCCCTAAAATACTGTAAGAGACTCACACAAGAACTCAAGCTGTTTTTGTGCTGGCCTTATCAATGGAGTCGGAATACCAATTAGATATCACACCTCAGTAAATTTGTGCCCACCACACTGAGAAAACTATGCAGTACCTCCTCACTCCAGGCATGCTTCAAAAATCAATGAGGTACAGGTAGGATCAAAAAGGGGATTCAGAAGGGCACCTAAGGAAAGAAAATCCCACTGAAAGAAACTTGCTTGCTTTTTAAAAATCCTACTCTATATGCTTATTCAACTTTCTCTCATTGAAATCTAAGATGAGATGTCCCCATTGGTTTTATTTTGGGAAATATGGTTGCACATTTAGAATTACAACTCACTTCTTGAAATTATGGGATTTTCTACTATTTATATATCATAGTCCCAAACTACCAGGTATTATTGACACTGTGAAAACAAAAAGGTGATGATGCTTTTCCCACGAATGGGGGAAAATAAACCTATATGAGGCTATCATGATGTAGAACTTATTGAATGCTACATCCATTGCACCTTGTGGGGTCCCAAGAAGATTCTGAAAGAGTGCAACACCTAATTAAGTAGGTTCCACGTGAATTACTAGCTAAATTCTATTGTGGCTTTATAGATACGGTAAAACTGAAATGCAAAAGAGTAACCTGCTATGTTAATTTGCTAACCTGCCCACCACTCAGAGAATCTGGTAGCCTGGTTCACACAACAAATTGGAACCAAACATTAACTGGGAATGTAATGAGGAAAAATTCTGGACTGCAAAGAAAGGCAGTACTTTGGTGGGGGCAGGGAAGGACTGTTATGCAAGATATGTAGAGACAGTTCTCAGTTTATTGACTTTAGAGTCACAAAAGTCAAACAGTCAATATTCACTTCAAGGGAAATATATTTTTATTTTATTTTTTAACCAGCAATAGCTACTAAATGTTTCAGATGTAACTTCCTCCCCGAGTACTGAGGCAGCCTGGGGGGAAAAAAAGGCAATTCTTCATAAATGATCAAACAAAATTTGGCAAGCTAGTTTGAGGTGGAGACTAGTCTGTTGAATCCTACAGTAGCCAAATCTTGTCAATCTATTTCCTCACAAAGATCTGGGTGGCGGAGTTTGGAGAGAGACAACAAGTTCAAAACACCTTCTCAGTGGGATGGGAGTAGGGGAAGGTTCCTATCCACTGTTTTCCCCACCAACCTTTATGGTAACTCTGATAAGTTATTAACACTAATTTATCTGTAAATCAAAAAAATCAAATAGGGTTTTATAAAAAGCTGAGAGAACAGATAGAGCTCATTATTGTTCAGGTGTGGTAGTGCCCCGAAGATCCCAATTTGCGACGGTGCCCTCTTGTCCTGGACATGGTGCACCCACATAATAAAAACACCTTTACCCCTATGAGATAAGAGTCTGAAAGACTCCTCTAAAGGGCTGAAACTCTATCATGGGATATAATCTGGTCAGTGTGACTGGACTGCAAACGGCACAGGGTCAGCAGTAGGGATGTCAATGTGTACACGACAACATGATTAAACTGATCAACCTGCACTTATTGGTTAATCCTGTTGACTCCACACACTTCCCCCTTGCAACTACACGCACTCCCTCCTTTTGCTGCCTCTGGTTCAGAGGCAGCGGGGAGGGGGAGAGGGGAAGGTGGGAGCTGGTGTCCGTGGGGAGCCAGTTTTTAAGCCGGCTCCCCACAAGTACTGGATCTGCCTGCCCCATCTCCCCCACTGCCTCTGATAGAGAGTGAGGGGGGCAGGCCGGAGCCAATATGTGCAAGGAGCCAGCTTTTAAGTGGCTTCCCGCATGTGCCAACCCCACAAATCTGCCTGCCCCCACTTGCCCCCCTCCAGGCGAGTGGGGAGGTCTGAGTTCCTGTCCACTGGGGATCCAAGCTCCCCGCGGACAGAGGTTGCTCTGCATCCCATGGAGCAGCCTCTGTCAGCAATGAGCCTGCAGACAGACAAACACTACTCCACGGTAGCAGTCCCTGTCCGCGGGAGGGGGCGGGAGCAGCCTCTATCTATGGGGAGCTTGGATTTGCACGCTACTGTCTCTGCATGAGAGACAGCAACACAGAGCGGCAAGTGGGAGCCAGTCCTTGACAGGAGCTGGTTTTTAAGCCAGCTCCCCTCATGGACGAGCTCCTGCCTGGCACCCCTGCCCTGCTACCTGTAATAGGAGAGGCAGCAGCGTGGGGTGGCAGAGGCCTCCCCGGGAGTGTGATTGGAGCACACTGGCTGGCGGCTCCACCTACAAAGCATGTGAATTCTGTGTAAAAAGTGCAATATGAATACAATTACTACTACTACTACTACTACAACAATAATACATTCATCTTTGAAAAGGAACATGTATCTCTGCCACAACCAACAGTCAAAGCCCACTTTTCCAGCACTCAAAATATTTATCATTCTGCTACACTCCTGGCAGGTACAAGTTTGGGGATTTTTATATTAAAAAACAACAACACTGTTTTGAGATTCTCAGAATTAACCTTTCAGTTACTGCCTGTATTCTAACTCTTGGGATTTTGTTTTATGCCCAAGACAGAAGTTTGTGGTACAATCTATTGGAATCCCTTTTTATTAATACTGGTTTTGACATCCATCTCCCTCCGTCTCTGGTAACCAGCCAAGGAAATACTGCAGCATTTGTCAATGTCAAGGTTATTAGACCAGTCCAGCCATAAATATGTATATTTCAGCTCAGCACAATAATGAAAATCCCACCAGGATAATCACTTTACTCCAGTCTGACAGAATTGGTTGCACCAAGCATAACATTATTTTAATCAATGCACAGTTCTCAAATATGGAACTTATACATTTAAAAATACTCCCTTTGTCCAATGTGCACAAACTTAAAAAAAGAAAAAGCGAAATCTCCTAAGATATAAAAAGAACATCACTATTTTACAGTGATGCATTCATTGTCAATCTGGGAATCATGACCCTTCCCCTCCTGCAAAGCGAGTCAGGTCTTGAATAAGTATCAGGGGATCACGATTACCACGCCTTTTCCATAAAAATAAATGCAGTGGGGTGGAGGGAGGAGAGAGTCAGGAAAGCGGTGATGGTCCTGCAAGATCCAGACAGCATGGGACTGGAACCCCGGTATGGAAAATGCAATCACAACAGTAACGGAAGAGCCATGTGTAAGAGTGAAGTTGATCTTATGCTGGCTTCCCCTTATGGAGAGAAGAAATCCTCTGTTCCCAAGAAGGTGCAGTCGTTTTGAATTTTAATCCTTCATTCTATCTTTGCAACTCAACCCTCCAGAAGCTTTTCCCAGAAGCCACTCCCAAGGTGGTTGGATGATTGGTCCCTTTCTCTCCTGAAACCACACTTTCCTGCTTTGGCTAACTGGAAATGGGAAGATTTTAAGTAAAAAACCTCAGAAGAGAATTCACCTCCCTACTTAATTGAATTCACAGCGACATTATATATTCCATTGCTGATCATACAAAGACTCTTGGATGTATCTGACACATTTACAATAAAATCTACTGTAAAATCTAACCCACTGGGATGCCTCAAATAGAACAAACATCCTGAAATTCCTTTGCCAGCAAAGGGGAATGAGAGAGTACATGCCTTGGTATTCTTATGCATTATTTGTATTTCCCTAGGGCCAAGGAAGCTTATTTATGGACAAGAAAAAGACAGGCCTGCCCACAAAGACTTTACAATTTAACTCATTATGCATCTTCAAATCTCTCCATAAAACTCTACTCTGCTGTCAAGCCTATAAAAAAGGACACGCTTAGGCTGCTGGTGCATTAATACCACTGCCTTGCTTTGAGGCTCATCACATGGTTTTAGATAACAGTTCTTCCATTAGCGTCATAGCCACAAACGAAAGAAAACCAGTAAGCTGAAAAAGACACTCATGCTCTGAAACAGAATATAAACAAACAGCATTTCCTTGGCAGTTACAGTTACCATAAATTGATATGGTAAAAGGACAATTTCTTCATCTGAATTAAAGGGTATGTCTACACTACAAAGTTAGTTCAAACTAACAGACGTTAGTTCGAACTAACTTTCATAGGCGCTACACTAGCGCTCCGTTAGTTCGAATTTAATTCGAACTAACGGAGCGCTTAGTTCGAACTAGGAAAACCTCATTTTACGAGGATTAAGCCTAGTTCGAACTAGCTAGTTCGAATTAAGGGGTGTGTAGCCCCTTAATTTGAACTAGTGGGAGGCTAGCCCTCCCCAGGTTTCCCTGGTGGCCACTCTGGCCAACACCAGGGAAACTCTTCTGCCCCCCTCCCGGCCCCGGACTCCTTAAAGGGGCACGGGCTGGCTATGGTGCCCGTGCCAGGTGCAAGCCTGCCAGCACCCAGCCAGCAGACCCTGCACCTGGCACGGATCGAGCCACCCACCCGATGCCCCCCAGCCCTCCCCGTCTTCCCGGGACCAGGCTGGCGGCTCCTGGGAGCTTGCCTGGGACCGCAAGAGGCAGGCACCCGCCTGGGCTAGTGCAGACATCGTGGACCTCGTCCACGATCTCCGCACTAGGCACAGGAAAGTGGCTGTCTAGGGCAGGAGAGCTGCCAGCCTGGCCACCCAGGAGCAGGTGTGCAAGAGAATCAAGGGGGTCCAGTGAGACACCCGACCCTGAGCCCTGAGCTTACAATGGCCGTCCTGGGTCAGACCAAAGGTCCATCTAGCCCAGTAGCCTTTCTGCCGACAGCGGCCAACTCTAGGGACCCTGGAAGGGATGGACCAAAGACAGTGACCAAGCCATTTGTCTCGTGCAATCCCTCTCCAGCCTTCCACAAACCTTGGGCAGGGACACCACTCCTACCCCCTGGCTAATACCACGCCATGGACCCAGCCTCCATGACTTGATCTCACTTCCCTTTAAACTCTGTTCCAGTTCTAGCCTTCACAGCCTCCTGCAGCAAGGAGTTCCACAGGTTGACTCTTTGCTTTGTGAAGAACAACTTTCTGTTACTAGTTTGAAGCCTGCTACCCATTCCTTTCCTTTGGTGTCCTCTAGTCCTTCTTTATGGGAACTAATGAAGAACTTTTCTCTATGCACCCTCTCCACCCCACTCATGCTTTTAGAGACCTCTATCCTGTCCCCCCTCCGTCTCCTCTTTTCTAAGCTGAAAAGTCCCAGTCTCTTTAGCCTCTCTTCATATGGGACCTGTTCCCAACCCCTGATCATTTTAGTTGCCCTCCCCTCTCCCAGCCTCTCTCTTCCCCTCTCCCATCTCCTTTTCCCAGTCTCCCCCAGTTTTGTTCAATAAAGACAGATTCCATTTTGGAAGACACGTTATTTTTATTTTGTTCATCAAGAAGAGGGGCTAGGGAAGGGTAAGTGGAAGGAGGTTAGGGAGGAATGGGGCACGAGCCCAATGGGGAGGACTGGGCTGGCTCTGCGGGCTTCTGGGGGTGGAAGCTCTCCTGCAGCCCCCCAATTGCCCCCTCTCTCCAGATGGCAGCCTGCAGCAAGTGCAGCCAGGCTGATGGCCGAGTGGTGCGATGTGCCCAGTGTGAGTAGTCCGGGCAATCCAAGCCAGGACTGCTTTGCAAGCGGGGCACCCCTGAGAACTGTCTGTCCGGGGTGGGGGTCGGGACCCTTTAAGCACAGCCCTCGGCTAGCCTGAGAAAGCATCTCCACGCTTTAAGTTCTTCTCTGATGCCCTGCCAGCACTGCTTCCGGCCATCCTTAACCCCAGGTTCAGGGTCCACTTAATGTGGTCATGCTAGTTCGAATTAGCAAAATGCTAATTCGAACTAATTTTTTTAGTCTGGATCCGTTAGTTCGAATTAGCTTAGTTCGAATTAACTAATTCGAACTAAGTTAGTTCGAATTAACGTTGTAGTGTAGACATACCCTAAGTGAAAATGTACCATTTCAACAGTATTTCGACCATGTTTTCTCTGACAGCAGCCGGCACCAAACTATTACCCAGAGATATGGCATTATCTTGTGTTCTTTGCTATACTGGCCTCATTTGCATTTTGATAGGAAAAGGTGAAATGCTGACCTGGGTTATCTGATGCTGCGAGTAACAGTGATTTATGAAAACACAAGGATTGTGAACATTTCACATCGGTATGGACTAGTAGCTATAAGAAAAAACCAACTATTGCTGACTTCCAATTTCAGTAAAGCGACCAAATGCACATTATGCATTAATGAATGTCCCCCCCCCCCACATATAAATCTTATGTATGTTAACATGCAAAAATTATAGCTGAAAATGCTCCAGTCAGAGATGCATTTTAATTAATTGGCGGCAGCTGCCAGTGCAGGGGAAAGACACAAGAGAGGAGAAGTTGGTATTAATTACCAACAGACTGGTGACATATTTACAAGATCTAAAATATGCCAGGGAGGGGGGATAGGGGGAAAGAATAATGTAGCACCATGCTATTTACCATTGTTAGAGAGCAACACACAAAATGGTGAATCCTCTGCAGTTCTAAACAAAAATATTTTCCACCTAGTGTTAGCAGGGAAAAATAAAGAGCTTGTTTTTGCCCATGTTGAGCCACACTGGCCATGTTCTACCTATGAATGATTTAAAATATATATTTATATCTAGGGTGTTTGTACTGCTGGTGCACATCCACACACAACATCAATATTAGAGTTGCACAAAAAAAAATGCAACCCGCCCAAGGACTGAAAATGTTAGAAGGAACACCGGTGCACAAAATTCATTCTGCACATGCATGGGAAACACTGAGACACAATGTTCCCTCTAATATCGCAACTTCGGGTGTGTCTAGACTACCGAGTTTTGTCGACAAAAGTGGACTTTTGTCGACAAAAATATACCAGCGTCTACACTACCGCTGAGTTCTGTCGACATAACATCGACAGAACTCAGCAGTTTTGTCGACACTGGTATACCTCATTTTACGAGGCATAACACCTTCTGTCGACAGAGTTCTGTCGACAGAAGGTGTTATTGCCTGTAGGATTGCGTCCAGACTACGGGGTTCTGTCGACAAAGCAGCTTGTTTTGTCGACAGAACTCAATGTGTCTGGACGCTCTTTGTCGATGGAAGTTTTGTCGACAGTATCTGTCAACAAAACTTCTGTCGACAAAACGCGGTAGTCTAGACGTACCCTTCATTTCACACAGGCTGAGAAGCACATGCTAAGTAGCTGTATGCTGGAGGCAAGACTATGTTTTTAAGCTGAGCAGTCCGAGTGTGTGCGGGTATTAGAATGTTTAACTGGGAAGCTTATGAATTGCAGTTCTGCATGTTCATATTGCCTAAAATTTGCTCGTATAGTAATTCTATTGAAGTACTTGAGTTATCTGGCCTGTAACTAAGTTAACTAAGATTTTTTGGGTGGATATGAGTAAAGTAAACTCTTCTCATTATAAACCCTTCCTATAAACATCTGATGATACTGAAGAAGTCAGATGTAACTTTTTTTGGTAGCACTGATGATACTACCAGTAAATTTAGGGGGAAACAAGATTTTTTTATGTCAACTGCATCAAAGTCTTGAATTTATGGTTTAATAGGATGAGCTTTCTTAAATCCAGAGGTAGTAATCTAACTTTGTACAAGGTGACAGAATATACATTATTTAGAATACAGAACAGAAGCTTTGCAGGAAAGTTGGTGAATCATTGCAGGAATTCATTATTCTCTTTTGGAAAATCAACCAGAGACTCGTGAGTTCCTGAAAATAGTGCAAATGCTTGTTAATACATATTTTAGCAGCTGTGAGAACCCATGGTGAGATGCATTAATGAAGTTGTGTTTGCTCCCAATAACAACCTCATTGACACCTGTCAGCATCGCAGGACTTTATGGCTTGCTTAGTGGTTTATTATTATCAGCACATGAATTTCAACCTGAGAAACAAATCATGCTTCAGGTTTCTCAGGAGCTAGATACTCCTTAAATGAAATCTTATTAATAGTATTTTTTATTCATTCACAAAGGTATCACATCTTCCTCCAGATAAGTGGCACAGCCATGAGTACACGCATGGCCCCACAGTACGCTAATATCTTTATGGCTGACTCAGAAAGTTTCGTCAACTCCCTTCCCCTTTACTCCTTCTCTACTTATGCTACATCGATGACATCTTTATGATCTGGACGCATGGCCAAGAAACACTGGAGACATTCCACAGAGATTTTAACAACCTACATCCCACCATCAATCTCAGCCTGGACCAATCTACACGAGAGATCCATTTCCTGGACACCACAGTACAAATCGGCAATGGAAAATTAGACACCACTCTCTACAGAAAACCCACATGCCTCCAGCTCCCATCCTGAACACACCATACAATCCATCATCTATAGTCAAGCCCTTCGATACAACCGCATCTGCTCTAATCCCACGGACAGAGACCAGAAACTTCAGGATCTCTACCAAGCATTTATAAACCTCAACTACCCACCCGGAGAAATAAAAAAGCAAACTGAAAGAGCCAGATAAATACCTAGAAACCATCTACTTGAAGACAGACCCAAGAAAACCAACAATAGAACACCACTTGTCATAACCTACAGCCCCCAACTTAAACCTGTCCAACACATCAATAAACTACAGCCTATACTAGAACAGGATACTAAACTCCAAGGCTACGTCTAGACTACATCCCTTTTTCGGAAAAGGGACGTAAATTAGATGTATCGCAATTGCTAATGAAGCGGGGATTTAAATCTCCCGCGCTTCATTAGCATAAAAATGGCTGCCGCTTTTTTTCGGCACGGAGCTTTGCTGGAGAAAAGCGCCAGTCTAGACGCTGATCTTTTGGAAAATAAAGCCTTTTCCAAAAGATCCCTTATTTCAAGATTTAAATTCCCACTTCATTAGCAATTGCGATATGTCTAATTTACATCCCTTTTCCGAAAAAGGGATGTAGTCTAGACGTAGCCCAAGAGTCTCTGGAAGACAGACCCATAGTCTCCTACAGACAACCACCTAACCTCAAGATGATTCTTATCAACAACCACAGGACATACCACACTAATACCAACCTTGGTACCTTCCCTTGAAACAAACCCCGTTGCCAGCTTTGTCCACATATTCACTCTGCTGATACCATTATTGGACCTAACCAAGTGAGTTATAAGATCAAGAACACATATTCCTACGCATCCAGAAATATAATTTATGCTTTCATGTGCAGAAAGTGTCCGTCTGCTATGTACATTGGACAAACGTCTCAGGCACTTCTCCAAAGAATCAATGCCCACAAAACAGATATTAGACAGGATCACAAAGAAAAAACACTTTCTTGTCATTTCAACCAGAAAAGACATTGTCTCAATGACTTGATTACCTGCATCCTGATTCAAAGACCTTGTAAGACTACACTTGAAAGAGAATCCTCTGAACTGTCATTCATGCTTAAATTTGACACTTTACACCTAAGCTTAAACAAAGACATTAATTATCTTACCCATTACAAAGATAGCTTCCCCAATTATCACCTCTAATATCATTAACTCACAGACATTTACCTTCTCCCCCGCCCCCCCATCCCACTTCTGTTCTGAAATTTTATTTACTTTTCATATGTGTTCATTTTTTTAATTGTATCCTTTGGTATATATGGTTGTGACAATTTTCTTCCACTATTTGATCTGAGGAAGTGGTCTGGCCCACGAAAGCTCATCACCTAATAAACCATCTTGTTAGTCTTTAGAGTGCTACATAGTCCTGTTTTTTGTTACATCTTCCTGCGGAAGTGAAGATAGTTGTATGCGTAAAACAGACATTTTATAGCAGCCATATGCTGGGTGAAATCTTTTAATGTGTGGTCACAAAATCCTTTTGAGAGGTAATATGCTACTTTCAATGTTACACTTTTACCTCTGGTGCAATGTAGTCTGGAGTGCCACAGAAGGTCCTGGTTGTTACTCCATCTGTCATATTTTCTTTGCACATTCCAAAATCTGCTATCTTTATGTGTCCTTCTGAATCCAACATCACATTATCTAATTTCAGATCCCTATGAAGAATCACAGTCATTTAATATTAATACTTATACCACGTAGGTCACCAAAATGTTGTCACATATAAGTTTAATTAATGAATACTGTATCTATAGAATTTCAGATTTCTTATCTTCCATGCATGATTTTTTTCCTCTTCAGAAGTATATTTGAAACGCACCACACCAAAGAATTATTAAAGCAAAAGAGTTACATTCATCCATGTGCAAAGCAGTAAAGAGAACATCCTGCATTAACTTGATTTTCACAGTCATTCATAAAGTGTTTGGTATCATCTTTAAGATGCCGCCTTAAAAACAGGAAGTTTTTTAATTCAAGAGTACTATATCTCAATTACACTGATGCTGTAGATTATAGCAAATACAAGCACACACAAACACATTTGTCCTCCCCCCGCACCTTTACATAAACACATTTCTTTAGGACACGTGAATATGTACAATGCAATGAGATTATAACAAAGGTTTTGGACACCAGTGTTTTCAACTGAATGCCACATATCAAAGACGCAGTCACCCTTCGTTAAAGAAACATCACCAGCAAAATAATGACGTTTAGTTACTAACACCATTTTGACTACTTGTTATAGAAACATGTTTTAAAATACAAACACATCTGTCTTTCCAGGGTTTTAATAGGAATGACTTAAGTCAGTACTCACCTATAAACAATTCCTCTTTTATGGAGAAAGAATAGACCCACTGAAATCTCAGCTGCATAAAACCTGTAAGAACAGAATTTCAGTTTTCTTATATTTCTGCAGAGGATAATCATACATAGAAGATATTTGAAACTCACCACACCAAAGAATTAAAGCAAAAGAGTTATTGTATTCATGTATATGCAAAGCATTATAAAGAACATCCCACATCAACTTGATTTTTAGTCACTGATAAAATGTGATATTATTTTGACAAAACAGGATTAAAAAAATTAGGCATTTTTTAATAAATTAAGAACCATATGATTATTACATGGCATTTATGTGGGACCTCATCTGACTGAATAGGTCATTGCTCTCAACACCTGATCATATCTGATCATTTATGACTCATAATATTGCTTAATTTAAATTGTGATTCATACATCATTAAAATAACATAAAAAATATTGTTCCTTTATACATATGTTAATGGATTAATTACTGTACTTGAAGTTAATTGAAGTGACTGCCATATACAATGTACGGTAATTGCCAAAAGTAGTTTGAGTATATAGAACACTGATGAGTTTTTGAAGCCAGAGTTACTGCAGAACTGCCAATTACACGCAAGGCAGCCAATAAAAAACAAGATTGATTATTAAGTTTAATAAAAAGTAGAAGGCAGAGTAGACCTGAAAAAGCTGGTTCAGAATTGCTTTTACTCTCTTTGGAACATGTGCCAACACAGACCTTGGGGACGCTCTCATACGGTGTATAATATCATAGCTACACATAAGTCTATGGAGCTGTGGCAATATATACCAGCTACAAGTCAATAGAGATATGCACATTTTCATGCACTGAGGAGTTAAATCCTGAGATGTCTCAGGTTTTTATTCAGTATTTCGCCAGGTCATATTTATCTCAGTCATCTTTTGTGTGTCACACATTTTAAATTTAAGTTTTTTAATGACTCTTACTTGACTATTTAAATCATGTTTAGCCAGTTTCAAACTTTTTTACATCTATTTTTTTTTTTGCATTTTTAAAAACAGGACAGGTCGCACATAAATGAAGGTTTAATGGAAAATGTTGATAAAGGATTAATGGATAGTAAAAGCATGCAACAAACTTGAGCAGTATATTTTAAAGAAAAGCACAGAAGAAGATGATAGATGATTAGCAACCTATTGATCTGTTGCATTTATAACTACTGATTAACTATTTATTAAAACACCTATTAATATATTAAATCTTTTAAAAACTTTCTATAAATTGAACCTTAATATAAAACATGGCCACAGACTCTATCACTAGATATGCATAAAATTAAGATTAAGATTAATTATATTGTAAATGCTGAATCTGTTTCTTGTGTCTCTCACAATATTGTTCATTTAGTGTGAATGTTAATAACCATATTGTAAGTAAAACTATTTACTTGTTCAAAAACTTGTCGACGTTGATTTTTTTTCCCCAAGTTAAGCTATCTCCTGCAATATGTGCTGCGTGCTTATGCCAGCAGCCCCACAAAGTTTCTATTATTAGTGGATAAAAAGATGACAGCCCCAATTTCTATATAATACTGTACATAATGGACACATCTGATCCTTCTGCTGCCGTATAAAATTGGTAATGATTTGAATTAAATCAACAAACACTCACACTGCCTGTGGCTCCTTAAATTTTCCTACTTGCTGAATGTGATACATGAGGTCACCACCATTCACATACTCCATAACAAAGTACAGACGATCCTAGAACATAGTATTAAAAAGGTAAGCACATGAGGCATAAGCAGCGATGTACTGGTAAAACATATTAAAAAGAGTGACATATTCAATAGTAGAGGTCACGACTATAAAGATCATACAAAACAACTTTAAAGAGTGTGTCTATATATTCTGCACATTATGGCAAAAAATGTTATACATCAAGAAACAGAAAAAAATTATATATAGATTTTGCCAGGTCAGGGCTAGGTTGGAACTTCATTCAACCTTGCCTATTTTAGCGATGAAAGTTTATTTATTATTACTTGTATTGCTACAATGTTACAAATACTGTTCATACAGCCAGGAAAACATAACTAAGGCCAAGAGCTCATGTTTTTTAAGACAACATAGATGCAGCTTCCTTATCTTAGGGGTAATCAGGGAACCAAATTAACCATATTAATTAATAAATATCTCATTATATTATTGAGGCATTAAGGCCTCAATCCAACAGAGCACTTAAGCACATGCTTTGTTTTAATAATATGAAAAGCCCCACTGACACAACCGAGTTCATATATACAGAAAAAAAACCTTTCTGTATCAAGAGCTGCTGTAGAATACTTCTGAAGATGTATTATTATTATTATTATTATAATAAAGATCTTCTTTATTATTTTTATGGATTTTGATGATTTGACAGGGTATCTGTTCTTTTACATTTCTCTGAGCAAAACACCCAGGAGACCTGCAAGTTGAGGATAATAAATGTTGCTGAAATAATAAAATATATCAGAGTGTTATCTCAGTAGAAGATGACACTCTGAAAAAAACGGAGGAGCAGAGAAGAATTGACACCACGTACAACTGTTTGAAAGCAAGAATGCAGCTGTGTTAGGAACGGAGGCTTATCCTGCAGTGCTAGGACTCGTTTCTCAATCATGGTACATTCCACATCATCATCCTGAATCACCACATCTTTTTTCAATATTTTGATTGCATACAGCTCCTCCGTCCCCTTCCTGTCTGCCAGCATCACCTGCACAAAGAGAAATGACAGACTGAACATGTTCCTTCCTGGCAGAGAATAGAGGTGACTCATAAGCCTGGAGAAAGGTGTTAATGGCACACCAACCTCCCATTTTACTGGCACTTATTGAGTTGGCCTGAAGCTCTAAAAATACCATGATTACTCACTGATTACAATAAGCTGTACTTGCACTTCAAAAATAGCATTTACACTCACACCCGTGCCACTGCTCCCTAGATAATCGTCAACTCCACTTCCAATGGCGGACACAATGACAGGACCCCCCCCACTAGAGGTCTTCCATAAAATACACTTTTATTGCAAAGTCACCTGTTAAAACAGGCAGGAAAACAGCAATACTTTGGGGAGGTCACAATTTTCACTGAATTTCTCATTCCCAAATATTAATTCCTACTGCATGATGACAACATGCACAGATGGCCTTGTGATCTATACAGCAGCTCATCACCACCACGAAAGACGAGCCCAAATCTCCTAGAACTTTGGGAAACTCCAGATCTGGATTCCTGATCCCACTACTACATGGAAATCCTGGAATTATGTAAAAGCATTTAAAATTGAGGTCCTCCATGTTTTTAAACGTGCAACTTAAAGCATCCAAGTTTTGCAACTGAGTGCTGATAGGAGTATCTACAGCAGTGGCCACCAACCAGTAGATAAGGATCTACTAGTAGATCTTGGAGCCTCTGACGGGTGATCCTAACTGGTTTGGCCAAGAGGCTGTCAAGTGACGACTCTTCAGCTGCCCCTCCCCCCATTGCTGCTCATCTTCTGCCCCTTGCCTTGGAGCTCTCCCCTCAGGAGCCTCCTGCTTGCTAGGCAGGGCAGGGGAGGGAGGGGCAGTGCTGATGTCAGGGTACTCCCTCTCGCCCTCTGTATCCTATCTCCACAGAGCAGAGAGGGGGCACCTCAGGACTTCAGAGGGAGTTTGCTGGCTGCTTTTGGGAGCAGTGCAGGACCAGGACAGGGGTGAGCCTGCTTTAGTCCCACTGCACCCCCACCCAGGAGACATCTGAGGTAAGCAGTGTCCAGCTGGAGTCCACATCCTGAAACCCTACCCCAGTCATGAACCCCCTCCTGCACCTCATGCCCCTTCTCTAGCCACGAGAAACCCCTGCATACAAACACCCTCCCAGAGCCAGAACCTAGAACCCCCTCCAGTACCTCAAATGCCTACCTCAAGCTCAGCTCAGAGCCCCTCTCACACTCCAAATCCCTCAATTCAAGATCAGAGCCTGCACCCCAACTCTCTGCCCCTGCCTGGTGAAAGTGAGGGAGAATGGGGGAGGGAGGGAGAATGGAGTGAGCAGGGGCGGGGCCTTGGAGAAGGGGCACAAAGGAGGGGGGACAAGGATATTTGGGTCTGAGGTAGATCTTGGATTGAACTTAAATTCAAAAAGTGATCTCGTGCTTAAATAAGTTGGAGACCACTGGGCTACAGGCATAAACTAGGCATCTCCAGACTTAAGTGGCAGGTCCATACTTAAGCAATAGATACACAATTTGAATGTCTATTATATCACTCAGGCTTGAAAATTAGCCCGAAAAATAGAACACCAGGACAGCTGACGGTCCAATTCCGGACATTTCATACAAAGGAAAAAATACTCATACCCATCCCAAGTTTTCATAGATAATTATCAGTACAAAAGAAATATTTTAATACGTATGAAAATCTTCTACTGCAAGGGTCGGTCTTCAGTGCTCGTTAGTGCAGGTAAGAAAAATCAAGATAATAGTACTTGTACACAAGGTTCCCTCTAAGATGCGCAGCAGCACAGCCCCACAGCTGTTTAATGAGCCCCACCCAAGGGCTCAGGGCTGCGGCACACAGGAGCTACCTGGCTAGGAGTGGGGAACCCCTCTCTCAGCTACAGCAGCAGCTTCCTGCTAAAGACAGACCAGCGAGTCTCTCCCATCCAGTAAGGGTGAAACCTTGCTTGCATAGTAAGTAAAGACTAGGTTTAAAAATGGAACCTCTAAAATCTGCGGCAAATATACACAATGGCATTTTCTTGCTCTTTATTTCATAGATTTTAAGGTGGGAAGAGTTCAACTAATCTGTATGTCTGAACAGCACAGGCCTTGGATTTTTATGCAGGGATTCCTGCATCTAACCCTACAATTTATGGTTGAAATAGACAAGATCTGTTCAAAAAGACAGCCACTCTCAATGTAAACTTTCCAAATGATGGAGAATTTACCACATCTTGGCGTAATCTGTTCCAATGGTTATTTAGTCTCACTTTAAAAAATTCTGCATTTTATAAAGAACTGTTCATAGCAGGACAATTTCTATTATTAAAAATATGGCAGGTAGAACTGACTTTCAAGGTTTCTTACCTTTCCAAAGCTTCCTTTCCCAAGCACCATGAGAAAATTGAAATCTGTCAGCTCCACGCTGTCCAGATTATTGGATGGTATGCTGGAAATTCGGTCTTCTACTGGAGTAATGACTTTGTTACCAGCTGGCCCAAGTTTGGCTTTCTAAGGAAGGAAAGAATATTGAAGTGAGAAGTGTAGCTTGGTTACCCAGTAAAATGAAAGATTGGAAGAATGATGTTCAATTGCAGATCAATAAGTGGAAGGTGCATTCTCAGGAGAAAGGCTGCATGACAAAAGCTGCACAGACACAAATTAAAAGACTCAATCCAAAAACACTTTTGGAAACCAAGTGGTAAACTGTGTATGTGGCTAACTAGATAAAGGCAGCTACAGTTATCTGGTTAACAGACCAAAATCAAAGCAAAAACTGAACAAAAAAAATCACTGTTTTCATGCCAAAAGCAGGCCAATACGTGATTTTTGTTTTTAAATGTAAAGGGTGCTCTTTATAAATGTCATGCTGTAATGTTGCTAGTGTACTTTTATAAGAAAAAAACCTGCTTCTATAGATTCTTAAAATGTCATATGCAAGTTCACTCTTCATAGCAAGAGCTTGTCTGACTTCCATTATGAAAAATAACCTCCACTTGGAAAAACCAACATAATATGACAATCAGTGTTGATGAATATGTCTACTTTTGAACTGGCATTACAATCAATTTTTTTTCCATCAAGAGTTGGGGAGGGGGGTAGGAAGGGAGAAAAACTTCTTTTATGTAGCATATGTTGGTGTGTGAATTTATGTTTTGAGGAAAGTTGCAACAATTCAAGTGAGCAAATCAAATGAGATACTGGGAATCGCATATAAGCTGCATTTCAAACCTCACAAAGTTAGGGGAAAAAAGTCAAGTTTCATCAAATGATAATAAAAAGCTGTAATAGATCCTCCTCCTCCTTTGTTTAAAACTTATTCCTCACACCAGCAGTGAAGCCAAGAGGGTCTAAAATTGGCACATGCACACATTTTAGTGTGTCCTTTAAAATACATGAAGACCCATTGTGCTGGACTATCTAAATAATCCTAAATGTTCATACTCTGCTTTGTGTTTCCAAGGCTCTTGACAAACACAGTAATTACTCCTCAACCCAAATCCGGAGGATACAATAGTTGTATATTATGATCACCATCTCACAAGGAACAAAGGTATGGAGAAGTAAGTCACTTGTCCAAGATCAACCAGTAAATCAGTGCCAAAGACTGGGTTAGACCTTCTCCTGTGTGTTTCTCCCAGAAACCTGAAGATATATTCCACTCCCCCTTTATTTTAGCCATTTAATTCAACAGATATCAAATACTCCCTCACCTGTAATCATGACCATTCCCCTTCATACTTACGAAAAGCCTTTTACTCTGGGGTATATACATGATGTTTTCTGCTTATATTGATAATGGGTTTTAACATTATTATGCAGGCCCACTGCCAGGAGGAGGAGGGAAGAGGCAGTTGCCCTGGGGCCTGGCAACTCTAAGGGGGCCTGGGTTCCTTTAAATCACCGCAAGACAGTGTCGCGGCCATGGCAGCACAGAGAGCTGGCTGCTCCAGCCCTTCCAGGGGTGCAATGCCACGCTACCACACACTTTGCCCTGGCCCATGGTGGCTGTCGGCCCTGCAGTTAACACGGCATTTCCCGTTTTTTCCTTGATAATTAACTGTTTGCACGGCAGTATCACCCAGAGACACACTGAGGATCAGGACTCCATTGTGCTAGGTTCCATAAAAACACGTAGTAAGAGTCCCTGCTCCACAGACCTTGCAGACCTCTGTGCTGGTCCAAATGGATTTCAATAGGGTTTTGTGTGCGCAAAACGTCTACCTCTGAACAAGAGCTGACACAACCCAGATATTAACAGGTTGTAAAATCTTATGTTTATACACGGTAACAGCTGTTTAATGAGATCACTTTCCACATCTCCATTGGTCTTCTGATTATTCTGATGCAACCAATATGTTTAGGCCCCAGAAAGGGGCCTAAACAACAAAATGCTTTTATGTATAGGGCACAGGCTAAGTATCCATTTTTGCAAAAGACAGATGAGTTCTAGCCAGACACAGCCTGGGCAACACTAGAGGTTTCTACGCTGCTTTGCTTTACCAATAATATTCCCATGAGCAGCTTCTCCCCTTTACACCCAGTCTCATCTCAGAGGCTGCAGACACTATATTTCGCACGCTTATCATTTCAAGTTACTGCAAAGATTTGGGTCCATAATATTTGGGACAAAAACCTAAGGCTCACTTATATGTTAACAAATAGGTGCTTTATTAACAAATGCTCTAGCTTGTATTCCAAGAGAACTGTAAAAGGTTCATGGATAAGCTTGTGTGCCCTCTGCTGGATATACAGCTGGATTGCAGAAAACACTAATTTTTACAGCCGGTCCCCGAGTTATGAATGAGTTACGGACCAAACACTTGGCCGTAACTTGGAATGGTCGTAACTCGGAACCCATTGAGTTACATTGTGACCGCGCTGTTCGTAAGCGCGGATCGTGTTCTTAACTCAGAGCCTGCATTTACGACCGCTTTGGTCATAAGTGCGCATGGACGTAAGTCGAGATGGCTGTAAGTTGGGGACTGACTGTACTTGGTCTTGTAAAAGTTATTTCCACTCCATCTCATCTGATGAAGTGGGTTTTACCCATGAAAGCTCTACTATATTTTTTTTTCCCTAGTCTCTAAGGTTCAATAGGACTACTCATTGTTTCTGAAGTTACAGACTAACACGGCTACCCCTTAGTTTTTTTTCTTGGTAGTAACTATGGGAAATATTTAATTGCCCAGATCAAATAAGCAACAGCTGAAAGAAACAGCCTTCAAGATAGGAAGGACTTGTTTGGTCAGCCTGGAAGAGTAGATTGATCCCTGTAATAGTTCACTGTGGCACTCCTTAAGTGACGCAAGAAGCTGTTTTCTGCAGTTGAGGATATTTTTCTTCTAAAACCAGAAAATGATCAATATCTTATTTTGAAATAGCTATTTTGCTATTTTGAAATAGCGTGTCCACACTGACTGGACGCGGAATCGCATTTAAGGCCAGCTGGAACTGGTTCCTGCATGGCATCAGGTCAGAAGTTACCTTGTGGCCTGGGTGACCAGCAGGGCACCCTGGGAAGGGCTGGAGGCCCCCTATTTTGCAATAAAAATCTACAAAGCACTTATTTCGAAATAGCAATTTCAAAATTGGCGCTACTCCTCGTGGAATGAGGTTTATCAATTTCAAAATAAGCCCTTAGCTATTTCGAATTAATTTTGAAATAGCAGTTGGCTTTTATTTCGAAATAACTTTGTGTGGTAGACATACCCTTAGTCACATATGCTTAATGTAACTATTTATTCTGGCCACAGATGGCACAATGATCTTACCAATAAAATTGGTACATACTGTAGCATTTTAGACTAACTGAAAAAGCTACAAATACTCTGGGCTATTGGATGAGGAAGAAAACAAATGGAGAGTGTGGGGTTAACAGGGGAAAAATGCTTGGTAACCTCAATATGCTGATGGAGACTATATCATAGAATCATAGACTACTAGAACTGAAAGGAACCTTGAGAGGTCATCAAGTCCAGTCCCCCACCCTGATGGCAGGACCAAGCATCATCTAGATCATCCCTGATACGTGTCCATCCAATCTGCTCTTAAATATCTCCAATGGTGGAGATTCCACAACCTCCCTAGACAATTTATCCCAGTGTTTAACCACCCTGACAGTTAGGAAGTTTTTTTTTAATCTAATGTTCAACCTAAACCTCCCTTGCTGCAACTTAAGCCCACTGCTTCTTGTCCTGTCATCAGAGGACAACAAGAACAATTTTTCTCCCTCCTCCTTGGAACTTGAAAGCTGCTATCATGTCCCCTCTCAGACTTCTCTTTTCTAAACTAAACAAGCCCAATTCTTTCAGCCTTCCCCCATAGGTTAAGTTTTCTAAACCTTTAATCATTTTTGTTGTTGTAAAATGCACTTAGACTACAAAGTAGAACACACAGATTTTGTAAATTTTGCCTTTTGCCTTAGCAAGAAAACGAAGGAAAAACCCTGGGCTTTCTATAAGGTTTGCAGCAGTGGTGTTTTGTATAAGGCTGCAAGTATCATCTTGCTTTGTGTGACCTACCAGGCACCAGAAATGGTATCACGGGCCTTTTAACATTTGGTCACTCCTGAAGCCAAAAAACAGTGCTTCGCTAAAAGAAAGTCCTGATCTTAGCAGTATTATCCACATTTTACTGCATCACATTCATGGAAAACTCAGGGGCAAAAGGAACAATACTGGCTATAGATACTTTGGGATTTAGACAAGTGTAAAGTAAAAACTGGTCACAAAAAGCTCCCGAACAAAAGCTGGGTCAATTATTCACAGACCTAGATCATTCAATGGACGACATAAATCAGAGTGGCCTTAATAACCTAATGAAAGATCTGCAGTGCCCTTGCAACCTGTTGCCAACACGTTACAGTCTGTTCACATTGAACAATTAAAAAAAGCCTTCCCTATGTAGCACAGAGGAAAATAAGCATCTTTGATTCTGTTTTGTTGCCTTTTGGTTAAAACCATATCACCAGGACACGGTGAAATTTCACGGCTGGTGAACAGCTTTTTGAAGAAATGATGCAGTCACTGACTTTAACCAATCATTTCCAGAGTGAGTTATCTGTAGTGCAGCCAAACGTGAAACGTCAAGGTTCTACTGCCGTGCATTTCAACCCCTTAACGCAAACAGAAAAATGGTCTTCTTTCTTTGCTCTATTCACTGGAACTGCTAGTGATACCAAAATGAGACAAGGTTGTTTCCATGGGAACAAAATTAGAAAGGCTCTATGCAGAACCTCCAGTTTAAAACAGTAAAAACAATTTCTTTGATGAGAAATTGCACCATGAGTATAAATGGAAAGCACTAACACCTCATCAGCCCTTCACAGTCAGCTTCTATAACGTTGCGTGTGGTTAAATTTATCTTGCAGATGGGGCCAAACCAAAAGTTTTACATTTCACAGAATCAGTATCAGAATATTGTGATCACTGAAACACACTTATAATTTATTCTTGTTTATATGCACCTTAGTCAATGGATTAAAAAAAATACTCTGGAACCCTTAAATTTTGCCTTTAAAACTATGAGAATAGTATTTTAATGTTGTAGTTCACAATTTCAACAGTTTCTTGAGCATTGTTCCCTCTTAATTTTTTCCATGTGCAGAATACATTTTATGTGCACCAAGTCAGGTGACGACGTGCACCAGCAGTAGAAACACTTTGCTGGCTGTGGGCACTTTGCTAATCAGCTGGGCAGATTTAAATCTCTCGTGGGTGGCCACCCAAGCACTCATCTTACAAAGAACAACGGTGGAGTCATTTTCTGTCATCTCATGAGGTAGAACATGATCGATTGTTCACATCACCCTCTATAATTTTTTAAATTCCTAAGATACGCAGCTTTCAGAAGTTTCACCTATGATGAATTGAATGAATAAATGGATGAGGACTTTTAAAATCATCATACTGCTTATCTTTTAGGTAGTATTATTGAAGTCTGGATGTGTTATCTCCCTGTCCTGGAATGACACCTTGACAACTAATCAGCTGTCTAAGCAAGAGTGCATACCATCAGCAGAAAGCGACACTTCGTACACCTTTGCCACCAAATCCAAAGTGTTTTCTCTGACACAAGATAAAGGTTTTGAAGGTGGCAACACACCACCTGTAAACCGTTTTCAAATGTTCTGCAGGCAGTCCCTGAGTTACGCGCATCTGACTTATGTCGGATCCGCAGTTACGAACGGGGTTTTTCTCGCCCCGGAGGACGGGAGCGGCGCGATGCCCAGATGCGCCGCGGTCCCGCCGTCTGCGTGCTCCGGGGCGAGAAAAGCTGCTCCGCGTCTCCCTGGTCTGCTGGAGGGTGCTCCCCCCCCCCCCCCCCCAGCAGACCAGGGAGACGCTGAGCAAAGCCACAGAGCACACAAGCAGCGGGACAGCCCAGACGCGCCACGGCTGTCTTTGCTCCCCGTCTCCCTGGTCTGCTGTCTCCAGCAGACCAGGGAGACGGGGAGCAAAGCCTCGGAGGACGCCGGCAGCGAGACAGCAGGTTGACTCTGCATTGCATGAAAAAATACATTATTTTGTTTGTTTTAAACCAACTGCATATTAATTTCATTTGATGTTCCTTAGTTCTTATGTTATGAGACGGCATAAATACTTCCTTATGACTGGAGTGGAGAAAATAAATGATTTTATAGACCTCTGTCACATCCCCTCTTACCTCTTTTCCAAGCTGACAAGTCCCAGTCTTATTAATCTCTCCTCATATGGCCGCCGTTCTATACACGTAAATATTTGTGTTGCCCAATCATTATTTTATTGCCCAACAAACTAGATTCTTATTAATGTCAAGCTTCTCCAATTTGGTAAAGACTGGTTGTACAATATACATTTTTGCTGTATTCAGAACATACGGCAGCAAGGGGCTGACAGAGGTCTGGCTTCACACTCCTGAAAGGGGCGGGGCTGCAGGCAGTCCCTCTTGTACCACACAACTCCTGGTGCCAGCCAGCCTTTAGTGCAGCTCATGTCATGCAGGGCCAATATTAATGGACCCAGGGTTCTGGCCACTGCCACAGTAGCATCAGCCAGGAGCCCTGGGCCCTTATGAATTGCCAGGCCCCAGTGCATCTGCCCCCCGCATTGGCAAGAGTGTATGGAATTACTCATGATCATAGGTGAAACCTAAAAACCCACTTAAAACGCAATTGTCCCTGAGCACTAAGTTCAAAACACATTACCTCCTTGCTGATTCTCCTCTATAAAAGAAAATACCAAATTTGGGCCCCGATTCAGTAAAGCACGTAAGGATGAGTTTATGGAGTCAATGGAGTCTGATCATATATTGATATTCTTTGATGAACATGGGCCTTGGTGAGCGGTTTGCTACCTTGTATATAATGTGTGCTGAAAAAATCATAAGCAAGTAGATTAACTGTAGATACTAAAATAAGCAAAGTTTAAAACCCAAA
The DNA here is from genome assembly GCF_052426305.1 of Pelodiscus sinensis. NCBI lineage: Eukaryota > Metazoa > Chordata > Testudines > Trionychidae > Pelodiscus > Pelodiscus sinensis. Next base: position 8,847,812 of record NC_143071.1, on the reverse strand, counting down.
GATTAATGAAAAATGAACTTGTTATAATATCCACTTAAAAGCATCATATCCAATATATGTAAACTATTGACGTTTGGAGCCAAAAATATACAGAACCAAAATACTGCTGTATTACTGAATATTACATTATGCACAAACATAATTATAGGTGCCCATTTAGAAGATACAGACATCTGTAATTACATATTGTAATATGCACTACACATTTTTGCAGCCTTGAAGCAATACTTAAAGTTTCAATTAGATTACTGCTTAGAGCAGAAGGATATTATAGCTAACAATTTTACATACAGGCACAAAAAAAATCATGATTGTTCTGTAATCACATCATCGTTTGTTGATGTTCACATTTTCTGAGATTAGCGCCAAACACCATTATTACACAATAGTATTATGAAGGTCATAAGTAATCAACTAATTAGTTGGCTTCTGCAGCTGTTTGCATAGTTATTCCTGTCTTGCAGAATTAAGGGACAGCTAAAATTCTCTGTATAGAAGTCCCAAATTATCTATATTTGACATAAAAACAGTGTTGAAATTTATTAGAAGATTTACCCGATGTTGCTTGGGTCCTTAATTCAAATAAGTTTTGTTTTTCTTCATTAAATCATTGCTCTGAGGTGATGCTGGGATGAGGGGTGCAGAATGAGGGGAAAAATCAACTCCAGCCCTCTGTCACCACAGCTGCTTGGGGCCAGGTGAGAAGTGCCTGTCCATGACCCCTGCAGGCAGAGTCAGGGGAGAGGTGTATGTCCTCCAGCAGGGGGACAGTCACACAGACAAACAGACACACTAACAGATAAACTCTGTGAAATATATAGCAGATAGCTGTCACTTTCTCCATTCCTGCAAGCCCAATGGGATTATTTATGTCCCAGTTCCCATCTCTGATCTCTTGCTGCCCCCTATGGTCACTCTGCAGTATAACTCAGCCTCCTATCCAAGCCCTCCCTTTCTATTTTATGAGAAACATTGAATTGCAAGCACATCCCATTGTCCTGGGAAAACCAAAAACTTAACTTGCTTTAAGTTAGGATAAGAGAAAGCTGTATACCGAATTGGTGATCCTAGCTCTTACCATTTAGGATGAGTTCTTGAACAAAGAGTCTCACAGACACATGGATAGACACACACTTCTAAGATACAGAAGAAGATAATTATTTGCTGAGAAATGCGTGTCTGTTGTCAGGATAATTTTTGAGAGAGCACTGGTTCACCTGTATGATTAGAGCATGAGTCCAAATGCAGTCGTCATACCTTTCTTCAATCCCAGAAGAGGAAAAGTGAAATAAGGAGGCAAAAGGGAAAAGAGGGACAAGAATTCATAATTTTAAAAAATATCCAAAATGGTTTATATTAGTTAGAAAACACCATGTACCTATCTTTTTAAAAATAGTATGTTGCTTTATTTCTTAGGATAAGCTTTGAATATCAATATCCTACCAGGAATCTATTCCTTTCATATATTTACAGGCAAAAAATTAGAATTAACTTTGATTTCTCCTATGCTCGATTAATTTTGCATTTGGCCTACTTTTGTTAACACCATTGATAAAAACAAAACAAAGTTCTCACAGTACAAGCAGTTTGCAACAAACCAACCAGGCCTGTAAATTTTAAGTCTTCTGGGATTTATTTAATTAAAAGAATTCCTGACTCATAATTGAATTGTTTTGGTTAAAAAAAGTGACGCATCAAAGAGTGCCTTATCCACAGGTCTATATTGCTGTTCTAGACTGAGGTTGGAAAACTTTAATTCCTAGCCCATCAGGGCAAACTGCTGGAGTGCCTGGACATTTTGTGTAGCAGGAGCATCTTCAGGCACAGAACTCCTAGTGGCTTCAGTTCACCATTCATGGCCAATGGAAGTGTTGGCCCAGCATGTTATTCGGCCCACACTGCTTCCCGCAGCTCCTACTGACCAGGAAATATGGCGTCATCTTCTGACCCATCAAGCGCACTGCTGATACAGAATTTCCACAATTATTTTCAATTATTTCCAAGGGAATGGACTCCCACACATCCTTGACCAACTGGGCAACAAGACTGATTTTTGGCTTCGTAAGATTTCTGCCTTTTGACAACTTTGCCAGGCATGACCACATCCACTCAGACAACATTTTGTGTACCCCATCTTTAAAGGGTTTGTACAGGCAGGCATCAAACAGTTGTAAATCCGGGTATTACAGCCAAAGTAGGTTGAGTTGTTGTTTTGTTTTGTGGACACGTTTCACCTCATCCATCTTGTATGCCCATAACCAGCAAAAAAGATTTCTTGAGTAGTGTGCCTGGTCGCTTCTTCCACACTTCCGGCCATTCAATAATCCCACTTTCATCCATCCATCCTGCCCCTTTTCTTGTGCACGTATGACGACACCCACAGGAAATTTCATGTTTTTAGGCAAGGTTTTTCTTTTAAAAATAAAAACAGGAGGGATCTTTGATTCATAGGCCAAACATGATAAAACCACTGTAAATGGATCTTTTCATGGCCAGTGGTTTTAATTAAAAGTGTTTTTTATCAACACCAGTTACCATTCTGTTGCTTGGGAGATCAAACGTCATTGGTGTTTTATCCTTATTTCCCATTTGTGACATCTCATATGCATATTGCTTTCCATGTTTTATAATAAACCTTTGGAAAAATTTTATTTTTTTCTTCCAAGTCTCTCTGCAGCTTTTGTGCTATCTTTGTTCACTGACGAAGACAGAGACCACAATGGTTCATGAAGTACGTACACCAATCCACTGCGACAAATATTGATGATTTTACTGGCATGCATTTGTAATCTTTCGACATTTGCAGAACACACAGACAAATTCCAGTTCTAGTGAGGAGGGTACCCATTTTGTTGACATTCAACAACTCAGTCATTGAGATCTTTTTCCAGCCCAGGAAATGAAGCGTACTGTCTTGCTTCTTGGCATGTCTTTTAGAGCTGCAATATTTTTTTGCCATTCTCTTACCTGCTTTTCATTGATACAAAATTCACAAGCAGTAGCACAATTATGTTTGCTTCTGCATATTCAACAATTTTAAATTTGAATACTGCATCACAAGCAGGCTGGTTTTTTTCACCTTTGTTCATTTTAAATACTAGTATGAAAATCTTAGAAAATATTTTGGCTATAGATTGGTATGTCTGTAGCATTAACAGGCTATTTAAATTTTATTACAGATTTCATCAACTCTATGCATTATATTTTCAGATTAGCTAGAGACTTAGGCGTTCCAATCATCAACATGTATGAAGAGACATGGTAGCACACTGACATCAGTGCCATAGTATTATTATTCATTGTACTTTACTGATTGACTTGGAAGGTCTAGCACAGGGATGGACAATAATTTTAGATGAGGGGGCCACTGCAGAAATTTTGGAAGTGGTCTTGGACTGTACCAGAAGGTGCGGGGCCTTGGGCAGAAGGGGCAGGGGCAGAACACTTCCATTCTTTCCTACCCACAGACCCTGATTGGCCTGGGTGTGGAAGGAGTGCATGAAGTCTTCCTCCCCGGCCCCTCCCCCAAGAGAACAGCAAGGTGTTCTGAACAGCTGGCAGTTCCCCCCAGGTGCCCAAACACCTGGTGGTGGGAGTTGACTTTGTGCGTTCTCCATGCCCCCAGGTCAATCAAGGACTAGGGTCAGGGGTAACATGGGAAGATGCTTGTTTCCTGTCCTCGACTTGCAAGGGAGAGCGACGCTGACAGTCAACTGCGAGCTGAGCAGCAGCTGGTGGTTGACTAAGTGTTGCATGCCTCTTGCAGGTCAGGGACGGGGTAGGGCGGGAGGAGACATTGTGCGCTCCCCGAGCCCAGGTTCTGATTGACTACAAGATGCTTGTTCATATCTTAAAAGTGAAACTCAGATACTGATGCCTTACCCTACTCCTCCCTCATCCACAAGAAACAGTTCCAAAGGGGAAAACTCACATTTTTTCCCACGTAAAATACTCTAAATTACAACAAAGCCTTTATAACAGAAATATGAAGTTCACTTGAAAATACCATATTTCTCTGTTGTCATGGCAACTCATCCATAGTATGTTGAAGAAAAGCAGTGAGATCTGTCAGTAATGTGTTTCCAAGGACGAGAAAAGTATAAAAAGAGATTTGTTTCATTTCAAATACGTGTTACCCACAGTAGATGTGAGTATAAAACTCACTTTTATTAATAGTATGGTTATTGCCAGGTTTTCCCTATCATTTGTTGGCTCCAGGAACATCTACCGGGTAAAGCTTTCTTCCTTGCAGTTGAGTGGGTTTGAGATTGAAACCTTTATGCTTGGTAAAGATCAATATTATCTGTTTTCCTAACAACGCATTCCTCCTAACACAATCCGCATTGCTCATGCAAACACTTATAGCCTTAAACAGTAAATAAATAACATAATGGCACAACAGTGTCTTTGGGTTCTATTACAAACAATGCAATCTGGACAAAAACACAAGAAATTGGGGTTTTGTTACATATCTCATCTTTGTCCCTGTAGCTGGGATAATTCAGGTAAAAACACTTCAGGTTTTAAAAAACCACAAGCACCAGGATCATGAAAACAAGTGGGCCGACTGAAGTCAAAGGCGAAAGTCCCAATGACATCAGACCAGCCAAGGTTTAACCCACCAATTAAGCATGACTTGGACATATACAGCTCCTTTGCAGACTGTGCGAGATATCCTGGACCCACTGAAGTTTCACTCTGTATCTTCCCTATCAAATCTCCTTCCATTCTTCCTTCCCACAGACTATAACTGCCAGTGGGATGCTCCAGAACCCCATTCTCTTCTCTTTCAGAACTGGGCATCAGAAGCTGGACTCTCCTGAACTTGACCTGAAGAACTCTCTGCTCTTGCAATACAGAGACCATCTCCTTGATCCTTGTAGGTTTACAATGACAATGGCAAAAGGCTCTTTTTCTCCCATGGCAAGAGCGTACAGCTCTTAGTCACCTCCACGACAGTCCAGCTTCCACTGGCTCAAGGAACAAGCCAACCCACATCCCTATCTAAACACTAGAATACTCGGTGCCTCATTTGCCAATGTTTTCTGTTGGCTAATGCTGATAGTAACCTTAAGATATAATCAATGATAGATGGCATTCTCTTTGTTCAGCATATCACACACATCTAGCTGGAGTCTAGATAAGAATGTCGGAACAGCTTGCTGCCCAACACTGTACAAAGTCAACGGAAGATGCAATGGGACTCAAGTAGCGGTACACATGCAAAGAACACCTGTCTATATATTGAGCTCTCCAAGTCCCAAGGGAAGATTAACCCTCTGGTCACTGAACTGGTCATAGGAGACACAACCAAGGCAGGGGAGGAGAGAGGGCACAAATCAAATGGTCTGTCATATTATCAGTAAACCCTTAATAAGCAAATATCTCCAGCAATTTTAAAATGAAGAACTGGAGGGAAAAATCTTGTTTTACAAAATATTCTTCACCCTTTACTATATTTATGACACTTTATACATTCCGTATAATTATGTCTGTAGTGAAGACTTCATTAACCTACAATTTTTTTCCCTCATTGAATGGTCCTTAATTATTGGTTGCTTAGTCATTTTGGATAAAAGGAGTCCATTTCTCAGACTCAGCCAGAGTTGGATATTTCACCAGACTGTGTTTTAATGTTAGCATCATAACACAGTGAAAGCTTGTAATTTGGTAGCAGAGGGCCTGGTAACCATGGAAATAACGTATATTAAGAGAAAGATATACCCCAGAGTACAGCTTACGTAAAGTGCTAAGTACTCTGATCAAATATGGCAATTAAGAAAATGTTAGGTCATGGTCCATCCCTAGCCATTGTGCTGCCCAAGGCCAAATTCAGTATGTGAGCATCCTCAGTTCTCTGTCCACTCTATCCTTCTTATTGAAACAGGTACTGAGCTTTCACACAAAGGGTTGCTTTTTTAATTAATCTTTCTAGTATGCAGTAGGATTTTTTAAACATACTCTGTCCTTCTTGCATTTCCTTTCTTCTCTTTCCATTCCCCTGTCCTTCATTTCAGCTTTTCATTTTGCTGCCTATCGTGATGGACCTTTTCTCCCATCTTTTTCACTGTTCATTCTCACTCAGCCTGATTTTGTCTATGGTTTCTATTAGGAACAAACAAATAATATTAATACTATATTTTAAATGACTGAGTTTCACAGGCATAATTATGGCATTAGTTAAGATGTATACATACACGTATGTCTACAGAGATAAATGTATGCACACAACAGGAATTTTTAAAATTTCTTATCAGCAAAGACATATGTAAAATATCTAATCATAATCACAACAGTCACTGTAATACCATTAGGATATAATATACTATTGGTTAGGGATGTGAATGGTTAACCAATGGCCCAGCTGAGCTGGTGCAGCTCCTGTCCACTGTGGGCATTGTGGGTCTGTGACAGGCCAGGCCCCGCTATAGCAGTCCATTGCATTGTGGACAGGCGGAAGGGCGGGGAGCTCCAGCCCTACCAGAGCAGCCTCTGCTTGCAGGAGGCCCAGCCTGGCTGGAGCAGCCCCAACTGCAGCAGAGGGGCCAGGCCTGCTGCACCACAACACAGGTAGAGAATGCTCTATCCCAGTACCTAGTGGGGCTTGAGCAACCCCCAGCCCACCCTGTTTAAGTGGTTAACCCGTCACATAAGGTTTAATCAGTTAAATGATAAAACAAGATTGTTACATCCCTACTATTGATACCACTAAGGACCTTTGTAACCACACAGATATTTTGTCATCTGTTGACTTATGGACCTTTCAGTGGAGTTACGCATCTTGACCACCAAAAATTAATACTGGCAAGAAACAATCAGCAAGGATGCAAAAATAAATAAAAACCATGCGCCACAGCTGCAACTTTATTATGGCTGTGATTTCACCAGAGTAAAATATGACATTAACATGGGAAGATGCACAGTGTGCAAAAAAGAAATCATCTAAAATGTATTCCATTTACATTGGTGACCTCTACTCTCAAAAATCCCAGCCCATTCCATAATGGTCTTCAAGTCAATTTAAATGTAAATATTTGAAAACACCGTCTAAAAATGTAACAGTATATTTTGATCTTATTAAAATTGTCTGGGATTGCAGATGTGTCAACCATATATTGTAACAGCCTTTAGTGCTACTTCCTCCTCATTTCCTCTCTTCTTTGTGTACTCTTTTCCCTCACTTTTTCAACTTGTCACATTTACCCTTCCAAAGAAGTATTCTAATCAGCAATAGTATGACGGTTTGTACTGAACCATGACAAATACTTACACCTCATACCAAGAGACTTATTTTTCCTTTATATGTGTAAATGAGTATGAGTGATTAAATAATGGCATGCATCATGCTTTACACACTATGCCACCTAAAACTGAAGAAAATTGAGATTAAAACAGTATGCAAATCATGGTTTCATAATAACACTGCTTTGTTCTTGTTGTGGGGATGCCACCAAACCTTTATTTCTTCATGATTTATATGTTAACATTCTGTGTGTCTCATTATTTATTACATTTAGAAGAGAAAGTATCCAGTTCTACAAAGAATTCTTATTGACTGAATGAATCTTATTCATATAGCCTCATCCTGCAAACCACTGTGGGTGTAATCAGGAGTCTGCCAGCAAAAAGCAGCTTCCAGGAGCCAGTTTTACTCAGTGACCAGAATTTTTCACGGAGCTCAACATTCTCTCTCTCTCTTTCGGAAGACAGAGGGAGGTGGGGGCAGAAAGGAAGGTTACTACAAGAGCTGTGGTGGAAGTTAAACAGAATGGTTGACAGAACAAATTAACAGATTATTTTCTTTCATAAATATTAAGGAGAGAGAAATTCTGTGCTGAATTTTACAAAAATTTCAGTGTAATATAACTTTGCATTTACTCATATGTATATATTTTAGGTATTAATTCTTCTTTCTGTCCTTTAGAACAGTCAGAAAAGATTTTAACTGAAAGTAAAATAATTTTTTAATCTTTACTGCCCTCTTGTGGCATGCAACTGTAGGGAAAAATGATTTTTCCTAGATCAAATGTAACTTAAAGAACCACTTTCCATTTGGAATATTGTTTACAAAAAAAATACACGTAGTTTCCGATAGAGTATACGGTCCCTAAACAGCTATGCCATTTTTGTGGTTTTACATCACGTTACTCTCTTTTTAAAACTGTTGTTCTCTCTCTTTGCTGGTGTGTTAAATCATCATACAAAGAACAAAGGACAAGTAAATAAAGGATCAATTACTGGGAAAAAAAGCAACGAAAGGTTGGGTATGGGGCATAGGTCACATCTTCCCCTAATACAAAGTTGATATCAGAATCAAATGCATACAAAGGAAGGGCCCGTTGGATGAGGGTATATTTGTCCAATTTCTCTTGAGAGGAGGCGTGCAGGCCACTCATCTGCTGTTAACCCAAACAGACCTTTTTTAAAAATGGTTTGCCCCCTGTCCGGTACGGAGACAAAACTGGATGATGTTTTATCCAGTCTCACAAATAGGGGATGCTATTTTGAAGAACATACAGCTCCACTCTCACCAGTGTGACCTTGCGACCACCACAAGCACGAGATCATGCTAAAAGGGGCAGAGTAGCATGCCCTTCAAAATGGTGTCCTCTGTGCAGTGTGACCTCCAATGCATGTCCATGGAAGCAAAGTCACACAGGCAGGACACTGTTCCAGGTGGTACCAGAATGTCTGGCATTCTGGGTATGCATGCATGGCCCCCTTCACAGGAAGGGTGTGAAGAACAGAGCTTGGGGCAACGGACTTGCTCTGGACATTTAACTGGGTGTAGTGATGCCAGGGGAAGTCAAGATTTCAATCTTTACAAGGCAGATTCCAGATACCCCTTTGATGTAATTAACATTGTTTAATATGTTAACAGTAAATAAAGTTGCAACCAGCTGACTTTACTTTGTCCTCAGTCTTTACTGCCTAATTACCATGTCTTCTACAAACCAGGAGTGTCTATAACTAGACAGAAAGCTAATTAAATGAGCTGTCTGGGGAAAATATTTAGAAATTATTGCAGAAATAGCCTGTAAGACAATATGCAGCAGTACTTAACAACAACAAATGTGATTATACTGCAGTGTATACTATCAAAACTCAATAGGAGCAGCAACTCCATGAAGGTTCACAATAAAACTATTTTTATAAAATTCACCCTTTTTTAAATTATACAAATTCTTACTAATTTACAAACACTGAACCACTCAAAAGAAAGCAGGGTTTGATTTAAGCAGAAAATGAACAATATCCAAGTATTGAAATGATTATCAATGATAACTTGTTGAATATGGACAAAGAAAAAAAATGTTTTGCAAAACTTCTTAATGGAGTTTAGTGGGAAATCTTGAATTAATACTTACTGCTCCAATGCCAGCCCCAAATTACCATGGGGCAAGCAGGGCACCAGAAATTCTGTTACTGGTTTATATGACTATCAGTTTAGACCTAGGAGCAGTGTCCCATGCCAAAGACACATGTAATTATTTTGAAGACAGGCTAGATGTATTTTTCCAATGATGATTAAAAAAAATGCAAAAGCACACAGAACCCTACATACAAATGCCAGTTTCATCTACTGGGTAGGACACCTTTCTCTCATACTCTAAAGCTGCTCTTACCAGACTCCAGTAATTTTATAAATGCTAGTGTTTGTGCTGTTTAAGGCAAATATTGTAGACTCAGTCTCAGAGCATTCCCGACTGTGATTTTGTTATTTATTTTCCGTTTCGAAGCAGTACACATCTTAAGGAACATAGTCTCCCTTGTGGTCTGCTCCTGCTGTTTCTTTTCCATTCCAATCTTGTAAATTTAGTAATGCAACCTCCCCATCAGTCCTATGAAAACTGATTGCTTAGACAATTATTTCCAAGGAGAGAACGTAAGTGGTGATTACTTTGCAGAATGGTTTATACAATGACGATTTTGAGGGTAGGTTCCTCAGGGATGCTAAACTATTGACAGCAGCAAGTAAAATATTTCTGGGCAAGAACGAGGGAAGGGGTGTGTAATTATTGGTTTATAGAGAAAAGAAACACAGAAATCAAAGGAGCAATGCCTCTGCAAATCAACTCAGGCTGGGATAAAAATGGCATTCTTGGGAGTTAGGTTACCAGAGCTGTGGGCTCAGTCTCCACCTTCTTTTAATGGAATTAAGAGTCCTGTAATTCACAATAAGCAAATATGAATTATACCCACAAAAACGTACTTGTACTTATTGCATCTATATGTGCAGCGCCGGGATGCACTGCACAAGCACTAAACAGTTATTGGCTGTTCTTCAATGAACAAGATCATTCTAGCTGCAACTGTGTGGTGCAAAAAGCAACTGACTAGAGACTTGGTCAGCCACCTGTTCCCCTGGAAGCTAGAAATGAAGGTTTTCACTTTAAATTAATCGATTTCAATGTCCTGATTGTGTTTGTATAAAAGTGGCAAAATTTAGTTGCACTTTTCAATTCTATGTGCTATTCCAGATGTATTAATTTACAGTTGGCTTTTGCCTTCTACAAAAAGCTTTTGTTATGAGATGGTCTTTTGATTTACTATTTGTATTTGCTTCATGTTCGGGTGATTATAAGATGGGATCTACCTGCAATTATTTTCAAGTCTCAGGTATTCCTAGATCTCAGAAAACCCTGAATTAAAAGGCAGACAAAAATTTATCTGAATGGTGTCTACAGTACAGATTATTCCACACAAATCAGGTTAATGGTCACCTCGGCTGGGGATATATTTAAACAGAGAAGCTTGCAACATCCCTCAACAAATCAAGGTTCACTGATGAAACCAAACTGTGATTTTACTTGGAAACAGGGTACAAGAGATGATTCCTACTGTGACAGGGAAGCTCTCTTCTGAAGGCAATTTCTGAGACAAAGACAGCAAATAAAAGATCAAGGTTTAAAACAAGGTAACAAAAGTCACCATAAACCTAGCTGAATGAAAAAGTCACGTTATTATTACATTATGAAATATCTAATGATTCTTAATTTAGTCCAATATTTAGCATAGCTGACAAAATTAGGTCAATTTAATATGAACATAGGATCGCAAAAATAAGAAATTGATTCTTGAATTGGATTTCCTATGCTTCATGCCACTTATTATCTACAGCTGCTCTGTATCTTCTAATACGTTGAACATATTTTTCACAAATAGAAGAAAATGGCTCTGATTCCATTTTGATTAAGTGTTCTTAACACAGTGTACAGTACAATACTTTTGAAAAATATTTTTTGCAACAACCTTAAGTTAGCTATGTACTGCCAGTGTAAGTTACATCAGTAGTCCTCACCATTCAACAGCATGAACAGCTGTTAGAAACAATACATTAATATTTTTTAAAGAAATCTTATATGCAAACCAAAGTCCTGACATACATTTTTCAGGGATAAGATATATATTAAGGGAAATAATTCTGTGAGGTTTTATATCAGTGAAGTTAAAATGGGAAGTAAAACGTGACATGGAAATACAGGCACCAAGCATCTTTGCGATATTTATGGATACTGTATTCTATGGCATGCTATGGTACATTATACATATATGAATATATATGTTTGTGGTATATTATACCACAACATATGCATGCAATACAGCGTATATATTTAAATATACAGTGAAAATAAATATAATCAGATATAAGGAATTTATTCACAATTCCACAAGAAAAAAATATAACTGTGCTGTCTATCACATTAACGATACACTATTTCCATTTTCCAACACAAGAATCAATTCATTTAACAATTTCTGAAACAAAGGCATGGTGCACCTGGACAGGTATGAATGGCAAACTTCTGGTCAATAAACTTTTACATTTTAGGAATACATTATGGCAAATTACAAAAAAGTACTTGCTTCAAAAAATGGTGTGGTGGGCAATGGAGGGTGGATCATACACTAAAAACCGCTTAAGCTAGGAAAAAAACCAAGTGCATCCTTAAAATGTGATAAGAACGAGAGCACTCCAAATGTAAGAAACTGCAAACATTCAGAGAAATAAGCAAGAGAACATGGAGGAAAAAAACTACCTTTAACAAGCGGATATGTATTTGACAGCCCTGAAAAAGACGGAAGAAGATGGAAAAACTTCTGCATTAGTAAAGGGCTATCAAAGCAAAGCACCAGTTAGTAGCAGCACTACATAAGGATAAAAGCAGCACCTCTGATACACAGCATAAAGTACAAAATGGATACGTTAGTTATGAAGATCACAGCAAAATCAGGAGAAAGGAAATACTTCACCGCCAGTAAGGATTGTGGTCAAGTACAGTACTGTACAGCATCAATGCTGTCTATATCTGACTGTCATTCATTCTATAAAGTGGGATGAGACATCTAAAGCCGCTGATACTAATAATTTAATTAATCCTGATCCCAACCCTATAAACACACACACTTCAGATTATGTATGTAACACCACTGATATCAAGGGGATTACTGGCATTTGTAAAGCAAAGTATGTGCATGAGTGGTTGGAGGATTGAAGTCTTATCATCAAAACTACATTAGTAAGCTGTGATGCCACAAAAAATCCTGCTGGGATTTTCCCTTTCATTAAAATGGATGGGGACTGTTTTATGCAAAGAAGTCTAGAAGTTTCAGCAACAGTGATTTCTAAGGGTCGTGCAGACACTCTTCATGCCCCCATGTTCCCTTTACAGAAAATAAAGTGCAGAGTGATTCTGCCTACCATCTTCTACTGCTTTTGGGCTGTCAGAGCAATTTAGTGAGCACCATAAGTGGGATCCACATGCAAAGGAACTTGAAGAAGAAACAAACTTCTCTAAATTGAGAATAGGTTTTACTTTAGTCATTAAATCAGAGTTTTGGGATGATTCTAATTTTATTTGAACTAGTTCCACTAACTTTTGTGCTCGGCATTCAGACAAGTTAATACTGTACATGTTTTGATGAACATAGGGGAATGGTAGAATCCTATTAACTAAAGGCAGCATTATTTAATGGTTATTGGGTGACTGCCATGATATGGTTATATGGCAGCATTAGATGGTGCTTAAAACCTGTGGTATATTTCAGTCAGCTAGGTCCATATCGTCATAGTGAATGCTTTGCCCTTCCTGCTAATAATTCAATAAAAATTAAACAAACACAGCTAAAACATTATTTTTCCTTTTTTTGGCTTTCACCTTTTTCAAGACATGGCAAATATAATAAGGAAATATAATACGATGGTCACGAGCAAATTTATACAAGTTATGAGTACCGTACAATGAGAATTCTTAATGTTGGTGAAATTAAAAATTTGGAGGAAAAGTGACCTAGTCAGAGCTATTATTGCCCCTTGCTCCTTTGTCTGTTTTCTTAATCAAGTGTTGCAGTTGTTTGGATCTAGTCCTGTAAATAAATGATGGGTTGCAAAGTTTTACAGGCAAATGCAGGACCCAAAGGGAAAAAAGGCACCCAGAATGTTTGTCAATATCCATCAGCACCCTATATAGAAGACTTTGCTTAATTTCTGTCTATATTCTTATACATGGTATAGAATGCAACATGCCTGATACTTTCCGGTACAAAATTCTGTTTTCAATTTCTTTTTAATTTAATCAAACAGTCCATTCAGGCTGATATGTTCCATGCTGCTTGTCTACTTAATGCTTTTTTTTTAAAATGTTTTTTAAGTTTCTGCTAAAGCAGTTCAGACATTACAGTGAAAAATACCTTGTTTTGCTCATGCTAAAAATATGTTCTACAACTGCTTTCACTGACCAGCTCTAGTGCCGCCAAGCTTTGCAGGGATTTCAATTTTCGCTACCCTTTGAGTCAAAGATGTATCTTCTTGCTGTCTCTGTGCATATTGACCCTAGCTATCAGCCTCTGAAAAACTGCAGTTTGCACATGGCTCAGTTATTGCTTCTTAGAGTCTGGCAGATAAATTCGCTGAAGCTCCCATCTACAAACACTGCTTTTTCTGCTAGAAGATAAACAAGAGAAAGCTACAGAAAACAAATTTCATCCAGAAGAAATATTTCTTTCTAATAAACTATCAACACTGATAATGACTATTAAAAAGCTACATTTCATAGAATCATAGAATCATAGGACTGGAAGGGACCTCAAGAGGTCATCGAGTCCAGCCCCCCGCCCTCAAGGCAGGACCAAGCTCCGTCTACACCATCCCTGACAGATGTCTATCTAACCTGTTCTTAAATATCTCCAAAGAGGGAGATTCCACCACCTCCCTTGGCAATTTATTCCAATATTTGACCACCCTGACAGTTGGGAATTTTTTCCTAATGTCCAATCTAAACCTCCCCTGCTGCACTTTAAGCCCATTACTCCTTGTCCTGTCCTCGGAAACCAAGAGGAACAAATTTTCTCCTTCCTCCTTGTAACACCCTTTTAGATATTTGAAAACCGCTATCATGTCCCCCCTTAATCTTCTTTTTTCCAAACTAAACAAGCCCAGTTCATGAAGCCTGGCTTCATAGGTCATGTTCTCTAAACCTTTAATCATTCTTGTCGCTCTTCTCTGTACCCTTTCCAATTTCTCCACATCTTTCTTGAAATGTGGAGCCCAGAACTGGACACAGTACTCCAGCTGAGGCCTAACTAGTGCAGAATAGAGCGGCAGAATGACTTCACGAGTTTTGCTTACAACACACCTGTTGATACAACCTAGAATCATATTTGCTTTTTTTGCAACAGCATCACACTGTTGACTCATATTCAACTTGTGGTCCACTATGACCCCTAGATCCCTTTCCGCCAAGGCAATCTCCACTTTGCAATTTCTTCTTCCCTAATCACCAAGGCAATTTCACCAAGGCAATCTCCACTTTGCTGTTTCTTCTTCCCTAATCACATCTCTCTAGTGCTCTGTCTGCTCCCAGATTTAGTAGGAAATAAGTCATATGTATCAACTGTAAACGGCACATAACTCAAAATGCTGTAACTATTTGAGAAAACCTGAGCTAACACAATGAAATGTATATTAATGTACTAATTTGAACATATTGCTCCTCTCAACATGGATTAATCTTGCTTCTAAATAAAGATGTGCAATTGTCTCATCTTATATCTTTTACAAACGCCTTCCCTTCTGCCTTCTCCCTGTCCAGTAGTCTAAAGCACATTTGTTTTAGAAGTTCTGCTAAGTTTCTTTGTCAATGTTTTCCTAACTCTGGGAAGGAGTCCACCTAGTCTTATCATTATTCAGTAACCAATTTTTCTATTCCTTTTGATGCCTGAGGAAAACGTATTCCTGTCATTGACATCCACTGTCATCCCTTGTGGAGCAAATGAGGAAAAGAGTTAAATACTCACCACTACTCACCTCTTCCACCACTAAGATCTTTTCTACACTTACTGGCAGTTGATCGATTTCAGCTATGCAAACAGTATAGCTGAAATTGACACTCATATTGAGGAGTCTTGTGTACGGTAAACTCGATGGGGGCTGCTCTCCCGTTGACACCGGCTACTCCACTATGTGTCTAGCTGCATCTTTAGGTGCCTATATAACCAGGAAAATCTGTCCCAAGGGGTCACTCTTGAAAATGAGTATCAGGATAGGGATGCAAGAAACTAGTCAACTATCCGATAAGCAAAAGCTTATCGGATAGTCAACTGGTCCCTCAACTAGTCCTTTCCCCGACCCCTTGCTACCTCTATCAGAGGCAGCAAGTGGGGGGAAGCATGAGCTGGTCCTGAGGGAAGTCAGCTTAAAAGCTAGTTCTCCCCAGCACCATCTCTGCGGGGGCAGAGGGATAGTGGGGACCAGGCGCAAGCTGGGAATCAGCTGATTCCAGGCTCGTGCCTAGTCCCAGACACACCTCTGCTTTTGAAACGTATTAAGAGCCTTTCAGATCTTAATACATTTAAAAGGTTAAAGTGCAGCAGGGGGCACACAGCACAAGCCAAGAATCAGCTGTCCTGGCTCATGCTGGGTCCCTCCTGCTGAGCTTTAACCTTTTAAATGTATTAAGAGCCTGCTAGCTCTTAATATATTTAAAAGACCGGTGTGCAGGGGAAGGGAGAGGACCCTGCACGAGCCCCTGAACCAGCTGTCCCAGCTCGCACCAGGTCCCTCCTGCTGCGCTTTAGCTTTTAAAATGCATCAAGAGCCAAAAGGCTCTTAACACATTTAAAAGGCAGAGCTGCAGCGGGGTTAGCTCCCAGGCTGGGTGCTAACCCCTCTGCGGCTCCCAGCTTATCGACTAGTCGATGGAAAATCTATCGACTACTCTATTAGTTGATTAAACTAAATTTAACATCCCTACCTCATGCTCTTCAGAATCAGTATGTATTTTTGAAATTTTTACTCCCGGCCTCTTAGAGACCTTGACCATGTATTCATAAGTTGAAGTTTTTCTTTTTCTTCATTTTTGCTAAATTTTACATTAGACAATTTCAAATTCTCAAGTTTTCTATCACCCTTTGCAACTGAGGCTTTGTAAAAATCTCACCTGCCATTTTCTAATCTAATATTATTTGTGGGTTTTTATTCACATACAATAGCATTACGTTGGTTTTATTTGCTATTCACATACAATAGCATTACGTTGTATGCTATTCACATACAATAGCATTTGTATTCACATACAATAGCATTACGTTGGTTCTCTATTCTTTTTCACTTCTGTCTAGAATAAGTTAACTGATACCTGTTCTGGGCTATCATCTGTTTTCTGATCTCTCTTCAGGTCTACCTGTCCCTGTCCTTCGTGTTCTTGACAAAATTACTTCTCTGGTAAACTGGCTCTTGGGATCAGAAGCTTTTTCCTCGAAAGGCTCCCAAAGCTCATTGGGAACTGATTGCAGATGGCCGATCAGCAGCAATGTGCACCTAGAAAATGCCACTGGCTCACAAACAGCAGCATATGTCTCAGAATAATCTCCCTATCCACTCAAGGTAGTTTACCTAAAGAAAAATGAACAAACAAACCTAAAATTAGAGGTAGACAGACAACACAGGGACACAACGGGAAGAGAGATGATCACAGAGTCAATATCAGATGTACCCTTCGCAGGGATACTGGGCAACCCCAGTACAATAACCGTTAATTTGGTTTACGCTATGCTAGCAAACATGTAGCCCTAAAATAAATTAAGTTTAATTTGCTATGCAAAATATAACCCTAAAATCTATCTTTATATAGGGGAAAGTAAAAAATAATAAGATACAGTAAATATAAAAATACACTAAGCCTCTTTTATAATAGATCATATACGTTTTTACGTGTGGATTGAATATTCTGCTATAGCTAGTAAAATAAGAGCTTTATTTTTTTAATGTCTTGCTTACCAAAAGCACCCAAGAGCTAAATAATTATAATAGTCTTATATTGGTCATATCCCATTAGTTGTATGTGTCTATTTGTTCTATGAAGGATTATTTCTTTGATTTCTTGAGTGCTGTGCTAGCAAAGTCAGGTTTCCCCTACGCAGGCACCTACATCAAAGCTTGTCAGAAACACAACAGAACACAAAGCTCTTAAAACATAAGCACAGACTCTGAATAGATGCCAAATGTGAATTTCTCACAAGGATGGAAAATTGTAAGACATCACAGAAATAATTAATCCTATGCCTATTATAATCAAACATTCATTGGAATTTCAAGTGTGCAGGACTTATTTACAGTATATTACTCATAATATGAACATCAATATAGTAGATTAATATTTCAGTTAATAAGTTTAACTAAAGAGTATTACTGGCAAATCAGCTAATACAAATTTAACTAAATAGCCCAACTCCCCCAGATGCTTGGTGCCCTCAACTTTAATATTAGAGTGCTAATGCTTTGTAGATTCAAGCGTATTTTGCCCGCCATGCTCTAGATCAAGGATACATTTATTACATAGTTTAGATAAGTTAACACATGAGTAAGAGAAATCAACACGCTAAAAACAAGAGTAGCTGGGCATAAGCACATTAGTAGATGAATCAACATAAGACTGGTCATATTGGATCAGACCAATGGTCTCTCTAGTCCAGTATCTTGTCTTCTGACAATGGCCTATTCCGAGTGCTTTACAGGGAATAAGCAGAACATTCAATCACTAAATGACTCTGTCGTCTATTCTGAGCTTTTGGAAATCAGAGGCTGGGGGGACCAAGAACATGGGCTTGCATTCAGAGCCATTGATGGACCATGAATTCGTTTACTTATCTATTTTTTTTTAAATCCTGTTATAATTTTGGCCTTCACAACATCCCCGAGCAATGAGCTCCACCAGTTTACTGTGGATTGTGTGGAGTGTTTATGTTAGTTTTAAGAACGGTAGTTTTAAGAACGGTTGCCGACAAATGTCATTAGGTGACACCTTTTTCTGCTACATGAGGGAGTAAATAGCACTTCCTTATTCAGTTTCTCACCAGTCATAGTCCCCTCCTAGTAGTCTTTTTTTCAAGCTGAAAAGAACCAGTCTTTTAATTTTCTACTTGTACGGATGATGTTCCATACCTCTTAATCATTTTCATTGTCTTTCTCTATACCTTTTACAATTTTTATATATATTTTTTGAGATGGGATGAACAGAACAGAAATCAGTATTCATTCAATGTATGGGCATATAATTGATTTATACAGTGACATTATGATAATTACTGCCTTCTCTCTACTCCTTTCCTAAAGGTTCCCAACTTTGTTAGCTTTTTTGACTGCCACTGCAAATTGAGATGTTTCTAGAGAAATATACAGTGTCTCCAAGGTCTCTTGAATAGTAACAGCTAATTTAGATCCCATCATTTTGTACATACAGTTGGCATTATGTTTTCCTATGTGCATTACTTTGCATTTATCAACATTTGAATTTCATCTGCTACTTTGGTGCCCAATCACCAAGAAATTATTAGAGATGGTGATAAACTATCATGATCAGCCATGCATTGACTTGGTGGGCTTTAAAACAATTAACCATTAATTAACACCATTTGTGTATAAATAGTTAATATATTATTTATAAATGTATCCTTAATATAAAGTGTGAATATTTTTCCTGGTTTTTTGGAGGGGTTCAAAATTTGAAGTATTTTAACTCCGTAATTCATATATATTTCCAGCAGGTTCATGATGAAGAGCGTATCATTACACCTTCCTCGGTGCTTGCAGCATACTTTATTTAATTTACTGAATTTAATTGCTCACTGTTTTAAAATCACATTTTTTAGTGGTAAAATGCCAAAACCAGACAGAATATATATATGCGGTTTTAAAAGAAAATAGTCTCTGCACACTTCTCAACTATAATACTGACCTAAGCTTGGATTTTTCTTCATGTGGTGGCCATGCCTTAAATAGGCATTGCACATACATTCCTACCTTGTACCCTGTACTGATGTTATGCCAGGAGCCATGACTGTTGATCCATGGTAATCCAAACAGGAGCCCTCACTTATCCCATAACGAATAGTCAAAACAAACAAACATTGGCTTCATCTTCTTCCAGCAGCTGATACCCAACACCAAGTGCATTTATACTTTCTTTTCATTTTGGCACCTGTCTTTCTGCTGTAGCTCTCCTGAGCAATGCATAACTGGATTTTCATTCCTGCATTATCAACACCCATTTGAACACACACACACACACAAACAAATTGTATAATACAAAGAAGCTAAAGGATAAAATAACACAGATAATCTATCAAGGGCCATCCACTCATTGCAAGAGCCTCCATTTAATAAAATATTATTGATTAATTTATAGAAGAGATTTAAACTGTAAAAATTTCCTATATTTTCAAACAAGGTACTGAAAAGACAGCATTATCTAAATTGAGGACTTGTGATTTTCATTTTACATTTGTAGACAATCCAGACAAACTATGAAGTAGTTGTTTAAGTTTTTATCTTTATAGGACAACTTTACATATGTCGCACTATAACAGTAGCACCATTTCCTATCCCTGGTAAAATGGTTTTTACAATAGGTTGTAAGAATTAAAAAAAAAACACCTCCCAAATGATATATGTTATGATTATGTATAACCGCCTACTCCCAAACCATCAAGAAAAACCAAAAACCCTAAAATTTTTCCCACATCCTTTTGTTTCTGCAACGTCAATTTTATCCGTTTTAGCCTCAAAACAACACTATAATGTCATTTCAAATCAGCCTTAAAGCCAGCAGTAGATGTCATTTTAAATTTGAAATACCTATATTCAGAATCCGAGGAGGGAAAAGTCCACTTTAAATAGGACAAATAATGTAAACAGGATCTTGAGTAGAACTAATACTGCAAAACAAATTTAAGCTGGATAATTGTACATGGAAGAAAATGAAAATTTGAACTGGAGTTTTAAACACTTCTCGAATATATAATAAATGTGATTCTATGCAGCAGATCACAAGAATAGTAGCTGACCCCAACATAGACACGATAGCAATAGAAACACCTACACTTTTGGAAAGCTGAATCATTTTCCCTCATTTTCTTGGGTTAACCTGTCTTACAAAAACTGCAGAATTCTGTCTGTTGGTAAATATAAAAAGTTATAATTTCCGGGCTAAAGAAACACATTTGGTATTGTGTTTGTGCACACAGCAGGCATGCTAATTAAGTCTGAGATAAATAATTGGGGTCAAATCCTCAAACGCCTTATTAGGAAAGAAGAAACATGGCACTCTGCCACGAATGTCTAAAACAATCATAGATATAGCTAGTAGGAAGAGTAGGGCCACAAATACAAAGCTTCCCCTGCTTGTGCCAAACCCTGTCGCTGCTGGGTCTGTCTAGGTGTGATAGACTCAAATACTTTGTTTGAACATCCTCTGTATTTGCAACAGGAGTCAGGACCATCCATTCCAATTTGCATCCCAGTAGGCAGGCAATATCTGCTTGCAGATATGCTTCTCCTGCAGTTTCTCTCTTCTGAATAGAAGAAGAAATGTCATTTGCTTAGCCTGAGATATGTGCACCTACATTACTGAGCTCAGCAATTCAGGACAGAGCCCTTTATAAATATTTTTGCCCCCGAACTTAAATTATTGTACATCCTCTGAAACTAACACTGAAACGTTAAAATGCTGCTGGTCCTAGGCCCATGATGTTTAACATTACTCACTGAAACTACCAGCCTGGTCTCCTAACTAATCCAAAAGTATATCAACAGGAATGCACAACAAAAATTATAATAAGTATCAATGATGAGCTGTCTTATTCTTTATTTTTTTAAAGGCATTTCCGAGTTTAATGAAATTATATAACATGTGCAAAACATAGCTGCTTCCACTTATATTTAGTCCTCACCTCAAATTTCTGCCTGAGTTCTACATTTCCATCATCATCAGCTTCTGGAATTGGGACATTGTAGTATTCACCTTCTTCTTGGTTAAGCAACTTGTACCTGTTAAACACATGGGGGCATGGTGAAGGACTACATTCATTTTACTTCTCATTAAAATATGATTTAGTACCCTAGCCTGTCTGAAAATACAGGACAAAATCCTATCCCTATTAAAGACAATGGCAACATTCCTGTCACTAGGACCAGAATTTTTAACCATTATCCCAACAGTGTAGTAAAACTATTTTATAAGGTTTGTAATGAAAATGTAATTCATTAAGTAAGAGAAGAACTCAGAATGCTCTTTTCTAATATCAGATACTGTGCGTTTCTGAGCAAGATTACATTTATCATGATATATGTACTGCTGCAAGCATGTGGGTTCAAGATCAAAACCAAGACCACAATGTCAATTTCTGCTCTCAGAATTGAGTTGGCAGCACTGGCTGGCTGCAGTAGGAGTTTCAGGCACAAATTCAAATGCAGGCTATTGGTTTTAAAATTTTAATTTTGGAGACAATATTGATCATTTAAATGCTCCACATTTAATGCAATGGCCCATAAATTTAAAGTGAAAATATGCAAAATGCATGAAGAAAGTTTTGAGGTTGAAAATATTGTGATGCATTGTTTTCTAAGGAACCTCATACCATCCATACGCTGGCATTTTCATAAGCTCTGACACCCCAAATGAGAGAGATCCCATGAAATCATTTCTAGTAGTTCGATCCCAGTCCCAAACTTCTATAGATAACCGTCGATCTTTGTCTGTAGGTTTCAATTTACTACAAGGGAGACAAAAATAAGAAAAAAGTTGTCAAGTTTTAAGTTTTTAGAAGTATTAGCTCAATAAATTATGCAGTGCTATATAGATAACATAGCACAACAAAAGAATTTAACTTACAATGTAAATGACTCATTCCAATGTGGGTTTAGAGTTGAACGGATGGTTTTTGTTTTTTGTTTACTCTCATTCTTAGGGTCAGGAATAAGTTTCAGCTTCACATATGGATCTGAAAGTCCATTTGGATCCATAGGGATTAAGTTTTTTGCGTCTCGTACTGCAGACAGAAAATGTATATGTGTATTATACATGTAGTCATAGAAGAGAAATAACTTAATGCTATTTTTAGAGGACTACAAAACATTGTTAACAAAAGAATAATGTAAAGTGAAATGAAAGAAAAATGTTAATTACGGATTTTAAGTCTGTTAGAAAATAAAGTAACATGTAGATCCACTAATGATATCTGGTTAGCGGACAAAACAGATATTACAGATATTTACTTCTGCCTTGAGCATGACAGGAAGAAATGGTAAGCGAGTTAGACAATGTACAAAAAACACTGGCACACCACAAAGGTTATTTTCTGCCTATGGCATGATTGTTTAGCATCCAAATCCAAAACAAAGAGCTTTTTACGTTGGTAACTATTCAATGTGTTTTTATTTACTTGGACAAAAAGCGGCAATGTGTTTCATTTTGCTGTACTTGCAAACATAAATAAAAGGAGAATTTAAGTTGTCTGGGAGCATAGAAAACATGTTTGTTTTTTTTCAATTTCTGAATCACAAGACCCATCTTTTTGCATTCAGCAGCCTACAAGAGTAGGATGACTTTGCAAATGTTGGTACCTTAACTACAAAGAGATGTTAAGTTGCTGTCATCAAACAGAAGGGCTGAGAAGAGTGTTGTTGTTTTAAAATTCTGTAACAGTTTGAAAACTGGTTCATATACAGTGAAGAGGATGTTGGATATACTGTAATTGATTTACATTCTAATTCCATGATAAAGATAGTTAGGAAATATCTATAAAGCCAGGCATCAGGGGGTCATTTTCCTTAATGTACTTTTAATCTATGTGCTCAATTTCAATGGTAGCTCAATTATATAACCACAGCGCTATTTATTTTGGTGCTTATATAGTTGCACAGGAAAACTGTGATGGCTTCTAATTTTATGATATGAGGGGGAAAACACACAAATGCGCCCATTTTATACTTTCTAGACTCTGAATTAACACCCCATGTGGTATTGATCCCAAAGAGTTGTGTGAGATAGATGAGTACGATCTATGGTTTACACATGTGGACATTCAAGTTTAGGGTCTGAAAAAGCCACGTCCTGAGAGAGTTGGCCAACTGCTTACATCAATGGGAAGTGATGCATTTACTAGAAGGTCACCACATCAATGTTTTTATCCACTTGTGACTACATCAACAATAAGACTTAATTAAACAGTTCAGCAGCCACAGCTGAGGAGTCCTTCAAATTGACGAGCAAATATATTAATTGTAATTCTCTCCCATGCAGAGAACCTTCACAAGCCATTGTGCCATGCTATTCTGAGTGTATAAGGAGGATTTAATTGACACAGCAGCTTTGTGTTGGCACTCAGACTGGGGGTAAATCTCACCCTATTGAGAAATTGCTCTCCTCCCCCCCCCCCTTAAAAAACAAACAAACAAAAACTCCTGCCACTTAGTGCTGAACTCTAATTAATATTAATGCAGGTTACATTTGTGGAACAACTGCAGAACTTGTAACAGTGATCCATAGGACATATCACAGAGGACAATTTCGGCCTTTTGCAATTGCGAAGCGAACCGTGGGCTGAATATGCATGTCCAAATCAATAATATAAACAATGGCTTGTTTATGTAACATTTTGCTCACTTGAGTAGCCTTCTGAGCTACTCATTTCACTGTCCTGAGACTTCCATATTCCCTAGAACTTGGTTTGCCTGTGGGCTCTGAATGGCCATGAGCAGTCAAGGATAGCTGCAGTGTAGTGGTGTTTTGGCCTCGGGCTCTTCCTCTAAACCTGTCTCTTGAGGCTGTGAGGGACTGTGGTGTAACTTTTTGGCCAGCGGTACCTCAATCGAGGGCACTCCTGAGTGTGTTGTGGAGGGTAAAAAGGGAGGGGTGAGAACAATTGCTTTTAAGTCACTGGAACAGCATAAGGAGGACCCAGGATAATGGAGAATTTTGCCTTAAAACTTTTCACGCTTATTTCTCATTTTAAATTTCTGAATTCAGTGCACCTGCGTTCGGTGCAAAATGTTCCATTCCTAAGATCTGCCATATGGACAAACAACATTCTTCCCTGGTTTCTTCTGAACTATGATGAATTAAAAACTTAGCGAAATTTTAAAAGGAAACTGCCAGCTGTCACCAGAGACCATAATTTAAACTAAAAAGAGCTATGCCTCTTTAGCATCACTGGTGTAGCATACCAGCGGGGGTGAAAAACAAATTTTCTGACCTTGAAAAGCTTCCACTTAACGCTAAATGAAACACCAACTGACAGGGTCCAAGATGCTGGCTTTTAGCAGATACCCTTGTTTAAGCTGAAATACAGAAATATTTCTATGGGGAAATATTGGTAACTGGAAAATCATGAAAGCATCAGTTGATACATTACTGCTACTCACGTTTTTCCTTATGTTCAACTGATTTATTAAAAGAGAGAACAAAATCTAATATTGGTAACAGAAATGGGGCTTCTTTCCCCTGTCCAGAATCTGAACTGAGCAACACTAAACCCAGAGTATTGAGATATTGGTCCTAGTTTAATTAACCTCCCAATTTTTGTGATGTAATTTTTGGACATAGGAGTCTGTTTCTTACCCTTCCCTAACATGTATCACCCCTTATAACTGCATTATGAAAACACTTAACGTCCCCTATTGTCTTTCAACTTATATTGTTGTTACAACTGAAATGTAAAATTACTAAAAGTAAAAGTAGTTAATGAAGAGAGAGTGGGATCTTTTCTCTTCTCTACCCGCATTTTATTTATACACGTAGGGTATGTCTACACTACATCATTAATTTAACTTAATTCTAAATAGTTAATTTGAATTAAGCTAATTCAAAAGAACACATCTACACATAAAATCTATTTTGAAATAGCATTTTGCTATTTTGAAATAGCGTGTCCACGCTGAGCGGACCCTGAACCGAAGTTAAGGCCGGAACCAGTACCGGAAGGGCATCAGGTTAGGACTTAGGGTATGGGGCTGCTGCCTGAGGCTAACTGAGCTCCATGCTTAACGGGACCCTATCCCCACCCTGGACAGACAGTTCTCAGGGTTCCCCACTTGCTTGTCTACCTCGATGAGGGACAGCAAAGCAGTCCTGTCTTGAAGTGTCCTGAGTGCCTGCACTCGGAACACCACAGCACTCGGCCACATGGAACCATAGCTGCCCCTGGGCATGCCGGTGTGTCTCGTGGGGTCGTTGCCATCAGCCCGGCTGCACTTGCTGCAGGCTGCCATACGGGGGGGTCCATTGCGGGGCTGTCAGGATCCACGAGGCCCTGCAGGACAGCGTCCACCCCGAGGAGCCCTCCGAGACACCCCGGTCCTCCCCACCAGGGGCTCGTGCCCCATTCCTCCCTCACGTACTTCCACTTACCTGTCCCTAGCCCCCCTTCCTGATGTCAAACAAAAGACATGTATGTTCAAAAATAGAAACTGGGTTTATTGAACAAACTGGGGGGTGGGGGAATGAACCTCTGGAGAGACTGGGAAAAGGAGGTGGGAGAGGGGAAGAGAGAGGGTGGGAGAGGGGAGGGGGAAACCTGGGAGGAGGGAGCTGGAACGGGGAAGCAAGGGGAAGAAGGGGAAGGGGAAGCTCAGGGCCCAGGGTTGGGGGTCTTGCCGGACCAACTTGATTTTCATGCAAACCTGCTCCTGGGTTCGCATGTGGCCTTTGGTGGCCAGGCTGGCAGATATCTTGCCATAGACAGCCGCATTCCTCTGTCTAGTGTGGAGATCATGGATGTTGGGGGCATCCTCCCCAAACCTAAATAAGATCCAAGATCTCCACCCTGGACCTTGAAGGTGCCCACCTTCTCTAGCCCGTCAGGCTCCTGGGAGCTGGCAGACTGCTCCTAGGAGCGGTGGAGGGTTGGCTGCCAGTGGCTTGCTGGCTCACGTTTTGGGGCCACTGGGTCAGGGGCCCCAGTGGCTACTACTGGCTCTGGGCTGGCAGGCTTGGAGCTGGCACAGGCACTGTGGCAGGGTCTACCCCTTTAATGGCTCCGGGGCTGGGGGGAGAGGAGAGTAAGTTTTCCTGGTTGTGCCCAGAGTGGCCACCAAGGCACACTGGGAAGGGCTGGAGGCCCCCTATTTCGAATTAAGTGTCTACACAGCATTTAATTCAAAATATCAATTTAGAATTTGGTGATACTCCTCATAGAATGAGGTTTACCAAATTCGAATTAAGCGCTCTGCTATTTCGAATTTATTTCGAAACAGCGGTTTTCATGTATAGATGCTATTAAAGTTCATTCAAAATAACGGCTGTTATTTCGAATTAACTTTGCAGTGTAGACATACACTAGAAGAATTACTTGGATTTGCTTGGGTCTTTAATTAAAAATTTTGGCATGAAATTCTTCAAAGTACACTTTTCACATAAGTAAAAATTTTACTAACTTTTCCCCAAAAAATATTTTAAAGTAGTTTCTTATTTGAAACATTGTCCTCGGAGCCTTGTGGTGTATGTAGTGGCGTTCTGTTTGTTTGTTTTGTTTGGATATCTTGAATTTTTTGCATTATCATCCTAACTGAACCACCAGAATTTCCACTAATTCCAAACCACGTTTCTAAGATGGCAAAGATCACCTCAAAAAATGGTATCCACAAGTATTACTTCTCTTTATTTGACTCTGTTGAAACTACTGAAGACGTACACTTCTTTAGAGGAAAATAATAATACAAAACTGCTTCATACGCAGCCATTATTTGACTAAGTTATTAACCAAGAGTTCGTAACTGGTAACTTCTGAAGGAGAATTTACTGATATTTCCAAGCAAATATTTCTTAATTTCCTATAAGAATTAACATATTTCATAAACTGAAGTTTTGAAGCTCTCTCTGACCCACATGCTGGATTAGATAGCTATTTACAGTAACTAAACCTATCCACCTCAACAAATATTTACAGTGATTGTGTCTGAAATAGGGTGCTCCTGCTATCGAGATACTGGTTTGCATTAAGCTTCTGTGCCTGTTTTTTTTGCCACTGATGCTACTGCCAGTCCAGCAACAATATTGATAGCAACAATGGAAGCTGTTAGCTGCCCATGTTTTAACCACTATCTTCTTTGCTTCGTGCAGATCGATGTGATCCCAGTGTTAAAAATTCCAGTGCCCAAATAAGCATATTCAGCTCAACCAATGGGAAAGAAAATATCTAAGAGCAGTAGCAAATGTGAGAACATTTAGGAAAGAAATGTAAGAGGAGACAATTCTTCTCCACAGCTGTAAACTCACACTGTGGTCATATTTCCATTTGACTTGCATACCAAATATTAAATGATCTGTAACACAATGTGGCAAGAACACATCTGTTAAGTTGAGTGTATTGTGTTTCTGCCTTGGAATTTAAACATTGCACATCTTTAGATTTTTAATTTAAATACTTTTATGTTAATCATTTCGCTGGTGTTGAAATGTTTTACTTTGCAATTAACCAGCTGCTAAGCACAAAGAAGAATTCAATCAACACAGGTTGACGTGTCACAATTTCATATAAGTTCACAGTGCTATCATTTGATTATTCAATTTATTTATTATAGGCTAAAGATACAATACTTGAAAAATGACGACCACCAATAAATCAAGTACTGGTAATATCTTTGGTTTCTAAACATTATCACAAGCTGTGAGGGAATTTATAATTTCGTTGTAGGTAAGAATTTGGTTTTACATGGGGCCTTTCACTAAAAAGACACCCTGAGATGCTTTACAGAAAGTGAGTTACTGTAGATATTGTAACAAATGTGCCTATGTGTTTACCCTTAGCTTTCACAGTCGCAGATGTTAGAAAATATTTTATCTAGCCAGGACATGAGGATCCTGGAATATAAAAGAAGTCAAGGAAAAGAAATTTTGCTTTGTCTGATGTCATAAAACCCTCCAAACACTGAATTGTATGATCAGATTGTGAGTGTAAATTGAAGTACTTGACTTGAACCTATGACTTCCTGGTCTAGATGTGAGAATGGTACCATCTGAACCACCCAGGCATTTTATAATACACCAGTTACTCTCAATATTTATAGAGCTGGAAGAGAACAGCTTTTAGCAGTATCTAGCAATCAAATGACTTGCAAACCAGCTATAGCACAACTTTTCTAAAGAAGACCTGTTTTCCCTCTGAAAATAAAGGCGTGATTGTGGTGGATTTACAACTGTGTACACAGCTTGCTGTCAAACAGAAAACAACAAACAATGACAGAACAGCACAGATGTCAGTGTAAAGCACGGTGAAATGGAGAAGTATTAGCTAACATGACTTAATAGCTCCATTATCCTGAAGTACTAAAGGTGCTATACAAAGCCAATAACGACTGATGGCATGAGAAAAACCAATATACATGCCAAACTGTAATTAGCAGTGTCTTTTCAGTCTCGGCGAAATAAGCTCTCTTCCCCCCAACTTCCCATCCTCTCCTCTGCTTCTCTTTAGGAGAGAGCTCACATTAATGAGTTGTATTCCACAGCACCACCCAACAAGGTTAATAGAGGTGACGCTCAAGTGCATAAATGTATTAAATAACTTCAAAGCAATTTACCCGTGACACCAGCACAATCACTAAAGTGTATAAGAAATAAATTAAATAAACGCTTTTTCAATGCTTTAAATATTTGGAGCACTGAATAAAGCCTCACAATACCCCTATGAATCAAGCAGTTATAATCCTTATTATATAAATGAGGAAATGATCACAAGAAGGCCCAGAATCTGCAACATATTTAAGCACGTTCTTAAATGCTTTCGTGAACTGAGGCCTAACTGACATATCCAAAGTCAGCATCAAAGTAAAGAGCGGAGATTAGACATAAGCAACTCCTACTCTTCCCTCTTAGTCTTTGGGTAGATCCACTGGAGCATACAACCAAACTTTCTGTTTGTATCTTATCAGCCTGACTAAAATGGTTGTTCATATAGACCCCATTACCTCAGGAGCTGAGAACCCTGCATAAAATTAACAATATTTCTCTTCCTTCCCAGCCAATGCAAGGAATAGCCTAACTAGTTGATAGATTTTTGCCTGTGAAAGCAAGTGTGTGCATTGTGAATGTATGTGTGTGATGAAATCATCAAGGGAAAACTAAATTGAAGTAATAAGCTTCGCATTTAGTTCTAGGTGTAGTGTGTTCTGGTGGCATCAGACACCAACAGGTGTTGAGTCCATGGTTGTTGTCTCTCGTGCAAGAGAAACTATCATGGTACATGGGCAGCAGCTGTGAAATTTCCTCTACTTCCTGTGTTCACGAACCTCCCACTATTGACTGACAGTTTTATTGTTTTAGTAGAAGGCAGTTGTCCTGGGAGGACCAGGCTCCAGAGAGAAAGAAAAGATCTCTTTTGTAACAAGAGCCAATCTGATGGACAGCTTTGACTATCAAGACAGAGGCCTTGAACTAAACTCTGTAGTTAATAAGGAATGATGGGAAGTCTGATGGGAATTGGGGAGATCTAGAGGGTGCCATGCACAACAAATAGGTTTCTAATGTTCACATACTAAAACTGTTATAGGAGGAGAATTATAGAAATGAGCAGATATTATGCTTGTGTTGCATACTTTGAATGTAATACATAAAGCGTCCATTTGGAGGAACTGTGGAACTACAATAATTCTCAAACAATGGAATCAATGGGAAAGCAATCACATTAAACTTATCCTGGGCTTCATATTTACAATTATGTTTAATTTTCTTTTATATAGGTTTTTAAATTATTAACAGAGAAAAAGATGTGCACAACAAAAAGTGCATCGTAGGATATACTCCCATTTATTCAACTATATTTTTAGGTTAACTGCACTGGGTAAATCACAGTCATGATTGTCTGATAATATAAAAGAAACCACTGTGCACCCTAAACTAAGATACTTTTTGCAACTTGATGCATTCTGGATGCGTAAATTCTTTCCTTTGCCTCGTAGACAGGTACAACATTCTACAGGAAGTGAAGAGAAGATTCAGGTTGCATGAGCCTCAGAGGTTTTCACAAAAAATGAGGCACTCTTACTGTGAATGGTACAACATGAGAACAAACAACTGAATCTCATTATACAAATTAGCTTTCCAGCTGGAATGTTTTTAAAACAATATTTTATTTGATCAAGCTCTATCTAAATGAAAAAGGATTTTTTTTAAATAACAGTTTTAGGCATTTTTGCCATGTTTCAAATAGGAAAATGGATCAAAATAACAGGAAGCAATGCTTCCAAAAAAGCCTAAATCTTGAGAGGTGCTGATCATTAGGCAATCCAATGAGAGCTGTAGGGTTGCCAGGTGTCCAGTTTTGAACCGGACCATCCAGTATTTGAGCTTTCTGTTCGGGAAACAAATTGAGAAAATATAAATGAGAAAATATAAATGTCCGGTATTTTCTAAATAAGATGCAATGTAGATTGTGATGTAATGTCAACTGTGTCCGGTATTTTTGTTGAAACCATCTGGCAACCCCAGAAAGCTGTAGGGGTTCAAACACCACTCAGAATCAGGGCCCCGGGTCCTTTCCGTAAAGAGACACTACCTCTTGTCTGGAAAGATTATTGTTCCTGCAAGCAACTTAGGTAGCATATATTTACCGTATATTCTCTGTACTAAGCAAAAGTCGATTCAAATGAAGCAATACGTGCACAATGACTTCAAGACTTTTGAGTGTAAAAATAATGGATATGTTGAATGAGCGTATATATTGTGCCACAACAAAATGCTAATCACAGATGGTACAAGGTACATATTAAGAGCAATTCACAGAAGCATGTCCCATCAATTCTTACTTAAACTGAATATAGAAAGCTTAATTTTTAAAAAAGCACAACAGAGTACACTTTTGCTGGCATGTGTGTAGTAAGCTGCAGCTTGACAGCAGCAGTTGTGTCTGTCTCTCTATGCTCAACTTGTTAGTCATTACTGTCAAACTTCTGGTCATCTCTAGGACTAGTTACAGGATGTCCTCAGCGGGGGTCCTATGTCTCTAAGAATTTATTCCTTTTTCTATTCTGCCATAGTCTAAATTTAGCTTCTTTGCACCAATCCTCTTCTCTCCTCCACTTAGAGGTATCTAAGGTAACTTAGGAAGATTAGATGCGTGCTGTTCTCACTCTTCTCCACAGACTGCAAGAAGAATAGAGGGGTCTGGAATGGCACACCTCTTGCTTTCTGCAGCCCATCACTTCAGCTCTGGTTGCAAGGACTTTAAATTTGGGGAAGAGATGACTCCAGCTTTATGGCAGTTTTTCCCCCATTCTCAGCTGCTCCTTTTCTCCTATCAAATCTTTGTCCATGAGGCAAGAAACAAGGAAAAGATGAAGTTTCTCTTTCAATCCTTGAAGAAATGAGCCATCGTTACCATAATTTACTATAAATGGTGTTGAAATGCCCAGGAGGGATTAAAGTTGGTACACTGCCCTTAACTAAATCATTGCAGGAAGATCATTGTATGGTCATTAATATTCTGAAGACTCAGCAGGACATGAGTGCAATGGGAAAAAGCGACGGAAGGAGCAGCAGCCTTCGGGATGAATCTCTCCAGCTAAGCATCATTTTTTAAGCTCAGCATATGTAATTTTAGTAATGTGCTGATAGCTTCGGAGCTTGTGCAGCTCAGGCCTCTGACAAAAACAATTACAGGGCTTTTATTCCTAGAGTCTAACATGAGACATGTGAAGAGCTGAATAAATTATATTTACACTGTACATGATGTTCACTGTTGGAGGGTTTTCATTAAAAGTCCTGTGAACACACCTGCTCAGTAATTTTTAACACAGTGTTGTCACCCTAATTCTCTGCATTTATACTCTACCAAGGGACGTTTCGTGTGAAGCCAAGCACAATTTACAGATATTAGTTACACTGATGCAGAATCATTCTCCAAGGCTTAGATAGAGTGCGCTTCCCTGAGAAAGCAATAACTAAATAGGCTTGGCAAATATCGCTGATCTAGGAGGCAGTGCTGACAGGTAGGGGACAGGAGAGTAAATGCAAGACTCTTTCTTCAGGAAACATTGAATGGAGAAAACACACAAAAAAAACCCCAATGTTTCACAAACAATAAAGGAAGAGTTCAAAGATTAATTGGGAAGGAAAAGACACAACTCTCTAACTAAACACAGGCTGCTAAAGAAAAATATCATTATCTTGCTCTTTCTTGTTTTAAGAGATCTGGGCTATTTGTATTTTTGTCTGCATAATTAGTACCCTTTGACATCTTTTTTCAACTGATCCAGCATTTCTTTTCACGAGAGAACAGGATGATGATACTTGCACTGAACAGAGCATAAAAACCTACCATCTCAGTGATCTATCTCTTTGATGGCAGGTTCCTTTAACGTGGAGGTCAGGATGCTAAAGAAATTTGCCTTCTGCATAAGAGGCATGATATTTATGAGGGCTTAAAACAGAAAAAGCCAAATAAAAATAACCCTGAGAAAAAGAATTAAGAGTCTTTTTGGACACTATCTCTGAATGGGACTCACTTTGAGGAAAACACAGCAGCAAAACTTTCCACTTTCTTCTCTCCTTTCTGTGACCCTTTACAAACTTGAATATTTAACCAATATTTTACAACATAATAATAAAGGTGCTGGAGATGCTAAATAAGGAGACCAACAACAATTATCCTGATAAGAGATGCAGATAACTTCATTGGGGAATATGGTGGCTGTCCTGTAATAACAGCCTCCTTTTACTGGACCAATATAGAAAAATATTAAATGAAGTATATACTTTTCTTGCCTTTCCATCTCTCTCCTGTTATTGGAGTAGAGTTATGCTGAAGTAGTCAGCAGAATAGTACTTAAAACTTGTATTTTAATAATTATCTTTGCCACTTCTCTATGGTGACTTCCATGAAAGAAGCTATTAACTGTTTTGCAAAGATTAAAGAAGCCTCACAACCCTACCATGAGAAAGGTAAGCACTTATCCCCATTTACAGATGGATAAACTGAGGTATAACCTGATCAAGGCCAAAATATAGGCTAGTTAATGAGTAAATTAGAGCACAAGACTCTCTTGGCTCTCAGACCTCTGCTAAGATTGTGCTTTTCTCTAACTGCTTATCATACATATGACAAGCCGTATAGCCTACAAAGACTATTCTGTTTTACATTTTAGCCCTGTACTTTATTCCATTCATGTGAAAAACCAACACACTTGCAAAACTGCTCCAGTGTGACCTGTCATAATTATCACATTGAAATGTTTGCTTAGTGGAGTTACTTGCAAAACTCAATTGTATAATCAACATCAAAATGAACTGCTTATGCCATGGTTCTTCTGTGGCAGAGAAAAATTCTGTTTCGGATCTCCATGTAATCCATCACCGCTAAAATGTCCTGTAAAGTAAGACTTTTCTCTAACAAATTACTATTCCTGACTAAGCTGAATCCTCCTTTAATATCCCTCTAGAAAGCACTGCTCACTTATTACTCTCACATTTATTGGATGCTGAACGATGATGCCATAATGAGTGCAGAATGTGAAAAATATCTGCTTTTGAAAAGTGTTCTCTTCAAGAATGTATAGAAGAATGATTAATTTTCCTTATATTACAAGATGAAAATGAACTAATTTTAATGTTACTCTCACACTTCAAAGTAAGAATAAGAGCCTCCGGAAAAGGGCACTTTTTCCGGAGGATCGGGGCCAGTCTAGACGCTCTTTTCCGGCTTTTTTAAAAGCCGGAAAAAAGCGGCGGACATTTTTATTTAAATGCCGCGGGGGATATTTAAATCCCCCGCGGATTTCCCTACGACGACTCTTGAAATTTACATGCCCCTTCCGGAAGAGGGGCCAGTGTAGACGTAGCCTACCTGTTGTAGGACAGGACAATGTAACTTAACAGGGCAAGAACTTCCTCTGCAATATGAAATTGCCAGAAGATGGTATCCTTATACTATTATTATCTGTGTTCTTCAGTTTATATTTTGAAATATTTTCATGATACTGTATGATATATAGTTTAGTTTGGGCAGTTGGCATCTTTAAGGAAAACTTATTTTATCGTAAAAGCAAACTTACTAATTATTTCAGTAGGAATCGTGCTGAAACGGCTTAAAAGAGCTGCCCCATTCTACAAGGACCACAGCAGGCTTTGGATTCTGGGATCACCAGAAAAGGTAGAAGAGGTCACCAGGAAGCAAAAGAAAATGTGAAATAATATTCTGTTACAGCACAAATCCCCCTTACATTCAGCTGGTCTTCTAGGATCACCTTGCTCAATGGCAGTTACTGGCAATTCTGATGACAACTGAAAGCTATAAGCTATAAGCTGGTCAAGTAGAAATATTGCTCATACATTCATTAACCCTCCCCCCCTCCCCACAGCTGGTATCTTGTAGGCAGGAATAAAGCGTCAAGTCCGGTATTTCAGCAATACTCTCAGTGCAGAACAATATGAATGTGATATTATTGAGGAGGCTGCAGAAAGATTCTAATGTGAGTTTACTGCTAACTAGGGATGTTAAATATCGTTTAATTGAACAGTCAAGTAATCTCATGAATTCTTATTGGTTAGTCAAATATTCTATAGTCCACAGGGACGGCAGCCGGTGTATCAGAAGTAGCAGTACAGGGTGCCAGGAGGAAGCTGGTCCAGGAGGGGAACCAGTTTAAAAACCAGCTCCCCTTGTGGACTGGCTGTCTGTTGCTCAGAGCTGCTGCAGCCCCTGTCTAAGGTGAGTCTGAGCTCCTGGACCCAATATGAGCCGGAACTGATCCAGGCTGCCTACCTGCCTGGCTCCTAGTACACTTTAAATGCAGAGTTGTAGCAGGAGTAGGTTCTGGACCCGATGCGAACCAGAACTGAGCTGGACCGCTGGCCAGCTTGTTAAAAATTCATTGGCAAGGATGGGGGGAGGGAAATGCATGTAGTCAATAGCATTAACCTATAAGCTTTTGCTTATCAGTTAATCGACAACACTATTACATCCCTACTGCTAACCTCTTCTAAACAGGTTGGCTTTTTAAAATATGGATAAGATGAATGGGGAACCTTCAGAGAGACAAGAGACTCAGAAATTAGTTCACCAGCTTGCACCACTGATGTGGCAGAGTAGTATTACTCAGCTTTGTTATACTCGAGGGTATGTCTAGACTACATGCCTCTGCCGCCAGAGGCATGTAGATTAGACTACCCGGCATAGGAAAATGAAGCGGTGATTTAAATAATCACCTGAGCCAATCAGCTGTTTGTCGGCTCAGCGCTGAGTCTGGGAAGTCGACAAATGTCTTTGATGTCGACCGTGGAGCATCCAGCCTACCGCGCTGAGCCAACACACAACTGATTGGCTCAGCGCGGCAGCCATTTAAATTTAAATGAAGCAGCAATTATTTAAATCGCCGCTTCATTTCCTATGCCGGGTAGTCTAATCTACATGCCTCTGTCGCCAGAGGCATGTAGTCTAGACATACCCTGTAAGCTTTGTGGCTTCCCTAACAAAAATGTGAACATTCGCAGCCACCAATGCAGCTTCTCTTTAATTAGGAAGCAGTGACTCCAACAGCCAGGTGTCCTTGGGACTGGGGCGAGGAGAACCCCACTGACTGATAGTGAAGCTACTTCTGTCTGCTTCAAAGGCCGTTTCAAAGCTCCCTTTCTGGTTTTTGAAAGTAACACAAACCTCATTATACACAAAACTGGTTCTTATATTCTCCATAACTGAGGTACATATTCCTACAAAACTCAATACTGCGGACTATAATAGTGTTTTTTTTAATGAGACGTTTATGTAACATCAGGAACAAAAGATGGCAGCAAGTCAGTGGCACTGTGGCTCAAAATGAGTGAGTATGTCAAAATAGCAGGTCTGTTATAAGATGCTGTCAAATTCAACTCCTAGCAATTGTTGGGCCAGGGTTTAGAATCTCAGTAATGTGATATATATATTTTTTAAAACTTTGCGTTGCACCATGCAAGGTTATTTTCTCTCAAAGATTTCTCTTAGCTCAGTATAAAAATAATTTTAGAAAGGGGGAAAAAAAAAATCCAACGTCTGATTCAGCCACCTACAGATTTGTTCACTGCATAGCATTAGATTTTAAGACTATAAAATGGGATCAGCAAAAACCAGAACAATTCAAGAAAGGAGTAGTGCTTTCATCTCCATCAAATATGTTTGTGCTAGAAGAATTACCTGATGTGCTCGCGTCATTCAGGACAGGGGCTTGGAGATGTGGAGGGCTCAGAGCAGGAGGCTGGAGACATTGGTGGGGGGGTGTAGGAGTCATGACTGGGAGGCAAGCAGGATTTAGTGCAGAGGCCAGGAGATGTGGGGGATGCAGGAGTCAGGGTTGTGGGGGGTAAAGAGGGATCCAAGATAGGAGGTGGGAGTGCAGGAGTCAAGAATTGAGGCTTGGGGAGGCGTGGGGTGGCACACGGCAGTGTGTGGGGGTGACCGTAGGCGTCATGCTGGGACGGGGAAGGGAGATGGGGCCGTGCACCCTGCCTACTAGTTTCTTCCCAGGGATAGCCTGAGGTAGGAGGTGTCTTGCGCAGCCCACCCACTGGCTGTGGGGGGAGGTCACATGCTCCCCCCACCCTGTCAGGCAGTCCACAACTACTCCCCAGAGAGGCTGGAGTGGCAGGGGCCATGCTGCCAAGCAGCAGCTGCTCCCCAGAGCTGGGGTAGTTGCTGCCCCCCTGTGGTCATTCTGGGGTATAACGGTCTACCGTGCTTGCTGCCCCCTTGTGGTTATTCATGAGTATAACTGTCCCTGCTATCACATACCTCCCTTTCCATTTGATGATAATCACATTCCCTGGACATCCCATTATCCTGGCACAACCAAACCCTGGCCTTACTTTAAGTTATGATAAGAGAAGGCAGCATACCAAATGTGGTGGCCCTAGTTCTTACCATTAGGAGTAGTTCTTGAATAAATGGACTTACAGATGGACGGACACACAGACAGACGCACAAACTCTCTCAAATATAGAGCAGATAGGCCCTGAGTAGAAGTCAATACAACAAGCAGCAGGATTGGTAATAATAAAAGCTGCTTTCCCATGTTTAAAAACAACAATCTGCCAACAAACCACAATGTTAAGAGTAAGTTGATAAGGAAAAGGATATACAGAGCTAATTAAAAACAATTCAAGATATTGCCTAAGCAAACAGCAACAACAACCAATACCCAAGATTTACTACTTTAAGGGGCCTTGAAAAGAGGAAGCGCTCAAAAACTTTTTTAGCTTGGCGCACCATTGATTGCAAATTCCAGGCCAACTGAAACAGAATTAGGTATTAATATTTTAGAACTGTCACAGAAAAGCAGAATGAATTCCTTCTTGAATGAAATGTTAGGTCAACTGAATTTAGAAAATGCAGTACTTAATTGTAATGTGTAACTTGAAATGGCCAGAAGAGTGTAGCATTTCATTTGAAGGAGATGCTGCAAATGCAGACAGCTGTTCAGTCCAGTAATTCATAAATCTTTCAACATGCACACAACACAATTTCCCTAATACGCGCAAAAGCTCCAAACGCAACTGGAGAATTGTCCTGTCTACTGATTTCAAACCCACATCCTCTTGTTGGATCACCATGACCCTGCAATCAGTTTCGATTACTGGCCAATGATACCTGTAGTTTTCTGTAAAATCTTTTGATTCAATAATTGTGTTCAACGGAAGGGATAAAGAAAAAAAAACAAGAGAAAAGGGAATTCTTGTTATCTGCTCCCCAGCCTTTCCCCGCCCTCCATGGAACTAATGCTAATGGTCCATGTCTCTCTTGGACCTCTCAACCTAACTCCTGCATTTGCTTAATAGGAAGCCAGTTTCTAGGCATTATCCATTTAAGAACTTGCTAGTTTTCTAAGTCTTAAAATTGATAATAAAAAAGCCTGAGCAAAGCCTTTAATGTCAGGATTTTCTTCCTGCTGAATCTCAGGAGCGGAAACCTTCTTGTTTCACAGCCTTATGGGTGTAACACCATCAGACACATTAAGCCAATGGTGCAAATTATGGAATCATCCACTAGCATGTAATTTGCTCTTTTGTGCAGTCCAGGACCTCTTTTGATTTCTCTGTTTGGTCTCTGATGTAATTAAAGAAAATTAATTGTGAAGGAAAATGTAAAGCAATCCAATTAACTGTTATTAATCAGCTACTGTATGTATAATAATATATAGCTCTTTTATGACATCCTCAATCTGCAGAACTCAAAGAACCTTCAGAGTGCCAAGGACTAAGCCCTCCGTGGGATGCACGGGAGAAAGAATTAACCTCATTGCACATATGAGAAACAGAGATATTAAGTGACTTGTCTAAAGTATTACCAGAAGTCAGTGGCAAAACTGGGAACAGAAGCAAGGTTTTCTACTGATCCATCCTGTGCCTTAACCACAAGCCCTTCTTTTTCCTCCTACTGTTGGATTAACTTTTAAAATAAACTGCCTTCAGTGCATACATAAAAAAGCAGAGAACAAAGAATTTAAATTTCACCTGTGAAACACAGGCAGTTTTGCAGTAAGCTCATTTCCCACAACTTTCCCAGGTGATTTCTTCTGTCGATTCCTAATGGACACAGAATTTTTTTGGAAAGACAGTGTTTGGAAAACATGATGCAAACCCTTACTTGTGAATCCAATCCAAAAGGCACTGCATTAGCTTTTCAGCACAAGAAAACATTTCTGGCGCTAATTTCATAGCAAATACAATACCCTTAAAATGATAACTCTATAATTAGAAGCAATTAAAATGCTGCTGAAAAAATGAGCTGCCCTGTCACTGTTGATTTCTCTTCCCATTAAAGCAATATTACTGAAGCAACCTTTACAATAATTTGCTTCCACTCTTCTGAGGGGCACTGCGGGTTTGCAGCCCTCCAAGACAACTGTGTTCTTTTCATGTTCATGGTTTGTTTCAGATGTGCTCATAAAGCCAATGTGAATTAATCTAGCTAGTCTCAAAGATTATTAGGCTTCAGTAACACATTCATCAGCCCATATCTGACAAAGAGAAGTAGTTTTTGCCTGATCACTTAGGACCGTAAGGTCTCATTTAAAAAAAAAAAGCTATCCAAAGACAGAAAAGTACAGATTTTTAGACAACTGTGTACCTCCTGCAGCACAGCCAGTGATTCAGCATCAGAAGAAACTTGTATTTTAACTGCGGCAGCCAGGATGCAGGGTGAATCATTCTTCTCCGTGGGAGATAAATCACTGCTGAATGCATGTTTAACATTTCACTGAACTTCAGACAAGTGTGAAAAGTAGAACTGGTACTCTGATGTCAACAACAACAGTATTTTCTATTAGGAGAGTATGAATCTCTCTGTTATTCCTATTATACTGGTCAAGCTTTGTGCTTTTCTAATAGATCCCAATCCTTAGAGTGGGCTATGATGAAAGCACAGCTACATAATAGAAAGTCAAGAGACAAATGGCTCAAATTTGGATCACACAATAGAACTGATTTTGGAACTGTCCTTTTATCTATACCCAAAGCATAACAAAGCTACATATCAAATAACATTCAGAAGAGCTCCAATACCTGGTCATAACTTTCTCTTCTATTTTTTTGTACATGACTTGTGTGTTACTGTTAAGTAAAGCAAGGGCTCTCTAGATACTAGTCATAAACCAAATAATTGAAAGCCTGTATCAATATGCAGTGTATGTAAAAAGATGGCAGCAAATGTCCAGCAAAAGAAGAGAGTACAAAAAAGGCAGATTTCAAGCTTAATATAATCCTCCAAACAAACTTTTGGATGGTCATACCTTCTGAATCCTTCCTTCATTCCTGATCTCAACTCTGGACAGACCAGAAAGCTTCCTAAATTGTGGAAATAATCCTAATCACCTAACCATATAGTAATTTTTACAAAGATGTCCTGGATTTTTGAAACATCTGGTCATCCCCAGTTAGTCTGAGTTGAGCTGTGTGTGAAGACCATGTAAGGCTGGGCTGCTGCTTAAGAAACACATATTTGTGTTTACATTCTGTTCATGGTAACCAAATATTAAATCAAAGTTCAAGCATCTTGGTTTCACATCCAAAAACTACACTCTGTATCAGAAAGGGCAACATAACTTAAACCTGTCCAAGACCACTTTATCTCCAGATTTTTTGGCACTTACTCAGTTTTAAACCTATAAAGCAGAACAGTCATCTTCCATTCAGATAGCAATCTGCCTCCCCAAAATACTTCATAAAGCTTCTCTAAGAAGCTTCAGTATACTGCAGCCTGCTAGGGTAGGAACTTGGTTACTTGGCACTACCTGATGCACAGCACTCTGCTAAGCAGTGTATGGGAGGGGAAATTTTGGCTAAAACAAAGAGATGATTCCTGCACAATTTTTCATAAGTACCACAAGGTCTGTAATCTTCATGCACACTAACCAGGAGTTCTGCTTTAAAGGTCTTATCTGGAAGTCCCAACTAAATAAATTACAGGAAGTCCCCAACTGACAAGTGGGTTGCGTTCCAAATGTTCATTTGCAAGTTGGTTGTTTGGGACATGGAATGCATTTTCCAATTGTCACATTATTGGATATTAATGTGAGCAGACAGGTCTCTGTTGCACCCCCTGTTGTGTGCTTGCCCCAAATTCTGTGCAAAGTGGGCCCTGTGAGGTATCAAATGAAAGTGCATGCTGTGCTGATTCTATGTATACTACTCATCTACTTGTATGATTTTTATATGTGAAGTTATGAATACGGTCTCTACTTGTACTTAAATGTTCTCTGTCTGGGAGAAATCAATAGGCTTCGACCACCTATTGTGAGGAGTGGTTATCCGAAGAATAGTTACGCTAGTTAGCGATGATGCTGCATAGACAAAGGCCCTCAAGGTTGCCAATAAACACCCGACGAATGCATCTGGGAATCTGCAGACCATCAAGTACATCATGGCCACTTGCATGAGAGAGACAGACACGTCACTTGATCATGTGATCAGCTCCAATTTGGGAGGTACCAGGAGAGCAATAGGTTTTCTCCCCACCTTGGAAGATTATAAAAGTATCATGAGGCTGCTTCCATCTTGTCTTCACTCCTGCCCTCTGTTTCAGAAGCACCTCTGGTATGGACAGAGGATCCAGAAGGATTTGTTGACCCATCCTGACATAGGATGTACACCAGTGACTTTTAAGTTGGCCGTTTGTCACATCTCTGCTAAGAGCCTGCATCAAGAACTTGGTGACTGATGTGTATAATGTATTCTCTTTAACAATCTCACTCTCAACCTTTTCTTTCTTTTAGTAATAAATCTTTAGATTCTAAAGGACTGGCACAGCGTGCTCTTTTGGGTAAGATCCGAGGTATAAATTGACTTGGGACTGTGGCTGGTCTTTCGGGACTGCAAGAACCTGTTCGGAGTTGGTGAGATTGGTATTACAACCTCTCACCTGTGTAATTTGTGGGTCTGGTTGTGGCACAGGGAAACCTGGGGTGCCTAAGAGGTTTTGCCTGTGAGGCTTTTTGCTGGCTAGGATGGATGCATCAGTGCTGTGTGACTGGATTGGTGCCTCATAGGGAAGGACTCCAGTCTTGGGTGGCTAGTAGCCCTGGTTTTAAGCAATTCACCCTGATTTGACACTCTCAGTGTTGCCCCAACTGGCCTGATAAATTACACCCATAGAAGCAATGTTATAAATGGTAGTAGCTAGGTTCCCAAATTAGCCCCCCCAAAGTGTATTTAACCCACAATGTAGCTGAAAATACTGTACATTTGCAATGAAAAATAGTAGAATGGGGGGGTGGTTGGGTTTGTTTGTTTTTTAACTTAACCATGAATGCTGGTGCTTAAGGTTTAATTAGAAGAGGATGAGGAAGTAGGTAGAGATTCTGAAAGGGACTTCTGGGCATTCTCGCAGGCTCTGTGTCAGATCTTGCAGCCAGTCCCATTCCCTGGTCATCACACCCAAGAGTGGTGGGTGGTGTAAGCGCAAGACAGAGGACTCCAGAGAAGCAAGCGGGAGCTGTGGCTAGACAGAAATGACGGTTTCCCCTTCAAAGCCACTTCTCTCTAGTCATGGGCTCAGCAACTACCCTTGCTCCTCCAGCCAGCAGCAAAAGGTGACCTTTTTGCTTGTATGTCCAGATGTTCAGTCAGATGCTTATAACTCCGGAAGTGTCTGTACATGGAAATATATCTGCATCAATCCAGTCAATATTCTCCAGGTTGCTCAAATTTTTTTAAAATGCACTGCTTAAGCCAGGAGGTATTACCATCTGGTTCAAGTCCCTCTCCCCCCCCCCTCCCCCGGCTCAATAATATTCAGTTGTGAAAGTTACAACATTAGCAAGTACATATGTGAAACAGCCCCCTTTTCGAACAAAAGCCACCTGAACATCCTTATTGCCTAAATAAAGTACTCAAAGCTATTTACTCAACAAAACTTGACTCCCAAACTTCAACCTCCCAAGGAGACCTCACTAAGAAATATCACCGGCCACCACTGTCCCACAATGGCTATGAATACTGCAGGCTCAAACTGTTTTGCTTACTAAGGCCAGGTCTACTCTAGACCTGGAAGATAGGCTTAAAATACGTTGACATACCTTAAGCTGAGCTTGGCACCATCTTCACAGTGGGAGGTTATTGGGAGCAAACACTCCTGTTGGCTTCCCTGACTGATTGCGAACAGAGGAGTACAGGCACTGACCCAAGTGCTCTCAGCGTTCAATTTAACGGGTGTCTAGTAGACCTGCTAAATCGAATGCCAGCAGATCAATCTCCAACATGGCAAGTGGAGACATGGCCTAAGACAGCAAGGGTTGCTGAGAATTTTAAGTACGGTGTGTACAGTGTGCCAACCATCAGAGGTGCCATTTGTGTGTTTAAAATAACAAATGTTTTATAGACAACCGAAACAGATCACTGGAAGGATACAAACTCAGCAAAAGTCTAAGTTACTTAACAACCATAACAGGATGCACGACAGGAGGAGCATCTGGAAATGCCAGCCCCGGGGGTTCAATGTCTATACAGTGTGTATCAAAATAAATAAGTAAACAAAAATTCCAGCCAAGTCCTATACAGCAGGTGCCAAGCATCCCTTTATTGTACTTCTACGCCTCAAGTGTCCTGATGATATATTCATCAAATTCGTTGAGGCTCGCAGCTGTGGGACCCCT
Source organism: Pelodiscus sinensis (assembly GCF_052426305.1). Taxonomy (NCBI): domain Eukaryota; kingdom Metazoa; phylum Chordata; order Testudines; family Trionychidae; genus Pelodiscus; species Pelodiscus sinensis. The sequence continues at coordinate 8,804,428 of NC_143071.1, read as the reverse complement.
CTTGCCAACTCTTGTGAAAGAGCTTTCTTCAAAAGCTTTTATAGGACAAGGTTTGAACTCATTTTAGAGGCAACACATTTCTGGCAGAAGAGGTATTAAAAATACAAAATGTCAATACAGCAAAAATATATATAGCAAGCTCCAGAAGAAGGTTTTTTGGGGTGAAAGACACAAAAAGAATCCAAAATCCCATATGTCCTGGATTAGATAGCTTTAAAAAAAAAATTTGCTTTCAAGGATCCAACTGACATTTTTATTTCAAGTCATATTCTGGACCCATGACAACGGAAATGCTGACAAGCCTTTAATCATAATAGCACAAATGGTATAACAATTATTATATACATTGAGAAACCATAACAAGCATTTGCGTTGGCATCCAGAGAACTATTAATTGTAGGCTGGAAATGCTTTCCTATAAACAGGGTTGTCACAGTATTTGACAAATACACTCACTAAAATGGTGATTAAGAAAAAACTTCACTTGAAACATATTTTTGTCCATGTTCTACAATAAACAAATACTGAAAACTTTAACAACCCAGAATAAAAAAAAATACTTTTACAACTTTCCTGTACTCACATTTTGGAAAATGGTTTTTCAAATAAAAATCTGTGAATTATGAAAATTCATTTTCACAATTGTATTACGCCACTTCATTATGTCCAAGTCTGGTAAATATATTTTATGATCTCTCTATGTTTAAAAGTTAACACTTTACATTTGTGTGTTATCAGAAAGCAGTGTATATGAGCTCCAGTATGAACGAATATTAAAAAAGCCATGTTTCGTTATTACTTATATCTTAAAATGTAAATACAGTAAAAGCAGTGTTATTCTGCTCTGTAACAAATAGTTACTGTAGCCCTGCTCTGTGGGGCTACAGGCAACTGGTCTGCTTGGGGAGCTGTTTTTTAAACTGGCTCCCCTCATGGATCAGCTCCTGCCTGCCATCCTGCATTGCTGCCTCTGATACAGAAGCAGCAGCGCAGGATGGCTGGGGGTTCCTAATAGCTGTGTAACCAATAAGATTTCAAGCGGTTACACGAGTATTAAATTACACATTATCTAACATCCTAATTTCTGAATATCCAGTTTATAGTCCAACTGGCATGGGACACCAAGAACCTCAGCCACTGGCTGCTACATGGGTGGAGAGCAGTGTGCAGAGCCACCAAGCTGCACCTCTATCTACAAGCAGCAGGGACATGTCACCATTTCCAAGGTGAGTGCCACCTGGATCTGGCACCACAAACCTCCTGACGCAAGTAGCTTCACGCATCCAAACTCCCTCTTTGAGCCCAAACCCTGCACTCTCTCCCACTCTCTGAACCACTAAGCCCCAGCCTGGAGCCCCCTCCTACATCCCAAACCCCTTGTTCCCAGTCTCACCCTGGGTTTGTATACTTATCTGGAGCCCCTATGAGTCCCTCCTATACCCAACCTCCTGACCCAGTCTAGATACTCCTCCCACATGCTGAACCTCTCTTTTAGCTTTTTTAGCTCTGCTGAGCAGCCAGAAACCTAGATGATGCTTAAGTGAACTATCCAAAATATCTAGGCTTATAAAACTATGACAGAAACTTCTAGGTGCAGTCAAGTTTTTATATATAGTGTAGAGTCAGCAACTATAGTTTATATATTCTGTAGAGTCAGCAACTATACGCCACACGACAGTAACTCTAACTCAGGAACAAATTCCAGCAACAAACCTCGATGCCAACTCTGCCCACATACCTACACCAGCGACACCATCACGGAACCTAACCACATCAGCCACACAATCCCTGGCTCATTCACCTGCACATCTACCAATGTAATATATACTATCATGTGCCAGAAATGCCCCTCTGCCATATACATCAGCCAAACTGGAAGTCCCTACGTAAAAGAATAAATACAAATCAGGTATCAGGAATGGTAATATACAAAAACCTGTAGAATACGTCCATCTCCCTGGACACACAGTAGCGGATTTAAAAGTAGCCTTCCTGCAACAAAAAAAACTTCAAAAATAGACTTCAAAGAGAAACTGTAGAGCTACAATTCATCTATAAATTCGATGCTATCAGTTTAGGATTAAACAAAGACTGAGTGGCTAGCCAACTACAAAAGCAGTTTCTCCTCTCTTGGTGTTCAAACCTCCACAGCAGCTACTAGAAGTAGGCCTCATCTTCCCTGACTGAATTGACCTCGTTATCTCTAGCCTTACTCTTGATTGGTACTCTTTTCACATGCCTGTATATTTATATCTGCCTCTGGAATTTCCACTACATGCATCTGACAAAGTGGGTCTTTGCCCACGAAAGCTTATGCTCCAATTAATCTGTTAGTCTATAAGATGCCACAGGATTTCTCGTTGTTTATGCAGATCCAGACTAGTACAGCTACCCCTCTGATTCAAGTTTTTGAGACATTGTATCACAATGCTGCTGCTTAACAAATAATTGTTTTTTATGCCCAGTGCATACTGGATGCAAATTGCAAAACATTTTGTCTGAATTCTAATTTCAATCACATTATCAAGAACCTACATGAGACAGAGGACATTCAGATGCAACATATTCCTGCATTCTAGACAATCTTCTATTGAAGACCACTGTTTTTAACATAAAAGAATTTGAGGCTAATGTCCTTTAAAAATTGCTTTACATGGCATTAGTGAATCCAAGCAGCTAGCTGAAGTTAATAACTAGGTAAAGAATCACAAGTGCGGAAGCAGCAAATTCTTTGCTGCAAATACTGCAAGCACATCTGCTGCTGGTCAAACTAACAACTCAATTAGAATAAAGAATGAGAAAGTGCTAAAGAAGAAATTCTCCGCAATACACACTGTTACACTGGGATGCTGTTTGAACAAACATTTTGTACTTAAAATATTTACAATTAATTTTAAGAAACATACTAAAGCTTTCTTTCAAACGTACAAGCTACAACCCATCTAGCTTGGAATTAAACAGAATATTATTTCCTGAATTTCTCCTGTGCTGCTAGATAATTTTGTGCTTCAAATCAATAATCTGTTTTGCTTCCCTAATGAAGCTCCATAATAAAGTCTTTCTGTCCATTCAAAATATTTTTAGCTAGCTATTAAAAAGAGAGAGACAATATATGGACAGGAGAGTGGGCAATACAGATTTCTGTCCAACACCTTCTTAACTCTTACCAAATTGCATTCTGCTGTTATGCACTAGTCTGTTCCTGACCACTTCATCACTGGCAAAGGAAAGTTAAAATTAAACGTGTCCTGATGTCTGTTTTTATTGATGTATGGAACTATCTGGAAAATGAGGGCACAACCACTTATTTGGATTTAGATTCATTATAAAAAGCAGGTAATAATGTAACTGTGATATCACTGAAAAACTCAGTGGTTGTATGCACTGCAGTGGCAGCCAGGTCCCCTGGAGTTGGTGTGCACCGGAAACCAGCTCCCGGCACATCCCGGCTTCCACCTGTCAGTCCTGCTCCCAGGGGGCCAGCTGCTGCCCCATTCTGCTGCATCTGTATCAGAGGCAGCAGTGCGGGGAAGCAGCTAGCTTGCCAAGAGCTAGTTTATAAGCTGGCTCCCAGCCCATACCAGCTCCCGCCTGCAGCCCTGCTCCTAAGGAGCTGGCTGCTACCCCTGCACTGCTGCTTCTATATCAGAGGCAGCAGTGCAGGGGTGGCAACCAACTCTGTAGGAGCAGAGCAGTAGCCTGAGTGTAATCATGAACATTAACTGATAAGTCCAGACTTATCAGTTAACTGTTTACATGGTTATATGTTTACATACCTATTATGCATAGTGAATATTTTTTTCAGATACCTTTATACGACTGTGTAGATAAACTGTTCCTCTTCACTGAAATGTTTATATGCTCTTCACTGAAATGTTTATATGCTGAAGTAACAGACAAATCTTTCCAATTTCTGATAAACTCGGTGACAATATATTTTATTGGCCCAGCTTCTATTGATTAAAGAGACAAGTTTCAAGCCATATAGAGGAGCTCTTCTTGCCTCTTTCACCAACAGAATTTGGTCCAGTTACAGACATCTTATCTTTTCTACTAGCCTGGGACCTACATGACCACAATACTGCAAACAAATACTCTTGTGCACATGTGAACTTGGAAGCTCACTGAAGTTCTGTAATAATTAGCTCTCAATACAGTAATGCCTCCTGCCCTACAACAATTGCTATATTTTTTAAGCTTAGAAACTTTTCTTAAAGCTGAGATGCTTGAAAACTACAAAAATTGTATATTGAATGCTCAGGGAACAAGTGACTGAATCTTCTATGTTTCTTCAACATGATGATGCATGTGTAATCAACCAGCAGCATCTGCAGAAGCCACAATCATTTTACCCCTACTTGAAACTTTGAAGAGACATTTATCATGTAAAAAGCTAACAAAGAATCTGATCCTGTTGTACTGGAAACAATGGGAGTTCAGTTTATTGATTTTAAATGCAGCAGAATCAAATTCACAATGCATAAAAAGATGAAAATATTAACAATGTCTCTAGATCATGGTTAATTGATGAGTTGGCAGGATTTTGAAACTGACCTTTTGAAATGTCTTTAAATTTAGGCATCTTACTTTCTAGTCAAAGTACTATGAGAGGTTAAAAGTAATTAATCTAGCACAGATTTCAGCTTCTAGATGGGATTCTTAAACAAATTACACGTTGAATCTCTCTAGGACCTGATGGGTGTGGAACCAGAGAATCTGCTGGATCATGGGAGGTCAATATTGTCTAGCAGCATTACCAACACTTCTACTGCTTACTGGGTGCCTAGCAGACATTTATGGCTAAATAAGAACTAAATAACAGCACAGAACACTTAGAGCCGGGACTGGTGGCTATGAAAACACATTATGGGACTGCCGGAAATTTGACCACATCCAAGGTAAGTGGACATCCAGTTAATCAAAATAATGTTGGACCATGGATGTTGCCAGACCAGAGAGCACCGGACTAGAGAAGCTCAACCTGTGTTATGAAATAAAACTACTTGTTATCACTGCTCCTTGTTCAGTATTTAAGAAGTCCTCAAAATAACTTTAGTTTAAAATCATCCCTATTCAGAAAAGCAATTAAATATGGGCTTAAGTTCCACTGGAGACAATGAAATTGAAGCATGCATTTTAAGTGCTATGTTGACTTATTTTTATAATAAGGCTTTAAAGTTAGGTACAGGATTAAATATCCTTCTGATCAATGGCCTAAATTAATACAGATTTTCAAATTCTTCAGTGTTACAATTTTCAAATCAATTCTTCTAGATGGTACAGTTAAAATTAGATATCCTGCATTACCATTTACGAAATGCCTTGACTAGCAAAAGTAACACTGACTAAATAACAGCACCTTGGACAAGTTTACTCCTCCTACATCAGTGGGGAATCCAGTGGAAAAAGTTAGCTACAATTAGTCATCACATGGGTTCTATTCTGACCTTTTATAGTTCTACATTATCTTTTTCTTATTTTCCTGTCTAGCGTCTGTTAAAAGATTTGAAAGAATATCATCTTAGGTGGTCCGGTACCAAAATGAAGAAGAGATGTAGGTATGTATGTATGTACGGGAAAAATCTTGATTGTCCTGTAAAAGTCTTGAAAATTCAGAAATTGTTATGATAAACAGCCTGACAAGAAATCCTAGAATGTGTTCTTATTCTGAAATATAACGAAAAGTGAAAACTGAAGGCAATATCCTTTATCATTTACAGTATTTTTGATAGACTGCACAGTTTGGCACTCAATGAGGACAAAGGTGAGACAACGACTATGTTCAATACCCACATATGAGGAGAGCAATAACTAATACTTCGCTATAGCCAGGAAACAGAGAAAAATGGAGACATCCTTATAGTCCTCCAGCACTGTGGTGGCCTCAGAACTGAAATTAATTCCCCATCACATCACCACAAAAGAGCAATAAGGAAAGGTCCAGCACTACCTTCTTAAAGCCCAAAGGGTCACAAAGTTCATATTCTGAAGGCCAATTTTTCCATTGCCTGCTTTAACTGTAAATGTTTCTTATATGCTTGCTTTACAGATCCTTTCACTGGAGAGATCCTGATCCTGTTGAAGTCAATGGAAAAATACCTATTGACTTAAAATGGGGCTAAGATTCTATTACTGCTTACCACTGCAGGTACTTCCCAAATAATGTCACATTTAATAAATTCTATAGTTTTCAATGAACGCAGTAAATTTAATTAAATGTCCTGACATCTGTTTTTATTAATGTATGGAACTGTCTGGAAAATGAGGGCACAACAACTTATTTGGTTTTAGATTTATTTTACATATTGGTTCATTATCATGATCTTTATTAGCTATGAGGTACAGGAGAAAAGGGCTCAGGCATACCAGCCCCTTACTGCACATACATTTTAATCAGAACTGCACATAGTATTCCGGACATGAGAACCCAATGAATTTACTTCAAATAGGAACAAATTGTAACATTTGTCACCATGGTGTGAACACTTCAGGATTAATGTACACTGTTAGTCACGCCTAGTTAAATTATAAAAATTAGACAATTTATCTACAGAGCAAAGGATGTGTATGTTGTTTGTTAATGTCTCAGCAACTAAAAACCAAATTCAATTCTCTTATATGTATGAGGAATCTCCACAGAACTTAACAAAAGTAATATGTGCCTACTTGACAGCACACTTTAGTCCAAACTTGCAAAACACCATTTTTTAAACCCCTCCATGGTGCATAAATTGAGTATATTCCCAACAATCTGGGGCTGGGGAAAAAAAGCAAACATAGCACTTTAAATGTCTAAGAAAATATTTTCAACAAAACACACTGCCTTTTCCCCCCAGAATGTCATTTTTTAAAACAATTATGTTTTGCTTGGACGAGTATTAGAAACCAGATCCAAATTGACTTTGCATGAACTGTAGGAAATAATTTTTTAGATAGTGAAGAAATCTTAACAGTTTTTTGCTTTGTCTTCAGTAACTTTTGGATTTCTAAAAAATCGATTTCACAGTATTTTTAACGTTAATGTCCCTGACTTAATTTAGAGCCACTATTATTTCTTTGAAACTTGTCTATGTGTCTCAAACAAATATGTTTTTAAATAATAACTATATTTCTTAGACTAAAGTACATAATGAATGATATTCTTGACTTACTGATATTAATGGGGTGTTTTGTTATTCTCTTTAATGGACCTAGATTTCATTTACTCCAAATAAAGAGTCATCAAATAATTCCTGCACATGTAACTTGTTGGTTATTACAAAACCCAGGAAAATGCAAATTAAATTCTTCTTTTTACCAATTTCCAAAACATTTTTTTTTTACCTGTGACTTGCAGTTTGTCACCAGTGACTTCAGCTTTCAGAAAAATCCTTCCTCTTTTTTCTGTGTGATCCATTCCACACAGACTTGGGACGTTTATTACACATTGTTTGTGAACATTCATGTCGCAAGCTGTATATCAGGAAAAAAAGGGTTCAGAAAATGACGGCATGTGTGAAAAATCCATATATTTATGCTAAATACATAAAGTAAGCACGAATGTCTAATTTATTGTATAACATTTGATTAACTGTAATACTTTAACTGACCAAAATGTAATGTCTCTCTTTAAAAATACAATTAAAAACAACAAAATACCAATCTCATCTCCAGTCACCTAAACATATCTTATTAATGGGATGTAAAACAGACAAAACAAAGAGTCTGTGGAATAAAGACTCGATCCAAAATATTAGAATATTTGCTATAAATTACTGTAACCAATACAGAAATTGGCAACTTGCTTATTAAGTAAATACAGAACTGTAAATATTTTTTGCCAATTTCTATACTAGCATGGAGGGAAGAGACACAAAATGAGAGAAAAGGTTGATCATGCAGATGTAATGGAGGAAGAGATGCCAGGATTTGGAAATGTGATCTGGATATGTGATCTAGAGAGAAGGCAGCTAAAAATTATATGAACGTTACCTGGCTTGGTGACAGGTTAAGGGTGATGATCTGCTCAATGACAAAGAAAAGGGGGAGTGGAAGGTTTGGAATGGAAGATACAGAATTCAAATATTAATCATGTTAAATCAGTGATAATAAATCAAGCAAGAAATGTTAGAGACACAAGCTACAGGACTGGAGGGCTAGAGAGATTCCACTCCCCTCCCTCACCACCACAATAAATATTCTGGGAACAGTACAGGAGCTATGAAAAGAAATGAGAAGACAAGAATCTCAGGGGAAGACAAGATTCCGAGGAGATAACAGATCATGTCAATAGCACACAAGAGATCACGGAATATTGGGACAGGCGAGAGGGTGCAATATGTGGCCATGACGTGGTCACTATTGACTTCGACACTGAGTGGACCAGGAGGCAGCCATTTTGGAAGGGATGGGGGATGATGCTGGAGAAGAGGACATCAAGGCAATGGTTATAGGAAGTGCATTTGAGGAGTCTGGGGAAGTGGGGCAATAGCAAAGAATGGCCAGACCAAAGCATGGCAGCATTCTGACAGTACAATTAATATCTATGCTTTTTAAACCATTTTCTATTTTTGGCACCCCTTTACACACCATGATGACTTTGGCTCTTGGCATACAAATTCCATTATGGGTGTTGTAGGGGTGACTATGAAATATGGACCCTTTGCTAGAAATGAGGCTGCACGAATATCTCCACAATGGATTCATCTCTCCCACCCCAAGTAGAATGATCTTCAGGGCTGTGATGTCAAATACACTGCAGATGCATCAGATTTGATAGATTTCTTTTTCCCTCTCCCCTGTAACCAAAATGGTTTGCATTAGCATACTTTTAGAGAATTTTTCCCACTGGAAAAGAGTTGGCTGATTTTTATTGTTGTACTAAGAGCCTTCAATAATGAAATATTCATTATAAAATATATGGTACTGTAATTGAAACAAAATTTTTCCAGACCAAGGAAAGAGGAAGGTTGGTGCCTAATGGTTTCACTGATTATATAAAAGGCCATTTTAATAACATTAGAAAAACTTACTTACTGTCACATTTCATCCCTTGATGTAGAAGTCCATATAGCAATGATCCACAATGGTCGCAGAATGTTGGGCTTCCATATGTGTGGATCTTAAACTTGTGTTTGCTTCTGGGATCCTAAACAGGAAGCAGAAATAGGTTCTCACGTAAAATGCCTAATAAAATGGCAAACCAGAGCTTCACATAGAAGAAAGCCACATCATATGTACTGCTATAAATTATTGTAACTGATGAAGGAATTGGCAGCTTACTTATTGATTAAATAAATTCACAAACCATGTGAGAGTTCACTGACCCTAGATTTGGTACAGCTATCAATCTGCACTTAAAACACATGTTAACAGCAGCAGGACTGCATACTAAACAGAATTTAATCTTTGATGAATGTGACATATACCAGATATGTTTATTCACAGATTGTGACTAATTATACTTAATAACCATTACTAGTTCTAAATAAAGATGTATTGTATTTGCAGGAGAAACATGTTTTGAAAGTTTGTTATGATGCTCAGGTGATTTAATCTGAACACAGAAAAAAAAATTACTGTAAAATCAGGATCTCAAAGATAATGTTGAAGTATTGCAAATTTGAGATTTGTATTATTATAAAGGAAAATGAGGTTATTTTAATTTGCAATGTGCTAAATATTTCACTCAGTCTGCTATTCCTGACTAATTTCCAGCTAAGAAATCAATAATGAGCAGGGATGCAAATTCCTGTTTAAAAAGTTAACTAATTAAACATTGTTAAACTGGTTAATCGGGATCCCATGGGCAGAGGGATTGTGTGGCGGGGTAGCCCCGCCCCTCCCGGAAACCGCCGGGACGCCGCGATCGCGGGGGGAGGGCTCACCCCCCGGAGTGGCGCAGATAGCCGCCCGTTGTCCCCGAGCGGGGGGGCCGGCGCACCGGCCGGGTGACGTGCCGGGGCTAGCAGGCAGCGCTGAGAGGGGGCAGGGGCGAGCAGACGTGGCGTTGACGTCACGGGGAGGCCGGCCCGGGGAGGGGCCGGAGGCCGACGAGGGGGGTGACGTCATCTGCCTGCGACGGGCGGGCAGTTTAAAAGGTCGCAGCGCGCCAGCCATTAGGGGGGACGCCGAGGAGACGCACCCCCCCCCCAAGAACCGGTGAGCGGACGCCAGTATTGGAGGCCCTGGGCAGGATCGGAGGAGAAGCCCAGGTGAGCCTATTGGACCTGGGGGAAGAAGTGGCCCAGGGCAGGGACGCGGACCCTGAGAGCGGGGGAGTTTAGGGTTCTCGACCCCCCTCGCTAGGTGGGGAATCTTTCCCTGACCTTAGGGCCCTGGGTCGGGGTCCGGAGCGATGGCGGGCCCGGACCCCCTTCCCCCAACCGCTGAGCCGATCCGAACGGAACCGAGCGAAGCTAGTCGCATTAGGTCACTAACGACAGTGACAACTGAGGGGGGCGGACGTAAGCCTCTCCGCACGGGGTGAACCCCTACAGATTGCCAAACAGGCTGGGCTCAGGCCGTCATGCCACAGATGGGGTGCTACTTCAGGCCAGTTGGGCTGCTGGTTAATGGTTCCCTAGTAAGCATGCTGGTAAAGCTGATACTTACGGGGTAACTGGTTAACCAGTTAACTCTTTATATCCCTAATAGTGAGTAGACATCTTAATGCCACTGGCCTCTCAGAAAAGATTTCTTGTTTAGGATTAGTGAAATGGAATACACAGAGATCATTTATTTCAAACTAATACAGTACTATAATTCCAGATAGATTTACAAATGCTAAGAGCCCACAATTTCAGTGGGAATTGTGCGTACTGAGAACTGATAATTAGATCCAATAAATCACATGATATATAAATAAAATTACTGAATGATTGTATTTCTGTAATATCTTTAGGGTCAGGCCCCTAAAGTATAAATATACGTATAACTCTTTAAATGCACATGTTGTATTAATTATGTATTTATACACACACACACACACTCACAAAAACATTACACAAAAGTCATACCACCAAATGCAATATAGAAAATATTGTACTACTATGTCATCACTTTCTGATAATCGCCCAAGACCAAATTCATCCATGGTGATTCATCACAGACTCAGATATATAAAGGTTTAGCAAGCACAATTTCCCTCCTCTATAAATATAGCTAAGAGTGTGGCTGTACTGTGATCTTTGTTGAATGACATACAGAGTCTTTTTTATTTGAAAGTGGATCAGCTGAAAATAACTATGATTCTCAATCTGAAATTAACTGCATCACTCTTGTTTCTGCCCATTGTCTGACTAACTCCTTGGAGAAAGGGATTATGCAAATCCCGCTCCTTCCAGCATCATTAAAACATTCATGAATACTTAACTGTCATGCAACCACACCTTTAACAGAGCAAATAGCTACACTCAGTAAATGCCATCGTCAACAGGTAGGTGTAGTTGACTAGGCTACTGCGAAGTGGGGAGAGCTCAAGCTCTAGAGTAGGTGGCACTCAACTGGAGACAACAGGTAGCTCCTCCTCCCCCTTGCAGGCTATTAGGCTAGTGAGTAGGCTGTATGACTGGCCCTCCATCTGAGTGGGCCTCAGGACTGTTTTAACCAAAGTGGTCTCCCAATATAGGACAGTTTTGCTAACTGCACTTGTGTAAGGCTGCCCCCAACTTGCGACTTGATCGGATCCGGAGATTGCGTCGCAAGTCGAGGACGTTGTAACTCGAGACCGCATTTACAACCGGCATCATACGCTGTCATAAATCCGGGGCTGAGGACGTAAGTCGGGGTATTTTAAGCCCCTTCTGCACTTAGGGAAAAGGCTGTAAGTGCAGGGGGTCATAACTCGGGCCATTGCAAAACGAGGGCCTCCTGTACCTACAAATTGCCAGGTGTGCCAACTGAACCATAGCAGTGCTTTTGATTAGATGCAGAGAGAGTACACAGCTCTCACAGACACTGTTATGTGCAATCCGCACAAACGTGCGCTTGTTTTACACGTGTGTCACTTCAGTAATACTGTTAATCCTGTGCTTGGGGAATGGTAAACAAATTGTCACGTGGGCCACACACTGAACACCAATGGACTGCAAGTGTGCTCACTGCTACTGTGACACCTATTGTCTAAAGAATCAAAGAACTGGAAGGGACTTCGAGTGGTCATCGAGCCCAGTCCCCTGCCCTCATGGCAGGACCCAGTACTGTCCAGACCATCCCTGACAGATGTCTATCTAACCTGCTCTTAAATAGCTCCAGAGATGGAGCTTCTACAACCTCCCTAGGCAATTTATTCCAGTGTTTAACCACTGGACAGTTAGGAAGTTTTTCCCTAATGTCCAGCCTAAACCTCCCTTTGTTTGAGCCCGTTGCTTCTTGTACTATCCTCAGAGACCAAGGAGAACAATTTTTCTCCCTCCTCCTTGTGATACCCTTTTAGATACTTGAAAATTACTATCATGTCCCCTTCTCAGTCTTCTCCTTTCCAAACTCAACAAGCTCAACTCTTTCAGTTTTCCTTCATAGGTCATGTTCTCTAAACCTTTAATCATTTTTATTGCTTTTTCTCTGGACCTTCTCCAGTTTCTCCACATCTTTCTTGAAATGTGGTGCCCACACTGGACACAATACTCCAACTGAGCCTAATCAGTGCAGAGTAGAGCAGCAGATTGACTTCTTGTGTGTTGTTCACAACACTCCTGTTGATGCAGCCCAGAATCATGTCTGATTTTTTTGCAACAGCATCAAACTGTAGGCTCATATTCAGCTTGTGGTTCACTATGACCCCTAGATTCCTTTCTGCAGTACTCCTTCCTAGACAGTTGCTTCCCATTCTGTATGTGTGAAGCTGATTGTTCCTTCCTAAGTGGAACACTTTTCATTTGTCCTTATTAAACTTCATCCTATTTACCTCAGACCATTTCTCTAGTTTGTTCAGACCTCAGACCATTTCCCCAGTTTGTCTATGTGGGAGAAAGATGTGTTGACTGGTCACCAGCTCCAGGGATTTACCCTGGAGCATGAATCCATATGCAGCCTCTCAGGGGTCTGTTCTAGGAGCCCCACACAGCCCTAGGACTGAAAATCTGGTGAGACAGATGGTGTGGATGTGGCCAACTGCCTGTTTGGGGAACAAGAAGGAATTTTTTCCTCCCATGGCACCAGATGGTCAAGGCCTAGGGAACTTTTCCATCTTCCTCACAGCAACTTCAAGGTGGTTAATTCGGAATATGCTGAGGTACTTGACTTTCTTTCATCACAACTTATGGCTAGTTTCCAGTGTAGTTAAAAGGATACAGTGAATGGTTCCGAGAGACAAAAAGACCTGGGATTATACTGATGGGCCACCAGCTTGTGAGAGAAGGAAGAACTTCTGGGTTGAAGTCAGAACTTGAGGGCCCGGCAGGTCCCAATCCCAATCCTTCTGCATCCTCTGTCTCTCTGAGAGAGAGAACGTTCACGCAGGCATGTACGTGTGTGCAGACTCTAAGCAAGACTCCTGAGAGGCAGGAACCAGCAACATCCACACTGCCATTACTTAAATGCCTGCGTGCAGGTGATGAGTGGAAAACACCACTCCTTAATCACTGTGACCTGCTGCTTAAAAATCATCGGTGTCTCTATCTGACATCACTTCTGTGTCTGGATCCATTACCTCTGTCACCATTTGCATGATATATCTTGTAGAAAAATATTTCTTCTGTGTACATTTTAAATTAATACTGATGGTCATGTTATTTTACACGTAGAGTATTATCATACAGACAGGAAAAAGTAACATGGCCACTTAAACCAAGCTGTTAGTAAAAGTTGTTGCAACTTTTCAGATAATACTTGATACATATGAAGACTAAAACACATGCACCATGATTTCAAGATTAAATATATTAGATTGCTTGGTGTGTGTTTCTCATCTTTTCATTTCATATTTCAGGCTGTGCTGTACAATATTTATTTTGTGAACACTTTCAGTTTAGATTGAGCTACACTCAAAATTCTCCAGAGAACATCTGTTTGTTATTTATTAAAGATATAGCCAATGGGATTTTGTGCTATGGGGTCATGAGAATGTGACTTTTCAAATAGGTTATCTGACGAATAGACTCACACAGTCTCTCTGAAGGAAAAGGATTGCATAATAATATCTAACTATTTAAAATAAAGTTCCATTCCTAACTCTTCACTCTGTTTTTAAGTAGGAAGGCATAGAAATAAATGCCATCTTATAATCATATATAAAATTATTTTGCTACCCATTATTGCTGTTGCTAAGGTCAATAAATCTGTTGCTAAGACTGATACTGGAGAGGCACTTTTTAAAAATCTTGTGTTAAACATCTGTCACAAATGACATTTATGATTGGCAGATTATAAAACCAAGTATAAGGAAAAAGCAAATATAGGAAATTATTGTAGTGAGTTCTGAATCAATAACCTACTGTACCTATAATAGTACACTAAAACTATAAAACAAATATTGTCAAATAGTTGTTGCAGGATGGAAATAGTTGTACAATATAGTTTATCTGTAGATGTATGTTGCCTCTGACTAGTACATATAATCAACTATTAAATATTTACAATTATCCTTATACTTACTGTCTGATGTTGATTCTTAAAATCTGGTTGATAAATTATTTGCTGAATTTAACTTAGTTTGCAACCATGGAAGTCATATGTTATTTGACTGAACAGTTTCATATTATATAGTTAATGCCATTATTTTATCCAATTTCACTGTATTATTACAGTGGCTGAATATGCGGTAAGCACTCCTGATTTAAATATAAATGATAAAATATAAATACAACAGTTCATTATATACATGCTGTAACCATATTTTTACTTTTTTTATTTGTTAAATGACTATTCCAATATTTGGGCAGAACAGGATTATTCTACAGATCTACAGTGGCTGCCTTAGTTATCAGATAACTAGAAAGCTCGTTTACCCATATAGGACACCTTTTATCCACTTTTAAACTCATGGATGCATAATCAAAGTGTGACACTAGAGATTACCAGATAGTTCCATTACACTGGATAGCTCTTATCCTGAAACACTTATGTATGTAATTAATATGACTATCATGAGTATTCCCACTGAAAACAATCATTAAGGTTTTGTAAAATCATTTACAGGATAAGGGCCTAAACCATGTAGCCTAATAATAGTGACCAGTGTTAGGAAAGGCTAAACCACTTTTATCATAAAACAGCATAAAAATGAGTCATCCATGGGATTACTACTTGTTTAATCTCACCTAATGTCAATGAGTAAAACATAAAGGCCATTAGTAGGCAAACTTGGGGTCAAGTTCTGTCCTCAGCTATCTCCAGGAAATAACTACTGACAAACACAATAATGTCTATGCATGAGGCAGAAATTGTTTCTCATTTCTCACCAGTAAAATGCTACAGAAAATAAATCAACTAGGATATAAAATTATCTGACTAACACTGGCTTTCACAAATTCTTATAAGGCACTCCATTACTTAAGCATATATAATTTAAAGCATCATTCAATTTTTTACATTTCATTTAATAGTAGTTTTCTGCCCAACTTAAGAAAATGCCTGTGGTGCTATATTTAAAATAACACATACAGTATAAATTACATCTTTTGAGCAGCAAAACATTGTTCTGGCCATTTTATTCTATATTTTCACACCTACAAGAAAAGACTCCTTGTTGGCGGAGTACGAATGCAGAGAAATAAATATCAAGCTCCTGCTGAAATGGAAACTCTCCTAATATGAAATCCATTAAAAAAATTCTAGTTACTTGATTGAGGGCAAACACAAAAACCTCAGGAACTTTTAAGGCTAGAAAACGGCAGGAGGCATTTTCCATCACTCTAACACTCTCCCTTTTTATAATCCTATGTTTCTTGTTTGGCAAAATGTCACAAAAGATTCATGTTACCATGGTAAAACATATTTCCCATTCTGGGCTAGCATTTGGATTTCTAGCTCACTAGATCTTCAGGGAATGCTGCTATATTTGTGCGTCTAATCTTCTACTACACTGCAGGACTTCAAACTATCTGTGCCGTAGCCTTGTGGCAGCTTAAAATATAAAATGGTACAACACATTTATAAAGCCATGAGTTCAAAGCAAATGCATTACCCACACTACTGCCTAAGAGAAGGTCTGGTTACATTCACTAAATGAGGAAAAGGGGTATGCACATGTGTGTGAACAGAAGCAACTCAGATAAAATCATTCAGAAGGCAGAGCCTTTTATGATGATCTCTTCCACATATTCTAAAATAGTAATTGAGAATTCATGTGTGAGCACTTCAGTCATTACTCAGCTTTCTAATTGCATGTGTATAGCAAATAAAATGTGAAATAAATAACCTTTGAAAATAGATTCCACGGTCTGACAATGTAGCAAACTTGAAAATGCATAAAAAGGGTACAATCTATTTCACTTAAGGTATCATATTAGATATAGACCACTGTTTTTTGTCATGTTACAACAGTATCATTTTTCTATGACTGAATGGGGCTTGGACATTTTCCTTAAGGCACTGAATAGAAGCATCCTTCCTATTAAATATTCACCTGTTGTCTTTAACAATGTGGATG
Organism: Pelodiscus sinensis; assembly: GCF_052426305.1. Lineage (NCBI taxonomy): Eukaryota > Metazoa > Chordata > Testudines > Trionychidae > Pelodiscus > Pelodiscus sinensis. The sequence goes on along the minus strand of NC_143071.1, from coordinate 8,787,858 downwards.
CTGCACTTCCCAATAATATCTGGGCTCCCATATGTCAACCCTTGTCATATCCAGAAGTAAAGAGGTCACTGGATTTTGTTCTAATCTTACATCCTGTTGTATTTTAAGGGGGAATCCATTGTCTGGTAGTAAATGGCACTGTGCTTATTGTTTAATGGCAGCAGTAGTATCAGGTATTTGGTCATAGAAAATTTCCTCCTGAAAATAATCATCTTTCAATGAGCTCTAGATTTGTAGTGGGCAACCTGCAGCCCGCTGGGGTTTTATATGTGGCCCACAAGACATTTCGTTTACAGTCGCCAACACACAGGGTTTACCAGCGAATGCTGGTTTTCGTTCACATAGTTTTTCTCCCTACTGGTACCACAAAAAGTGACACACACTTAAAGGAAGGGCATGGGAAGCATGGTGTATGCTGGTTACTCACAACATTGTGAGAATGCACTCCCTCTGCATCCAATCAATGCGCTGCTACGGTTCATGGGGCACGCCTTGCAAATTCTAGTAATATAAGCACAGCTTACTACCCTCTCCTGGGAGACTGTCTTGGTTACGACAATCCTGCAGCCCACTGAGATGAAGGAGGTTCACTCATGCAGCCTGCTTACTAAGCTAGGTTGGCCATTGCTGCTCCAGATTGTGCCTGTCAATTCGTCTATTAAAAAAAATGTGGTTTAGTGCCAGAAGGAAGTGAAAAACCACAAAGGAATCCTCAAGCAATGGAAAAGCTGATTAAAAATTCCCTCACGCTAAATCCTAGGAACTCCTCTTAATTCTAAATATGTAGGAGCTGCCAGTTTGCGTATCACATGAAGTGAATATTATTTATCAAAAGCTGCTCATTTAACTCCCTTAGAACATGATCCTGTGAGTGCTTACAGGTCTGGATCTGTAATAAAAGGGATCCCATTTTGGGCCTATTTTGAAATCCTCATTCAATAACACACTCAGATAAATCAAGCCCAGAATCAGATTTCTGGGCATGAATTTTGAACATGTTTTAGATAGAAAGTGATACAGATGTCCTGACATGCAAAAGACTTGCAATTTTAAAAAACCTTAAAGAAAAACAGGAAAAACAGCTGGTAGTTCTGCTGAGATGTATCATATCAGATTTCACTTAAGCACTCAAAGCTGTTACATATGATCAAGTGTTTAGTGTTGAGCCTCCATATTGCTCAAAACTCTGTATCATACTTCCGGCAACAAAGTTGACACTGTTTCAAGAGCAGAAGAACATTTTAGTAGGACTGGCTTGTTACTGAGGAAATCAGAACACTCATCAACTCATGTCTTTATGCACTAACAGCTGTATTATACGAAAAGAAGTTAAAATATATTGTTAACAGAAAAGGTATGGATAAAACAAGAAGATTACCACTAAAATGCTTAACATCCAATGCTTACTTTCGTTATTTCACGTATCTGAAGTTTTGTTCTCTAAACAGAATTATTGATCAGAAGGATATTTATATATAGTGATAGTCACACTCTTGACATGGTGATTCTTCTCATGTTCCCCATTAAATTGAAAGTGCATACAATGTGGGATTATGTACATATATTAAGGAAAATATGACCCTTGCCAATGCTCTTCTAGTAAACTGTTAGGATTCTACGCCCACTAGCCATTACAGCAAATTATCAAGCGGCTGAAGCAAAAGATTGGTCTTACTCCTAGATTCTATTCCTGTCTCCACCCAACTCTTTACTTAAATTTTGTACTTATCTCTCTTCTTACCCATATGTAATGTGGGTTTGGTATTTTTAATTAATTAGATACGTAAAGCATAATGAAAACTAAAAATAAATAAAAATTAGGGATGTTTGTCTGTTTATAATATTTTAAGGGTTATGAATCCCATAATTTTTAGAAAGCAGAAACAAGAATACATTTTTACTTACTTAGAAACATACGAATGCTGTAATTTTCTTACCCTGTTAACGTTTAGCTCAAAGTTAACCTTTAATAATTTCTCACCGGAAGCACCTTTGGCTATAACATTTTAGTAGCAAACATGACCCAATCAGGGAAAACATGACAAACTAATTTTCAAGCAATGGCTTCTATTTGGAAGATTATTGAATTTTGCACTAACCTTGGCAGAGATTAATCAAAAATACTCTACATGGAAAATTAACTCCTCTTTTCAAAGAGACAGTAGAAAGGCATTGGGAAAACTGTATTAATCCTGATAGCATTAAGCAGTGCTAAGTGAAAGGTGTAATATTGCAGGCTGAAATGAAGTAAATCCTCTGCTACCTGCTCACACCTGTCATCGAATATCAAAACATATTTTCACCACGAAGAATGAGTGTAACCGGATTTAATTTAAATAAACTGGAAAGAAAAGCTCTTGCAATGTGTGATGTACATTATTTTGCCCTCTCAAAAAAACCTATTCCTTACACATATTTGTGCATTTTACTGCTGGTACTGAGAGACAGACAGGCATAAAATCAACCAGGATCATATCAGTATGTCTGTGATGAGATTTTCAAATCCTGACTGGCCATACATTTTATGAATGGGAAGTGGCACGTACCAGGACAATGCTTCCCACAGCTTCCATTGGAGGGGCATGGCCAACGGGACCTGCAGCCATGCATGTAAAACAGCAGCAGGGACCCACCTGGCACTAACCCTGGCAGACAGAATCTGGCCCACAGGCCGATATTTGCTTACCCCCAACTTACATACACCCAATAGCAACCTGCAATGTAAAAACACAGGAGAGAGTTGAGAGCAGAGATTTATGCAGAATAAGCCCTTGAAAAATTACATATAATTTACATAAAGAAAATAGGTCAAGGATATTGCTCTCTGAGCTGCCTATGCACCTTGATACCATGAAAAAAATCAATCTGTTGGCAGCTGTCAAAGAGAAAAAGTATCTTGTGTAACTAGTAGGTGTGTGAAATTGACAGAATCAACAAGGGATATGGAATGGTTCTCTCTGCATATATACCTCCTGCCTAGCCCGCTTCACCTATCCGAAACCCACTTCTCTCAGAGCTGCCCAGCCTGTTCGACAGGACATCCACAGGAAATGGCTCTGGGCCAATAGTCATTTCAATCACCCTACTATACTTTCTGCCACTCTGGCTTGCCTTTGATTCAGTCAGCAAGATATATTTCAACTTCTGATATGTGTTCCTTACATATTTAAGAGGTATCAGTTCCCCTTATAGTGATTTGGTGATGGGCAATATATTAACTCAGTTAACAGTAGAACTCAACATTAGTGAAGACAGTCATTGTATAGTTATACGTGTTTCAAAGGAGTTACTGTATAGGACTATCCATTAGAAAATGACTAACATATGATACTATTTAAAACAACCACAGGGAAATGCCAATGAAAATACTGGTGACCATGTGGAAACACATTTCTAACACTAGTTTATTTCTGTAACAACGTGTGTCATCAGTGTATGGAGGTGTAGCAAAGGTTACCTGACATGAGTCACAAACAGAAAACTTCTTGTTCACTAGTACTACCAAATAGGAAACTAACAATTCCAGTTCACTGACGTATCAGCTGTCAGACTGCACTTCAGTATCTGGGTCTAGTTCCCTCCTCAAAGGCAAAAACTAGTCTCTCTCTAAAAGAAATGGTCTTATTGGCCATCAACTGCTAGACTGAAATTCAGGGAATCAGGGTTGAAAGGAAAAAATAATCATTAAATCACTTTCTGCCACATAATGTACAGTATATACACAATATGCCAGTATACCCTACTACAATGATGAAAGATAGCAGAAGTTGTACATCTAATTCCCCTTGCACTGAAGTAAGAAAGTTGTATAACTTCAGGAGAAAAACTTAATTTAATGTACTAGAAGATAGAGAGTATGTCTACACTTGCACCCTCTTTTGAGGGAGGGATGCAAATGAAGACATTCGAAATTGCAAATGAAGCTAGGATTTAAATATCCCATGCTTCATTTACATAATTGTGTTATGGTGCTATTTCAAAACAGCGCTATTTTGAAACAACAGATGCTGTGAAAACATGGTTATGTCGAGAGAAAAACCTTCTCTCAAAATAAGCCTTATTCCTCATATGAATTTTACCAGTTATTTTGAGAGAAGGGTTTTCTCTCAAAATAATTGCATCTTAAAAGCATCTGTTATTTGAAATAGCGCCATAACACGAATATGCAAATGAAGTGTGGGATATTTAAATCCCAGCTTCTTTTGCAATTTCAAATGTCTTCATTTGCATCCCTCTCTCGAAAGACAGTGCAAGTGTAGACATACCCAGAGAAAAGATCCTGTGAAGATGCTATCTGAAGAAAAATAAAAACACTACTGGATACTAAATCAGAATACTGTAGATAGTTTGTATGTATTGTAATATTTCAAATATTCCTTACAACAAATATTGTAAAACACAATAAGCTCAGAGAAGTTTAAATTCACAGTCTTCAAGTTGAGTTTTAGATTTCTTTACAGGATACTTGGCAATTATGGCATCTGCTCACATTTTAGCCATCCTGCAGTAGATCATGGGTTCCCAAAGAGAGGGCCCTTCCCCCACTTAGTTTTTCGGCCCCGGTCAGTTCCTTTTTTTTTTTTTGCTCAGCAAAAAAAGGTTTCTCAAAAATCAAAAAGGGGGCGTGATGCCGAAAAGTTTGGGAACCACTGCTGTAGATAAATAATGAATTACACTCACCAGTTCTTTTTATGAGTTTTTTTTTTAAAGGAACAAGGTTTGAACTCTTTCATCCACAGTACTTAAAGTACACAGAGTTCACATGCCTTAGAAAGCCTTTGTTGAAATTTTCTGTCATATTTTTGTCAAAAAATTATGAAAAAATAGTTTCCTGTGTTCTTCTTCATGTCTGGAAAAGTGGTGTTGTTGGTGAGCCACCTTTAATTCTAGCAACTGTAGCCTTGAAGGTGGGCCCTACCTTAATCAAGGATTCATTAGGGAGAGCATGTTAAAAAAGCAAACTCAAGGCTAAGCAAGCAGAAGTAATATCCAAAGCCTCAACCAGATTGTGAACTACAGTCCAGAAATAGAGAGCAGGAAGGCTGAGCTCAAATACAACACACTACTTTTTAATCTCCATCCATATTTATGTTGTTCTTTGATTATAATGGAAGAATACTACTGTAGTTCAAGCATCTAGCTTAACCATCTATGTATTTAATGTTCAAAAATAAATCAGCTCAAGTAACAAATCAAATAAGATCATGTGCACATATAGAATAACGATGAATAATTAGATGTATTCTGTCATCCTTAAAAACCAGACCCTAACTTCATACACATCTTTATAAGGCGTAGATGAGAAAATCTGAGACAACTCTAAACATCGATGTGACTGACTTGCCTCATATTTGCAGGTGTTCTTTCATGTTTTTCCATAACATGCTCTCGTAGCTGCTACTGCACAACAACTGTAGTACCATAGATCAAGAAAAAAGTCAATGAGGATAAGGGCAGATCCTCAAAGAACATAACTATTCTTTAGAATGGGGTTCCCGAACTGTGGTATGTGTACAGCACATTTCTGGGGGAGGGGAACATGGGAGAAACTTATAAGAGTAGGTTTTACTTGCTGCATTTTCAAAATAGGCTATTCAAAGCAATGTTTTAAAGTTCTGTGGGAATTTGTATTTATATAAATTATAAAATGTGGTGAGCATTTATTTATGTAAAACTAATTTAACTAATTTACTTCAAGATGTAGCAAGAACACCACAGATCTACAGATAGGCTAAAGCACAAAGCTCTCACCTCCCATCACAATACAGCACAGGTTCAGTTGCTCAGCAACTGTCCAGTCTAACTGAGCTCAGAAGGTAGTCAAGGTTTCCTTCCCCCCGTTCCCCCAACTGTATACGACGCACTGTATCTGTATGTAACAGAGAAATATGGACAGATGGTTAAGGGGAGGTGGTGTTAAGAACACACAAAGTATCAGTGATGAGAAGGGCGGGGGTACATGGGCAGTTGGTAGAAGGGGCTAGGAAGTAAAAAAAAAAGTTAGGGAACTTCGGAGTTAGAGGATATGCCTTCATTAATATTGTAAATGGGTTAAAACAGGCTACACTTGAAAAAATACACACATGAGAGTTTACTATAGATTATAGCTCCATAAAACAGATTCAGCTCTACACGAGGAACTGTGTTACTATCTCCAATAGAAGGACTACCACATAAACTTAGAGAGCAAACAGCTCAGCTGACTTGGTCTTCTTCATCTGTAACATCCAACTAATTAACACCAAATTTAAAAGACCTGTCCAGAGCCAAGCATAATGCTTGTTCTGGTATACAGAGTCTCATTACACCTGAATTATGACGATTTTTAATCAAGCACTTTGTTAGTTATATCTATGACAGTAACTCAAGTGGCTTAAGAACAACATAATAGAACTCTATCAATTTTGGTTAATACAGTACTGCCCTATCTTCTTATTACTTGCTGAACAGGCACATTCAAAATGGAAAGTAGAAAATTAACACTGGGGCTACGCCTATATTGGCATGGTCTTGTGCAAGAACTCTTTTGCGGAAGAGTTCTTGCGCAAAAACTCTTCCAGAAGAGAGCGTCTACACTGGCATGTGCTTTTGCACAAAAGATGTGCTTTTGCCCAAGAGCATCCTTGCCAGTGTAGATGCTCTCTTGCGCAAGAAAGCTCTGATGGCCATTTTAACCATAGGGCTTTCTTGCGCAAGAAATTCATGTTGCCTGTCTACACTGGCCTCTTGCGTAAGAACAGTTGCACAAGAGGGCTTCTTCCTTAGCGGGACCATCATAGTTCTTGCGCAAGAAGCACTGATTTCATACATTAGAATGTCAGCGTACTTGTGCAAGAACTCAGGGCCAGTGTAGACAGGCAGCAAGTTTTTGCACAAAAGCAGCTGCTTTTGCGCAAGATTGTGCCAATGTAGACACAGCCCAGAGGTTTAGGACACAGAATATGCCCACGCTAACCCAACAATGAATTGAAACATTTACATCCATCCCACCTTGGGACAGGACCTGAGCATGTGTTCTGTGCTTTGCTGAAATGAGCCTTCTTCCATGTAAGTCCAATTAATAACTGTGGAAACTCTATGCAAGAACAGATGATAGAACACAGCCCAAAGAGTCACTTGACTAAGAGATTCCTTTTCTGTCAGGTAATAGAAATACTGCAAGAAAAAAAGTACTGCAAAAAACAACATATTTTAACTGAGACTAGAATAACTCCTACTGGTTAGTAAAGATAATCAAACACTTTCCTTCAGGTCTTCCATAATGCTGAGTTTCTGGCATTTGGGGGGGGGGGGGGGGGGAGGAATTCTTAGTGCACTTTACAAGGCAAATTACATCTAATAAATCCAAGATTTCAGATGCTGTTGTATTGTATGTATAGTGCAATGGTTTTTCATCATGTTTTTACTTTGTTTAGAGTGAATGTAATGGATAACGCCTATGGTTGCTTTCATAAAAAGGAGAGAGATAATTACACAACTAAGGATTGTGATTGCTCACTGCAACATTTTTCTGCTACTGGTCAGCTGGCGTAGGCTTCTCCTATTAGTAGCTGTGTGTGTTCTTGCATATGTTGACTAGTGTGTATCCCATTTCTCTTGAAGTGGAACCTTCATAATGAAATGAACTTCACTGAAGAAGCATTTACCTAGAGACTAATTCTCTTTAAAGACAATAGAAGCTGACTGCCTAGGTTATAAATGAAGATATATGACTGAATAAGTGTCTATTCATACACAGCTAGGCTTATCTTTCTGTCTTACCTTGTAATGAAGTAATAATTTAGCGTTTGGCAGGAGGGACATGTGAAATGCAGCTATTTTACACATAGGGATGAGCAGCAAAAATAGTGGTCTTAGAAGCTACAACAGGAATATTGGCAACAATTATGAGAGGTAGCAAGAACGGGTACAGAAAAAGTACAAGGCCATATTTTCTCCAAATATGAAGAAAAAACGAAGTAACTTTAGAGTAACTGAACACAAAAAGCTGGCATGAACAAAAGTAAAGCATCCGCAACACCTGTGTGTAGTAGGCAATGTTCTCCTCATTATACAGAAGAAGAAACTAAGGCAGAGAGAGATTCAGATATGAATCTTACATTGTGATTCCTACAAGCGTATTGCTACTCCTATCCAGAAACCCACAGACTTCAGTGGAGATCTGTACTTGTACAGCAGCCCCCCGCTGTGTGCGGTACCAGCGGCTATGTTATAAACAGGAGATTACAACAGAGTCAGGAGGAGAATCCAGGGACTCCTGAATTGCAGTCTTACATTATATCTGCAAGGTTATTCTTCCTCCTCAGATGAACTCCCACCTACGTATACAGTCTTTAGTTTTAAAATGTCTGAACGAAAATGTAAACATCAATTATAAAGTTGCCTGATTGCTTTAAGTCCTTAGGCCAGAAAAAATAGCTCTTCAGCCACGGTAAAATAAATTGTGGAGCTTAATGCTTGAATTTCTTTCTAAATAAAGAAAAAGAGGGATGAATGGAACAACATAGTAAGTGATGGATAAATATACATGACGTCTCATAACATCTAAAGAAATCAGTGATCCTATTCTAAAATAGAAATACAAATAATTATGCACACTCCATGTGAGTTTTTTATAACTCATTTCAGTAAAGAACAAGAATAACTGTCAGTTTCTGAATTAGAAACACAAATTTCAAACGCATTCTCTAAAAGACTGGCAGGTCTGTTCTCATCAAATCAATACACAACATATTACAACCTCTAATCATTTCCTACTGTGACAAAGAAACACTGAATTCTGTATATTTCATGCTGTACAAGATTTTGTTCTTTCAAAAATCCTCCATTAAAACTGTATCAAAATGGAACTTTGTTGTGACAGGTCAGAGAAAACGGTGTGCAATTTATGTTGGATACACTGTACTTATAACACATTTACCTTACTACTGATTAATGATCGAGTTAATCAAAAATACCAAAAAAGAGAAAGCTACTGCATTTTTTCTTGGTAGGAAAAATATTGGAGGTACTTTCTGTACTTCACTCAATCAAGATTTTTATTATCAACAATTATTACCAATGCATTATCAACAATCTATGACCCCTCATTCTGACAGGTCTTGAGGGGAAAGGCCAATCTTCACCTACAGACTACCCCTTAACCTCAAACAAATTCTTTCCAGTAACCACACAGCACACCTCCAACACAGTAACAGAGAGGTAGCCGTGTTAGTCTGATAGATAGATAGATAGATAGATAGATAGATAGATAGATAGATAGATAGATAGATAGATAGATAGATAGATAGATAGATAGATAGATAGATAGATAGATAGATAGATAGATAGATAGATAGATAGATAGATAGATAGATAGATAGATAATCTCACACTCTCACACACACAGATGAAGTGGGTCTGTCCCACGAAAGCTCATCACTTAATAAACTATCTCGTTAGTCTTTAAAGTGCTACATGACTACTTTTTTTGTTTTACCTCCATCATAATCATCCAGGAACCCACCCTTGCAACCAGCTCTGATGCCATCTCTGTCCACACATTGGGTACAGCTAGACTATGCAGTTTTTCCAGGATACCTGGTATCCCAGAAGAACTGTTCCATGACCAGGGAACGCGTTTGCTCTTCCGTTTTTTTGCGGAATAGCAAACACGCTGTTTCAGAAGCCCCCTTATTCCTCATTCCACGAGGAATAAGGCGGCTTCCTAACGAGGGTTTTTCCCCAACATTTTGCGCAGCCTAGATGGGCCAAATGTCAGAAAAGCCTCTTCCAACAAAAGAATCAGAAAAAGCTACACAAAATATGGAGCGCATTTTGCATAGCTTTTTCCGGGGGGAAAAAAAAAAGATGTAGTTTACCCAAACCCATCTACACAAACAATGTCATCACTGAACCCAACCACATCAGCCACCATATCAGAGGTTCATTTAACTGCACATCTACTAATGCAATCTACGCCATCAAATGCCAGCAATGTCCCTCTGCCATGTATATTGGCCAAACTGGACAGTCTCTTCGGGAAAGAATGGACACAAATCAGATATCCAAAAAGGCAACACACAGAAACCTGGTGGAGAACACTTTAGCCTGCCCAGACACTCATTAATGGATCTCAAAGTCACTGTATTGTTTCAGGCCAATTCCACAAGCCAAATACACAGGGAAGAATTGAAACTTAACTTCATTTAGAGGTTTGAGACCATTACAAAGGTATAAATAAAGACATTACCTGGCTAGCGCACTGCCTTCCACATCTAATCATTTAAAAAACCAAACAATGGGCACTTAAGAACAATTTACAGCTTCTCTATCAGCTTCATATAACATGAATACTCATGATGCTATCTATATGTTTTGTTAATCTTTAAGATGCTTCTAGACAATTTTAAGTTTTTCCAGTTACAGACTAACTTGGCTAGCCCTCTGAAGATTTTTATTGACGCTAGTTGACATTTTGCCCTACTACATTAAGGCACATTGAGATTCTTTTAACGTATATCTCACAAACCAATGGGTACAACTCATTAATTAAAGACACATTCAGCTGCAGTATCAGTTTTTGAGTGTATTTCTCCTTTTTATCCTTAATTTTCCTGCTAGGATGGTCTAATATTTTGCACAAAGTCATACACTGAGATGGCAACTAACACCTGTGTCTGTAGTCCATGCCAAAGAGCCAGAATTTGCTACTGGAAATAATAAACAATTTCTAGGGTTTAACATATGGTTCCTGTGATCACAATCCAGGATGAGAGGAAGAGAAATATCACAACATGCTTTGTTAACTGGTAACCAGCAATGTTCAACGTATGATTCAATGGGTTTGCACGTGCATAAAAATACCCCAGGGTGTGGCCAGACAGCCTGCCTCCATATTATCCATCTTATTTGCCTCTCTAAAGCACAGGGCAGAGAAGAAGCAATAATATCAGCATAGTCTATGCTGGCTCATCTGATCCTGAGAAGCTGAAACACAAATATGTGGATAGAGAGTAGCTAAGTCAATAAGCTGGCCTCGAGGCTGCGGCTGGCATCTATGTTGATTCGAACACACACAGTCCCAGGAAGAGGAATTTCCCACTGAGAAAACAATGTCCTGTACTTCAAAATTTAATCATCTCAAATCTCTCTTACAAGTGTAAATTAAGTTCACAACTCCCTTGTAAGAACTGGTCTCACAGCAGACAGACCAGCATCAATTGGCAATTAAGATAAGAAAGAGAAATACGTGACCCCATGATTATAAAAGATGGGCCCAGCACACACTCACTTTGAGTGTCATTCTACCCTCTACCTGCTGGTCGGGTTAGGTGTTTGACCTCCCGAGGTTCTATGGGGACGCCCACCTCGTATTTTCGTCTTTCCTAGGAATTGAGGGACCGGCCCTGGCCTGACATGCTGGAGTCGAGAGGCACAGAAGGGGGTAAAAATGGTACCTGGATGTGGTCCTCTGTCTTAAGTGTACACATAGAAAGAGTAAGCTGTTACTTGGTACCATTATTTCTATTTTTCTATCTTTATCTTCTTTGTAACCATTTTTAAGACCTATATTTTGCTAATAGTTAAGAAATAGAGCAATAGCCATTGTAACCATATGATTTATAAGCTTCTTTAATAAACCTGTAACTGTTTAAGCTTTAACCTGACTCCTTCAGTTGCTGTAACAGAACCAAGCACAATTTAAAAGAACTTCAGCCGGTCTAAAGGGACAGTTATAGGAAGAGCTTGGGCGTTTGGATCTGTGTCACTCCCAGGTGACAGGACCCACTGGGGCATCTTTCAGTCTTTCCTCAAGGCTGCCCGCTGCGAAGGAATTATGAAATTCTAGCAGCTGAAATCTAAGATGTAATAAGCTCTTCCTATATAACGGGGCGTCTGTTGGCCTGCTGGCCACCCTCTGCGATGGGACCCCGGTCCTAGCAGTAAAGGCACGGACGTTAAACCTTTTCTCGGAAACATACACACACACACTGCCCTGACCGTCGGCTGACACAGGGGGAGGAGGAATCCTGTCTCGGATGGAATCACTCTGCCAGCACTCTGGGTGGGGAGTGGGGTTGGGGCTGACCTGCTCCAAAGGTCAGCATATTATTAGCACTACTGCATGTTTCACCATTATTTAGGCTTTCCCAGGTTTGTTATCAGCAAAAGGCTCAACATTTCAAAAGGGCACAGGAAGATTCAAAATATTGGAAATTAGGATTCAAACATATTTAAAAGAAAGAAAGAAAACAATTTTCAGAGATTTCAGTTCTCTCCTCAAACACACCCTAATGAGTTTTTATTTTTTATTATTAGATGCATGATCAGAGAATCCATCTATTTTGATAATTGCCTTTTGTTCATATTCTTGTTGCAGAGAATAGTACTGATTGAGCTGGCATATGGAGCGTGAAGCTCTGTTCAACTGTACTCACAAGGATTTATAATTTCCTAGTTACCATACGGACAGTTAAATTTGGAAAATAATCAGCTATTTACTTGCTATTTTTTGTACATTCTTTTTAAACAAAGAAACTGTAGCATAATTACAGGAAGTGCATAAACAAAGAATACTGTCAGAAGATGATTTGCTTTTGCTCTTATGAACAGATGAGTAGCAAGGGGGCGGGAATTTGTTTTAGATTTAATTTAATCTTATAATGTAGAAGTCATGTCATGAAGTAATTTTAAAAGACAATTTAAAAATTACCGGTACTAATATAGTATTTGTGTTTACAAAAAGCTAATTATATTTGTTTTTAAAGCCTGCTAGCTGTTAACAATAGATGTTGGGAATCTGAATTCATAAGAAGTCCTTAGATAAACAAGGGCACTCTTATATGGGAATCTCAGCACTGAACCAAATCTTACTTATTGACTCCAGAACCAAAATCCTCTTTGACCAAAAGATACCAAGATATGCATGCATAATATTTTAAATGTTTTAGCACTACCAAGATGAAAGCAACAGTAATCCACAATAAAATGCACAATTCTTTGGACAACTGTTACATCTTGATAGTATAAAGTTATGTAACATTTTTAAAATTTACAATGTAGTTACTGTGGTTTCCAGTGAAACTGAAATGTAGGTGCAACTAGTGGACAGACATGCTAGTACAAAGATTTACTATCAGCAAATAAGTAATGTCATCTTTGTGATTTGATTGTTGGTCAGTATGGAGTATGTAAGGTAGATGATGTATTGTGTAATATCTCTGGGTGTGATAACCTATCAATGACTTCCTAAATGTAATGAGACTGCCTGTATACCAACACATACAGATTACAGACTTTTTTTTAAATTACTCATAATCCGATAGCTGGAACTCACTAATTCACATTATCCTTCTATTATTCAGTAGAAGAGATGCTGAGATGAAATGAAAGCTGAGTATTAACCAATCTGAAATCCTCTACTTCCTTTGCAAAATCAATAACCTAGGGGTCTAAGTTGAACATCTGCTCTACCTTGCAGGAACTTCATACATGCAACTAAATATTTGTTTATCCAAAGAGTAATCATCATCAGCACTTGAAGCAGAGAATGGGAACAATATCAAGCTTACTCTGTGACGTCATCATATTTCTAAGCTGAAGATATTTCCTAGCGTTCTTAAGATTTGAGAAAATATTTCTGATGATTCCAGCTTCAGTTTGATTATTATAAACAACACAAACTCAAAGCTGAAAATGATTTTTGTCCAAACCCACTGGAGACCAAGGTTCTTTGCCTTTTCTTTTTCCATGATGTCAATACTCATTACCACTTTATCTGAGTCTGAGCATCCTGTGTTGATGGAAAAGTGTAGTGATATCCATTTTACAGATATGTACACTGAGGCACAGTAAAAGGAGATTACTTGCAAAAGATATCAGAGTCAGAGCTGGGAACTGAAAAAGTCCAGATCTCCAGTTTCCTGCTCTACCCACCACCAAGTCACATTCACTGCCTAGAGCACAGGTGGAGAATCTGCAGCCTGGATTTAGACTGCTGCTTCATTTCATAGGGCCCAGGGCAAGTTTCCACACTACAGGCCAGAAGCCTCAAACCTCGCTGCTCCACTCCACCCCAGATGGCTTGGAGCCGCAAGCACCAGCTTGCCAACATGTCCGAGTGGCCCCTTAGGTGGAGGAGCAATCAATGAAACTGCATACTGCCCCTGCCCCCCACTGCCAGCTCCAAAGCGCCACTGGCCACAGTTCCCAGCCAATGGGAGCTACAGCAGGAGCTGCCTGCAGACACAGGCAGTACAAACAGCACAGGGCCACCTGGCCCCTCAGCCTAGGGGCAAGACATAGTGGCTACTTCCAGGAGTAGCACGCGGCCAAAGAGGGCAGGCAGGGAGCCTCAGCTTTGCTGTGCCACTGACCTGGAGCTGCGTGAGGTAAGCGTGCCACCTGGCAGAAGCCTACACCCTGAACCCTGTCCCGCATTCCAACTCCCTCCCAGACCTTGCCTCCCTGCACCTGAATACCAAGTCCCCTCGTGCACCCAACTCCCCACCTGGAGCCTCCCACACACCAACTCCCTGTCCCATTCCCATCTCCAACCCAGAGCCCATACCCCAACCAGAGCCTGAACCCCTCTCATACTCCAAGCCTCTTGGCTCTAGCCCTGAGTCACCTCCTGTACCCCAGGCCCTCATCTCCAGTCCCAGAGGCCACCCCCCCAGCCAGAGCCCTCACTTCCTACTGCACCTCAGTGCCCCTCCCCCATTCTGAACTTCTAATTTTGGATCCATTTCTAACGCCAAGGGAAAGCCCCAAACCTCTGTTTCCCTCTCTCCCCCCACCCACAGGCCTATGTGTGGCCCCCAACTGATTTTTTGTATGGGTCAGTGGCTCCGACCTGTGGCCTAGAGAATAGAAAGACTGGCCTAACCTATTAACTTTTACAGTTTTTCTCCCTGAAATTAAGGCATAGTCTATTGTACTGTCTAGAGCAGGGGTGGGTAATAACTTCTGGTGGGGGGCCACTCCAAGATTTTGGAAAGTGGTCAAGAGCTGCACTTTTCTGTGGAGGAGTTGGGTGCAGAAGGGTGCATGGGGTAAGGGACTGGCGTGCAGGAGATGGTGTGAGGTCTGAGAGGGAGTTTGAGTGAAGGGAGGGGGTTGTGACCTGGGTCAAGGGATTGGAGTAGAGTCGGGGAGGGAGTATGGTTGCAGAAGAGGTTTCTGACATGGGGGAGGGCTTTAGAAGGGGGTGCAAAGTCTGGGAGGGAATTGTGACCTGGCAGAAGGGGAAAGGGGAGTCTCGGTGGTAACCTGGAGCGGGGGAATGGGGTGCAGGGTCTGGGAGGGTGTTTGGGTGCAGGAGAGGATTCTGCTCTGGGGGAAGTGTGCAGAAAGGGGGTACAGGGTCTGGGAGAGAATTGTGACCTGGGGTAGGGGTATGCAGAGGGTTCGGATGGTAACCTGGGGGAGGGAGTTGGGGTGCAGGAGGGGCTGGGGTGCCAGAGGCAGGCTCTGACTGAGAGGTGCTTACCTAAGTGTCTCCTGACCAGCAGCCCTGTAGCACCCCCAAGGTAGTCCCTGCACCAGACTGCTTGAAACTGCCAGCTATTCCCTCCATGTGTCTATAAGCTCTGGGAAAAGGAAGAGGCTTGCATTGCCCCATGCCCTAGGCCAATTTCTTGGCTCCTATTGGCTGATTGTTTCTAGTCAATAGGAACTGAGAGATTGGCTGGGATCAGTTTCTATTGGCCAGTTGTTTCCAGCCAATAGGAGCTGAGGATTGGTCTGGGGCGAGGAGATCACACAAAGCCTCCCCCTGCGAGCAGAGCAGGGAGCCGCACGGACTGCGCTTTAAACCACGGCAGTTGTCTGAGGGTCCCAGCAGGGCAGTCCGCGGGCCGGATCCAGTGGCTTGGCGGGCCAGATCCAGCCACCAAGCTGTATTTTGCCCAGCCCTACTCTAGAGACTCTCTAGAGAAAAGATTCATACAGGAAGAGACCAGTAAATGGTACGTATCATTCTAGATACTCACACTGCAATATCAACCACTGATTTGGTGTGCCTCCTCCTTATCCGAGCCTTCACACGTGATAATTTTTCTCCTACTGCAGCATCCGTACACAACACAGCATTTAACTGGCCAACAAAATCACCCCAAAAGCTTAAAATTTACATGTCTGACAATCACTACAAAAGAGAAGGATTTAATATCCATGCAGAACAACATATGGGACAAACTGAGAAGCCTGAGAATGAGCTAACTTCAATACTGATGTATTTGTAGTAGTTGGAAAATATTTCTGTTACCAATACTCAGAAAGATTTCTCACCAAGAATGAAAGAAGGAAAATCAGAGGTCAGCCTATTCTACTTCAGGCTCTTTGAATAATTGTTCTTACTTCTGAGGGCTTGAGAAAATCTTTACAGAAGGAAATTCTTAAAACTAACCCCAAAACATTAAATTAAAGTTTCACAATGGATTTTTCAATTTGCACCACGATTTCTCAGAGGAGTCTAAAACCACTCACATGGGAATCAGTTATTAAGAATTGCACTCCGTAGGAGGCAGTACGGTGAAGGGGGGGCGGGTCTGCGGGAGCCGATATGCACTGGGGAGTTAGCTTAAAAGCTGGCTCCCCCACACATATTGGCTTCTGTCTGCCCCGTTCACACTGCTGCCTATCTGTCAGAGGCAGCACTGTGGTGGGGGGTGAGGAAGAGGTGGATCTAGTGCTCATAGGGAGCCTGCTTAAAGCCAGTCACTCATGGGCACCTGCTCCTGCTCCCCGCTTGCTGCCTCTGATACAAAGGCAGCAGGAGGAGGGGAGTGCATGTAGTTGATATGAACCAAATGCAGGTACGAATCCAGAGTATCTCCAGAGACATCACTAAGAACAGAATTTGGGTGGTTAAATATACTTCTTACTAGCAGCACAGCCTTCTCCTCCTATCAGTCCTGCTCTCCATTCCTGGCTCTAGTAGTAGCTTGGTACATGATTCTGGGGAAAGTCACTTAACTTTACTGTGCCCCGAGTCGCTGAACTATAAAAACAGGTATTAACATTGACCTTATACAATAAGGTATTGTGTGGCTTAATTCATTAATATTTATAAGAATTTTGAGTTTTCAGTTTGAAAGTTTTCCATTATCATATACTATAGTCTAATATAACACCCCATAGATGTGGCGTCAGACAAACTCTACATATCACTCATCTAAGATGTACAAATGGCACTAGAAAGACCTGACTGAACTTGACAGTGGTTTTCCAGTGACTTCAATATGCTTTATTTAAGTCAAGCCCTAAAAAAAAGCAAAGCCTTAATATGGTGCAACACCTCTAATATCCCAAAAGACCCCAAACCATTTTCAAAACTAATATTCACACGGGATCATTTGATCCAACACTCAAATGCAGGGAGCTCTGGACTGAAATACAGCAGCTGCTTAATAGCAGGTATCAACATTACACAGAAGGACAGAAGCACAGAATAACTGCTGTATGTCAGAAAGTGCTCCTCAAGGTTCACTGATGTATAAGCATAGGCTACCTCAAGCATTCACATTTTCTTTATCAGGTAAAGCTCTGAGGGTTTTTTTTAATACTTGCAAAGAAGGGCTCACATTAAGACTCACCTTTGAAGGCCCTGTGGCTCCAAAAGAAGAGCTTTGATTTCAAGGGTTTTCCAGGTGCACAGTTCAGATATTGGAACAGTGAGATTAGACTGTTTATTACATTTCTAGATTTGTGAGAGATTTGAGAATGTAAGAAAAGCCCAAACCAGCAACTTCTTAGCAGAGGGTGGCAGTGCCATCCTGGGGGATTCTGCAAAATTTGCCACTGTACAGTTTGTTACTACCTCTGTTTACAGCAACAGAATGTGTGCATGTTTTAGAAATGTAATTTGTGTACTTAGAAAACACCTGTCTCGTAACTGATTTCTGCTCCAAGCTGGGAAACTGGCCTGCAAGTAACACCCCCCCACTCCCGGTCATTTGCTATAACTCATCAGTGGGCAACAAATGTATGCATACATAGTTCCACGGGAAATTAGATAGGCAAATTGTAGATTATTCAGCCACAAGACAAGTTAACATTCTGATGGTTATTTAACCAAACTGCCGGATCTCCTGTACAAGGTCTCTTTCATGAAATGCTGTCAGTTGTTTACAGCTGCAGGCATATCAAACACCCAGGTCTATCTGAGAAGCCAGTGTTTGTGTGCACAACAATCACCATTATGACTTCAATTACTTCTTTCATTATTAAATCTTGGGTAGTTGCCTTTAACTAACTAATAGCAAATCTACCATTCTGATTTCATATTACCAAGTTGTGTGCTAGATATTCATTGCTTTGCACTGATCAGTCAGAAAATAAACAATTACTAGTAGGGATGTAACAATGTAGTCGTTTAAAAGGTTAACTCATAAGCATAAGCTTATCGGTTTCCATTACAGTCATACATTGGTTCCTACACCCGGGGAGTCATCTACCACATCACACTGTGGGCTCTGCAGAACGAAGTTATACTGCAGAGCTGGCAGTGAAGCCAGCTCCCTGGAAGCTGGGCTGGCAGCCGGCTTGTAAGCTGGCTCCCAGCGCGTAACTGCTCCCGGTTGCCAGCCCCACTTCCAGGGAGCCAGCTGTACTGCTGGCTCTGCAGTATAAAACTTTATACTACAGAGCCCTCAATGCATGTAACTGCTATGATGTTTAATGGTTACATTTTTAACCTGTTTTTTTACATCTCTAATTATTAGTGAAATGAATGACCCATTAGCATGTTCAAATTAATATAAGTATAAAAAATGAGGAGTCCTGGGGCACCTGAGAGACTAACAGATTTCTTAGGGTGTAAGCTTTCATGGGTAAAACCCACTTGCATAAAAAAAGACTGTGATTTGGTATTTGTCACATTATAAGGAAAACTCTCACTTAGGTGAGACTGAAAATCTTTAAATTTTACCTGAATTTCTTTTTTTTTTTTTTAAATTGGACTGACGATATTCCTGAAAATTATGCAATGAAGTCAGCAGAGAAAACACTGTCTAATAGAAATAGTTTGATCAAAAACTGTGTATTTCTGGTCTGTTAATGGTCTGAAGGGTTAGTGGACTCAGGTTCATACTCCTACATACTTGATTTCCTATTCCAAGCTCTATTTCTATTGCCCATTTGCCCACACCACTGAAACTACTGCATTTTTGCATCAGGATAATTATGCAAGAAAAGCCTAAAATTAGAACTACATGCTTGCTGCACACCAGGACCAAACTGCATTGACATACATGTGTGCAGGAAGCCTGCACAATGTCTGATCATGCAAAGTCCAACGTAAGCAATAAAAGTTTTCCCGTCATAAAAAATTTTTTTCACAAAAACGTTACTGTAAATGCGCAATTGTTTGTAGTAAATACAAAACCTTTCAATGTGCCAAAGCGACATCTTCATAATCTGCCAACTTTCAATTTGCACAAAACTGAACACCCTTGCCCTGCCCATCCCTTCTCCAAGGTCCCGCCCCTGCTCACTCCACCCCCACCCCTTATTTATTAATTTCACTGTAGTGGAGCAGGGGATTAGAGGGGTGGGGGGAATGAGATCTCTGTCTGGGGTCTACTTGACAAATTACTACAGTTTGATTAAGAATATTGAATTTGTATATTCTGACGTGACTGTTGTAAACTTTATGTTTTAACATTTGTAACACTTCAGCTTTTTGAATCTCAACATCCGTCGTCATTAAATAATTATCCTCCTATAACCCACCAATAATTCCACACAACTGTGAAAATTTAAATAGATAATTAGAAAAATACTTAAAAACTTCAATATTACCCATCAAAATGATCAAATGCAAATCAAATTCTGCCTAGTCTAGGTACATAGTAGTAGCTTGTCACACAGAGGAAATACAAATGTGTTCAAAACCACTCATTTTTTTTTAAAAAAAGGGAAGTAATGTGACGTGTACTTTATGAAATAAATGTTCTACTTCAAAAAAAGTAAGTTAGCAAATTTACTATGTACTTTATTTTATACTGCTTAAGTTGAAATGGCAGGTAGTGACACTAGCCTGCATTTCCTCAAAGCGTCTTTTTCTTTTCTGTTGAAGAGAGGCACTGACTTTCTTAAATTTCATTTAATGAAGGTTATAGTCTTAACACACTGACATACTGCATAACACTGTGGCTACGTCTAGACTGGCCCCTTCTCCAGAAGAGGCATGCGAAGTCAGAATAGGGAAATCCGTGGGGGATTTAAATATCCCCCGCGGGATTTAAATAAACAAGGCCGCCGCTTTTCTTCCGGCTTGGGGAAAAGCCGGAGAAGAGCGTCTAGACTGGCGCGATCCTCCGGAATAAAGCCCTTTTCCAGAGGATCTCTTATTCCTACTTGCAATTTAAATCCCCCGCGGATCTCCCTATTCTGACTTGCCTGCTTTGCATGCCTCTTGCGGAGAAGGGGCCAGTCTAGACGTAGCCTGTGAGAAATGGAGCTACTCTGTAACGATTTTTAATACAGGAAACATCCCAGTGCACAGTATCGATATATTGGTTTACTTTAATGAGTGAATGAAGGAAACAATGGCTTAAGGTAAATTATGCCATGGCACAAACACTTCAGGACTATTACAGGACAATGGCAGAGCCACTGACTATGAGAATTAAAGAATCATAGAACTGGAAGGGACCTTGAGTGGTCATCAAGTCCAGTCCCCTAATCTCATGGCAGGAGCAAGCACAGTCTAGATCATCCCTGATAGGTGTTTACCCAACCTGCTCTTAAATACTTCCAGTGATGGAGATTCCAGAACCTTCCTAGGCAATTTATTCCAGCGTTCAACCACCCTGACAGGAAGTTTTCCTAATGTTTAAACTAAACCTCCCTTGCTGCAATTTAAGCCCATCACTTTTTGTCCTCTTTTAAGAGGCCAAGGACAACAATTTTTCTCCTTTCTCCTTGTAACACCCTTTTAGATAATTGAAAACTGTTATGTCCCCTCTCAGTTGTAATTCTTCTAAACTAAACCAGCCCAATTCTTTCAGTCTTCCCTCATAGCTCATGTTTTCTAAACCTTTAATAATTTTTGTTGCTTTTCTTTGGACTGCCTCCAGTTTCTCCACTTCTCTCTTGAAATGTGGTGCCCAGAACTGGACACAATTCTCCAACTGGGGCCTAATCAGTAGGGTTGCCAGGTGTCCGGTTTTGAAATGGACAGTCCAGTATTTGAGCTTTCTGTTCGGGAAACAAATTGAGAAAATATAAATGAGAAAATATAAATGTCCAGTGTTTTCTAAATAAGAAACACTGATTGTGATGTGATGTCAAGTGTGTCTGATATTTTGGTTGAAACCATCTGGCAACCCTACTAATCAGTGCAGAGTAGAGCGGAAGAATGACTTCTCGTGTCTTGCTCACAACACTCCTATTAATGCATCCCAGAATCATGTTTGCTTTTTTTGCAACAGTGTCACACTGTTGACTCATATTTAGCTTGTGGTTTACTATGACCCCTAGATCCCTTTCAGCAGTACTCCTTCTTAGACAGTCACTTCCTATTCTGAATAGTTATAGAAGTGGGACTGGCCCACGAAAGCTCATCACCTAATAAACCATCTTGTTAATCTTTAAAGTGCTACATAGTCCTGTTTTTTGTTTCAGCTTTACATTCTGTATGCGTAAAACTGATTGTTCCTTCCTAAGTGGAGTACTTTGCATTTTTCTCTATTAAACTTCATCCTGTTTATCTCAGACCATTTCTTTAATTTGTCCAGATCATTTTGAATTTTGCCCCTATCCTCCAAAGCACTTGCAACCCCTCACACCTTGGTATCATCTGCAAACTTAATAAGCACGCTCTCTATGTCATCACCTAAATCACTGATGGAAGATATTTATCAGAATTAGTCCCAAAACAGACCCCTGCGGGACTCCACTTGTTATGCCCTTCCAGCAGGATTGTGAACTGTTAATAACTACGCTCTGAGAATGGTTATACAGCCAGTTATGCACCCACCATATAATAGCCCCATCTAGGTTGTATTTTCCTAGTTTATTGATAAGAATGCCCTGTGAGACAGTATCAAATGCCTTAATAACGTCTAGGTATACCACATCCACTGCTTCTCCCTTATCCACAAGACTTGTTATCCTATCAAAGAAAGCTATCAGATTGATTTGACATGATTTGTTTTTTACAAGTTCATGTTGGCTATTACTTATCACCTTATCTTCCAGATATCTGCAGATAGATTCCTTAATTACTTGCTCCCATTATCTTCCCTGGCACAGAAGTTAAACTGACTGGTCTGTCGTTTCCTGGGTTGTTCTTATTTCTTTTTTAGATGGGCTTTTTTCCAATCTTCTGGAATCTCTCCCTACTTCTATGATTTTTCAAAGATGATACCTCCTCTATCAGCTCCTTGAGTATCGTAGGATGCATTTCATCAGGCCCTGATGACTTGCAGACATTTTAACTTTAAGTAATTTTTAACTTGTTCTTTTTTATTTTAACTTCTAAACCTAACCCATTTCCACTAGCATTTACTAGGTTAGGCATCCTGTCACCATCCATCTTGACGAAAACTGAAACAAAGAATGCACCTCTGCCATTTCCCTGTTTCCTGTTATTGTTTCTCCCTCTTCACTGAGCAATGGGCCTATGCTGTCTTTGGTCTTCCTCTTGCTTCTAATACACTTGTAGGACATCTTCTTGTTACCCTTTATGTCTCTAGCTAGTTTTAGCTCATTTTGTGCCTTTGACTTTCTAATCTTGCCCCTGCATACCTGTGTTTGCTTATATGCATCCTTTGCAATTTGACCTAGTTTCCACTTTTTATACGACTCATACGATTTTTAGATCATATAAGATCTCCTGGTTGATCCAAGGGGGTCTCCTATCAGATTTTCTATCTTTCCTACATGGTGGAATAGTTTGCTTTTGGGCCCTTAATAATGTCCCTTTAAAAAAATCACCAACTCTCTTCAGTTGTTTCTTCTCTTAGTCTTGCTTTCCATGGGACCTTACCTACTAGCTCTGGCAAGAAGTCTGGCTTGACCACCTGCTTAACCAAGAAAAGTGGTTCGGGTGTTCAGGGCCAAAGCCTGGGAACTGAAAAGAGAAAAGGAACTCTGGAAGCAGTGTGAAGGATTCTCTCTTCAAAGGGAGATAGTGGGTGCAAAGTTGTTGGGGGAAATCAGACTTTGATAGAACAGCTTTCCATCCTATATAACAGACAAGCATGTAGATTGTTTTAAAATCCCTTTTCTCTAACTGCTCTCTTCCTATTATTAAGATTAAACAATTCTTTGGTCACTATATTCATCTCTGGTCACAGACTCCAAAAGGAACAACAGCAGCAAGTGCTGAATCCAATCAGATCTGGTGGGTAAATATAGTTGATACACAACCACAATAGCCCAGAGCCTCCAACGTGTGCACTCAGAGACAAGAGACAAAGGTGCAGCTACATCTGTAACCTCTTCACTCCATCAAGAGTCCATTCCACAAATCAGCACGCTATGTTCCACCCTTTAACAGCTCACTCAACTATAATCTAAGCATATGGTATAACTGAATTTCTGTCAGTTGTAAAGAAAGATTGTGTGTTCCTTTTTCAATGTGCACTTAAAATGTGTGGCAAAAATTCTCCTTGCTGTAGAATAATTCACAAACAATGAATAATTGCAGAAAGGAATACAGAACAATTGAACAAAAAAAAATAATTTCTCCTATTTTCCTGACAGGGTATTTTCTTGAAGCCCTAAATGTTAACTGTCATTGCACCACCAATGAGAGCAGAGCAGGGCTTTGACTGATTGGGTCATTTCATTAAACATTTAACATTTTTGTTCACTAGAGAACTTTGTGATAAATTGATGCCTAATGCTCATGATCCTGAATCATCCTTTACTGATATTATAGCATTTATCTTGAAAGAACAAAAAAAGGCTTCTAAATTTCTCATCAACCTAAAAATAAAACGAACATCTGTGAAATTCATCTGTAGTTTGCTGTTTATTTGCAGCATCCTGGGAGCAGTTAAGAAGCTCATGCATTCATCAGCAGAAACCACTTCAGTTCATGTGATTTACTACAAATGATTTCAAATAGATAATTGAATTGCTAAAAATGGCAAAACAAGATAAAAGATGTCTTTGCTCCTCCAGACTGTGGTAAAAGTAGGCGGGGCCTTTGCTTATTTTGCTTGGGGGTATATGATACATTATTTAAATTACACAGAACACCACCACATACACCAACATTAAAAGATATTATTTTGGCTTCAAAGTCAGGCACAAGGACCACAAGTTGGGGTCAGAGGGATATCAGTGTGAGCGTAGCCTCCCTCTCCCTCCTCCTGCCCCCCAGAAGTTGGGATAAACCATATAGGAAGGGGCAAGAGTGGAAATGGACCACTGAGGCAATATCTGGGTTGGGCGGCAGTTGACAAGGCAAGCCTGGACTGTTTCTCTCCGCTCCGCTCCCAAGTGAGTACCTTTTGGAGTAGCTCTTACTCCACTGACTAAATACAAACACACGTAGGCTCTAGTGGACAGAAAGGAGATGGAACATGGTAGCCTTTCATGTCTTTAGCCATGCATTCAAATCTGGACTTCATCACTGAACATGAGCAACGCTACCTCATCCTATTGCTCCATAGTATTTTATTTTAGCATATACCTGAGAACGCCGAAAACAGAAATGAAT
Organism: Pelodiscus sinensis; assembly: GCF_052426305.1. NCBI lineage: Eukaryota > Metazoa > Chordata > Testudines > Trionychidae > Pelodiscus > Pelodiscus sinensis. The sequence goes on along the minus strand of NC_143071.1, from coordinate 8,763,197 downwards.
GTGAAAGAAGTGTGACACTTGTGACCCAAACCCTTAAACACACAGCAGAACTGTGGGTGAAAACAACAATAAAAATCACATATTGCAATAAAAAGAATCAGACGTAACACTAAATGACTCCCCAAATTTCCATGAACTTTGATTTATCCCACTTTATCTCCTCCCTCAGAAAAAGTGTAAAGAGGTAGGCTTTGTAGCATAGCCTGATGCACCCAGGGCACTCTGGAGCACTACTCATAGAATCATAGAATTACAGAGCTAAAAGAGACTTATGGAAAAGAACCATGAAAGTATTATCAAAGGAGGAAGGGCAAATATGCCTCATTGTGTCCAAGGATGAGAGAATAGTTCTGGTAAAGTAAGAACCAACTCAAACTTCCATCCAACACTTAAACGCAACTCAGTCCCTTATAAAGTTTCCCAATATACAATGTGAATCTTCAATTTAAAAAAAAGAGTGTGTAATCTTGTTAAAAATATGGTAAACTCCAAATACTCCTGTTCTGAATGAGAAGAGAACTCTGAAGCACTAAAAGGAAACCGTTGTAATTCCTTCAAGGCAGCTATCTCAGATTTGCTCTTAAGAAAGAATGAGTCACAGTAGCCAGCGCTATCGCTTCAAGGAGACAATATAGAACAGTCCTATTCGGGAGAGATTCATCCTATCATCCATGCCTGTCTTCCAGCAGTCAGAAATTTTGGGTTGCCTGGAGCACAGATTTCCACCCTGGACTAGTCTGACTAATATTCATTCATAGACCTATTGTGCATGAATACTCATTTCTATGGGATCTTTGGATAAAGTATTCTTGATGTCTTTGGCTACGCTGAAAACTCCTTAACTTGGAAGGTCAGTATATAGAGATATGTATCGCATTGCACTCTAAAAGAAGGCAACTTATGCTCAGTCTTTTGCTGGTTCTCTTCATTTCTCAACAATTTTTAATAGCAAAAACAACTCTTTGGTGAAGCCTCAAATTACTAAGATTTCATTACTTTCATAAAGAAAGCACTCTCATATTCCCAAGAATTGTGATAAACAACATAACTATGTCCAGGGCTCGCCAGTCGCGCTGTCTGGAGATCTGCGCATACGCAGATCACCCGAACCCAGCTCTTCCGGGTTACAATCTACTCGCCTGTGGCAAGTAGATTGTATTATGTCGAGCCCTGACTATGTCAATAAAAATTAAAGTCAGGAGAGATTTTTTTCATATGTATATGAGGGATTTAGCAGCACAAGTCTCACTGACTTGTGCCTCTAAATTCCTTGGGAACTAAGAAAAAAATCTGTCCCATACATTTTGTGATGTGTTATCTTAGCTTTTCCTACGGAGTGTAGTTAATTTTCTGAATTGGCAAATGACTAAGTAATTGAAAGGCAGACCCATTGCAAGTGAAAGTTAGTGGGGTTCTATCGCTATGCATGTGCAGTCTACGGTTTTTAAAGTTCAGACTAAGACAGTTTACATCAGACATAAATGTTCATTCCCTCTTAGGCACCCAGCACAGTTGATTTTATGTTCTTAGAAGCCTTCTGTCCTGGAACTATGGATTTTAAAAGTGACTAAGAGTGTAAGAATCGTTACACTTCTCATTTTCTTTAAAACAATCTTGGAAGGTAGCATCATTTTAACTGTTTCCTGCCATCATACAGTCTAGTCAGAGGGCACTGATTGTGATTCCCATTGTTGACATATAGTTGGTAATACTTTTGCAAACATGGAAGTGAAGAACAACTAGAGAAGCCAGCGTGGCCAAATATTCGGTGTGGCAGGACCCAATCAATAAATGATCTTTCCATTTCCTTCAGAGAATGCTATTAATGTTCTTTGTTTGAGTGCTCAGAATTGCGGACTCTGTCAAATTGTCAAAAACAATATGTGATGCCAAAACAATGTGTGATGATCTGACATTTAGTTAGTTCCACTGAAGAATGTATCTGAGAGTAGAAAGGAGCATGTACAATGGTAGCATGAACTCTGATTTATATACAAAACTAAGTGCATGAAAAAGGAACATTCTTCTATATGCAAGTCACCAGAGTCTTTTCTTGATACTGTCAGTTAAGCCTTTGTTGCTTTTTAAAATAGCCTACAACTACTAAAATTAATCTTTGAGTACAAGTGGAAGTGTGTTATATTCATACCACTGAAAGAGGTTCTGATATTATTACAGTGCGGAATAATCTGTATCAGAAATAGTCAGACGAAAGAATTCCATGAAAAGACTGTCAACAGTTCACAGGTCTTAAGCAGAGAAATGCAGGGAAACTCCTTCTTCTAAGGAGAGCTTTAGGATCCTTGCTTTGTTGACGGGCTATTCCAGAACAGAGTACTTAAGACATCCTTAGAAATCTGGAGCATATCAGTATGACCCTTGAGGGAACACACCAAACAAAAACAAACAATCCATCAAATAGAAGAAAATTTTCCTTCTGACTGTACCACTACAGAACATAGAGCAACTTAAATGTAAAGTAAATATTTATAGAACAGGGAGCCAAAAATTACATTGTCTCCTCAAGCCCTTAAGAAATTTAGGCTTGGAAAACCCCCTCCATTCATTACAAGAAACAAAAACATGGAAGCATTTGTGTTCTTCCTCCAAGAGAATATGAATACTTACTAAGACATGAATGGTTTAACTTTTATGATGCATAAAGTCCAAATTAAGAGACGGCCATGCAGAAGCATTGGCAAATAGTAGTGTGAGCCAGAACCAGAAATGATAGTAGCAGAGTTTACGTAACCCTTTAAAATGTATCTAGGCCGACTAGCTTGCTTAAGAAAAAACAGCGTATTCAGAAAGAGAAAATTATTCTACTTTTCTCCAGTTAGAGAATCATAAAAACCTTAAAAAAATGCATTGGTCCCCACTTAAATATTCGGATACAACACTTTGTTTAATAAAACATTCACTATCAAAGTGTCAATTTGCCACTAAACAAACTATTATTAAACTTATGCTCTTCTCCATTTAGAAATCTGAAATCTCTGCTAATGTATGCAGCTTCCAACAAGAAGAGTTTAATGAAATCAACTAAATGAATCATAAAAAATGCTGCAAGCTCTGACATTAAGATTATTGGAATTAAGTTAATAAGAAATCAAATTTTGCAGAAGGGGTGACAGAAAATAAGTTAACTTCAGCCTTTAATGGGACTTAAAAAAAATAAAAGTAAATAACACAGGTACAATGAAAACTAAGAAAGAAATATATTGGGCACATCCACAAATATGTATGAATAGTAGTTTCTATTAAAAAGAAAAAGGAGCTTGCAGTATAGTTCTCTGAAATAACATAAGGAATTCTCAAACTTTTTATCCATGCTTCTGATTGAATATCAGGTTTCTTCTACACTAACATAAGCAACTTCAGCTGTGAGAGTAAGCACAGCTGAAGTTAAGGTATTTACCAGTGTCTTCCATGTGGTAAGGTCGGTATGGGCTACATGAGAGAGTGCTCGGAAGTCCATCAATTGCATTAAGCAAATGTGAAAAATCAACTGCCAGTAGATCAATCACTGCAGCATCAATCCACTATGTAGTGAAGACAAGTCCTCAAAAACCAAAGGATTTATTCACCTCTTGCATCTATCCCTAGCCTCTGTTTGTCAGAAGCTCGGAATGAGTGACAGGGGATGGATGGATCACTAGATTATTTGTTCTGTTCACACCCTCAGCGGCATGTGGCATTGGCCATAGAAGGTAGAATACTGGGTTAGATCTTTGGTCTGAATACTGGGTTAGATCTTATGGCCGTTCTTATGTTCTTATCTATTCTTTCTGAAGATAGCAATGAAACACAGAAAAAATGTCCTAAGTGGTTATGTATTTGTAAATTGCATTTCATCCTAAATACAGAAGCTTGACTGAAACAAAAGGGCGTCAAAATATTAAATTAGCTATGATGCATTGAACTGCTGAACTTGAGTCTCAGGGAGCATGAAGTAAAATTAAAGATATCCAAACAAAATGGTTTTAATTCAAGCTTTGGAAACTATTTCCTACCCCCAACATTTCTGCATGAGAGGGACATGACTAACATTTAGCCTTCCTTACAAATTATGGATCAATCTTCCAAACATCGACTAAGCATAGTGCCTGGCCACAAGTGTTTGCTGGATCTTGATGTGTTTCCTTGCTAATAACATCACAATATTGTTCTATCTCCCAAATTAATTCTTTTCTTCTTGCCTGCCGAAGAAAACCAAAAACCAAAAACAGAGCAACACCCTTACCCAGTGCAAAAGATATCAGAAACTATAAATATTTTAAAAATTGTTTTCACCCTCCAATCATAAGTCCCAGTGTTTATTTTTCAAGTAAGCCATATACTTCTTTCTGGAATAAAAATGCAAGCCTCCATTGGCACAAGTCAATTCTTGTTATCATTGACTGAGTGTCATTAACAAAACATAAAGCAATCTTTGCAAGTCATAGTTCAAATCTAACTAAGAAACCAACATTCTTTTGCTTCAGGGGAACAGGGAAAATGATTGCCATCACAGTCTGAGTTAATCTGGCGGGCAGAATGAATTACCTCAAACGACCCCTCCTCCTTCAAGATCTCCTGGAAGATAGGTATGCAAAAACCTAATATCCAGAGCATCTCTGCATGCCGTTTCAAAAAATGAATTATTCTGATAATTCTGTAAAAGTGAACAATACTTATACAATTACTGTAACTATATATTCGGACTTCATATTGTACAAGGTACAGCAAACCTTCAGAAAAAAAATACAAGTCTTAGAAGAATGAATGAGTCATCCATTATAAAAATTAAAGGTAAACCTGCAATATACTCTGATGCACATGGTTATAAGCAATCGTCTTGGTTAACTGTTTCAAAATCCAAACCTGCAAGAGTGGAGCCAAGAAGAAGAAACAGCTTTTTTGTTGGTTTGTTTTTTGCTTGATAAGAAAACATGGCAGATGGAGGAAAGTTTCACATCCAACACAAGCAGAAAACCATTGTCACGAGAGTTTTAGATTATGTGACTGATCAATAGCCTACTCTGTACCTGCTGCTTATACAGAAGAAAGAGGAATCATAATAGCTTGGGTCAGACATGACACATATATGTAATTACAAGGATTAACTCATAAGCTATTTAACTTAATACAGGTGTCTTGCTTGCTCATTTCTTACTGTCTGTGTCACATTACATTTTTATATGACTAACAGAACCGGCAAATGAATGGAAGCTTCAGAACTAGCAGCACTCTGCCAGAACAAAAACTGCCAGGAGTCCGGTGGCATCCGAAAGACTAACAATTATATTATGGCATAAGTTTTTGGGAGTCTGCCAGAATAACAACTCTCAATTGCTAGGAAGGAAAATGTAAACCCATTTGGCAGAAGTAGAAGAAATTAATTACATGCTGAAATCATACTTATTTTTCCACAGAAAAATATCAAGTAAATTGTACCACTGCATTTGGTCAACATTTCAAACCGTGTCAGCATTTCTTTAGGATGATGATCTGTGCACAATAATGGGATAATATAAGGCATTCGGATTTGTGTCATTTTATGCACTTTCCTTCCTTAGCCTCTCGATATGCCTGTCTTTGTCTACTAACCCTACTAATCAATCTTTGTCCAGTAAGTGTCCCCTCCTCCCCTTTCCTGTCTAACTTATTCCCCTGGCCTAGATCTGATAGTTCCCATTCTCTTACTTGCCGTAACCTTCACAGTTCCCTATTAAACTGCCAAGTCACAGCAGGGTTTCAGATCTGGTAGCTGCTGCTTGGAAAGCAAAATCTTGAGTGTACTGAGGTTTCCTACAATGTGAGAAGCCTGCATTAGAGAGATTTTTACTCTTTCTATAGTCTTCAGAATAAGTAATATTGATTCCATGGAAAGAGATGTTAAAAGTATAACTACCCAAAACTTAACACTACACAAAAATAAAAGGCAACCCTCCACCAGGTCATATCCTTGAGTTCATTTCTAGTATATTAGCCAAAATCTGAGTTCAGCAATAGTGCAGATGAAACTTCAAGTTGTATTACCCAGTTTTGCTGATCTGTTTTATTCTTCAGTTTGCAACAGGAAAGGCGTCTGATATATCCCTAAATGTGACCTTCCTTTCCCTGTAATTCAGTCATGTCTGTTCCTGGTACTATGTATATTTTAACTAACATATTCACTTAAATAGTTTACTTCTATCTTGCCTCAGTACTAGGAAAATGTCTATAATTAATATGTATACATATATTTTTAAAAACAGCACAATGTTAATATTTTTGTAAACACAGATACTGTGACAGAGGTAAGCACTTTTTAATCAACGTCCCATCTGTTAATGTTAGAAATGACTGAATATGCAGGCATGAATAACAGGTGAAATATGTACTCAAATCTGTATTCACTATGAAAAAAATCACTCTAAAATCAATAACAAATCTATAATGATAGTTGACTACATGAAAAATATAGATTAAAATGTATACAATCTGAGAAGTATGGATGAAAAACACTGAAATATTATTACATATTCAAAAAGGGGGGGGGGTGTCTTAAACCTATCTCCTAAAGCTTTCTACAGTTCTTCAGGAATAAATATATATTTTTAAATTTGAATATTACTTGTCCATTTAGCTATCATGCCTGCAGCATCATGTAATGATCAATTGAGAAAGAGGACTCAATCAATTAAAAGGTAATTTGCTTTTTAAATTACAGGTTAAAATGGTAACATCTATTTAAAACTGAAACTATACCAAAGAGGACCGTATCTGTATTCAGACACATTGCATGGACTATAATTGTTTCAGAAAGAAACCACCAAAGGAACAAAGAAAAGAAATAAAAAGCACTAAAATTAAAGCAAGAAAATTGGAGACATCCTACCATAATTGAACCGTATGAGGTATTGTGCTGATAAAGTTCCTCAGTTAGCTCCCGATACTGTGCTACTCAATATACACAGTAAATCCAGTGAAATTAGTGTACCAAATTCTTTGGTCCTTTGGTCTTGGAACTCTGCTCCAGTGAGAATTGCCCAAATGATGGAAATTCCACCATAACAAATGGGTAATCACAGGTTTAGGCACCTAACTGAAGTCTTACACACATGCTTAAATGTGTGCATGGGATTAGTCCACTGATGTGTGTACATCTTTGTAGATGTAGAGCTTTATTTTCTTGTTATAAGGGGGTGATGCTTTTTCCATGCAAGTTTTCCAAACTTTAATTACACTTTGCAACACCTCTTACAATATACAAGTTATCTCTATTTTACAGATGGAAAAGCTGAGCTGGGGTGGATTAGAATACTGCCTAAGGTCACAAAGGTAATACTGAACCCAGATCTCCTAGTCCTATGCTTTAACCACTACTCAATAATTTCTCAAATAAATGAGTGCTAAATTATTTTACCACTGTAATATGTAAGTGTGCTGACAATGAGACATTCACATTATTTGGACATTATAAGGATTGAAGCTGAGACACATGCCTCCAATTCCCCAGGGTTTTGAGTTATTTTAAAAATCTGAACACAGAACTCTTAGTACTATGCACTGATGGAATATACATTTTTTATTCTGGAATATTTTAGTTGGAAGATATTACTCTACTCCGTCAGTGCATATTAGAATGCTTTAAAAACATAGGCTATTTTAAAGTTCCAAGACACCCTAACACAGCCTTAAAAGTATGCAATATTATATACTACTCCGGGTTTACCCAGAGCCTGATCTCCCCACCTCCAGTTTACCACTCCCAACACATCAACTACCCAATCCTCAGACAACAAATAAAGAACAAGACAAACCTCCTTTTCTAGTGCATATGTATACATTGCCCCTGCATTTAGCCCATTCCTTCTACTTTAATTGGTCTTCACTTGGACGGGGGGGGGGGGGGGGGGGGGGTTTCCATCAACCTAAACCATACTGCAAAAATGGGGCTGAGTGAATTACTGGATAGAGGAGCAGACTAAAAACTAGAAATGTAAGCTACTAATCGACTAGTCAACTATCCAATGAGCAAAAGCTTATCCGATAGTCAACACACTAGCAAACTAGTTGCTTCCTCCCACCTTTGCTGCCTCTATAAGAAAGAGGGCAGGCTCTTGCTACATTTTAAAGCAGAAGCAACCCTTATCAACGAATCAAATAGTTGATGGAAATTCCACTGCCTATTTGATTAATCTAATTTTAACATCCCTACTAAGAACCATTCCTGACTCACGGACACCTTCAACAACTTTATTTTCTCTTGGTTTGTTTTCCAATCTATAAAATGGTTGTGTCAATGCCAGCTCTCTCATGGGGACATTGAGAGACTTAATAGTTGCACAGTGGTTTGAAGCTGTCAGATCAAAGGTGCTATATGAACACAAAGTAATGCCTACTACTCCTGCTCTTTTCCAGCACAAAGTTCATAAGTTGGTTTCAGCAACTCAGACCTGGGACAATACTAGGGAGTACTCTGAGCCACTCAACATGAACTTGAAGAGATCAATTTATTGGTCAAGTAGGGAAAAAATGAAGGAAAAGATTAAACAATTTAACATTCACCTAATTCATTCGTGGCAAGTCAAACTGAGATGTAGTGTTATATCATTAACAAACAGAGTTGGAGTTGAAAGGGGGATGGATAAGAAGAAAAGAGTGTAAAAATTACTATGGAGAAAGAAAAGGCAGCTACAAGTTTTCCTTGGAAAATAAAAACTCACTGTTAAACTGCCTGGCAAAATGCTTTTATACTGGCTACACCATCCCCAGATGTACTTTGTGGCAGCCAAAAGCTAGCTGCACAACAGAGATTCTTGTTTCCATCAAGTCATGTGAAAATGTGGCCTGTTAGAGAAATAGTTTCAAAAGACCCAGCAAATAAATGAATCTTTAAAGAGGGAGGTTAACAAAGATTTAGACATGAAAAAAATCCCAAGTAACCTCTTTTTTAGATTTTCTTTTCCTTTCAGAAGTAGCTATAATAATTCATTTCCAGTCCAGCAGCCACACTGCAAACCCCTCGACTGAGCCCATTCCAAATCCCTGCACTACCAACACACTTATAGTATTTATTGTGACTTTCTGTCTAATTTATGTCCCGTCAGTTCTAAGACGAAAGGCCTCCAAGGTTAGAATATTATGTGCTCAGTATGCTATCTGTATGTGTAATTATTGTTTCCCAAACATGTGACACATTCTTGTTAAAGACACCAAAAAAGAACTCCTGGGTCCCACACATTTTATGACATTACCTAAACACATTTCAGAGGTCTCTACCAAAAGTTACCATATAACAAGTGAGAAGCTATTAGCCCATCATCACGCTGTAATAAGATGTTTGTCTCTCTTCACATGAATTCTCAACTTACATATTTTATTGACAAAAATAATTCTCACACATTGAAAGGCTCACAGTTCGTTATAAAACAAAAGAAAGGACTATGCAGCACTTTAAAGACTAACAAGATGGTCTGGCCCATGAAAACTCATCACCTAATAAACCATCCTGTTAGTCTTTAAAGTGCTGCATAGTCCTTTCTTTTGTTTCAGCAAGAACAGACTAACATGGCTACATCTCTATTAGGTTCATTATAAGATACAGAACATAAGACACATTTTCTGTGTGTGCTTAAGGATTGAAAAGTGCCTCTAAAAATTCCTTCTTGTAGTCCCATAAATCTAACTCACCACTGATGATTGATAGATTACATTTTCTCACTTTACAAATCAAAGTTGGATTTTTTTTTTAACTGCCAACACAGGAAGCATAAGCGAATATCTCATATCACATTTTTTCCACTTCTTAGAGTGCATCTTTCACCACCTTCCTCCATTTTTACCAACGCCACTATGTGGGTTTTTTTAAAACAGTATTTATTTGGGAAGTTTTAACAGTTTTACAAATTGTAGCCATGTCAGCAACAACATGGTTTTAGGAATCAGCAATGAGTAGGGCAATCTAGCAATGGATGATGAATGATGTGCCTGAAGCAAAATAATTTCAGCTTCCACTTCTTTGCTATTCTGAGAGGTTAAAAACCTGTTTTGTCAAGAGGCTAAGCAGGTATCGTGCATAAACAGTTTTTCCTGACTAAACATAACGTTTGGGGATTACAAGTCATTCCACATTTACATTTCAGCTGAAGACCCTGGGGAGGGTAGTCTTGCCTATCATTTGCATCCCAATAAAACCAGCGAGAAAACGAGAAAATCCTCAGAATAATACAAACTGAACAGAAATAAACTATACATGGTATATGCCCTTCCTCCTCTATCCAAGTACATTCATGGCTTTAAGAGCCATAGTAACTGAGGACCTCACAAATATTAACCTATCTATCCTCACAACATACCTGTGAGCAAGAGGAAGCAACCCCATTTTATTGATGATAAATGAGGCAAAAAGAGATAAAGGAGAGTTTGAGAGGCTATAATCAGAGGAAGCCTGGAGATCTGTTTCTCTACCCACTAGATAAACTCCAAGTAGGGGAGACTGATATCAGGCAGGGAAAACCTTAACAACCAGTGAGGACCTATTCCTCAGCTGACTAACCAAGCCCATCACTTGACAGGACTAGATCTCCATTTAATCAGACGATCCGTAGCAGAGAACATTTGCTTAGTGTCACTGATGACAGCAGAGCCCACGGAACACATGCCAGATAAGGGAGTCTCAATCAATCCTGGGGAGAGGGGAGTATGGTGCACAAGAGCTGCTAAGCCAGTGGAGTATGGTGGGACATAGGTGTTTGGAGGGATGGAAAGCAGTGTTCTCTATAAGCTGAGCGCTTGGACTGCTGCTCAGGAGAGATTCAAACGCCACCCAGCTGATTAGCAGAGTGCCCACAGATAGGTTTTGTTTCTAGTAGTGGAGCACACTGAAGAGGAGGGGGGCAAACAGGGGAAGGAATAATTTAACATCTAACACAGGGTGGCCAGGCATCTGGTTTTCAACCAAAAGCTCTGGTGTAAAAGAGAAACTGATAGTGTATGACTGTGGTCAGATCTACTAACCAGACACCCAAAGTCCAGTTACTGTGGACAAGTGACATGCTAAGTCATCAACTGCATCATCAGCCCCTACACAAATCCTACCAGCATTGGACAGCTCCCAGCTCTAGCTTTGCTGGCAAAAACCATGTAGGGAGGGGGCAGACATGGGAAAGAAAATAAGGGAGGGATAGAAGGAAAAAGAGAAATGAATGGGGATGGGGCCTCATGGGAAAGGGGAAGGGAGGGAGTGCATCCTACTGGAGTGTCTTGTTATTAAATATGACGAAGTTGGCAACCCTAATCTAACATGTATTGCAGAAATCTCAGAAGAGTAACCATGTTAATCTATAATTTTAAAGAAAAGTGTAGTCCTATAGCACCTTAGAGACTAACAAAAGTATATACACATTAGGAATGTCAATGTGGAGTCCACTACATGATTAACTGATAAGTCTTGGTTTATCAGTTAAATTTATGAACTACACGCATTTCTCCACCCCACCCCTTGCTGCCTCTGTAGTGGGGGGGGGGGGGGGGGGTTGAGCACCAGATCTGCCTGTCCTCCCATCCCCGCGCTGCTGCCTCTGATATAGCAGCATGAGGTAGCAGAGGGTTCCCCAGCAGTGGGGCTAGAAGCAGTGTTCCCGCTAAGATTTTCCATCTATGAACAGAGTGAGTTTTGCCTTGTGCACCAATATTGAGGTCATGTGCGCTTGTTCAGACGTGTGCCACCATGGCACCCAAGTTAAAAGAAAAATTTAGAAAATATTTGTTAAAATGTTATAGAAGAACACTAACACAAGGGATAATTAAGAAGGTGCATGCTTTTAAATGTTTTTGATATGAAGTCAAATAAAAAGAAAATTAACATTTAATAAAATTAATACTGCAAAATTTTCAGGAGCCAACTTCTGCTTATAGCCCTCTCCCAGGCCCTCCCCCAGATGAACTAAATGATCTCTCAGGGTCCCTTATGGTAAAACCTGCCTGGACCATGTGCTGAGGTGACACTGCTGTACTGAGAATAAAACAAAGAATAGCTTATAGTCTCTATATAAATCCATGGTATAAATCCTAGGATTGCTAACTTCCAAATCCCATGTTTTAACCTCTAGAGGCACTAGACCAGATTTACAATTACGTCACCCCTTAGTACTGCTCAAATAGTGTGAAGGATCCTGATTCTATAGGGCCACTCAAATTTCACTCAGAAATCAGTTTTTTTCCCCATGCCCAGTCTCTGCACAGTTGCTACTCCTCTCCATAGGTAACCAAAGTTGCACAGAAGAGAAACAAGGAAACAGATGGGAAATAGGTAAGGGATGAGGGAGGCAGTATGATGTCACTATGATGGACTGATTCAACATACTTTTCTATGGAGCAAAACAGGTGCTCTGGAGAAACTGGGACTCAGAAGGATCTATTAAGTGTTTTCTCTGAAAGCTGAGTAAGAGGTGGGGCACAGCTGCACCACCTCAAGAAGAGCTTCAGGAAAAAAAGGGGCACCCCTCTGAAAAACAACCCTTCTCTGGGCCTCTTCTGGGGACAATGCAGCTATGCACAGCCCCTTACTCAGCGGCTGAGAGGAAACTCAATATAGCCCAAAATAAAATGAGAAGCATTCCCACCTTAATGCTAGAAAGACCCCTTCTTGGTGATCCTCCAGACCACCATGGAGAAATACTCCTTTCTGCTGATGAACTCTGAGGTCTCGTGTGTGGAAGGGAGGGGGAAGAATAGGCATGAGGGTTCCATCAGTGGCTGCAGTATAAACTGGGAATCGTAAACACATGCAAGAAGGGACTGATGAATTTGCATTGCCAAGCCTGAGGACCCAGAAGACAGCAGCTTCTAGACAGCAGTGCACAGATCCATGACAACAGCCCTGACAGCTGATCTACCAACACCAGAACAATTAGCTACTGACTAGCAGGAGCTAGTGGCGATAAGCTCCCAAACTGCCATGTTTCTTCATGCTGAGAAGAGCTCCAACATAGGAGTCATGGTGCTGCATCTCCAGGGCTAGCACCACACAGATTTCTTTAAAAATGGCATTTGACACCCTGGAGTCCTGTTGCCACAGCTATTCACCCCAGCTCCCACCAGTCAGCACTACATAGCTTAGCCCAGAAGAATCAGCTCACCAAAGCTGCTCTAGGAAAAGCTCACACAAAAATAACTGCCCCAGTTCATCCTTCTCAGCCTCCTCAGATTACTAAGCAGATCCGACCTCCCTGGTCCGATAATCTACGGAATGGATTGGTCCCAAACAAGGGAGCTTGCTGGATCTGGGATAATCAATTCCAGTCCTTCTGCTGCTGGCCTCTGAGCTCTATCCTGGGGCCTCCAGCATCCCAGCCAGGCTCCCCTCACAGTCACCAACTGCTCTGCCAGACATGGCCACTGGGCTCCTGCCGCGCTCCAGGTAGGCTCTGGCTTCTGGACTGGCGCTGCTCCCAACCCTCCAGCTGAACTCCCAACCACTGGCTCCTGTGCTGTGAGTCTCCCAGCTGGCCCCCAACTCCTAACTACTGGTGCTCTCAGGTTAAGGGACTGTCTCATCCAGCAAATCTGTGGGTCCTGCCAGACCATGGATGTTGCCAGATCAGAGTCCTGAACCAGAGAGGTTCACCTGGCATTGGCCTGCCTCTCAAGTTATTGCACAAGTTGATACAAGAACATCAGCTTGATCATATTAATGTCCAATCACAATCACCGGCCTCAGCAGCGTTTCTGCCATGATACATGATAGTACTTTGAAGATGGTACTGGGTTTGCAAAAAACAGATGATGTGATGAGACCCAGCATCCCAGAGACTTTGGGTAGGTATCTCACCCACCATAATCCCACCACCTTTAAGAGGACAGCTATAAAGTCTCTGAAATCCAATCACCAGACAGTGGTCAAACCATGAAATAAAGTGGTATCACAGTAGTCCTGAACCATAACGATTGCATTAACAAGGCAACTCTCCAACACTGCTTAATACAAAGATGATGCCACACTCCAATTCTCTTAGGGATTTAAGAGCATCATGTAATCCTTCCCCAAACAACTCCAAAACTCTACAACTTCATTCCCAGAAACCTACCTCAGGTGCCTTCTGCGTCTTCCCAAGATATAAAAACATGAGAATCTAGGCAGACCCATCGTATCTGGCCATTGCACTTTTGCAGAAGGTATATCAGGAATCACAAGCGTGGCTGCTGCCAAAGCTGGAATCGGGGCCATGACGAGGCTGCCCCAGCTCCAGCTGGCATATAACGGGGAAGCCACCTGCAATGTGGCCCCACCAGAACCCACCACCACCACTCACCTTGCATCAGGTCCAGCAGGAAAGTGAGTGGTGAGTGCTGCTGCGCATCTCTGCAAACGAGGTGGATGGGCCTAACATTTTTTGTGCATGGCCTCACAGGCACACAGCATAGAGGGAACTATGGCTGGGAGCACACTAGCTACCAGCCTCACCCTTGAGGACTATTGAATAGTCGTGTAACCACTAAGATTTCATGTAGTTACACAACTATTCATTTACTATAAATATCAGTGATGTTAGATATAGTATATCATGAGCTGTTGTGGGCCAAAACCACTTCCTCAGATGAGAGTGAAGACGTGGGTTTTGCCCACAAAAGCAGAAAACTTTCAGGATCACCTTGTTAAATTTTTGGCAACACGTCACTGTTGTGTGTTTGATAAGACTTCTGGAAGATAAGAACTGCTTCCACCAACACTGTTCTTTTGTAGTTACATAATTATTCACAGACAAGGTTTAGTGTGGCTTCTTGACAGCTACTCAGTAAGAAAGAAAGGAAAATCCTGTAAAATCTATTTTATTTCTTCACATATCAATTTACCTCATAAGTGTCACACACCTACCTTCAAAGTTCTACATGTCCATTGAAATGGAAAGTGTCAGTTGAAACCAGCATTTCTGTTCTCTGAGACAGAGTTTGCAGATGAGTTTACTGTAACACAGCCTGAAAGTAACACTTTCCAGTTATTTAGCATCTCTCTCACCGCACTCTGCAAACATTAGTCCTAACAAAATCCCTGTATTTGGGTATGATCACTCCCATTTTATGCAGGGGGACGTGGAATTGAGAATTGTTACCAAAGGGACGAGCCAGAATCAGCATGTTGATTATCAGACTTTTTCTGTCATTGAAAATCAGTGATCTCGGTGCAAATAAGCAATAAAATGCAACTGGAAAAAAGAATGTGAGGAAACGATATCTTCTCCCTATAAAAACTCATGGACAATCAGTCACAGAGACACAAGGCCATGACACTGACAATTAAAGGAAAAATCCAAAAATCCATAATACAAACAAAATGTGCGTGTCTACTATACTTTATACAAACTTTTTTTTAACAGGAAGAAGCTGCTCATCACATTAATTTGCATACATAAATTAGTACAAAGAAAAATCACCTGCATCTGTTTATTACAGGGTATAACTACTTAGTTTTCTCATCCATGAAAAGCACCAGAATCTCAAGTGCAGTTTAACATGGTATTTTCTTTGGGTCAATTTAAAGACAAACAGAGTAAGTAAAAGGACAGCACATAAATAAACTATTGATGGGAATAAACTATAAATGCCCTTCCAGTTAGTTACCTTTAAGTATTAAAATAAAACAGTTTTCAATTCTATAGGCTAATACAAATATCATAAACATAATTGATTCAGTTTAGCTAAACTCCTAGGGCCAACTCCTGCAACATATATCCATGTAAAATAAACTTATCAGATGTTGTATAAAAAAACCTTGTATAAAAAAGATTACATGATTTAGGATTAGGCTCTGAAAGCCAACAACAACACACAGCAGCTGAAAGAGCTCAGGACAAGATGACAACCAAATGAGTTAGTTATCTTTTTGTTTACGAAATGCGGCCAAAATGCAGGGAAAAAATGCAAAGGGTTCCATTTAGCATTCCTGACTCAATTAACACATCCAATGAGGTCAAGGTATGCAGCAGCAGTTTTGGGCACATAAGACTTTGTTTACATTTCATTTGGAAAATGAAATCATTTTGTGGAGGAGAAAAGAACTCCAGCGATGCATCAGTTAAAACAGAGCTACCAAATGTATCAGTGGCAACTGCACAAGCCAGCTAATGTGAGCAGTAAATAATTCTAGAATTAAAAGAAATGAACTGCTACATTAAAACAACCATCCCAAATTATAAATGTAAATGTTTCTCTCTAAAATGCTAGAAATTACATTTTTTCTTGACATTTCACATATTCAAAACATATACACATTCTAACAGACACAATGCAAGCAATGCAAAGCTGCTTCTAAAACTAACAGATTCAATAAGTAGAGGATTATAGGATACATAATGATGTCACAAAATACACCTATGCAGCATTTCCACCCCCCCCCCAAGCCACCAATGGGGGTGGGGCTATCTGTGCTGTTGTTATATCCTGTAGCCCTTATTGCTTCAACAGCCCCTTGGGCTACTGGCAATTGGTATAAATTAGAGCAGGCTTCGGGTTAATTTATTTCAGGGGCAGACCTGGCACAGAGATGGACACTGGATTGGCGTAATTCCCTCTCCCCCATTACTTTGAGCATTTGCTAGTACTGTAGTCAATTTCATTGTAATTTATTTCCCTTTGTATGGCTTTTCAGAGTAACAAGGAGGGGTGGGGGAATAAGACAATATGATCATCAGACCCATTTTTATAAATGAAATGGATTTCAAATTCATAATGTCCCTTTCAATTATAAGCATGAACCAAACTACTATTCAAATGCTGAAAAGCCAGTTTTGGATTTGCCTGCCAACATTTCATTATAGACTTGATGGTTGTTTTTAGGTACTTAATGAATTCAAATTCAATTTACTCTGAGTGGCATCTAGCTTTAGTAAATTTTAATTTTACGTATTGACAATTAAATTAAGGTGTTTTTTTTCATTACTGCAGGATGATAAATTTTGTAGCTAAGTCTCATACTTCAGTTCAGATTAGGTAACATATTCCATCAACCCTGACAGAATTACCCAAACAGCCAGTGAAAATTAACATTTTCATTAGTCCTCACTGTTGCTATTCAACGGGCAAATAAATCTTGCCTTTTCAGACTGATTCGTTGCCTTTAAAATACTTTTAAAAGATGTACTTGAAAAGGAAGCTGGCTTTCTGAAGTGCTAGTACCTCAGGGCACAGCTACACTTTTGCAAAGATCGATACTACAGAGGTCCATCTTCCAGCATTCAATGTAGTGGGTCTGGTAAGGACTGAGGGTGCCCCCCATCGACCTGCAAATCCTCACAGTCATGAGGAGGAGGGAGAAACTCTCCTGTCGACTTAGCTTTCAACCTGCCGTGTTGGGACCGCTCCACAATATATTGATGCAAGGTACATCAACTCCAGCTATGCAATTCACGTAGATGGAATTATGTACCTTAAATCAATTGTCTCTGCCAGTTTAGATCTGGCCTTGATTGTGATCACAGAGACTCACAAGGTTCAGGCCAGATCAGTTAGTAAATGGTATTGGTGATTCAGGAACTGAGTGCTACCTATCAAATCACCCGTTCCAGTGTGCCTCAACTTGTAAATGCATACATCTAGGACCAAAGAAAGCAGACCATACTTACAGAATGAGAACCTCTGTCTCAGGAAGTAGTGATCCCCAAAATCCGGGATCATGGTGGATAATTAGTTAAGCGTGCACTCCCAGTGTAATGCTGTGGTAAAAAAACTCATGAAATCCTGGGATGCATAAATGGGAATCTGAAGTACAGCAGAGAGGTTATTTTACGTGCACTGATGGGACTGCCACTGGAATACCATATCCAGTCCTAGTGCCTGCAATTCCAGTAAGTCGTTGATAAACTGGAGAGAGTTCAGAGAATAGCCATGAGGCTAATTAACGGATTAGACAACAGGCCTTAAGGTGATAGCCTCAAAGAAATCAGTCTATTCAGACTAACAGAGAGACGTTTAACGGGTGACTTGATTACAGTATGTAACACCTATCTGGGAAACAAATTTAGTAACAATGTAGCACAGAAAGGCATAACATATTCCAATGTGTGGAAACAGATGCTAGACTGGGGTGGGAAATAAAATGGCAGTGGTTTGCCAAAGTTAGCTGCTGGTAGGCTGCTATTGCTATATTTACCTACACCTTAGGTACTGCCCATCACAGATCTCATTGGCCAGGATCACTGATCTGCAGCCGATGGGAACTCCGATCCCCAGTACCAGCAGCGGTGCAGGTAAATATGGTGGTGTAGGTGCCCACTGGGACTAACCCAAGCAGACAGGGCCCATCCTAAGGGCCAGCATTTGCCCACCCCTGATCAGGCAAATTTAGAATTTTCAAGAGTGTGGATAGTTCACCATTGGAACAGTTTACCCAAGGGTCATGGTTGAGTCTCCATCACTGAGTTTTTAAAATCAAGAGTGGGCTTTTTTTCCCCCTAAAAAGTCTGCTCTAGGAATAGTTTTGGCTATGGCCGATTTTATAAGGACAACAGACTAGATGAAAGCAATGCTCTCCCTTCTGGCTGTGGAATCTATGAATCTTTTAAACTTTGGCATTTGGGGCATTATGCTGAAAGAGGTATCACATTTCTGCTAACATTTAAAACCTACAGTGTGATAAAAACTAGAAATCTGACAACAAATTTTGTCTGACCATGGCATATTAAATCTCGTGTCTTCACTGAATTTCTATTTAGATAATTAAATTCAACCTATGTAAAATTCCTCCTGCATTTTCAAATTAAGGCAGTATAGTTTTAGCATTATTTGTTTTGCACTGACAACCTGCTGAAAAAATAATAGACCCAAACATGAAAAATCTGAAGTCTAAAAGACACATCGAAAAGAGAGATTGCACTAGAAGTGCACAGAAAGAAGTTGCATAGGATTGTAGATCAATTTTCATCTTATTAAGGCTACATTTCAGTCATGGGTACTTCTAGCAAAAATCACTGAGGCAGTCATAGACCATGAAGAAAAATTCATGGCCCAGGAGTGTCCTGTCCATAATTTGTACTATAAATACCCTCAACTAAACCTTAGATTCTCGGGGGAAGGGAGGACAACTCTGGGGTGTTACAGGTGCTCGGGGGTGGGGAGGCTCCAGGGTCATGATAGTGCTGCTTTTTGAGGGGAGGATGTGGGCTGGGCCCTGCCACTGCTGCACTAGGAAGGGGGCATGGAGAATGGCCTAGGGTTAGCTGCCTGCAGCTGCCCAAGCAGTGACCCCAGGGTCAGCCATCCCAGAGGTCCCAGAAAGTCATGGAGTCCATGACTTCTGTGAAAGATTTGCAGCCTTAATTATTATTGTTAGCACAAGTCTTGCTATCACCAGAGAATTAAATCTTTAGGAAGAACTAAACTGCAGAAAGCATGGTGACCTGGAAAACCAGGAGGAGAAAGCCATTCCATATATATGGGGTAGTAAAGAAAAAAGCCCGGTTGGGTACCCAGGCATTAGTGGGTAGCGGCTGCATTTCCATGATGGGTGAGTAAAATTAGTATTTAAAATTAATGTGCAACAAGCTTTGGGCTACTTCTAGTTGAAAATCTCTAAGCAAATGTTACATCTTTAGTATTTCTGGTCATCTGCAACAGAAGTCAAACATAAAATAATACAATGTACTTCTCTTAACAAATATACAGTCTTAAAGGTGTCTGCTAAACTAACAACTATACAGCTGGCTTTATTTTTAACTCTACATTACATTCAAAATTTATTTTGCTCAACTCCCTCCTCAACATGAATGATTATTAATTTGATGGGTAGGTCTGCAAAACATATATGCAGGGCCACAGTAAGACATGCTGAGGCCCTAAGCTATGTTACGTTAAAGTGGCCCCAAAGCATTACAAAAAATGTATATTATTCTAACAGAAAGGACAATGAAAATAGAAATAATAAAGTTTTATATTTACATATATACTGGTATATAGATGAGACTGTAACTAAAAAGCAGTGTTTTTTTTTATTTGTAGGCCCCTCATAAGCTAAGATCCTAAGATGTAGCTTGCTTAATTTGTGCATAAATCCAGTACTGCATATACACCTTTTGAACAAAATCTACCTAGCATACTACTGTTTTCCCATGTCCCTGCTCCTATGATGACTAGATTTCATAAAGAACCTGAAAACTAACCCCCTAGGCCACTGAAAATAAGGGAGAATGGAGGGGTGAAGTGGCTTTATCATCTAGAAAGAGGTGGCTGATTGCTCAAAACTTCAGCCAGCTAGTTAATGAAGTGGAATTGGCAATGTCTTCTGAAGAGGCTATTTTCAGCAAGAGATGAAATACCATCTGCAGAAGAAAAAAGGGCTTAGAGCAGAGAACAACAGTAACTTCATAACAAAAAGATGTGTTAATGCTGGGGTGTCCTACATGAGAGAGGGATACAGTCAGAAATCTAACGTAATAATTCTGCCATATTGCTTCAAAGTATAAATTATTCAGCAACAATAGTGTACAATAAGCACTGATATAAAAAGACTTCTGGAACATATCACTAGCAATTCCCAGTTGGTAAAAATGACTGCGCTTTATCATACTAAGGTTGTTATTCTGAAGGGCAGAGATTACATTAAGGTACTGCACAGGATAACATGCCCATGTTAAACTCTACTGATGGCAGTGGAGGCAGTCAACCCTAAAAAAACCTGTATGCTGCCCTAAAACTCATTATAAATGTTCATTCGGGAGGAGATGGCAAGAGCGGTCTTAAACGGGGTGCTACATTTTAAGAAGCTACCTAAAACAAAGTTGGAACATCACCAGCAAATTTAGTTTGAATTAATGCATTACAGTAGAACCTCAGAGTTAGGAGCACTTCGGGAATGGAGGCTGTTCGTAATACTGAACAAAACATTACGATTACTCTTTCAAAAGTTTACAGCCGAACATTGACTTCATGGAGCTTTGGAACTCTACTGTGGAAAAGAAAAGCGCAACTTTTAATGACCTTAGTTTAACTGAACCTAGCACAGAAACAGTTTCCTTAATTTGCCAATTTTAAAAAACTTTTCCTTTGTTTTAGAAGTTTACATCTAAATGCAGTAAGTATGGTTCAGGTGAACCTCTCTAGTCTGGCACCCTCAGGTCCTGACCTGTGCTGAATCACAGAATTTATCAACCCATAGGCGGTCAATATTGTCTAGCAGCATTACTAACATTTCCCCTGGCTACTGGGCTACTAAAAGACATTTAGGGGTAAAATAGAGTTAAAGAACACTACAAAATACTGAGAGCCAGGACTGGTAACCGTTAAACGTTATGGAACCACAGGAATTTTGGCCATACCCACCGTAAGTGGATATTTGACTAACTAAAATCATGCCACAACATGGATGTTGCCGGACCAAAGAGGTATAACCTGCACTGTATTTCCCTTTTTTCTTTCTCTGTTTCTGCCTGATTGGATACTTCTGGTTCCAAATGAGGTGTGTGGTTTTCCAGTGGGTTTGCACTGGAGATCATAACTCAAGTTCTACTCTATCAGCATTAGGCTTTCGGTGTTACTAAATAGAAAATGAGCATGAAAGAAAATGAAAAAGACATATTGAAAAATGTGTCTTTCTTTAAAACACAAACCACAACAAATGTGTGACATGAGGATGAAACTCTATTTCACATTATATATGTCTTGCATTTAGCTAGGTGAAATATTGTTTATATATGTATTGCAGCTGTACCCATGTCTATTTGCACTGATGTAGTACCCATAGACACCAATCAGGATTGTTCCAAACCCTATACAGAAAGCAGTAACAGTCTCTGCCCAAAACAGCTTATTATGTAATGTAAGACTAGATGCAATAAGAGGATTTAACAAACAAGGTCAACAGTGGAGAGGAAGATTTGTGAGGTATCAATTTTCAGATGGCAGCTGAAATGGTGCCAAAGGATAGCATCCACTAGAGATAGCATGGAAAGAGAAGATGAGTGGGACAACAATGGAACCTGGTGCGAGCCACATGGAAAGCTGGAAAAGGGCCACCCACTGAAGACGAGAATGAAACAATGATCAGAAAGTTAGAGACAGCCCAAACATGACATAATAGTTATAACCATGGGAGAAAGGGAATTCTAGGAGTATAATGAAATGTGTCAAAGGCAGCTCAGAGGTCACGCAAGATAAACTGGGAGTTGAGGTTGAGATTTAACCGTGAAGATGTTATTAGAGACTACAGTGAGATTTTCAGTGGAGTGAAGAAGGTAGAACTAAGCCTGAAGAGGCCAAATGGGCTAGAGGAGAAAAACTTGGGACAACAACTGCAGAAGGAATGAATCTGGAGATGAAGGAGAGAAACAGCTGGACAGATAAGTAGATAAAAAAGGCAGTCTACCAATATAAAAGTCAGGGACAGTTTAATACATGGCAGATGCACAATTTTCATGTGGAAATCTGTTGGGAGACTTCAACTCATACTTGCATGGAGAACTCACCATGGTGCCAACGGATGATATGCATTAGGCTGAATGGGTAAAGAACTTTGCTGCATCCCCCAAAATCAGTAATAAAATCTGGGTTCATAAAAATATCTTGCATGCCTGCTGTGCCAACAAACGTGTGACTCAGCATTAGCAGTTAAGTGAAAAGGGTAAAATAGCTGGGACACAAGTGATCAAAATAAGACATCACAAAACCCAGAAACACATTCTTTTCAGTCCCAAGAATAACAAACACCAGTTGTATTTATACTTGCATCTGATTTAAGTTCAAATCTTCATAGTCATGTAGCTGCTAAAAGCTGTTGAGTTTTACTCTGTTTCATCTTTTCTTGAGTCTGCTCATCAGTCGTCTTAGCTTTGAAATTTGGAAGAGCGGAAAAAGCCGAGTCCTAACATTAATGGATTTAATATTCTTTTTGTAGAAAGTCAGTTAACAAAGAGTTTGATAAATGCAGATAAGGTGGTAATTATGCATTCTTACAAAAGCGCTTTTTCCCCAGCAGAAATTACACCAGTTATATTTCATTTTTCTTAACTTTTTACATAGAATATTATGGACTTCCAGTAAAGGCTTTGGATGTGAATACTTGCAAGCACAGAAAAGTAGATACTACATAACAGCAATCAATTAGGGAACAATCACTAATTTCTCTTGGTAGCGTTGTATAGCTGGCACAAGCCGGAGATGACTGAATAGTTATGTAGAATATCCCATACTAGTGGCCATTAAGCATTTATATCACACCATCATGTATTCGGAACGTATTGTATAAAATAAAAGTATTGTATTTCAGAGAATTTGGGGTCATTTATTGTATTCCTGTGAAGTCAGAAGTCTTGTTTTAAATTCAAAAGTAAATGGTAGGTAGCGAGGTAGAGAGAGAAAAAAAAAGACCTCTGAAAAAGACCTACCTTTTGTTCAAGTAACAAAGGCACTACTCTAATGTCCCAAATTTTAAGCTCTTCTGTAGCTATACAATATACTTAATTGGGGAGCTGAGAGTCTTTTCTTTTCTATGTCATAAAACTCCACATTTGAGGACCCCAGACATATCAAACTACACTGACCCAGGAATAAATACTTCAGTTTTGGAGGAAAAATTCCTCAACTGAGTAGAATAAATTAACTTTATCTTTGGTAAGTTTTTTTTTAATTGTTCATTTCAATAGCAGTAGTTCACAAAATCCCAAAAGATGGAAATGTTACAAGCAGGACCAATAGACTTGGAAAAAAGGACCCAGAGAGCATAGATGGTCACAGTGTATGGTCAATACAATTCAAAGCATATTTACATCACCATTTACTGTATGTAGTCTACAAATAATCTTTTCCCCTGTGTAATGAAGCATAAAGAATTAAAAGCCACTGGAGGTTTTAAAAACATGCTAGCTTCAAACTATTGTTGGTCCATAAAGAAATTAATTGTGTGAATCATCAGACTATCCCCAAGAGAAACGTTACCTAAGCTTTGAACATCCTGTGGGAGAGTAAAGTAGGTGATAACTGAGTACAGATGAGAGGCCAAAATGTTCATTTAGTCCTTCAGTAGCACAGTCAAACATCTTTAATGACAAATTTTTTTGAACTTTAAAAAACTATCTTCACTATGAAAGTTTTAGCATCACAATTTCTGAGAGTCAAATACTATATAAAGTGACAGATAATACTGAGGCAAAGAATATGAAAGTATAAGTAAAGAATGAAAATTTCTACTACCCTAATAACTAAACACATACACACACTAGTAGAGACCTTGATACACAGAGGAATAATGAACACTTTTCAATATACTCTGATCATACATTATCCTGTTCCACCTCTGATTACCTGATCCAAATGCTAAAATTTGGTCCTGTTGTCGGGTCACATCTGCAGAATGAAAAATCTTAGTTTTTATTTCTGATTTGCCGTAGTCTTTTGAAAACTATGTTAATGTTATTAAAATAAAATCCTATTAATATGCTAGAAACGTTTCCTGTCTTTTGCTTATATTTAGTAGGACATAGAAAAATGTGGCACATCTCTTTCTTGCAGAATTACAGTTCCTTAATTACTATGTCTTTCATTCATTCTAGGAATGATCTTCAGTATTTGTGAAACTATAATAGCTAGAAATATAAGTAAATCTATTTTAACTATTTCAACTTTGTTAAGGGGCTGTTTCTGAATCACCATATTGGGTAATTTTAGGATTAGCGTCAAACAGAACTATGAGCAATTTGTGAGGCAGTGACTCTCTGGTTTTGTACTTGAGCCTTCGTATGTTACATTTACTACAGAATTCCTTAACACCTATGATTTGAAGCATAGAGTTAATCCATTGTTTTAAAACTACAATTTTTATTTAACTAAGCTATGAACTAGTTTATGTCAACCTGTTTGCATGACTATGAAGAATGCTGGAATATTTACAATAAGAAGGCTATCATACAAAATAAGCAGTGAGGAGTCCTGTGGCACCTTATAGACTAACCGAAGTGTTGGAGCATAAGCTTTCGTGGGCAAAGACCCACTTCGTCAGATGCATGTAGTGGAAATTTCCAGAGGCAGGTATAAATATGCAGGCCAGGATCAGGCTAGAGATGACGAGGTAGATCCAATCAGGCAGGATGAGGCCCACGTCTAGTAGCTGATCTCTCTTGGTATTCACACCTCCAGATCAGCTTCTAGAAGTGGGCCTCATCCTCCCTGATTGGATCCACCTCGTCATCTCTAGCCTGATCCTGGCCTGCATATTTATATCTGCCTCTGGAAATTTCCACTACATGCATCTGACGAAGTGGGTCTTTGCCCACGAAAGCTTATGCTCCAACACTTCGGTTAGTCTATAAGGTGCCACAGGACTTCTCACCGCTTTTGCAGATTCAGACTAACATGGCTACCCCTCTGATACTTGATACAAAATAAGGAAACTGATCAGTTGACTTGGTAGTACAATTTTACATCAGAATACAGGTGATAAGAGATCACTATCAAACATTTATTGTAAGAATTTTATATTGCCAACTGTTGTTCTACACCCATGAAAAAAGTCATCTAAAAATCAAAACGGTTCTGGATTCCTCAATATGTGGAATATCATTACAGAAAATGCCTCTATGTTACTTACACTTAACAGATATTAGAAAATAATTGTAATCCTAACACAAAAGCTAAATCCAGATAATAAACCTGACTGAATTCTCACGTGGAAAATCCATTTACATACATGCATTGTGAGTCTCTAAGGTGTTGCAAGACTATTTGTTGTTTTTTAAGTTTTTCCAGTTACAGACTATAACAAAGCTACCCCTCTGAAACTTTTATTCCACTCTTCTTTTTCTATAGCAGAATTGACTGAAATACAATGCATGTTAATATTTACAGGCTATGTTGTTTTTTCAGCACCATAATTTTTGCACCTTGAGGACTATCATGTTTGAACAAAGCACTTCTGTATTTATGATTATTGATAATAGAGCTGGACAAACTCATTTGAGCTTTTCATTAAACTGTCTTCACACAATACGTATCTGATACACTCTCATACATTACTGAATTACATTTATCCTCTACAGTAAACACAAACTGTGTAATCCCACAACAGTGTCAAATTATATTAAATAAATGTTTGTGATGTAAAATGAATACATAAGAAAATGTATCAGATGTGAGAAATCAGTAAGTAACAAGATACTATTCAGTTGTTTCATTCATTATCACAAAGTCATTCTGAAATATTTGTATTAATTTTCAGGTGCTTAGGCTGGAAATGATTTCAGGTTTTTTCTCTCATTTTCTGAAAAGCACACTAGCACTGTTACATGGCAGGTGTAATTTCATCATCAAGGGATTTTGTTTATATTAGTTTATGCTTTTTTGTCCAGTTCTAGTTTTCAACTATTTTTAAAATGCTCCCTAAGCCATATAAAGAAGCAGATAACAATTTGAGAGTATTCTTTGCTTGCTATGACACTGTTGACATTTATTTGTCAATGGCATGCTTTTTGCCAAGTTAAAATGAAGCACTTTCAGGTTACTATAGTAGGCTCTCAAAATCTATTATGTCATGTCACTATGCTTTTCCTTCACTTAGCAACTATGAAGAGTTTTTCTAGAGAAAGCAGAATGATAAAATGAAGTCTATCCATGTGCTGGCACATAAATTTGTCCTTATACATTGTAACAAGTCAGTTTTAGCCCGTAACAATCCTAGAACCAGAGGTTGAATCTGTGCGTGTAAATCTCTGAAGTGGAGTAAACCTATTTGGTAGGCCAAAAATTCCAGCAGTCTTTTTACCACCTGCCAAGTTTATGCCAATGCTACGTTTATTTTATCCTATACATACACTCGCCAAAGGAGCATCAATCAACTCAAGTGCTAAATTTACCATTTTTACTTGTAAACAGAGCTGGTTCTAGGGAGGGAGAGCAGGTCAGTCACCAATTTTCAGGGGACACTGGACACTCCAGCAGAGGTGGTGGGTATCAGGCACTTATCAGGATCAACCAAAAAAATTTCTGCATTTCCCAGGAGAAACTATTGAAGCTACTCCACTCCTGACTATAAACACAGTAACTGAGACCATGTCTACACGGGGCACTAAACTCAGAGAGCTACAGTACTGTATCTATGCCACTGTAACCTATGTAGAGCACAACAACAGAAGGGTTTCCCCTCCCCCCCATTGCTGTAGGAAACATTCTATTTTTTTAAAAGTTTATTAAAATACACTAAGTACCAGATATTTTTTACTTATGAAAAGCCAGGAGCTGCTGTACTACGTAATTAGAAAACACTAATGCAATGATTCTTTCCATCAAAGAATCAAAAAAGACTCAAGAGTCATGGGAAAAGGGGAGAGAGAAAAATCAAAGGGAGAGACTGAAAAATTCAAATATTGCAAGAGGAAAGTTGCAGATGAGTAAAACAAACTACACAAAAATCTGTGTGTCCAATTTCATTCACCCCACCATTGAGGGGTTTTGGGTCAACTGTTTGATGAGAACATGACCAAGAGAATGGGACAGAAATGGATTTTAAAGCTGAAGACCACAACTTCATTAGCTTTTATGGGTAGTGTCAAGAATGGGAAACACTAACTCCTCCCATCTGCCAAATATCCAAGCATTTATTTACTTCTAGTGTGGTATTCAATGGCATCCATACAAGACAACCCATATTCAGGACTATAACTCCCACAATACAACTCAACTCTCAATATCTGCACCTTCTTGCCCTCCTCACAAGAGAGGAGGGATGGAGGTATCCATAAAACTATAGAAACATAAGGCAAGAAAGGATCTCAAGAGGTGATCACATCCAGCCTCCTGCATTGAGGCAGGACCAAGTAAACCTAGATGTCCGTGACTGGTGTTTGTTCAACCTGTTCTTAAAAACCTCAAATGATGGTGTCAAGTATCAGAGGGGTAGCCGTGTTAGTCTGGATCTGAAAAAGCGAGAAGGAGTCCTGTGGCATTTTCCATTACATGCATCTGACGAAATGGGTCTTTGCCCACGAAAGCTTATGTTCCAATACATCTGTTAGTCTATAAGGTGCCACAGGACTCCTTGTCTCAAATGATGGTGCAATTACACAACCATCCAAGGATGTTTAGTTCCTTGTAGTCAGAGCGCTTATACTAATATTTAACCCGAGTTTACCCTACTGCAGATTAAGCCCCTTATTTCCTGTCCTATTTTTCAGTGGAAGTGGAGAACAACTGACTGTTGTTTTCATTATAACAGCCCTTGACATATTTGAGGATTATTATCAGATTCCCCTTCAGTCTTCTCTACTTAAGACTACACCTCCTGTCTCTTACGTACAAGACTTAGGTCAATACACCCCAGAATTATATTTACCCTTTTGGTAACTGCATCACATTGTTGACTCACTCAGTGTATGCTCTTGAAAGAGATTCTTTTTACTGCCTTTTATGTCTCTTGCTATCTGTAAGTCATTTTGTCCTCATCTTTTCAGATTTTGTCCCTAGTGCTTATGGTATTCTTTGGTTCTCCTCCTGGGCAATTTGTCTGTGTTTCCACTTTTTGTAGAATTCCTTTTTGATTTCAGGTCATGAAAGAGCCCCTGATGGAGACATATTGATCCCTTACTATTCTTCCTACCTTACCTTTGCATCGGGATATTTCACAATTGTGCTGAGAGAAGCTGTCAGCTGTCTTGAACTCCTCTATCCCTTAGACTTTCTTCACATGCAACCTTAACTACCAGATTTCTGAATTTGTTAAAATCTTTTTTAAAAGTCCATTGTTCTTATTCTGCTGTTCTCTCACACTCACATGAAGGGCATCTCAGTCTGCAAAGACTTAGAATTTACCTTTTTTTCCTCAAAGCTAATAAAGTACAGTAGTTCTCTCACAGCTCTGGAGAGAGGTTTATCCTGTGAACTTTTAACTTCTCATTTGTACTATCCAACAGCAAATAACTCTGATGAAATTACTAACTCATAAATGCACAGTGTTAAAATCCTCTCCTTACTCCTTATTAACATAAAGCCATGCCTCCAGGATCCCAAATGAAAAAGCAAAAAGCTCCATAAGACCAAATCTTGCCCCATGAGAAAAATTTCTTCTTCATCCCCAAAACTAGGGATGGATTCAAACAATTACTAAACATTCTCAGAATCACCCAACTTCCAAGGGAGAGTCTGGCAGGCCATAGCCTTTCCAAACATTTTGCAAGATTCAGGATTATGCTAGGACCAGAAATCCTTCCTGTTAGCTAAATCAAAAGGAAAACACTGAATTTGTTTAAACATAAATTTTGCATTTTACAAGTTCTTCCTTTGTCTCTTGGTCTCTGGAAAAACACAATTTGAATCAGTGTATACAAATCACACCAACAGGGTAGTGCCTCTCTGAAGTTGTTTGCTGTCTCCCCCCACTATTCTTTAGTTCTTGGAAGAGCTGTGCTAACCCTCCCCCACAAAGTACAATACAATCACAAACTATTCCTAAATTTAACACAAAGGTTCTCAAAGATACTGCGTGGGTTATAACAACTATCACACCAACTTTAAGCAAATTGCTTCAGTTGATGATAGACTACACAAGGAAACATTAAACATTTACATAAAAAGTTCCAGTAAGTTGTAAAGGTTCAAAGTTAATTTTAACAAAATGTACTGAATGTACTATTTACATACCTTGCTACTAAAATCAAACTTACTGTTTATTTTATAAGTTCTCCATGCATGTCTAACATTAGTAAAACATTAGTTAACAAAGTGCCTAATAAAGCATACTTCGTTTATGTAACGTCTCAGCAAAACTTTTCACCTCTTTATAAGCCTTCATCAACTGCTTTATTGCACTTAATCGTAGGGCAGAAAGAATAAACTATTTAGGATTTGATTTATGTAAGACCCAAAAAAGCCAACAACACACTGCAACTACAATTTATAAAGATCAGAATGCTGTTCAAAATAAATAATTGTATTGTTTAAAAAAAGTATGCAATACTTTTTCTTTAAGTTCACAGCCAGAAATAGCATCCAATTTTGATGGCAATGTAATGAAAAACATTTTAAAAGAATGGGTACAACTGTTACTCTTGCTTATGGTGATAATGATGTGTGACATCTATGGAAATAATGCAAAATGAATAGGAGACAGAATAGGTACATGCACCATAAAGGTAAAAGACGCCCTACAAATTAAGACAAGTGGAATTTAAAGCCCACTGTGAAACTCAGTTTAACAAGTCTGGGAATCCCTGACTGCACTGGCAGCAGAGGTTTAATTGCATCTGTGTCAATCAGAAATGACCACTCTAATTCACATGTTTGCAACCTCGTGTCATGCCCTGAGCACTTGATCTGAAGTCCACTGAAAAAAAAAACACACAAAAAAAGACTTCAATTGACTTCAGCAGGATTTAGAGCAGTAGCTCAGAATGAAAAGCATCTATCTTGAAGTGCTAAAAATGGTTAAAAGTGCAGCCAGTTTGATGAGCAATATTAGCTACTGAGAACCCAACACCCCTGTGTTCTGCTCTCTACAATGACTTCTCACTGAATTCTGGGCCAATGTTAAGATTTCAGTGTCATCTTCAGCCTCAAGGGTGGATGGGCAGGATCAGCACAGGTTCATAACTGCAGTAGCCAACTGGGAAAGGGGGCTGGGATACAGTATGGTTGCACAAGATCACACTGACTTGCCTCAGGTAAAGGCCTGGCTTGTAAAACTGGTGGTATTTTGTGATGAACAGAAACCTGCACAGGGTGTGGTTTGTTCTTCTTACGGGATTATCCAACTTATTTTTTGTTATTATTATAAGAAATATTTTCTACAAAAATATCTCATTTATATCCAGCTATTTCCTAACTGGTTTCTTGATCATTAAATTGACAATTTACAGTTCATGCAGCAGTTCACTGGAGTGATGAAATTTTGTGGTCTTTCAACTGTTTCTTTGTCAAACTGTGTTATGCAACAGGCCAGAGGCAAGCACTACACTTATATCATATTTTCCCTTTGTTGATCCTCAGATTATCTTCTGCTGCAGTACAGACCAGTCTAGTCTTTACAGGACTTTGGTATGTATCAATATTTATATATTATACAGAGCTATACCGCAGTGAAGGAAAGTGACAAAATTTCTAAAGGAAAAATGTTTACTAAATGGGCATGAGTACACACAAGCACATGATTACTTACAGAAGCAACAAAAATATTAAAAAAAACTTGAAAACATGATCTGAGGGAAGACTGGTTAGTCTAG
This sequence comes from Pelodiscus sinensis, assembly GCF_052426305.1. Classification (NCBI taxonomy): domain Eukaryota; kingdom Metazoa; phylum Chordata; order Testudines; family Trionychidae; genus Pelodiscus; species Pelodiscus sinensis. Next base: position 8,732,043 of record NC_143071.1, on the reverse strand, counting down.
AAAAAAAAAAGAAGACAGAGATAGCTTGATAACTTTTAAGTACCTAAAACAGGGCTACTCAACTTTGGAAGCCTCTTGGAGGTGAGGGGAGGCACAATGATATTCAAAGCACATGCCGAAGGCCGCAACTTAAGTGTGGTTGCATATACATGCAAATATATATGCAAATAGCTTCTTTCACATGGACAGGCATGAATACAAAGATTAAGGAAAGACTACACAACACACAGGCCCCATTTAAGTCAGTTCTGCTGATATTTATAAAATGCAATATCTACCCGATTTCCACCCATATGAAGGCTCTTTTAATGAGCAATGATAGTCAAGGAATTTAACTACTAAAACGCATATCAACAGAAGACCATTATATTGACTACTTTGTTGATGTGGCTCCTACCCTCGGGCCACATGTTCAGCCCCACGTAAACCCAAACTGCACTGCGGGCCACAAACAAATGGGCTGCAGGCCACATGCGGCCTACAGGCTGCGTGTTCAGTAGCCCTGACCTAAAAGGTTGTTACGAGGAGAAGGGATAAAAATTATTCTCCTTAACCTCTGAGGATAGGACAAGAAGCAATGGACGTAACATTTCAGTAAACGGAGATTTAGGTTGGACATTAGGAAAACCTTCCTAACTGTCATGGTGGTTAAAAACTGGAATAAAATGCCTAGGGAGGTTGTGGAATCTCCCATCACTGGAAATGTTTAAAAGAAGGTTAGACAAGCACCCGTCAGGGATGGTCTAGGTGATGCTTGCCAGGCGTGCCGGGGACTGGTCTTGATGACCTTTTGAGGTTCCTTCCAGTTCTAGGATTCTATGTGTGAACTACATTAATGGGCATTAGGGAACTATTAGTATTAGAATTCACACCCTGCTGGAATGCATTGCCTAACCATGTCTACAAGCACTGAGTGTATGGAAGGGGGCTGTGGAGACTTAAAGCTCCCATTCAGAAGCAAATGGGCCATAGAGCCCTGCTGAAACAGAGAGAACAGCTGAAGGCCTGACACCTCAGTGGACACTCCTGGAGTGAACCAAGAATTGATGGGAGGGGAGGCCCGGGGAGAGATACTTGTGCAATGACCACAAACTGTGACAACCGGTACAGTGTATATGAAGTAAAAGAAGCCATGTACACATTTAGTACTGTGTTTTTGACCCAGATTATCAACTTCAACTACAAGACTTACCCAGGTTGTTTAGGTCCTTAACTAAAATAAGGTTTGGTTTTTTTCCTTCATTTAAATCACTGTTCTGGGGTGGGACTGAGAATGAGAGGTTCAGCATGCCGGCTTGCCCCAGGAAACCACGACAACCCAGCACTCTGCTGCAGTAGCTTGAGGCCAGGTGCATGCTCCTCTGCTCGGGGAAAGACAGCTACACGGACACACACAGGCAAATTCTCTAATATACAGGCAGTCCCCGGGTTACGTACAAGATAGGGACTGTAGGATTGTTCTTAAGTTGAATTTGTATGTAAGTCGGAACTGGTACATATTGTAGGGGAAACTCTAGCCAAACATTTCTCCAGAGCTCAGTTTTATTCTCCCACACCTCACTTCCCTCAGTCCTTTATTCTCAAGCTGAGGTGTCTGCTGAGAAAAGCCGCTCCGCGTCTCCCTGGTCTGCTGGGAGGGGGGGCAGCTAGTGTGGGGTTGCCTCACCCCGTTTGTAAGTAGGGATTCGATGTAAGTCGGATCCATGTAACCCAGGGACTGCTTGTATATAATAGGCAACTGTCCCTTTCGCCACACCTGCCCCCTGCTGGCCTAATGGAATTAAAGACGTCCTGGTCCTCATCTTGGGTCCATAAAACCACTTTAAGAAAACTGCTAACTGTCTGCAGCCGTTTGTTTACTTACGGTGCCACAGACAGAGCCTTGCGGCTCCTACTGGCTCCAGTTCACCATTTGCATCCAAGGAGAGCCGTAGGAAGCAGCATGGGCTGGGCCACAGCTTCCCATGGCTCCCCTTGACTACAAACAGTGAACCAGAGCCAATGGGAAGCTGCAAGGCTCCGTGGCCATGACGCCGGTAGGTAAACAAACTGGCACAGCCAGTTAGCATGTCTCTCAAAGTGGTTTCATGGACCACTTTGAGAAATACTGTTCTACAATAAAATGTCCCTCCCACCAGGTCCTTCCCTTTCAATTTTATGAGAAAACTGAATTCCATACAGATGCCACTATTCTTGCACAACAAAACCATTAACATACTTTAAGTTACGATGAGAAGAAGCCACATACCACATTTGGTCGTCCTAGCTCTTACCATTTAGAAGTTCTTGAACAGACTCACAGATGGAGGGACAGACAAAGATAGTTTTCTTACTATATATTTTAGAAACTGTGCATCTAGCACAGGTTTTGAAATATAATTATATGTAACATAATAACCATTTCTGCATAAATTAAACTGATGTTGTAGATTACTAGATAGCTAATATGACACCAATATTTAAAAAGGGCTCTAGAGGTGATCCCGGCAATTGCAGACTGGTAAGTCTAATGTCAGTACCGGGCAAATTAGTTGAAACAATAGTTAAGAATAAAATTGTTAGGCACGTAGAAGAACCTAATTTGTTGGGCAAAAGTCAACATGGTTTCTGTAAAGGGAAACCATGTCTTACTAATCTATTAGAGTTCTCTAAAGAGGTTAACAAACATGTGGACAAAGGGGATCCAGTAGAAATAGTATACTTAGATTTTCAGAAAGCCTTTGACAAAATCCCTCAACAAAGTCTCTTGTGTAAATTACATTGTCCTGTGATAAGAGGGAAGGTCCTTTCATGGACTGAGAACTGGTTAAAAGACAGGAAACAAAGGGTATGAATAAATGGTAAATTTTCAGAATGGAGAGTGGTAACTAGTGGTGTCCCACAAGGGTCAGTCCTAGGACCAATCCTATTCAACTTATTAATAAATGATCTAGAGAAAGGGGCAAGCAGTGAGGTAGTAACGTTTGCAGATAATACTAAACTATTCAAGATAGTAAAGACAAAAGCAGACTGTGAAGAACTTCAAAAAGATCTCACAAAACTAAGTGATGGGGCAACAAAATGGCAAATGAAGTTTAATGTGGATAAGTGTAAAGTAATGCATGTTGGAAAAAATAACCCCAACTATACATATAGTATGACGGGGACTAATTTGGCTACGACAAATGAGGAAAGAGATCTTGGAGTTATCGTGGATAGTTCTCTGAAAACATCCACACAATGTGCTGTGGCGGTCAAAAAGGCAAATAGAATGTTAGGAATTATTAAGAAAGGGATAGAAAATAAGACCCAGAATATCTTACTGCCCCTGCATAAAACTATGGTACGCCCACATCTTGAGTACTGTGTATAGATGTGATCTCCTCACCTCAAAAAGGGTTCAGAAAAGGGCAATTAAAATGATAGGGGTTTGGAACTGGTCCCATATAAGGAGAGGACAAAGCGACTGGGACTTTTCAGTTTGGAAAAGAGGAGACTGAGGGGGGATATGATAGAGGTATATAAAATCATGAGTGGTGTGGAGAGGGTGAATAAAGAAAAGTTATTCATCAGTTCCCATAATATAAGGACTAGAGGACACCAAATGAAATTAATGGGTAGCAGACTTAAAACTAATAAGCGAAAGTTCTTCTTCACGCAGCGCATTGTCAACCTGTGGAACTCCTTGCCAGAGGAGGCTGTGAAGGTTAGAACTATAAAAGACTTTAAAGAGAAGCTAGATAAATTCATGGAGGTTAGGTCCATAAAAGGCTGTTTGTCAGAGGCTGGAGACGGATGGCACGAGATAAACCGCTTGATCATTGTCTTTGGTCCACCCCCTCTGGGGCACCTGGTGCTGGCCACCGTCGGCAGACAGGCTACAGGGCTAGATGGACCTTTGGTCTGACCCACTATGGCCATTCTTATGTTCTTATGACATATTATTTAATTAGATTTTACAAAAGGAAATGTATATTATTTTGGGGCCTAGTTTTCAAAGGTGTTGTGCACCAGCAGCTCTTATTGAATTCTATGGTGTGTACATTTGGTTGGTACCATTGAAAATAAAATGACTGTATGTATACACACACGTGTATAAGGTAATTGTACGTATATAAGCAGGAAGGGAAGAGAGAAAATAATACTGAATTATGACCTTTGGTACTATACAGGGAGATTTCGGCAAATCCAGTAATGTGCCTGAACACACTATTGCTTACAGCTTAAACTTTAGCAACCAAGCTAACAGGCCCAAAATAGACCTAGACATCATGACCAAGTCAGGGAGAGGGAAGAAGAGGGAGTCTGGGTGCCACAAAAGAGCAGCTTGACCCCGCGTCCTTCCTGACACCCAAATCTTAGTGAAATCGCTGAGCTATACGTAAAGAAAAACAGGAAGTTTGTCTAAATGCCCTAAGATACATATCTATCAGGGTCCTCAGGCATGGAGTCTCTGAAAAAGAGAAAATGCATCTGGTGAAAGTGATGATCTGAAGAAAACCTCTTGCCTAACCTTTAAAAAGTGCTTGCCTAACAAGTTTTTGTAAGTTTTTCTGGTTAAAATGGCAAGAAACTGTTTTCTCTTTGTGATCTTGTCTGATATCTGTTTTGTGGGCATTAATCCTTTGGCGAAGTGTATGAGATGTTTGTCCAATGTACATAGCAGACGGACACTTTCGGCACATGATAGCATAGATTATATTTCTGGATGCGCAGGAATATGTGTTCTTGATCTTATAACTCACCTATAACTATAAACTATTTTAACCAGAAAGGACACTCTCTCAATGACTTGACCACCTGCATTCTGCTACAAAAACCTTTTACATCTGCACTTGAAAGGGAATCCTCTGAACTGTCATTCATGTTAAAATTCGACACTTGCCAACAAGGACTTAAACATTTGAACTATCTCACCCATTACCAAGACAGTTTCCCCAATTATCACCTCTAATACCATTAACTCACAAACATCCCACTCTCCCTACCTCTAATATCATCAATTCACAGACACTTACCTTCCTTCCTCCCCCCCCCCCCGCATCCCCTCCTATTCTGCAATGTGATTTGTCCTTTTCATATTTGTTCATTTTTTTAATTGTATCCTTTGGTATATATGGTTGTGACTACTTTCTTCCACTATTTGATCTGAGGAAGTGCGTCTGGCCCACGAAAGCTCAACATCTAATAAACCATCTTGTTAGTCTTTAAAGTGCTACATTGTCCTGCATTTTGCTTCAATGATTGAGATTGCACAACCTTCCTAGCCAATTTATTTCAGTGCTTAATCACCCTGATAGGAAGTTTTCCCTAAAGGTATAACCTAAACCTCCTTTACTGCAATTTAAGCCCATTGTTTCTTGTCCAATCATCTTATGTTAAGGAAAATTATTTTTCCTCCTTCCACCTTGTAATGCGAAATACAGCGCTTTTTTGAGCCATCCCTTACTGCTCATACAATGAGATTTACAGAGATGGCGAAATAGCACATCCGCTATATTTTGAAATAGCAGATGCGTTCAAAGGACGTGGGGTAGCTATTTCAGGTTACCTTTGGTATCCTATATATGAACACAGGAAAATGGATTGTACTATGTATAATACAGGAGTATACCCAATGCAGACTTCTGGCAGTTGAGAAAAAGTTAGCTGGGATTTGGATTGCAATTTTACTTTTCATTCTCATTCATTCATCTTGGAAGAACCATGAATATAGAACAGTGACGTGCAACCTAGGCTACGGAGTGGGCTGAATGAGTGGCCCTTCTTCACCTCAGTGAGCCGCAAACCTATTGAAACCCACAAGCTCTCCTGTGATAGGCTAGGATTACTAATTGCACTTGCACAACTATAATTTGCAGGGAGTTCAAACTGGACCATAGCAGTGCTTTGATTGAATGCAGAGGGAGCTCTCACAATCAGCATTGTGTGCAATCAGCTTCATGTGTATATCACTTCAGTAATACCAATTCATGTGTATATCACTTCAGTAATACCAATAGGAAAAAAATCACACAGACAGAAACCACAGTGATATTTGGCAATCCCGTGTGTTAGTAACAGTAAACAAAATATCTGGTGGACCACACACAGAATTCAGATAGGCCCTCATGTGGCCCTCTGGCCATAGCTTCCCCACTGTTGATTTAGAAGCTTTTAAGTGCAGTAGCCATTTGAGGAATTAGAATATAACCTGAGTTATTGTTAATTCTATTACTCACCAGATCTCCACACACCATTTTAAAACACAACGGGTATGTTTTTGGCTCAGAAGTGGTCTCTTAGGTCAAATTAAGGATGTTATTGTTGTCAAATACAATGTAGCAGAAATCATTTCAATTTAATTTCAGCTTGTAAAACTGGTGAACAGCTGTCCCTTCAAACACAAGGATAAAGTACTAGACTGCTAAAACGTAACACTTTTGCCCTTCTTACTGTATAATGCATTTCCAATAATGCATCAGTGGGCTATGTGCTTTAAGCCCTATGCGAACTTAAAGCCACATTATCTTTCCAGTGTTACCCTTCTATTTACAGCTTTTCCATTCATGTACATGAGAAATGAAATGCATATTAATTTTAAAAGAAAATTATGTAGCATAGCAGAGTATATACGAAATCTACGGATTTAAAATAAAAACATGAAAGGCAATATGACAATGCCTGGCCTACTCTTAAATCTTTTGTCATTATGATGGCAATATTTCTAAGCAAATTCTTAAGGAAGTCCTCAAGTGACCTAGAAACATTTCCACATATGCACCACGTCTTGCTCAATTAACATATACATGAATGTATTTTTTCCTTTAACATGTTAAACATAAAATGCTAATACAGTTTGGACCAAGTTCCTTTATTTGGTACAAGGCACCTTTATGCAGACATAAGACATGCACTGATAACAGCACAGCTAGAGTCTGCTAGCTGCACAGTTACTTCCATCTTACTAACAGCCCATTCATGCTCTTGGCACATAAATAACAAATGCTGAGCAGAGCTCTGACAGGTTACACTTACCTCTCAGAAGTCACATACTGCCTGCTGCTAACTTGATTCATTCTCTCTCCCACCCCCCACCCCCATCTCCTTTGATCCTGCAAAGTTACCATTTTGGGATTTCTCCTCTTCTAAGGTGGCTTGAACATCAGTTTCTTTGGGAAATACTAGTATATTACAATAGGTTGTTAGCACTATCCTGAATATAACTCCAGCTTCCATAATAGAAGCAGAGAACTGCTTCTTTGTTTGCTTTCCCCTACCACCCCATTTAAATCCCCTTTTGGTAAATTATTCAAGTGCTTTCTAACAGCAACCCGCCAACCTGAAGCATATTCTCACCAGCAACTACACACCGCACCATAATAACTCGAACTCAGGAACCAATCCTTGCAACAAACCTCGGTGCCAACTCTGCCCACATATATACACCAGCAACACCATCACAGGACCTAACCAGATCAGGCATACTGTCACTGGTACATTCTCCTGCACATCTACCAACGTAATATATGCCATCATGTGCCAACAATGCCCCACTGCTATATACATCGGCCAAACAGGACAGTCCCTACGTAAAAGAATCAATGGACACAAATCTGATATTAGGAATGGCAACATACAAAAACCTGTAGGGGAACACTTCAATCTTCCTGGACACACAATTGCAGATCTAAAAGTAGCCATCCTGCAGCAAAAAAACTTCAGGACCAGACTTCAAAGAGAAACTGCTGAGCTACAGTTCATCTTTAAGTTTGACACAATCAACTCTGGATTAAACAAAGACTGTGAATGGCTTGCTAACTACAAAAGCAGCTTCTGCTCTCTTGGAATTCACACCTCCAGATCAGCTGCTAGAAGTGGGTCTCATCCTCCTTGATTGGATCCACGTCATCATCTCCAGCCTGATCCTGGCCTGCATATTTATTCCTGCCTCTGGAAATTTCCACTACCTGCATGTGACGAAGTGGGTCTTTGCCCACGAAAGCTTATGCTCCTACACTTCAGTTAGTCTATAAGGTGCCACAGGACTCCTCGTCGCTTTTTCTAACAGCAGTGATCCTAATGTAAACCATTTTAACATGAATCATCAGTAACTCCCCTTAGCTTCCCACACATCATATCATTCCCAAGCCCACCCCTTATTCACCTCTGTCCTTCAAAGAATTCTCACCCTTCCTCAAAGTCTGCGCTGCACTCTTTTCCTCAATACACAAGATAACCACTCATTACATTAACTCTTTTTATAAGCAATCATCAAAGAAGAAAAGAGTATACACAGTATGGTTGTCCACATCTATTTTCAGCTTTCAGGGTAAAAGAAATGGTAAAGATTCTGGATTTTACAAACAAGAATTCAGCAAATCAAGATCATTTGCATTTCTATGCTGCCTTTTAAGTAATGGTTTTACAAATCAAACCTCACAATGTGCTACAAGGTCAATCATTGTTATTCTCATCATTTTACAAAAAGGGACAATGAGGCGCAAAAGAATTCAAGTGGACCAAGGTTACCAAAAAAAGTCTGTGGCAAAGCAGAGTCTAAAACCCTTGAATCCCGGTCCCATTCTTTACCTACAAAAACAATGAATAGTCCTGTGGCACCTTAGAGGCTAACAAAAATATATAAAGAATCACGGGCAAAGTTTTTTCAAGTTAGAGAATAACACCGCTACCCCTCTGAGATTTTCTATCCTTTGTTAGACAACTCTTCACCCTATATCACAGAAAAAACACAGTTCTTTCTTGGTAACAAAATGAACTATGATCACAGGAGTTCAAAACCTAAAATTGCCAAGGATTGATACATGAAATGTGCCTTTGTATCTCAACTCCTAGTGCACAAGAGATAACACTCTGATTGTTTCTCTTGAAGGAAGGCTTTCTAACACAGTAAATGCTATCAGTATTTACTAATAAGAGCTGTTTTGAATTTATCTTCCTATTTCTGTGGTACTTATATATTTTATCATATTATCAACAACATTCTTTAAATGAAACTTAATTCCCCTACAAACATGAAGATTTCTCCATTTTTTATTGTAAAAGCTTATACTTGTCAACTTAAGATCCTGTGGTGAAAATCTAGAATACATGTAAATCACTTAAATTCAGATTCTGGTCTCAGAGACATATGGGGTCCCACTGATGTCACTGGAAGCCACATGTGCATCAGAAGTAAAAAAAAAAAATTAAACATCTCTAGGATAATGAAACAGAAGATTACCAAAAAAAAAAAAAAAAAAAAAAAAAAAAAGAGAACCGCCACCACAGAACCAACAAAACATCCCTTCTTTCAAACATGCACATTACAACAGAAAATATTATTTGCTATCTGGTCAGTGTGAGACTATCCCAAGAAATAAGAATATCTGGTATTCTGAGGATAGAAAAGATTAAGGTCAAAGAACATAACGAAGAAAGAAGATCAAGGGCATTAAACATCAATTTTGGAAGAGAGGATGAGAAATACCTATAAATCCCATAAATGAGTCCAAATGACAGGAAAACACAAGCTGAGTTCTAAAACACATTTGCTCTCCCAAGAGGAAATCCAGATTGAAGGCTGGATGAGAAATATTATACGTATAGTATTATAGGACTCTCAAGACTGACCACCAGATGGTCTCACAAGAAAAAAAGAGAGCAGATAGCAAAATATTGTCTAAAAAAACCGAAGTAACCATGCAGTGGTAATGAAGAACTGTAATTAAAGGAAACAGAGGTACAAGTAGGGAAAATCTAGTATTTAAACGGCACAAAAGAAAAAAATTGCTGTGGTGGGGAAATCTGCCCCTTAAAAGTAGTGGTGACTACTGGTCAGCCCACCCCATCGCAGGGAGTGGTCCTTAAAAATTCTGAAAGTACAGGCAGTCCCTGACTTACGCGGATCCGAATTACGTCGGATCTGCACTTGTGAACGGGGCTTTTCTCGCCATGGAGCTCGCGGGCGGCGGGACCGCCCAGAGCGCAGCGGTCCCGCCACCGCGTCCTCCAGAGCGAGAAAAGCTGCTCCGGGTCTCCCTGGTGTGCTGGGGGGGACTCCCCAGCACAGCAGGGAGACCCGAGCAAAGCCGCACAGGCGGCGGGACCACGCTGCCCGTGCGGCTTTACTCCTTTACTCCGGAGCAAAGCCGCAGAGGCGACGGGGTCCCCTGCCTCTGCGGCTTTGCTCCTGTCTCCCTGCTGTGCAGCTAGTGCACCCCCCTACCCCCAGCAGACCAGGCTTTTGTTGCAGGACGCTTGGGGTAGAGCAGCTGGGGTGCTGCTGGGTTGGTCCTGCGGGGACCTACCCGGCAGCACCCCAGCTGTTCTGTCCCAGGAGTCCAGATTCAGCCGCTGTTGAAACTGATCAGCGGCTGATTCCAGGAAGCCGGGGGCAGAGCAACTCTTCTGATCAGTTTCAGCAGTGGCTGAATCTGGAGCCAGTTCCGACTTACATACAAATTCAACTTAAGAACAAACCTATAGTCCCTATCTTGTACGTAACCCGGGGACTGCCTGTACCAGTATATATTACAGGACCTATGAGATACTGATGGAGAAAGCAGTCCCACAGGGTAGTGGGTAGCTAGGAAGAAATCCTGTCTAAGGCCAGGAGCCTTGCAGAGAAGCAGAGCCAAGGTTCCCCTCTTACCCAACTCATAGGGTCTGAACTGGAAGAACGGAACCAATGTAACTGCTGCCTCCTCACTCATGGCAGGGCAGATACCAGCAGAAGAAGGTTGGCTCTCTGAGCTCTATAAGCCTGAGACTAACTGCAGAAAAAAAGACCAGCTGAGAGAGAAGCTGGCTAAGTCCTAGAAGCTGGCGAAATTACAATCCAATTCCTAAGGGGAGAGCTAGAGACTCCCGTTTTCGGGGAGTGATCATTTAAAGCACAAACCTATCTCCACAAAGCACAAGGATATGTCACAATAGCTGGCCACGAGGCAGTCCCCAAACCTACCCTTTCAGTTCCCCAAAAATACGTTTCTAAGGACTTCTAAATGCTGTTTCTAACAGTGTACTTGGAAGCTCCTACCGAATAAACAGATTTTAGCACAAGTAAAAACAAAACAAAACCCTGCTATGTTGTAGTATTTAGAGTTACTGCAAAGTGCAAACCAATGTAATTAGGCAAATCCAGAGTCAGCGATGGTTACAAAGTTACAAAGACAGCTAAAAAGATAGCTGTGCAATATACAGTCAAATAAAGCACTTCAGCCTTCAAGACTTAGAATTCTGTACATTTCACACACTGTAAAAAGGTACATTGATGTATGCAATATTGGCAAGGCCGGGTTGGCCCCTGGATATTATAGCAGCAAGGTGCATGAGGTAATACTGAACCAACTTCTGTTGGTGAGAGAAGCTTGAAAACTTATCTGCTGTCTCACCAACACAAATTGGTCCAATAAAAGCGATTACCTCACCTGAAACCCTGACTCTGTAAGCAGAAGTATAAGCCAAGCCAACATACAGCTTTAATCAAAGATTCCATGTAGGAATAAATGTTTTAGGAAGCAGTTATTTTTTGCATCTGTGCTATTTTTAACATCCATTGGCACACCATAGTGCAGATTTTCTTGTCTCAACAGTAGTGCTATGACTTCCCAAAGGAGAAGCGCTGTTCTTACTATAGTCATGTTAGAAGTTAAACAACAGTTTGTTTTCATTGTGGTGGTTCACTGTCATGTCTTCTCTCCCTTAGGTGGATTTGTGCTTAAGTTATTCAGAGCAGTTTTCTCTTTTGCATACTGTGAAGCTGCTAAGCTTAGCTGGCAGAAAAACATAATCCCTTATCTATTCGTTTAAAAGAAATAAAACCACAACTTTATAAAAAAAACCTTCAGCTGTGGCCTTTCTGTTTTCTCTCATTTGATGTATGTTACTAGTAGCAGCAAAACTACAGCAGCTGGACTCCACTCTCTTTTCAGCCTTCAGTACTTACTTCTCATTCATTCCCCATACTGAATTAGACTGCTACATGTTCAGAATTTCTCACTGGGTTGCTTTTCTTCACAGCATGAAAATTCTGGTCCTCCTGCACTGACTTGCAGTGGCTGCTTGCAATCACTAAACCATTAATACAGTTATAGCGTGGGTATGGATAATGAATAATAGGACCAGATAGAACATAAAAGACTCTTCTGGGCAAGGAGAGAGATTCGTTTTCAATATAAATTAAATGTTTGAGCTACATGTTGAGATGGCCAACAAGGATGACAGCTTTGAAGGTGGTTTATCTGTTAACTGAGCCTGTCCACTGGGCCTGTGACCACCATTTTTTCCTCCTATGGGATACACGACATCATCAGATGGTATATTAAATAATTTTCAATTACTACCAATTGGACTAGTGACGTACATGTATTCTGTTATGGAGATAATCCAATCCCTAACTTTGCAAATGTTACCTTTCGGCATAACATGGGAGCTTCCTACATTGTCTATAAAACCATTTTTCCAGTGGTTATGTTGTATCCATTAGGAATAATAGTTGGTGTTTTAGAAAAACCCTGCATGGATTGATTCCAATTGCAAACTAAAATCTTAACAATCAGCTTACCTGTGCATACTGTGATAAGAGCTTTATCTCAAAAGGCACATGCAGCAGTTTGGAGCAGCATCTCTGCAGTCTAGTACACCTAGCTCTTTGAGCAAAATGTACTGCTCTAGTTGTGAGGCATACTGTATAACCTTTGAAATGCTCACATTACAAAGAGAGGAAACCTCTGTACTTCTAAGGATAGTGCTGTGAAAAACATGTTGAGAGAAAAAGTGGATGAAAACATCAACTTCCACCTTACAATGCTAATTTTATTTTACAGTGGTTTAGTTATGAGAAGAGCTTCTTTCAGATAATACTAACATAACTGTATTCCTGCAGCCATACAGTGAATCAAGGACATGCAGGTGATTAAATTACCCAGAAACAGTATAGTATAAACTAGGTGCCTGGAGGTCAAGAAAGCCACACTTCTCACCCTGACTCTGCAATTATCTGTTGCGCATTGCACAAAATCTTATCCTCTCTGGGCCTCAGTTTCTCCTGACATAATACAGTAAACTTCCGATAATCCGGCACCTTTAGGACCCAGGCGGTGCTGGATTATCAGATATGCCGGACTATCAGAAGGGGGGGCTATGAGGGGTCTGAGGTGGGGTGGGGGGATGCTACCCCAGACCCCCTCATAGCCCTCCCTTCTGATAGTCCGGCTCTGCCCCAGGAGTCCCCGATTCAGCCGCTGCTGGTCAGTTTCAGCAGCGACTGAATCGGGGACTCCTGGGGCAGAGCAGCTGGGGTGCTGCTGGGTTGGTCCAGTAGCGCCAACTCTTGGCGCCGCGAGACCAACCTGTCAGCACCCCAGCTGCTCTGCCCCAGGTGTCCCCAAGTCAGCCGCTGCTGATACTGATCAGCGGCTGACTCCAGAAAGCCAGAGGCAGAGCTGCTCTGCCCCGGGCTTTCTGGAATCAGCCCTGGTCAGTTTCAGCAGCGGCTGAATCGGGAAGCCTGGGACAGAGCAGCTGGGGCGCTGCTGGGTTGGTCTGGTAGCGCCAAACCTCGGCGCTGCGGGGCCCAACCCAGCAGCACCCCAGCTGCTCTGTCCCAGGTGTACCTAAGTCAGCTGCTGCTGAAACTGACCAGGGCTGATTCCAGAAAGCCCGGGGCAGGGCAGCTCTGTCTCGGGCTTCCTGGAGTCAGCCGCTGGTCAATTTCAGCAGCGGCTGAATCCGGGACAGCGGGGGTGCTGCTGAGTTGGTCCCGCAGCCCCGAGGGGCAGCGCTACTGGACCTACCCGGCAGCACTCCACCTGTTCTGCCCCCTGCTTCCCGGATTCAGCTCTGGTCAGTTTTAGCAGTGGCTGAATCGGGGAAGCTGGGGGCAGAGCAGCTCCAATGGTCCAGCTGCCCGGAGCACTTCCGGGTTCCTGATGGTGCCGGACCATCAGGAATGCCGGACCGTCAGATGCCGGACCATCGGAGTTTTACTGTATGGAGATAATATACTGAATATAAGAATTACTTCAATTATAACATTCTGCAGAACTTTATTACAGAAAAAGAGCTAATGGCTGCTTACTCACCCACACATTTTTCATAAAAACAAACTCATCTCCAGACTGAAATCTGCCTCCTCTGTGGAAAATGCTCTGAGCTAAAGCTATCAAATTTCTTCCCTCTCCTTAAATGAGGAACTCGTTAAATTGTTGCATTTAGATTTTCCTTTGATCATGATTTTTCTCTGATCTTTAATTGGAAAAACAAAAATATTGCAGTAAATACTTCAAGATGCAGTTACAAGTTAACTGAAAGGGACAGCCAATCAAAGTAGAGTTACTCCCTGCAGAGAATTCTTACAGGTGAATACCAACAGATGTCTATTCCTAGGTCTGGCACATGTCAGCAAGGAGTTATTTATAGATTTGCCTCAAGGCAAAACTGTTTGACATTCACACTACATGCCTCATGGGGTATGAAGAGTTTATTTAGAGTGAATCCTATTAGACTATTAAGAATACATCCCCTAGGGAAAACAAGTCCTCTGGCCGCAAGAATATCAAACTACCTTTCATGAACACCAAACATACACAGATGTTGAAAATATCATATACAAGCACTTCTTGCTAAATATTGTTTTTAAAGCTATGCAAACCTAATGAAAAAAATAACTGTTTTCATATTCTGTGGGCAGAATATTGTTTCTACTATATTTGCTTGTGTCATGCTGTCAGGATGAATATGTATTTCAGAAAGCTTTCTGCAACAGTTTATGAAGTGTGGTAAGTCACTTAAAGTCTAACAGTTATGTAATCTTTCTTCACAAAGTCTTTAGTTGGGCTACTATGCTGCACAAAGAATAAAAGAGGATATTTAATTTTTAGACGTTAAATATGCATTAAGAAAATAGGAAGACAAACTCATTTATGCATACATTTTAAATTATCTGACAGTCTCTCTTTATTGCCAAATTATTAAATATCAAATGAGCTTAGATCATTCAGCTGTACAAAAAACCCATATATAAAATAGGACTGATCTGAATCATCCGAAAAAATAAATCAGTGCAGATATTGACTCCTACTGTAGCATACCTGTTTTTATTTCACAGTGTGTCTGCTTTACTACAATAGGTAGCAAGAACCATTTAATTTAAAACTGAATGTCAGTAAAACCCTATGGAGCCATAATACGTTGGGCTCTGTTTCCCTGAGATCCAACAAGCTAAGCAACATCTGGTGCCAAAAAGGAAATAATTTTGGTGAATAAACTAGGACTCTCGTGAGCCAGTACTGAAGAGGTGCTGTAGTATGGCGTTAGGTTAAAGGGTGAGTCATTAAAGTTCTTAGCACAATTTTTTAAGAGTTGGAATGGTGTTAACTCTGATGTCCTAGCCAAATTCTGAGGTAGTTATTGCTACCTAAATTTCCTCAACAGTTTTAAAATGACACATTATTCTTTCCTTCATGTTGGACACTTATGAAGTGACATCACTGCGTGTTATTAATAGCTATTACCTTATGCAATCCAAAAGTTGCTGCAGTTCAGTGATTCTCAACCTGTAGCTCAATCAGCACACAGCAATGGCCCAGGTGTAGCCAGCTGTGATCCATGTCTCAGCTGCCTGGTGCTACATGAGGCTGGGGCCTGGCTGCCTGGTCCCACGTGGGGTGAAGTTCAGGTCCAGGCTGCAGGGCCCACACGCTCCAGAGTTTGGGTCCCAGCTGCCAAGCCAAATGCAATCTAAGATGTGTCTCGGCTGCCCAGCTTCAGGTGCTGTGGAGTTTGGAATTCAGGTCCTGCGTGCCCAGCTGGCCTCACAAGCTCTGGGGTCCTGGTCCCAGCTGCCTGGTCCTACCCACCACAGGGGTCTCCTGGTCCTACCCTATGCAAGGGTCTCTGAACAGCAGGTCTTGTTCACTGGGGTTTGTAGGCAGTTTTAGATAGGGTGTGATCCTCAAGCAACAGCTAACAATGATAAATAGGTAGAGAACCACTGTTCCAGATCCAATACAGGAGTTTTAAAAGGGTCACTTAGTTAATATTTAATAAAGTATTTTAATTTCTTCTATTAAGTACAGAAAGACAAACTTACATTATTATAAACTTATCAGGAAGATTCACTTGAAATTAACTGCTGCTGTACCGCAAATGAGTAGTTTCATTAAGACATGTTAATTTTAACAGATAACTAACTTGATGATGGCCATTTTTGGAAGGACAGTTTTGAATGTTAAATTATTTTTTAAAAAGGGAAAATGTGACACCATTGAACTGTGTTGCTGTACTGTCGAGTCTTGTAACTTGAGAACAACACTCAAGAAATATTGTTGGTGTTTGATATATTTAATAAATTATTACCGGGCTAAGTTTTAGTGTGTTCACTGTTAGCCTGGAGAGGAATGATTTAAAATGGCATTATAATTTATAGAAAAAGAGTAGAAACAGTAGAAGAGTAGACAACTATTTAACTATTCCATAAATGGGTAGAACTACAATGCATGGCTATTTTAGGAAAATCTATTTTTTATGTTTGATCATTGTCAAACAGGGATGTGAATGGTTAACCAGTGACATTTTCCAGTGATGCTTACTGATTACAGTTAACTGATGAGGGCTGGAGCAGCTCCCCACCTGCCACGGACAAAGGGTAGCAGCAGCCTGGACAAAGCAGCCCCCACCTGCAGCAAGCTCAGCCTGGGTGTGCCATATGCAGTGGTACTTCAGCCCAGGGAAAGCAGTCTCTGCCCACAGCTGGGAAGCTGTTCCAGCCTGGCAATGGCAGGTGGGGGGAGGGGCCACTAGCAGCCCCCTGACCTATCCCCATTTAATGGGTTAACTAGTTAAACATTATATTTAACTAGTTAATTAAACAGGACTTTACATCCTTTGTGTCAAGCAATTACATATGAATTGAAAAGTACTGAGAAAGTTATTCTAGCATTGCAGATGGAGGTATTTTGCATTAAACATTCACAACAGCTGCTGTTTTTGAACTCTAAAAAAACCTCTTAACTTACCAGAGGCACTGCAAAATGTTATCTGAAAAACAACTGGCTCACCAGACTATGAGGAAATAGGAAGAATTTATGTTAAAATACTTAATGTTATGGCCTTCTTTTTGTTTGTACCAGGAGTTTTTAGATTCTTGTTGGGATCACAATAGGGCTTGGAGTAATTTAACTCTTAGGCTGTGAACTGTCTTCTTGGTCTGGGGCTCAAAGAGCGGAAGAGAAAAAGGGGTGCTATATCAAATCTCCACAAGCAAACACAAAGAAGTTAGGTTTAGTAAATAAGTATTTAATCTAATAACACTCATGGGGGCTGGCAGTGGAAATAGACGGGAATGGTCTGAAGTTTCCAGGAGGCATGACAGTTGAACGACTAAAGAAGTTTACAGTGGCTATAATAAAATAAGTATGGTGCATAGCACAGTGGGATGCTAGTCCATCATTAGATTTCTTAAATATTATAGTATATAAATTAAAAATAATAAATAACAATAATGCTAAACTTGTGTCTGGCTTTAATTTTTCCTACCACCTGCATTTCAACCTGTCACAGCTTGCAGAAATAAGTCAGAAGGTGAGCGTGAATTTGGCAGCTATACATCACCCTGAGGAATGAACTCCAAAATTCTCTGTACACGTCGCAGTTGGCCAATCATCCAGGGAAACAGGCACAATAATGTGTTCTGTTTTCCACTGACTGTGCAAGAGCCTGTTGCCAAGAACAGAAATTCCAAATGAACAGATCAATGCCAATTCCTTGCTCCGCTTGCTGAATGAAGCACATAGGCACACAGTTCTCAGAAAGCTTTCTTAAAGCTGAGAGGGCCCTTCAGGTCAGGAAACTAATGTACATGATGCAGTGGTAGAAGAGCTAATACCTTGAAGGAATGAGCCTCACACACTTATCTGCTGGGGAAAGGAAGCTGGGAGCATAGTAACTGCATCCAGCATCCCAATGAGAGTGATGGCCCTGCATTTAAGGTTGTAGCTGTATTGCAGACTGCTTCAGATGACAGGGAGAGCTGGGGATAAGTATTGTTAAACACAAACATGTATACAAAATATTCAATTTCCATAAGAACATAAAAATGGCCATAATGGGTCAGTCCAAAGGTCCATCTACCCCAGTATCCTGTTTTCTGACAGTGGCAAAAGCCAGATTCCCCAGAGGGAATAAACCTAACAGGTGATCACCAAGTGATCTATGTCCCCCGTTCCCGGCTTCTGACAAACTGTTCCTATCCTTACAGGCTAATAACCTTTGATAGACCAATCCTCCATGAATTTATCTAGTTCTTTTCTGAACCCTGTTATAGTCTTGGCCTTCACAACGTCCTCTGGCAAGGAGTTGCACAGATTGACTGGGCATTGTGTGAAGAAGTATTTCCTTGTTTGATTTGCACCTGCTACTTATTAATTTCATTTAGTGACCCTTAGTTCTTGTGTTCCATTTACTATCATCCATACTCACCACTAGTTTTGCAAGCTTGGCTATTTATCCAAACAGGTGACTAAATATGACCTGATTGTAGCCAAAACCCAATATAGCCAGTTGTCATAGCTGATTCAGTTCAGGTATTGCCAGTGGCTTCCGCCCCAGACTCTTTAAAGTACACCACCTCTCTAATTATATGTAAAGATTTTAAAAACATATTCAAGAGATTAAAAGAATCAGGAGTATATAAATAATGCCTACATTAATAAAGAGGAATTTTAGGAAAAACAGAGGTGTTACTTTACTACAGGCTGAGCCTCTCTCATCTGCCACTCTCGGAGCTGACCAGTACCAAACCAGAGAGTTTGCTTGACCATGGGAGGTCAATATTATCTAGAAGCATTACCAACACTTCTACTACTTACTGGGGTCTCAGAAGACATTTAGCAATAAATTAGAGCTAAATAATAGCATAGAACACAGAGCCAGGACTGGTAGCTGTAAACGAACTTATGGGGAATATCGGAAACTTGGCTACATCCGTAAGTGGACATCTGGCTAAAATCATGCCAGACCATAGATGTGGCAGGACCAGAGAGAGTCTGACTAGAGAGGATCAACCTCTGGTATTATTTCAGTGACAATCTGAAGCAAAATAAGCTTCAGCGGAGAACATACTATTTGAACATCCTATTTGTACTTTCTTCTCATCAGATTGTTTTCACAGCGCAAAACAAATAATCATATGTTTGATATCACAAATGGCCAAACTGTAGCTTCTACTTTACCCTATATATTTATAAAACCAGATGCCAAAATTGTAATGCTCGTTATAACTGCAAAAAATCTATCTAGAACCATGCTGGTTTTGTTTGTTTACAAATAAATTAATTAGGAAACATCAAATGTTTGTTGCAAGGTAATTATGGTCTGACTTTATAACTGCAAGATGTTAATATATCTTAGAACAGTTTTTCTCCACTACTAACTGTAATTGTGTGGCTTAGTCTCAGCCTACAAAATTTAACAACAAAAAAAGACCCTCAATATAATGAACACCTGGAAAAATATTTTGCAGCACAGCAAGAGAAATTTTATTGCCAAAACTAAGGGTTTTTTAAACTTTACTGGTTATGACTACATTTCACTCAGTCATTTCAGAATATCCTCACAGAGAAATAAGATTTTAGGAAGTTGGGAGTATAACTGGTGAACTGACCTCCAATGTCTCAAAGATGATGTTTAGGAAAACTTGTTTGCTCTCATTTTCAATTCTTTTTTATTACTGTACAATTATACAGTAAAACTCCGAAGGTCCGGCACTCCTGATGGTCCGGCACTCCTGATGGTCCGGCACCATCAGGAAACCTGAAGTGCTCCGGGCACCTGACCATTGGAGCTGCTCTGCCCCCGGCTTCCCGGATTCAGCCGCTGCTAAAACCAACCAGCGGCTGAATCCGGGAAGCCAGGGGCAAAGCAGCTGGAATACTGCCGGGTAGGTACCGTAGCGCTGCCCGTTGGGGCTGCAGGACCAATCCAGCAGCACCCCAGCTGCTTTGTCCCAGGCGTCCCGATTCAGCTGCTGTTGAAATTGCCCAGCGGCTGACTCCAGGAAGCCCGGGGCAGAGCAGCTCTGCCTCGGGCTTCCTGGAATCAGCCCCGATCAGTTTCAGCAGCGGCTGACTTGGGGACGCCTGGGGCAGAGCAGCTGGGGTGCTGCTGGGTTGGTCCAGTAGCGCCGCTCCTCGGCGCTGTGGGACCAACCCAGCAGCACCCCAGCTCCTCTGCTACAGGCGTCTTGATTCAGCCGCTGCTGAAACTGACCAGCGGCTGACTCCAGGAAGCCCGGGGCAGAGCAGCTCTGCCTCGGGCTTCCTGGAGTCAGCCACTGATCAGTTTCAGCAGCAGCTGAATCAGGACGCCTGGAGCAGAGGAGCTGGGGTGCTGCCGGGTTGGTCCAGTAGCACCGAGGAGCGGCGCTGCCGGACCAACCCAGCAGCACCACAGCTGCTGTGCTCCAGGCGTCCCCAAGAGCAGCTGGGGTGCTGCCGGGTTGGTCTCGCCGCACCAAGTGTCGGCGCTAGCGGACGAACCCGACAGCTGAAAGCGCTGCGGGTCCGGCCCGGGTGCTCCGCCGCTTTGTTCAGCGTCTCCCTGGTCTGCAGACCAGGGAGACGCTGAACAAAGCGGCAGAGCACCCGGCTGGACCCGCGCCGCTTCCAGATCAGCTTTTCTCGCCCTGGAGAAGGGGAGCAGCTTTTCTCGCCCCGGAGAAGGCGGGCGGCAGGACCAGGCGTCCCGCTGCTCTAGTTCTCCGGGGCGAGAAATCCCAGTTCGTAACTGCGGAAAGTCGGATCCGCGTAACTCGGGGACTGCCTGTATACATGATTCATCTTTATATCTTTGTGCTATCAGGTACGATAGATTTTCATGCATATCCTGTAAATACTTTAGGTCATCAAAGTACACTAATCATGCATCAGAAGTATAATATAAGAAAAATGAAAGGAACAAAATAAAACAATTAGAAACATTAATGGTTTCCATTAGGAAGTCAGCATTCAATAATTGTTATTAGATAGCAGTATCTCCTGCCACAGTTATTTCCCTATACTAAGAAAGATAATCTTGATGGCAAATGCTATAAACTAAATGATGACTGCACCAGCCCATTAATCATTCTTCTAAATACTGAATTTAGGATTGGAAGTTTTTTTCCTAAATTCTAAAAACTGAAATGAATTTTTCTTCAACAGCCTACATTTTTCTCTGAATTGGGGTATTTCCATTTAGTAGCTTGATTAGTTAAGCTGAATTTTAATGACTTCTTTGAAGCTTTGTTACATTTATCCTATGCAAAAGGCTAAAACAGGTCAATCTTTAAAGTGGACAATAAGTTTCATAGAGAGGCCACTTAATGCATTTTGGTACAAGGTCACAGGCTAGCACCATTCCTGGAAGGGGTGGGGCCTGTGACAGAGGGGCGGTGCTGGTGATTAGGCTTCCCCCAGAGTTGTCCGGGGCCAGAGGCCCTGAATTAAAACACAGCAAATGGCCTCTAGCTCCAAGCCCTGCTGCTACCACACTGCCTGGCAGGCACCCAGGTTTACTGTGGCTATTTAAAGGGCTCAAAACTCTGACCCCTTTGGAGGTAGCACTGCAACTGGGAGCTTTGAACCATTTAAATAGGATCCTGTTGCATGAGCCACAACCTAGAAATTCAGTGGCATGGGCAGCAGGATATAAATAGAAAGTAGCCAGATGCTGTCTGCGGGCCAGATCCCAGTGTTAGGTGAGCCAGATCTGGCCTCTGGGCCACATGTAGCCCAGCCCTACTCTAGTCTTTTGGTACTTGAAAGGGGGAGGGGGGAGTAAAGAGTGAGTGTAAGAGAAAATAATACTCTATTCTCCTCTTGCGGGTCTTGTTATAAAAGATACTGCCAGATTCTACCACACAAGACAAACTGGCCAGTACAATATGTTTGCTACAGGGTAAGTGCCCAACTGCAGACCAAAGTGTAAAACCTACAAGAATACCAAACATTTTGAGTGTCAATGTGGGTGAGGTAATCTTTTATTGGGCCAGTTTCTGTAGGGACAGAGTTTTCACGCCATCCAAAGCTCTTCAGGTTTAAAAAAGGGACTCCCATCATCACAGCAAAATGCACTAACTATAAAGGACCATACACACTAAAGTGGCTTGCTAAGACAAAAAGAGGGGGTTTACAGATTGTTGCAATAAGCCATAGTTCCAATTTATCTGTTCAGTAGATGGTTATTAGTGTCTAGAGGAGTAACGAATTTAAGATCCCAAAATTGTCCTTTGAAAGTGTTGTGCAGGTTTCCTTTGAGAATGAGGTCAGACATCAGATATAGAGCGGGAGCTCTGTGAAAACATTTTTAGCACTTTCTGATTATGAGGTGATGGTTCCGATATCAAAATGAGATAAAAATATCAATTTATGGTAAGATGAGTGGGCTGCATTTGTAATGCACAGTCTGCAACATGCGGTGCAGTCAACAATTCTAAAATAAGAACATAAGCACTTAAGAACTGAGATACTGGGTCAGACCAAAGGTCCATCTAGCCCAGTATCCTGTCTTCCAACAGTGGTCAATATCAGATACCCCAGAGGGAGGGAACACAACAGATAATCATCATCCATTTCCTGCCTCTGACCAACAGAGGCTAGTAACACCATTCCTACTCATCCTAGATAATAACCACTGATGGACCTAATCACCATGAATTTATCGAGGTTTTTTTTTAACCCTGCTCAAGTCCTAGTCTTCACAACATCCTCTGGCAAGGAGTTCCACAGGTTGACTGTGAGCTGAAGTATAAATTCCTTTTTCTTGTTTTAAACCTGCTTCCTATTAATTTCATTTGGTGACCCCTAGTTCTTGTGTTATAGGAACAAATAAATAACTTTTCCTTATTCACTTTTTCCACACCAGTCACAATTGTATAGACCACTATCATATCCCCTTTTAGTCTCCTCTTTTCTAAGCTGAAAAGACTGAGACTTTTTAAACTCTCTTCATACAGGACCCACTTTAAGCCTCTAATAATTTTTGTTGCTCTTTTCTGGCACTTTTCCAATGTCCTTACATCTCTTTGAAGATGAGGTGACCACATCTGTGCACAGTATTCAAGATGTGGCTGTACCATGGATTTGTACAGAGTCAGTAAGATATTCGGTCTTATTTGCTATCCCTTTTTAAATGATTTCTAACATTCTCCTTGCTTTTTTGACTGCCAATGCACAATGAGTGGATGTTTTCAAAGAACTATCCACAATGACTGCAAGACAGAAGTTTTTTAAAAAGACATTATTAAGGGCCCAAAAGCAAACTATTCCACTGCGTAGGAAAGATAAAAAAGTATGGCAGAACCCCCCTTTGGATCAACCAGGAGATCTTATATGATCTAAAAATAAAAAATAAGTTGTATAAAAAGTGGAAACTAGGTCAAATTGCAAAGGATACATATAAGCAAACACAGGTATGCAGGGGCAAGATTAGAAAGGCTAAGGCACAAAATGAGCTAAATCTAGCTAGAGACATAAAGGGTAACAAGAAGACATTCTACAAGTGTACTAAAAGCAAGAGGAAGACCAAGGACAGCGTAGACCCATAGCTCAGGGAAGAGGGAGAAACAGTAACAGGAAACAGGGAAATGGCAGAGGTGCATAATGACTTCTTTGTTTCTGTTTTCGTCAAGAAAATGGTGGTGACAGGATGCCTAACATAGTGAATGCTAGTGGAAATGGGGTAGGTTTAGAAGTTAAAATAAAAGTTAAAAATTACTTAGAGACGTTAGATGTCTGCAAGTCACCAGGGCCTGATAAAATGTGTCCTAGAATACCCAAGGAGCTGATAGAGGAGATATCTGAGCCCTTAGCTATCATCTTTGACAAATCATGGAAATCAGGAGAGATTCCAGAAAATTGGAAAAGGGCATATATAGTGCCCATCTATAAAAATAGAAGAAAGAACAACCCAGGAAACCATAGGCCAGTCAGTTTAACTTCTGTGCCAGGGAAAATAATGGAACAAGTAATTAAGGAACTCATCTACAAACATCTGGAAGATAATAAATTGATATGAAGAACAAATCATGTCAAACCAATCTGATAACTTTCTTTGAGAGGATAACAAGTCTTGTAGATAAGGGAGAAGCAATGGAAGTGGTATACTTAGACTTAAGTAAAGCACTTGATACAGTCTTGCATGATCTTCTTATCATTTAACTAGGGAAATACAACCTAGATGGGGCTACTATAAGGTGGGTGCGTAACTGTCTGGATAACCATTCTCAGGGTATAAAAAAAAAAACGCTGTTTCTTTCAAAATAACCATGTCTACATGGCGTTTTTTTCTCTCAAAATACGATGTTTCGAAATAGTGGCCGGACGCGATTGTGCAAATGAAGCACAGGAAATTCAAATCCGCGCTTTATTTGTAATTTCGCTCGGCTGCATTTGCATTCCTCTCTCGAAAGAGGAACACAGTGTAGAAATACCCTCAAAGACTAGCTATTAACAGTTCACAATCATGCTGGAAGAGCATAACAAGTGGGGTTCTGCAGAGGTCTGTTTTGGGGTTGGTTCTGTTCAATATCTTCATCAATGATTTAGATGATGGCATAAAGAGTACGATGATTAAGTTTGCAGTGCTTTGAGGATAGGATCAAAATTCAGCATGATCTGGACAAACTAGAGAAATGGTCTGAGGTACATAGGATGAAGTTTAATAAGGACAAATGAAAAGTACTCCATGTTGGAAGGGACATGGACAATCCTTTTCACACATACAGAATGGGAAGTGATTGACCAGGAAGGAGTACTACTGAAAAGGATTGAGGAGTCATAGTGGATGACAAGTTAAACATGAGTCAACAGTCTGACACTGTCTGCAAAAAAAGCAAACATGATTCTGGGATATATTAACAGGAGTGTTGTGAGCAAGACACAAGAGGTCATTGTTCTGCTCTACTCTGCACTGATTAGGCCTCAGTTGGAGTATTGTGTCCAGTTCTGGGCACCACATTTCAAGAAAGATGTGGAGAAAATCCAGAGAAGAGCAACAAAACGATTAACAATATAGAAAACATGACCTATGAGGGAAAACTGAAACTGGGCTTGTTTAGTTTAAAGAGAAGACTGTGAGGGGACATGATAGCGGTTTTCAAGAATCTAAAAGGGTGTTTTCAGGAGGAGTGGAAAAATTGTCCTCCTTGGTCTCAGAGAGTAGGACAAAAAGCAATGTGCTTAAATTGCATCAAGGGAGGTTTAGGTTGGACATAATAAAAAACTTCCTGCCTGGCACAGTAGTTGAACACTGGAATAAATTGCCTAAGGTGGGTTGTGGAATCTCCATCACTGGAAATATTTAAGAGCAGGTTAGACAGACACCTGTCTGAGATAATCTAGATAGTGCTTGATCCTGCCGTGAGGGCAGGGGACTGGACTTGATGCCCTCTCAAGGTCCCTTCCAGTTTTAGTGTTCTATGAGTCTATGATCACTTTCTTGAGTAGCTATAGCTAAATTCATCACCACACTTTTGTATGTATAACTGGAATTATATTTTCTAATGTACATGTATCAACATTACATTTTATTTGCCATTTTGTTGCCCAATCACTTAATTTTGTGAGATATTTTTGAAGCACTTCACAGTCTGCTTCGGTCATAATTATCTTGAGCAGTTTAGTATCATCTGCAAACTTTGCCACCTCACTGTTTACCCCTTTCTCCATCTCATTTATTAATAGGTTGAATAGGATGGGTCCCAGTATGGACTCTTGGGGGACCCCACTAGTTACCTCTCTCCAGTATGAAAACCATTTATTCCTACCCTTGGTTTCCTGTCTTTTAACCAGTTATTAATCCATGGAAGGACCTTCCCTCTTATCGTATTAAACTTACTTTACTTAATAGCCTTTGGTGAGAGACCTTGTCAAAGACTTTCTAGAAATCTAAATACACTGTATCTACTGGATCTCCCTTGTCCACATGTTTGTTGACCCCCTCAAAAAAATTCTAGTAGATTAGTAAGGCACAATTTCTCTTTACAGAAACCATGTTCACTTTTCCCCAAGAAATTATGTTCACCTATGTGTCTCACAATTGTATTCTTTACTACAGTTCCAATTAATTTGCCCAGAACTGACATTAGACTTACCTTTCTGTAATTATCAGGAGCACCTCTAGAGCTCTTTTTAAATATTGGTGTCATTTAAGATATCTGCTGGTCATTAGGTACAGAAGCTGATTTGAAGGATACGTTACAAACCACAGTTAATAGATACGCAATTTCACATTTGAGTCCTTTCAGAACTCTTGGGTGAATGCTATCTTGTCCCAGTGACTTGTTACTGTTAAGTTTATCAATTTGTTCCAAAGCCTCCTCTAATATCACCTCAATCTGGGATAATTCCTGAGATCTGTTACCAAAAAAAGAATGGCTCAGGATTAGGAATATCCCTAACATCCTCAGCCATGTAGTCCAAAGCAAAGAATTCATTTAGTTTCTCCGCAATGACCTTATCATTTTTGAGTGCTCCTTTAGAATCCTGATTGTTCAGTGGCCCCACTGTTTTTTTAGCAGGCTTCCTGCTTCCAATGTACTTAAAAAATATTTTGCTATTACTTTTTGAGTTTTTGGCTAGCTGTTCTTCAAAGCCCTCTGAATGTGTCATCAAGTTCCTACCTTGTAAAGTACTCATCTACTGTAAAGTAAACTATTTGTTAGGGGGATAGAAGTGAAATCTTCTATAATCATTACTAGTCTTAGCCAGTGAAATTTCAGTTCTTAGTCCCTCAGCAATCACCTATTGTGATAGAGGAAAAAAAAAATCAATAAAAATAAATCAAGTGGATGATTCAGAGTACGTTTTTTCTAAAACAGGCTTTCAATACTGCTGACCTAATCCAATCTACGTATACTGGCTGGCAATGGAAGAAAATACATTGATGCCTCTCTGAGTATGACACAAACAAACATTTTCACTAGAGGTTGAACTTCTCTAGTCCAGCAATCTCTTGTCCAGCATGATTTTAGTTAGCCAGATGTCCACTGATCACAGCCTGTGGCCAAGTCTCCCACTGTCCCATAAAGTTTGTTTACAGGTACCAGTCCTGGCTTTCAATATTCCATGCTGTTCTTTCGCTCTGACTTACCCCTAAATGTTTTCTAAGAGCCTAGTAACCAGTGGAAGTTCTGGTAAATGCTGCAAGACAATATTGACCTCCCATGGTTAGGGAAATTTCTCTGGTTTGGCACCAGTCAGTTCCCAAGGGTCCCAGACTACAGAGGTTCAACCTGTAGTATATTTTTGTGTTATTGTGTCAGATTTGTTATTAGCTGTTTTTTATTCCCTTTTCCATAGTAGACTTAAAAAGGAGATATTGGTTGCATACTGTACAGCAGTGTTTCTTAAGCTTTTTAAGACCGAGGAACACCAAACTATATTTTTTTTTAAATGAGGAACATCAAGGATTTTGTGTTGAAGAAAAAAAAAGGATCAGCGGGAGGAAAAGTTATTGAGAAAAAAAGGTCACTTGCCCGTTTAAGGGCAGCCATTTAAAATTCTCTTGTTCTCTGTGGCACACCTCCGACTGCCTCGCAGCACACTGGTGTGCCATGGAACACAGTTTAAGAAACACTGATGTAGAGGCTGCCTATAAAACATTTTGCTTCTATGCAGAAGGAAAAGATAGAGTTGACTACAAAGAAGAGGTTTCTATCCAGAGGGTAAAGAGGGGACTAGGAGAAAGAGAAAACTTTTTTCCAGTAGGTATCTGACCATAGACTAGAAACATAGAATACTAGCAATGGAAGGGACCTCCAGAGACCAAAACCAGTCTCCTGTACTCATGGCAGGACCAACCACCATCAGTCAGATAATTTCTGACTGATGTTTCTCTGACCTGCTCTTAAATATCTCCAATGATGGAGATTCTCCTAATGTCTAACCTAAACCTCCAATGCTGCAATTTAAGCCCACTGCTTCTTGTTCTATCATCAGAAGTTAAAGAGAATAATTTTTCTTCCTCCTCATTATAACAAACTTTTAGGTCCTTGAAAGCTGTTATGTCCTCTCCCGTTTTCTCTTTTCCAAACTAAAGAAACCCAGTTCTTTGAATCTTTACTCATAGATCATGTTTTCTAGACCTTTAAACATTAGACTAGAAGAGAAAGAAAGTAATAGGCAGAGAATCTAACAGGAAGGTTACAATTTTGTACAAAGCCATCTAACCTGTTCTTGTGAGTCACTTGCACAGACAAGAATAGCGCTCAGATTTCTCACTCCAATGTCTTGATTGGATCGGTTTCTTCTCTGCTTAAACAAGTGATTTTAATTTTAGCTATAGTTACTAGGGTGTTGAAATTTGGGGAGATATGAAAGGCTCTTCCACTGAAGGGAGAGGAAGCAAAGAAGCAGAACCAATTGACCCAAAAGTGCCAACGTCACAAAAAGCTGTTTGAGGTTGCTCTAAAAGAAGCCACAGATGTACTGATGTACCCAATGACCTTACATCGTTTCACTGTATGGCAACACTGAGAAATACAGATCTTTATATTTAAGATCGATGCAATAATCATGAAGTATATCAAAATAGAAATTAAACTTATCGTTATGTCATGATAGAGTAGCCCGCTGAAATACCAAAGTATACAACCATATGGTGGGATACACAGTAGTGAAAGTCACACAATCCTGTCTTATAATTTGAAAGGAACTAGTTCAGATTATTCATGATAATTTTCGTCATATAATTAAATGCACTAGTAAGCAGGTTTCATTATATTTCAATTACAATAAACATGTGAATTTGAAAAGTAACACAAAAGGAAATGATAAATTCTGCTAACATTAACTTAATAGTGTGGTTTTCTCCAAAAGAAGGCTAGTTAATGTGCCAAGACATGAAAGACTCTCTCCCATGTCAAAGTGGCGGTTGTACTGCATAACAAATCTACTTGCAGATCTATTTCCATGGCAACAGCAGCTACACATAGGCAAAGAGTGAGGAGAGAGATAAAAGGACTTTTAAAACTGTTATTTAAAAAAGTACACATTACTTTGGCTATTTCAAGCATAATAAGGTTTGCTTGCTTTTCAAAAAAGAATAATGTGAATTATTACAGAAACTATAGATATACTGACACAGATTGTTATCCATCTTGTTGCCTGTCTGGAACTTTCTAGTACATGAAGATACTGTAGTAAGTGACCAACCTAATCACTACTTCTAAAGATACTGTAAAAAAAAAGAAAAAATAAAATCTTACCATCAGTAACACTTTCTAAACTACTGTATATAAATATTCATTTAAGAACATTTCTTTGTATTTTAAGGTTCATGATATATTTTTGAACATAGAATATTAGGACTGGAAGGGACCTCGAGAGGTCACTGAATCCAGTTCCCTGGCCCCATGGCAGGACCCAGTACTGTCTTGACCACTCCTGATAGACATTTATCTAACCTACTCTTAAAAATCTCCACAGATGGAGATTCCACAACCTCCATGGGCAATTTATTCCATATTTAACCACCTGACATTTAGGAAGTAAACCTCTCTTGCTGCAGTTTAAGCCCTTTGCTTCTAGTTCTATCCTCAGAGGCCAAGATGAACAAGATTTCTCCCTCCTCCTTATGACACCCTTTTAGACACCTGAAAACTGCTATCATGTCCCCCCTCAATCTTCTCTTTTCCAAACTAAACAAACCCAATTCTTTCAGCCTTCCTTCATAGGTCATGTTCTCTAGACATTTAATCATTCTTCTTGTTCTTCTCTGGATCCTCTCCAATTTCTCCACATCCTTCTTGAAATGCGGTGCCCAGAACTGGACATAATACTCCAACTGAGGCCTAACCAGCGCAGAGTAGAGCGGAAGAATGACTTGTGAGCAAGACACAACAACAAACCTGTTAATGCATCCCAGAATCATGTTTTCTTTTTTTGCAACAGCGTCACACTGTTGACTCATTTAGGTTGTGGTCCACTATAACCCCTAGATCCCTTTCTGCCGTACTCCTTCCTAGACAGTCGCTTTCCATTCTGTATGTGTGAAACTGATTGTTCCTTCCTAAGTGGAGCACTTTGCATTTGTCTATATTAAACATTATCATGTTTACCTCAGACCATTTCTCCAATTTGTCCAGATCATTTTGAACTATGACCCTAATCTCCAGAGCAGTCGCAACCCTTCCCAGCTTGGTATCATCTGCAAACTTAATAAGCATACTTTCTTTGCCAATATCTAATTCGTTGATGAAGATATTGAAGAGACCCAGTCCCAAAACAGACCTCTGCAGAACCCCACTTGTTGTACCTTTCCAGCATGATTGAGAACCATTAATTACTCTCTGAGTATGGTTATCCAGCCAGTTATGCACCCACCTTATAGTAACCCCATCTAAGTTGTATTTGCCTAGCTTATTGATAAGAATATCATGTGAGACCGTATCAAACGCCTTACTAAAGTTTAGGTATACCACATCCACCTCTTCTCTCTTATCCATAAGACTCGTTATCCTATTAAAGAAAGCTATCAGATTGGTTTGACATGATTTGTTCTTTACAAATCCATGCTGGCTGTTCCCTATCACCTTACCACCTTCTAAATGTTTGCAGATGATTTCCTTAATTACTTGCTCCATTATCTTCCCTGGCACAGAAGTTAAACTAACTGGTCTGTAGTTTCCTGGGTTGTTCTTATTTCTCCTTTTATAAATGGGCACTATATATGCCCCTTTTTCAGTCTTCTGGAATCTCTCCTTTCTCCCGTGATTTTCCAAAGATGATAGCCAGAGGCTCAGATACCTCATGTCAGCTCCTTGAATATTCTAGGACGCATTTCATCAGGCCCTGGTGACTTGCAGACATGTAACTTTTCTAAGTGATTTTTAACTTGTTCTTTTTTTATTTTATCTTCTAACCCTACCCCCTTACCACTAGCATTCAGTATGTTAGGCATTCCTACATCAGACTTCTCAGTGAAGACCGAAACAAAGAACTCTTAAGCATCTCTGCCATTTCCAAGTTTCCTGTTACTACTTCCTCACTGACCAGTGGGCCTATATCCTGTCCTTAGTCTTCCTCTTGCTTCTAATGTATTTATAAAAAGTCTTCTTGTTTCCCTTCATTCCTGTAGCTAGTTTGAGGTCATTGTGTGCCTTTGCCTTTCTAATCTTGCCCCTGCATTCCTGTGTTGTTTGCCTATATTCATCCTTTGTAATTTGTCCTAGTTTCCATTTTTTATATGACTCCTTTTTTATTTTTAGATCATGCAAGATCTTGTGGTTAAGCCAAGGCGGTCTTTTGCCATATTTTCTATCTTTCCGATGAAGCGGAATAGCTTGCTTTTTGGGCCCTTAACTATGTCCCTTCGAAAAACTGCCAACTCTCCTCAGTTGTTTTTCTCCTCAGTCTTGATTCCCATGGGTCCTTACCTATCAGCTCTCTGAGCTTACCAAAATCCGCCTTCCTGAAATCCATTGTCTCTATTTTGCCGTTCTCCCTTCTACCCTTCCTTAGAATTGTGAACTCTATGATTTCATGATCACTATCACCCAAGCTGCCTTCAACTTTCAAATTCTCAACCAGTTCCTCCCCATTTGTTAAAATCAAATCCCCCCGGTAGCTTTTTCAACCTTCTGAAATAAAAAGTTGTCACCAATGCAATCCAAGAACTTACTGGATAGTCTGTGCCAATGTTATAACATGCTATATTAAGGTGAGAAGCTATAAATCTTTGATTAGTCTATAAATATTCTCTCTCTCTAATAGCAATTTTGTTCCTCATTACTCAGTTCTCACTTTCTGTTGATATACTGTGACTGAGTGTTCTCTTAGTCTTTTCTTATATTGGATTTTGGCAGTCCATCATTGCTAAGGGTATTCTTTTCTTTACCCCATCTCATCCATGCCAGAGTAAAAATATTAACGTGAAAAAAAAAACAGGTTTAAAGGTTATTCCTCTCTCTACATGGAGTCTCCCTTACTGAACACCTCCTATTTTCTTCCCACTATTTTCACCCATCCGCTACATCATTTACAGTAATCTTCAACAAAGAACGTCCTGTACTGTGTAATTACAGCTACATCTGGACCTAATGCTAATTCTGGCACATTTAACAATCTTCTGAAAAGGTGAAGTCTCTTATTCTCCATCTTGAGCCAAGTCTATTTTTATAGCACTCCTATTCTTTCATTTTTCTAAGAAAAATTATCCTATTTCAGCAAGTATAAGAAAAAAGCATTAGCCTATTTTACTTGTGCTACTGAAATTAATCATTCTTGATGTTTCATTTCCATATTATGAACTTCTACAAAAGAGACAAATAGCATTTATTATACATTCTAGCATGTCTTTCTATGCTTCAAATACTTCTGATCTACAGTCCTGCAGATAGTTTTCAATGAAGTACTGTTTAAAAACCAAAATTTGAGGTAACCTGAAAACAAGTAAATTAGGAATCTTAGTCCAACAACACCTAATGCATATCTGACAAAACACAACATTTAAGGACCCTGTTTATTATCATTCTTTTTAAAGAGGTTAACACAGATAAAAAATCACATCTTTTATTGCAAGGTTAAATAGCATTCACAGGTCAGTAACAAGGAGAGAAACAGATAAGTAATCATGACAAATGCCAATGAATACTTCAATGAGCTAAACAAAATATATACCACAGCTTAATGAAGTATAAGCCACCTCATATTCCTACAGCCACTAATGAAATAAGATTATTACATATCTACTTCTTTTTGATACACTGTGTGTTCTTTCAGGTAGATAAATGTTGAAACAGATTATTTTCTAACCATATACCAAAAGATGTAATTTCTCACCTTAATTTACGTATCCACTCCAAAGCCAAATCAGAAAATGCATGACAATAACATCATTCATCTGGCACTAAATAGTTCACATGTAAGTTAAAATGGGGTTCTCAAAAATTAATAGTACCATACTGCTTTTTTTTTTTAAATGGTGGGAACTATTTCTCATCGATTTTCAGGTGAAGCAACTCTTATGGACTATTGCAAGCCTGAAGAAGCAGGACTTCCCTCTGTACAGGATGGCGAGTAGAACTTTGGCAGCTGGCTTGCAGACTGAAGGTATATTGGCTTTCTTGGCCTCACAAGGTCAACTACAAATTGGTATGCCACCTCGTGGTCACTTAGGTTTTCCTGAAGCAGGGCAAGAGCAGGACATCAGGGCCATATTTTAAATAAAAGGAAAGTAGAACAGGTAGGGACAATTCTGAATATTGCACATGAATTATGCACACAAAGTAAGATATAAAGCAGCTTTTTCCAGTATGTTTGTGGGAATAGGCAGTGTACATAAATGATTTATAGACTAAAACGACTTATACAGAAGATTCTTTGTTTCACCCTACCAGGCCATATTCTTGTAACAAATTACTTATCCCAAATTACTATTTCTCTCTATGAAAAAAGGATTGAAATTCAATTATAGACAGTTTGAGACCAACAATTCTAGCAAGCAACAGAAAGAAAGATCTGTCTATCTCTTCTTATAAATAGCTTTATGAAACCCTCCTCTGGTTCAAATCC
Source organism: Pelodiscus sinensis (assembly GCF_052426305.1). Lineage (NCBI taxonomy): Eukaryota > Metazoa > Chordata > Testudines > Trionychidae > Pelodiscus > Pelodiscus sinensis. Next base: position 8,698,531 of record NC_143071.1, on the reverse strand, counting down.
ACTATAGCTTTTCATGGTCTATTTTAGTAACCCATGGAGTGACCTTCTTAAGAATAAATGAGTCATGTTGGACTGTTAAGACTAGAAGCCTAAAAAAAAAAAAAAAAAAAAAAAATCACACTCCTCAACATGCTCATGTCTCACTTTTGCTTTTTGACTTTGATTAAATATAACACTTTATTCATTTTTGTTTTCTTAACTTTGCCCCCACAAAGTCAAATTCAGTTTGTTCTCAAAGCATCCCATGTCACATTTTACTGGAATCAATATAAAATTAAGATTAATTTTCATCACCTCTTCCCAGAAGTGGTACCCATTTAAATGTATAACCCAGGGAATAAGAACTAACTTTCTGGAGAAATGGGGGAGAGGGTGGGGAAGAGATTTATTGCAGGCTCTCTGCAAATATTTTTAACTATCATTATTTAATAGCTCCCTTGTGTCCAAGAGGGAGGTAACACCCCTCCCCCCTTTTTTTTCTTTTTAGTTGTAAATGCCTCTGGATACAGATTATGAGATTTCCTGCTCTCTACCAATCTTTCTAGACCATAAAACAGGTATGTACTTTCCTCAAACTTGCAATCCTCTTTTTAACAAAAACATGGCTAGTTTTTTATCCTGCGGTTCTCTATCAATATAATAGTCCATTAATGCATGATTAAAATTAATATATATATTTTGAGTGTCTCTGCCTGGAATTCTTTGAAAGCAATCATGCATCAACAGATACAGACAAATAAAAATGTGCTACGTGGGAATCTGTCATCTCACACTTCTGGTGCAACACTGACTTCACTATCTAGGACAATAAAAACAAGCAAAGACGGGAGATCTAAGCTATACATCTGTGAGGACTTTGCTGGCAGTGCTGAGACCTTTGTTCAAATAAAAAATGCAAAGTGTGCAGGTTGGTTTTCAATGTCTCTGACACTGGCCATAACAGATATTGAGTTTGAAATTACATTTTGTTGGATTTCCATGAGAAAGTGATATTCAAAGCAAGGGGCAATATCTTTTCCTTTACGTTTGGAGCAGAGATCTAAATTTTTTCCCTTCCCTTATTTTTTAAATTAAGCAAAACAAAAAGAGGAGACTCAAAACATTTAATTTACAGGTCAATGTAATGATTACTGGCAAAGTAAATTTAATTTGATTTGTTTGTTTTCTTGCAAATGGTATTAATGCTTGTGCTTCCATAATTCCTGCCTCCTCAGTCTTTTAGGAAATGTATTTAATACTGCAAAAAAAAGTATGTTTTGAAGCATTATACCTTTCTTTAAACAAAAATCACTTGCTTAAATAAAGAGAGCAAGAGATCATGCATTGTATACAAACTGGTCTGAGAAACATACAACCCAAACTCTTTTATATAATGCAACTATATTTCTTTCCTTGCAGTATGTAAGTATTATTGATAATTAAAAGACAATTTTCATCTCAAAAACTTAAAAAAATCTTAAATACAAGTTAACCAGACACCTGAATGTAAAAGAAGAGGCTTATAGACTGTTAAACTTCAATACTCTAAAATGTTTGACAGGTTTTATAAAGTTGACTTTTTAGTTTTTTACTCCATATTATTGCTACAGAAGTTAGTACAATATGCATACCCCTGAAACGCATAGTACTGTTTCCACTCCCTAGAGTAACCAGCATACCATATGATGATCTTTTTGTTAAAAGGATACTCATATTAAAAATGCTGATCTGTGTTGTCATTTCATTCAGGCGTCTGGTTAACTTGTATTTGAGATTCTTTAAGTTTAATTTGGTTTCCAATGTCTTTGAACAGTGTTTCTGAGGGGCGTGCAGGTAGGGCAAGGTAAGCAGGTAGCCTGCCTGGGGCTTCCCACAGCATCTGCAGGCTAGATTTGGTGGTTTGGAAGATCATATTTTGCCCAGGCCTGTCAGACTCTAAAGTGTCCTCATATAGCTATCATCGAGAGTGAGCTAGGTTGTTTGTACAAACATGTCTTGCATTTGAACAAAACTAATTATTCTACCATGGAAATGTATGCTGTATCACTACTTTTGGAATATGCTGCTTATCTCCAGTATAAAGTATACTAAAAATTATACAATACAGAGGACTCAGAGCAGTTTAACCATGAGAACAGCACTTAGCACCTGAAACTTATTTCACTTTCCGAAACATAAGAAGACTTCAAAGTGTTCTGCGCGTAGATCGCCGGACAGCGCAGCTGGCGAGCGGGGCTCACTGCGGTTCGGCGAGCCCTGTTTCACAAAAGCCATGAATTTCTCATGTGAACTCTTAAAAACAACAGAAACTTTCAGAGTTTATAAAATCAACATAGATTGCATCATTCTCCATACAATTATTTATCTAGATTATACCACATTAAAAATGTGCATGAGACACTCATTAAAATCTAGTGGCATGAGTATAGTTTACTGGTAAATGTCATCTGCAAGAGATAATGCTCTATAATCTAGAGCCTGAAATGGGTATAAGAAACAAAAAAGAGTGTTTCAAACAAAGGAAACTTCAGAATGTATTGTTCCTATAAACAGATGTTAAATTACTTCACTGTATAACAGAATTTATAATCCTGAAGGTTTCTATGTGACAAGCAGCATCAGTTTATTATTTCAGTATAGTGCAATAGAGTTCTCATTTTACATGCAACGTATAATGAACTGGAGGCCAATTATAAAAAGACAAAGGTTTCTCACCAGAATCGCTATGCATACATAAAACTATTGATAAAGCTCTTAAAAATGAAGTCAAAACTTTCCAGACCAAACCACAGCGGATTAGAGTATTTTAAAAGTGAGCAAAATAAAATGCAACAAGGGATAAAATACAGGAAGACTAATTGTAAAGTGCTCCACAAGGGCAGATTCCTGGAACTACATGGAGACGCACTGACTTATGTGGTTTTATGCAACAACAGGAGATCTTAAACGGAACTTCAACTGAGGCCTTAGTGTTAACACTAAGGATGTTAAGAAACAGTTAATTTACTAGTCAAGTAGATGATGAAATTTCCATCAACTACTCAGCAGGCACTTCCGCATTCCTCCTTTGAAATGTACAAGAGCCCCAATGCGGGCTCTTGTACATTTCAAAGGTGGAATGTGGAACTCTGCGAGCAGCCCGGGGCCAGCTTCAAAGTGGCAACACAGAATGGAGCCCGGGGTCAGCGGGGGACGCTTTAAAGGGGTAGTCCCCATAGCTGAGCTGGGGATCAGCTGTGCAAGCTGCCCTTCTTCTCTCAGCACACAGTCAATCCATGGAACTCCCTGCCAAAGGATGTGGTAAAGGCTATGACTTAACAAGGTTCAAAAAAGAGCAATACAGATTCATGGAGGTTAGGTCCATTAACGGCTATCAGCCAAGATGGGTAGGAATGGTGTACCTAGCTTCTGTTTCTTTGCAGGTGAGTGACAGGGGAGGAATCACATGAGGATTACCTGTTGTGTCCTCTCCCTCTGAGGCATATTGTATTGGCCACTGTCAGCAGGCAGGATACTGAGCTGGATGGACCACTGGTCTGACACAGTATGGCTGTTCTTATGTTCTAATGCTGCAGAGACGGCATTTCAAAGGGGCAGGCGCAACACGGCTGTGCTGGGCTGCCACTTTGAAGTACCCTCTCTTATCCACCCTTTTTGCTGCTTATCAGAGAGTTGACTAGTCCGTAACATTCCTAGTTAACACTTCAGACAGTGTTACTCTAGATATGAAGCAAGACTCCTCTCCTGCATGTTGCAGTTGGGCAATTACAACATAGGACCAGGGGCTGAAACAAAATATATTTGAATGTATTATTATTACATAATTATCTGGAGTTCATAAATATGTACAGTTAGGAGTCTATGGTGTGGACAAGGATGGCTGCAGGCCTGGGAGCGCAGCTGTGGCTAGGGAGTGCAGTCAGCGGCCGGGCTGGCAATGGGGCCAAGAGATGACCCAGTGTTTTGGACTGAGTTGGCAGCAGGGCCCAGGGCCAGGGAGTGCAGCCAACAGCTGGGACCAGGGCCGGAGGCAGGACTAGGGAGTGTGGCCAGTGGCTGGGACCAGTGGCAGGGCCAGGAGCGCTGCCGGATCCAGGGCCAGGAAGCAGGCCAGTAACTGGGGCCAATGCTGGGAATGTGGCTGGAGGAGAGCTCAGCAGCTGGGAGGCTAGTGGCTCCCAGGAAGATTCTGGAGACCGACAACAGGGAGCCAGGATTGACATCCCTGGTCTACCAAACGTGCTCATTCAGATGACGAGAATGCCAGACCAGACCACATGCACACACGTATATATGAATATTGAGTATATATGAAATGAACACACAGCACCTTGAAATACAGAACAGTTTGTGATCAAGCAATTTATAAAAAGGATCACATTAAATTTTTTTTAAAGTTTCTACTAATTAAGAAAATAAATGATTAAATTATTCTGCATTATAGCACAGTGAATTATAAAATTTGCTTCCAGAAAAAAGTAGGGCTTTTTTTTTCCAATTTCAAATGGCTCATTTTTCACTATTAGATGCTCAGAAATCAGCTCGTGAGGATGGTAAAAATGACCAGATTTAAATGCACCATTTCCCCCCCATAACTATGTATTCAGCCATCTTTTGAAATATTTAGCAAACAGCTGGTCCATCTCACGTCCAATATTGCTCCAATCATTTGCTGTGACAATTTTAATGACTATTAATTGCTGATACAGGGACATGCTGATAAGAGGATGACACATACTGCTCATCCTCTTATGTGGCTTCTGCACATTCCTGCAAACTTTTTACAGCAATTATTAAGGAGTTGTTTATATGTTGTCGATGGAAAAATTATTTGAAATGAATACCACAGGCCAAAAAAAAATTTCTTATGAAAAAGGAGGAGCATTTTTTACTGGTCCTAAATTTTAGACCCCCCATTAAATAGAGAATGTCATTTGAAAGATACCCTATTCAGTTGTTCAACAAAACTTGTATCTGTCAAAGAAGGCATGATATCAATCTGCAGTTTTATTCATTTGCAGGTAACACCACCACATCCATTCAGAACTATGAGAAAATATATTTATTTTTAATTGTATCTTTCATTACTGCTAATTAGCAACGAAAAATTACTCCTTTGCACAGTATCTTTCTATATTTAATTCAGAAAGAAAATTATTTCATTAATATTAAACTGACTGCATTCTTTAATAATGAATGTCTTTTTGCCTTTCCCTCTTTTCTCATATAGGACAAAGCTACGCAGAATGACGTTTTTTATACAAGCCGCCCTCACTGTAAGTCCAAGGTATGTTTCAAAAAACTTGGACTTATAGTGAAACAACATAAGGTGGGGAATTTTTTCCCCGTGGCTGACTTCCATTTGTGCAAATTAGTTTTGGTTTTTTTTGCATGAGTGGGGCATGGGTGGACTTACAAAGCATTAGTTCCTACATGCATCAACAACGTTAATGAGGAATGGATGTCCATCGGGACCACTTATAGCGGGGACGTCCTGTATATGCATACACATACTTGATAGGGGAAAAACACCGAACATTTTTACCTAGTCACTAGGAGGTTGCATCCGCTGCTCAATACACTTGCCAACCCCTCTCTCTCTGGCGGCTTTTGCCGCCAGAGAGCATGATGACAGCATTCCCTCACCCAGCAGGAAAAACTTTTTTATATAAAGAGAGAGATTAGCCAAGTAACAAACCAGTACAGTTACTATTTATCCTCCATTATCAGGTCTGCAACAACTGAGGCCTGCAACAGTTATGAGTTAGTTTTGAGTTATCTAGCTAGCTTAATTAAGATGGACTACTGTTATATTGATTTCAATATAGTTCTATCCCCAATAACTTAAAAAGCTATTATAAAGTGCAATTTTGACCATCTTTATAGTGAGGAATTCCTGTTAAGTGCAACACAATTAACTCTTTTTCCCAACATGAATATACCAAAATACATCACATTCTAGGGTACTTACATCTGTGTCAGGCCCTTTGTCTGCACCAGGACATGAAAAGGTAACAAATTCATGGCACCTCTTGTGAACCACAAAACAGCAAACTAGTTTAAAAAAAAAAGGAAACAACAGTTAGATTTACTAAATCTTTACTACTGAAACAAATTTAGTTTTGCTGAAATCATTGCATGAAGGAAGGAACTTCAAAAGGTCAGGTTACTTTGGATTAAAAAGTAAGACTTCTCTATGATATTTACAAGTGTGTACACCTTTCTGGTTTCAGAGGGGTAGTCATGTTACTCTGTTTTAGCAGAAACAACAAAGAGTGGCACTTTAACAATTAGCAAATTTATTTGGACATAAGCTCTATAGCTTCCAGCTTTTAAACAAAGGAAAACCCAGCCACTTAATCAGGACAACTACTTTCCTGAGGGAGTTATGTTATTACATGACAATGTTTTTATGTTCTGCACCTTAGGTAAATACAAAATTACAAGGATATTACTGTTGTTTCAGTCTCATGAAAAATATGGTTCTCTTGTGTATGTACCTTGCACAACTAGCTGTATTACATCAGTCAGTGTGTTTTATCTGGTGACTCTTTGATTTAAGCATCACTGCATTGCATAAACATCCTGCTAGAATCATTTCAGACAGTGCAACTTGTAAGGAAATGCCTTTAAACCATCATTAATAGATTACACTGTATTTTACTGTCAGACTGAAAGTTCTTGATTAGATACAACCATTTAATAATTCAGAAAAATTACTGAGCTTATTTGTAACATTTAAACCATAAAAAAAGCTTCAAACAACTCTACCTCAAAAATGTTCTATGCTGTAACAGCTAAGGGAAATCCCAAAACAAACACAGCAGGGTCATAGCTCTATAAACATTCCACCCTATACAGTGAGTGAGGACAAGGCATGAGGGAAGAGGAAGAAGAGTGAATGCAAAGAATCCTAGAATCCTAAGGCTGGAAGAGACTTCGGGAGGTCATCGAGTCCAGCCCGCTGCCCAAAGCAGGACCAACCCCAACTAAATCATCCCAGCCAGGGCTGTGTCAAGCCAAGACTTAAAAAAACCTTTAGGGATGAAGATTCCACCACCTCCCTAGGTAACCCATTCCAGTACTTTACCACACTCCTAGTAAAATAGTTTTTCCTAATACCCAACCTACACCTCCCACACTGTAACTTGAGACCATTGCTCCTTGTTCTGCCACCTGTCACCACTGAGAACAGCCTCTCTCCATCCTCTTTGGAACTGCCCTCCAGGAAGTTGAAGGCTGGTATCAAATCCCCGCCTCACACTTCTCTTCTGCAGACTAAATACACCCAAATCCCTCAGCCTCTCTTCGTAGCTCAAGTGCTCCAGCCCCCTAATCATTTTGGTTGCCCTTTGCTGGATCCTCTCCAATGCGCCCACACCCTTTCTGTAGTGGGGGCCCAGAATTGGACACAGTACTCCAGATGTGTCTTCTCTAGTGTGGAATCAAGGGGAAATTCACAGATTTCAAGGCCAGAATGGTCAATAGTGAATAGTGCACAACACAATCCATAGAGTTTTACTCATGAATTATTTTTCGCTACTATGTAAATGGACAGTATCAAGCCAAACAACTTATTTCAAGATCCGTACGTTGGGGCAGACCAAAATACAAACATTTATCCTGTGAAGATGGTGCCATAAACAACTATATAAAGTTTTTGCTCATTTAAAAACATGGTAGGAGCATCACTTTTAATATTTTAATGGTTACAATGAAAAAAGCCTCATTGCTGTGATTAACTTTTGTTAAACCTAATGATCATTTTTCAGAAGTTTAAAGTAGCTTTGACTAAGTGTGCAGTTGGACTGAAACTCCTATTAATGTGGATTGGCATGTAAAACCTGACTGGAAAACTGAACATAAGAATGTAAGAAGAACCTAAGAACAGCCATGCTGAGTTAGATCAAAGGTCCATCTAGCCTAGTATTCTGTCTTCCAACAGTGGCCAATGTCGGGTATCCCAAGGGGAATGAATAAAACAGTGATCCCTTCCCTGTCACCCATTCCCAACTTCTGACGAACAGGCTAGGGATACCATATTCACTCATCCTTGCTAACAGTTATCGATGGAGCTGCCCGCGTGTTCCGCCGCTTTGCTCCCCGTCGCCCTGGTCTACAGACCAGGGGGACGGGGAGCAAAGCAGAGCAAAGCCGCGGAGCACGTGGGCAGCGGACAGCCCAGACGCGTCTGGGCTGTCCACTGCCCACGTGTTCCGCCGCTTTGCTTCCTCTCTCTGGTCTCCTGGAGACCAGGGAGAGGGAGGGCCCCGTTCGTAACTGCAGATCCGACACAAGTCGCATCCGCGTAACTCGGGGACTGCCTGTACTCATGTGTTTAAGGAGATGTGTATCTGAAACAGGGAAAAGGATTTATTTCCTCTTTGCAGAACCTTTCTTTATCTACAACAGTGAATTTTGGTGCCTTTAAGATGCAACGTGAACTGTCCAACATGGAGCATGGACTTTGTCCCTCCCCTAAGTTTTACCCCACAACGGTGCACCAGCTTAAGTGACCAATGCCACTTATTAATCAATTCTGAAGCAAGATATGTTAAGCTGAGTTATAGTTGTAAATTTCCATTTCTTACAAAGGACATCTATAACATCTCTGTAGTGATCTCAAAAAGCCATAAATATTAAACACATCAGGAGTTATTACACACTTTATTATTTAGGTTAGATGTTGTATAAACTGTCAACACCAGTAATGAGAATAGCATATTAGATCATCAATCCTCTTTGCTGTTTGAAAAGACAGTGTACCCAACTACAAAATTAAAATCTCAGTATGTAACTTTTCATCAGAACAAATTTCACAACAGCTATCAGATATCATGAACAAACAGTAAATTACTTTTCTCACACATTCAAAAGTTGTCAACATCATACAGCAGGGTTAGTAAAAATTACAGAAGTAATCTGATACAGAGAACTATGTTGTCTATCAGAAGTAGAATCTCTCTTGGCTATCTGCAGCTGCATGTTCAATAAGGTTTGTAACCATATTCCTATAAAAACCCTTTATGTTTCAACACAGGCAATCAAGTGCAGTGCCTAAATACATATCATAACCACCATCAAAATGTAAGCAAAATTCTATATGATCAGATAAAGTAACATACAAAGAGCTAATCGCCTTGTCTACCGTATGAAAACAAATAACCAGTTACAAAATGATACGGTACCAAATCAATGTACCCTGTATTTCATTACAGCTCAGAGAATGGTTATGATCGGTATCTTAGGACAGCACAGAATGTAGTACAGTAAATGTATTGTAGTGACAAAAGAGACCATGTTATGATACTATACCGCAGCAGTGAAAAGAGGCATTACTAGGTAGCTACAACTGTTTTCAGTGAAGAATCAGCCACAGTACCCACAAAATACCATGCAATATTTGGCATCAAACATATGAACCTTATATAAAACCAATGTCTATTACAGGCATGGAAGTAAAACACCAATATAGTAATTAGAAATAGAGGCCATATGGTGCAAATAACCCAGGCTTACCTCTCTATTTTACCATACCACTGCCCACCAGTTCACCACATACCTAATTCTTTAACATTAAAACAATGTGCATTTCTGCCCTACACTGGGCTTGTTGATGTTGCAGAACAGATGCTGTGCCCAGTACCCCTCTTTAGAAACTTCTGTTACTGTGTAAGACTTCCATTTTTATACGTGTATTGCTATTTATCTTACTATATGTTTCAGAACTGTGCATGTGTCTGTCTGTTCAAGAACCTCCCCCACCCCAAAAGGTAAGAGTTAGGACCACCAAATTTGGTATGCAGATTCCTCTTATCATAATGTAAACCAAGGTCTGAGTTTGGCTGCGCCAGGACAATGGGATGTGTGTGGAATAGGGATGTTAAAATTCGTGAAATTGGCTAACTGTATAACTGCTGAAATTTTCTGTATCAGAAACAGCAGTATGGGGCAGCAGTCGGGGAGCCAGCTGAGAGTGTGTATAATCGCATAATTGCTAAGTTTATTCAGCAGTTACACATTTCCACAATTACCCTCATTTTAACATCCCTAATTAGTATAGCCCACCTTAACCCCCTATTAGGGGTAGGGGAGAGGTGACTGCTAAGGTCCCAGCAATGCATTTGTTGGAGAGACTTGGATGGAAAAGTATGAGAGCCAGCAGAAATCTCCTGGGAATTGTAAGGTCCCCCAGCAACACCTCTGCTTGAGGGACATGGATGGAAAAGAGTCCGAAGAGCTGGTACAAGCAATCCCCCCCCCCCCCCCCACACACACACACCCCACCCCACCTAATTATGAAAAAACAGAGGGGGAAGCTGCACTTTATGTTTTATCTGACAGCTAGTCCCTGACATCTAATAATAAAGTTGTTGCCTGATTAAACCCATGTCAAATATCTCCTCTCCTTTCAGCATAGCCAGACAATTCATCCCTGATGCTCTGCAGCTTCATTTTTTGGTACGGATTTCAACAGAGTTACACCAATGATAAATTTGGCACAGTTTGTTGTCCAAGTCTCTGTGCAGCTCCAAAACTAGTCTGCCTCTTCCACCAAATGAAGTTGGTCCAATAAAATATATTATCTCATCCACATTGTGTCTCATATATCCTGGGACCAACATGGCTACATCATCATCAAACATTCATGTGAATAATCAGTTAGCTAAACTGAATCATTTGAGGACGAATGTTCTATAGCAGTTCTATTTTTATAGCAGATTTATAATACCCCTAATGAAAGTTCCACATTACCATCCCTACATCAGTGCTACACAGAGCTATAATTTCATTGAATTCAGGAAAGTGAAATAAAAATGGTACCGAAAAGGATATGAGTACTGAGGGGAAAAAATGTTTTCACTCAATCAGTGGTCTCTGTATGATCTGAGGGCAAACTATACAAATACAATCCACTTGGTCACCAAGAATGCAACATGCCTGAATACTGCACTTTAAATGTAAATAGGCAGGGAAAGATACAAGTAGTACAAAGAAGCTCAAGTATTAATCTTTCAGTAGGTTACTACCTTTTACCTGTTATTGAATTAGTGTTATATTTAATTGTATGCTTTGAGTTTTGTTATAATTTATTTTTTTACATTAACACTCCTAATTTATGGAACACAAATTAAATGTCACCATAAACTGGGGGGGGGGGGGTACTTCCCACCATGGCAAGACAGTATTTGCAGTTCAACATCTTCAGTAACAGAAACGTCTATTGTATTGTATAGAAAAATCTATTTTATTATACTTACATGTTAAAACAACATAATCGAGTTCCATTTTGTATCTCAGAAAACCGTATTTACTGGGATAAATTGTACAGCTATAAGACAACAAATGTTTTATATGTATTAAATGCTAAATAATGGCACCCTGTCCATATTTTGTTTTTTAACTGAGCATTTCTAAAATGCTCAGACTACAACATTTTAATAGTTTCCAAACAAGCAGAATGTTTTTCCTCAAGAACAAAACACAAACAAAAATCTTTTTATATATCTCATCTGTTTAAATAAAATTTCAGTTTACCGAACTCTAATTCATTTTGAAAAGCTGATGAATTATAATTCATAGAGCATGTACAGATGATCAACAGTGAAAAGAATATAATTTTAGTTTAGTAATGAGTTCAAAATCAGTCATGGAAAAAAATATGATAGGAAGGGAATTAATTTGGATCATAAACAGCTAGATGAAGGGTAAAGTGAAATTCATGAGAGAGGTGGGGACAGGTTTTGCTAGAATAGTGACTACGTTTGCACTGAGCTTCATTAATTCTATCCAGCCCCACAATTTGGAGATTTGGGGACACTGGTTAAAGAATCAGACTCTTACTAGCTGCCACAAATTTGACAGTTCTCTTTGGCTGTGTCTAGACTGGCCAGTTTTTCCGGAAAATCAGCCGCTTTTCCGGAAAAACCTGCCAGCTGTCTACACTGGCGGCTTGAATTTCCGCAAAAGCACTGACTTCCTACTGTAAGAAATCAGTGCATTTTGCGGAAATACTATTCTGCTCCCCTTCGGGCAAAAGTCCCTTTTGCGCAAAACTTTTGTGCAAAAGGGCCAGTGTAGACAGCTGAGATTTGTTTTCCGCAAAGCCCCGATTGCGAAAATGGCGATCAGAAAGTGCTTTTCCGTTAAAAGCATTTCTGGAAAATCCCTCTCTCTATTCCACTAATATTTTGGGAACAGAAAGGCTACGTCTAGACTGGCATGATTTTCCGGAAATGCTTTTAACGGAAAAGTTTTCCGTTAAAAGCATTTTTGGAAAAGGGAGTCTAGATTGGCACAGACGCAAAAGCGTGTCTAGATTGGCCTGGGATGTTTTTCCGCAAAAAGTGCTTTTGCGGAAAAGCGTCCATGCCAATCTAGACGCTCTTTTCCAAAAATGCTTTTAACGGAAAACTTTTTTGTTAAAAGCATTTCCGGAAAATCATGCCAGTCTAGACGTAGCCTTTCTGTTCCCAAAATATTAGTGGAATAGAGAGAGGGATTTCGCAACATTATATTTTAAGCTTCAGGGGACAGCTGAGTTAGTGTATACAGGATAAATTTACAAAACAACAAATGATCTGGTAGCATTTTAAAGACTAACAAAACGTGTACAGTAGATGGTATCATGAGATTTCGTGGGCACAGTCCACTTCTTCAGAGGACCAGTCTTTAATCTAAACTGAATCGCATTAAAAATTACATTCGTTTGATAGCACCTACTTTCCATAAAGCCATGCTGATTACTATTAATGATACTATCTTTAAGTCTTTTTTAAATCAAATTCCATATCTGCTGCTCCATTATTATGCCCAGGAGCAATATCAGACTCACAAACCTAGAATTACACAAGTCATCATCATTATCCTTTTTAAATATTAGCATATTAGCTTTCTTCCCGTCATAGGAACATCCCCATTGTTCCCAGGGTTTATAGTACAGCAAGTATATAAACCAACTCTTGTAAAACTCCTGGATGCAAGTTATCTGGATCTGCTGAATTTCAAATATCTGAAGTTAGCACCTTCTTTTGCACATCCTCCCAACGTAGTAGTGGAAGACAAAGAGTATAATCATCATATGATAGGATTACATCACGGTTCTTTTCCAAATACAAAACAGAAATATTTATTGAACATTTTGTCTTTTTTGAAAGTATTACTGATAATTATGCCATTTATATACATTCATGGACTAATACCTTTATTAGGATCCGTTTTATTGCTCATCTTATTAAAAACCTCCTTATTGTCCCTCACTAGTCGGGTCATAGATTTCGCTGTGTGTTCTTTTGCTTCCCTTATCTATTGTCTACTTCTCATTTCTGATTTATATTCACGACTATCAGTTTTCTCGTTCATCTATTCATTATGTATCATTTTAAATGATTTTTAAAATCACCCTAATTTGCCCACTATACTAGGGATGCAAGCAACTAGTCAAGTGACTACTCACTTCCCTCTTCTGCTGCTTCTCTATCAGAGGCAGCAAGTGGGGGGAAGCAAGAGCCGGTGCTGGGGGTAAGCCAGGTTAAAAGCTGGTTCCCACCAGCACTATCTTCACAGGGCAGGGGAATGGAGCAGGGGAGGCAGCGTCGCAGTGGTCCTGGAGCCGCTGGAGCGGGTACTGTTCAGTCCTGGCTTGCGCTGGCCCCAAGAGTTAGCCCTGCTGCAGCTCTGCTCTTTAATTTTAAATGTAGTAAGAGCCCAAAGGCTCTTACTACATTTAAAATGCAGAGCCACAGCAGTGGTAACAAGCACCCTTCCCTATCGACTAATCAAGTAGTCGATGGAAATTCCATCAACTACTCAATTGGCTAATTAACCATTACTTATCTCTACTCTAAATCTGATCAGTTTTTTAACCAATGTGGCCTTCCTCAATTACGGGTATATTGTTGCTGAGAAAGCTAATAAAGCATTCTCAAAACAATTCTATATTATCATTTACATTTTTCTGATTAAACTATTCCTGACAGTAGACCTGGCTCCTATTTGTTTTCAAGTGAAACTGGTCCCTGTAACAGTCCCCAGCATAAGTAAGGCAGCAGAGAATTTAAGTGGGAATCATTATTAAGTATTGGGAAACGTTCAAGTTCTGCATGCTGTAACTCCAAACTTTGTTTCTTTAAATATGAAAGTCAATTAATAACTAGATAAAACAGCAACAGGGAAGGCAAAGAAGATCCTTTCAATCCTGAAGAATGTTTACTGTTTTTAAAGCATGATGAATAAAGCTAATATTTTGATAGCTATAAAGAACAACGTAACCTTTCTGAAAAACAAAGATGACACCGTCTTTTCTAAATTTATGTTATGTTGTGTTGAAACAATTTGTTTTCTTTCCTGCATTTTTGTCGTTCTTTTTTGTTTGTTCTGGTTGTTGTTTTTTGCTGCCAATGTAATTAACATGGAACCTGAAAAAAATCTAAAAATGTGCCTGGCTTATTTTTATGAGATGAGATGCCTTTTCCACCAAACCATTCATAGATATGGAATGAAGTTGGTGATAATATTTCTGAAGTATGACAAAATTATGAAAATAAAACTGTAAGAACAAAAATAAATGAAAAAACAAAACCCACAAAACAAACCCACAAGTTTGGAGGCCTACATGTATTTCCACAATGCAGTTAAAAAAAAAAAAAAAAAAAAAAAAAAAGGACATGACTTGAATTACACAACAATGTATTTGTGATTCAGAACACGTACCTTTCAAGATCAAATCTGCTAAATGCAACATTCCAAACACAAGCTGCTTATTATCAAAACATTTAACTGAATCAACAGAGTATTCAGAAAGCATTTGACATGTATTTCTCAAGAGAGGATATTTTCTAAAATAGATGCACTAGCTCAGTTACAAATTATGGGCTTAATGCAGAAATTCCTGGATGAAATACTTTGGCCTCATTATGGAGGAGTCAGATTAGATAGAGCATAACAAACCATTCTGTCTTTAACATTTATACATCTATGACTTCAATTTAATAGCTAGTGTATGAAGTGTACACACAGCTAAAGTTTAGCTACAGTACAGGTTGAATCTCTCTAGTCCAGCACACTCTGATCTGGCAACATCTATGGTCCGGCATGATTTTAGTTAGCTGGATGCCCATTTATCATTCATGGGTATGGCAAAGTTTCCCACTGTCCCAAAAAGTCTGTCTACAGCTGCCAGTCCTGGCGCACAGTGTTCTGTGCTAATATTTAGCTATATTTTATCACTAAATGTCTTCTAAGAGCCCAGTAAGCAAAGAAAGTGTTGATAATGTTGCTGGACAATATTAATCTCCCATGGTCTGGCAAATTCTCTGGTTAGACACCCGTTATATCCCAAGATAACAATTTCTAGGTTAAGTGTTTGGGGTTTTTTGCTGACTAATGCAATAAGATGTTTTATGGTAAATATTTAACTTTTTTTTGTCTTGTACACTTTGCAATGATTCATTACAATAACAAGGATATAAAATTGGTGATTAAAGTTCCAACAAAAATTCCTCATTATTCACTCCGATTAACTAATTTTGAATCATTTTATGGTTTTAATCAGGCCACAACTTTATTATTAGACTAGAAGATTTACCTGGTATTGCTCAGGTCCTCAACTCACTTTTTGTTTTTCTTCATTTAAATCATTGTTCTAGAGTAGGACTTGAGATTCGGGATGCAGGCTGTCCCAGGGAAAGAGGACCACCCCAGGCTCCTCTTACCGCAGCAGCGTAGCCCCAGGGGAGAAGCAGCTCTCCATGGCTGCTGTAGCTCCAGCAGGCACAGCTAAGGGAGGAGGTGCATGTCCGCCGATCGGGACATATTCAGATGTGTCTGCCCCCTGTGCTCTCCAACCAGAGTGAGGAATAGAGCAAACCATGCATGTTTACCTTGCTCCTTGATGAGGTGAACAGCCAGCAATATTCCCATATGAACGGGGGGAAGGGAGGAGCTGCAGCCCCCCCCCTCACAAAGTGCACTGGGGAGGGGGAGCTGAGGGCTAGAGAAGTCCCAGAAGGGAGGGGCACCCCCAGCCAGCCCTTGTCACATTCCTGGTGATTGTGTCACTTTTCTGTGTTTTATGAGTTCTCTCTCTCTCTCTCCCCTCCCTCCCCCCCCCCCCCCCCGGCTTTTAATTATGGTAAGAGGAAGATGAATACCAAATTTGGTGTTTCCAACTCTTACCGTTTAGAAAGAGCGCTTGAAGAAACAGATAAACTCGCTCACTCATAAAAAGTTCTCTCAAATATATGGTAGATGTCGGCAAATGACGTGTTCAATGTAGGTACATGAGCATTCATTCGGTATCTCAATGGTGGGCTTCCCCTTTTCCATCCAGGTCCCCAAGTCAACCCACTGCTGGGCCTTAGCAGCACCACCCCTTGAACAAATACTAAGGTGCATTATAAGAAAGGGCAATTGACTCTCAGTCACAGAAGCACTGAACCCTCCACCTAATCCCCCCGAGTTCCACTTCTTTCTAAGTCCTTTACCAAACCATTTATCTGGTCATCTTCCCTATGGAGTACCTGTATTGGACTTCCACCTATAATTAGCTGAGACATCACAGCCTAATTCCTTTCCCTACTTGCCATAATAAACCTCTCCCACACACTTCACCCAGACCAATCTGGTTGTAAACAGAAATATCCTTCCCAGCCCTGCTAGAAAGGAGCAACTAGTATGATGCCCACAGCAAGTCCTGACCAAATCTAGCTTTTTGTCACTTCACGAAAAAGGAAGGTGGGTGCCTGACTCGGGAAAAGGGCTTCTTCTAGATGGGTCTGACCTTTTTTGACTTGGATTAGATTCCTGAGATGAGTCAGCGCCACCACAGTGACCAACTTCCCCTTTTGCAGAGGCTTCATTTTATGCAGTCGCTGTCCATGAACTGAAGTGGTTTTAAAACTCAAGTGAACAATTCTGCACACATGAAGAGAGTTTTGCAACAGAATGTCCTCAAACCATAAGAAGCCAATGAATGAAGTATGGGGAGAATTAACCTATAGTTACAACATGGATGGCTACAATGCTCTTTGAGGTATATATATGAATAGCCTGAACATTTCTTTTTAGGAAAATTAAAACTAGAATTAGTTTTCCCTCCCTTATCGAATTCCTTGTCACACAACAGAGATCATATACCCTCCACAAACGCGGATACAAAAAAAAAGTCAACTTCAGAGAGTTTACTCACTCTCAGAAACAGTTATTTGGAGTTAATTATTAGTTTTACACGTGCTATTGTAATGTTCAAAATAAAACGAATAAGTTTATTAAATTGTGGTACATAAACATTGCAAGCAAGAATGACTAGGATAAATACTTTTTTTATAGATAGTGCTTGATGCAGATCTGTAAAATGGTTTGAGTTATGAATGTGAAGTATCTGTTTTTTTACAAGGTATCCCATCATCATGGTATCTGAATGCTTTCAACAACAAAACATTTCCTTTTTACATTCTGCTACATTCTCTACACTAGGAATCTATCACTTTCTCGATTTTAAGTTCCAAAAAGGAAAAATCATTCCTATATTGCAGCATGGTAGCCTTAATATAAAGCATATTACTTTCAAGCACGTTCTTGCAATGTGCAAGCAGATCAAAGTGAATTACTTAGCCTTATAATAAATTATTAGTGAAGTACATATGGCACTCAAGAGACATTTCCTGCATGTTTTATTTCTTTATCTTACAAGACTTAGAAGAAGTCTTACAAGAATGTCTTCCTACATTTTTACTGGTTTGCACTTTACTCCCCAGTCTCCCCAAATTCTGTGGAAATACAAACGTTATTCCCCCAAAATTTCATGACAGCTCATTTTCTGAGAAGTTTCTAAATGATCACTTTCCCTTCTCCAATATCTAAAATGGAGGTAAGGAACCGTTTTTGGTTTGGGCACCACTCTCCCCAGAAAAAAAAAATCAGTTGGGGGCCGCAAACAAGTGAAAAAGCAAAAAAATAAATAAAAATAAAAAGCAACCCCCCTGCCCCGCCCGCTCCAGAACAAAAACCACCCCTTGCTGATGTGGCCCCTGACTGTAGAGAAAGACAATCCCCACATTTCCCTCACAGACCAGAGCTTGGGGGGGGGGGGAGGGAGGGGAGAGGAGCAGCCTAATAGATTGTTTTTGCTCTACCCCTGCGGTAGGACAGTGGTGGAGCTGGAGAGCCAGGGTGGGCTCCCCAATGCTGGGGGGGAGGGGTGTCCTGAGCCTCGGGGGCTGGATCTTGTTTTTACTTAATTTCAGTTTGTCATTCATGACTGCACAAATGTATCCTAATGCCTTAATTGCCTTATTTACAATCCTACTCTGACTTTATAAGCTTTCTGTAAGCACACCTGAGTCTTCGCCAAGCTGTTTTTTTTCACGTAGCATCATTCTAGGCAGTAATTATTTCTGCTGTTCACATTTCCTACATACCATCCTTATAGAATTTGGGCAAGGTCTACAGCTGGTGCAAACTGGCATGGTCCACTAACTTCAACTGAGCTAAGCTGGTTTTATAGCAGCTGAAGTTCTGGCATTGAAAACTGTCTACTTGATAGGTTAGTTGCTAATCTGTCTAAACCCCAATGAATCCTGCAATTATGATTTGGATAGTTAGTTTCACTTATTGAAAGATCACTGCTTAGCAATTGCTATTAATATTAGTCACAGCTGAGGAATGTTTTAGGATCCAAAGGATATTTTTTACTTCAGACTTCCCTCTCTAATGAAGAGAATAGCTTGATATGGGCTTGCATGAGCAGTCATGTGGAAGGGCAGTCTCCTCACATCCTTCATTATAGTTAAAAAAAAAGAAAGATTTTTTGCAAGCTTTGACATCTGACTTTTATAGCAGTTGCCACCTACCTTTGGAAATGCTGCAAAAACATCTGTAACAAAAAGTTTGTGCAATCTTTAACTAATTGCTTCTCAGGAGCCAAAACATCACTGGAAGGGAACGGATTTGGGTACGGAATGCTTTCCTGTGAATCTGAAAGCCTTCCCCAACTAGATTTGTTGTGTGATGATTTTATAACATTTTCCCAGACGAAATTTCTGGTATTTTCTTTATCCTCCTTCCTAAGATCTTTATCATGTTCAGGATATGTGCACCTATCTATTTCGGGATTTGTATGTATTAATTATTATTCTTAAATCTTTTGAATGTTAAATAATGCTTTTTGAGCAACAATGCTAAAATAGCTTTGAAGAAGGTGGTAAGATGGTTCAATTTACATACCAAGCCATCCTGAAGATGTAAGTTATAACGTGTCCCTTCTGAGGACGCCCAAGACAATCAAGGAGACTCCATGATGAGGTGCAACAAAGCATGTCCCATACAGCTTCAAGATGCATTATATGGGGGAGCTCTAATCTGACACCTTTTCAAGATCTCTAGGAGGGAAGCCTAACAATCTCTCAAAAGCAAATCAATATACTCACTGTATCACCAACTAATAGCTTGTACACTTAGAGTACAAACAGCATGTCAGGAATAATAAACTAGTCTATGAAACACCACTCATTTTGGCATTTTTAATAAAAATTAAAACAAACAGCTTCTTCTCAGTATATAGCAGACTAAATAATTACAAAATACCATGAGAAATGCTCTTGCCAAGGTCCTTTGTAAAACAACTTTTGAGCCCACATATCTTAATGTTCAAGATGCACACCCCTACATATTATCATTATATTTGCTAAGTCCAATACAGTTAATTTTTATGCTGTGTTTAAAAGTTCCATGTACAACAACTGATGTTACTATAAAGCAGTGTCTCCCAAAGTGTGGTCCATGGTCCAGTACCGGTCCTTAGAAAAAAAAATACCGGTCCTTAGAAAAATGATCGCGCACAATCCTATTAATTTGTGTGACGGGGTAGCAGCACCCCGCACTGTCGAGTGTGGCGGCGCAGCCCTCTTGGGAGAGAGCCCGCTGCCACGGCATCTCTGCCGGGCTTACTCCTGGGTGGCAGGGCTAGATTGGGTGGGCGCTAGGACGCAGGGAGAAGGCTGGGCGCACCAATGCAAAATGCCCAGTACCAGACGCAGCCAGTGGAGCAGGCGCCGGCCAATAAAGCAGCCGGGATTGGGGCCAGGAGGCGGCGCAGAACAACTGCTGGGCACTCCAACGCAGAACGCCCAGCGCCAGATGCAGCCGGGGTAGCTGGCGCCAGCCAATAAAGTGGCCAGGATTGGGGTCATGAGCGGGGAGGTGGAACAACCTGCTGGACAGGTAGGGCCACACAATTTATTTGCATATTCATCATGTGCTTAATGAATAAGCAAATAAATGTTACCGGTCCTCCAAAAGCTTGTGAATGGGTTTACTGGTCCCCAGTATCAAAAAGATTGGGAACCACTGCTATAAAGCACCTAAAATGGATAAACCAATTCCTCTTTTGTCCAAAGAGTAAACTTTGACACCACTATGCAAAAGGATCCTCCCACCACAGCTGATAGCCCCTTATAGGAAATCCTATTTTAGGGTCTTCAGGATTGCTTTAAAGAAAATTTGTAGTCTGCTAACTAATAAAGTGGCTTAATAGATCAATACATCTTACTTGACCAATTCTCAGGCAACAGCTCAAGCAGTTTATGGCTCACCGAGATAACCTACCACTGAAACTCCACAATAGGATGACTAAACTAATAGGAAACAACATGAAGCGGAATGATTCAGGATAATATGGAGGGAGAATCATCAGCCAAATTGGACTGAATCCAAACTGTCCACGTGTTCCACACAATTAAGAAGATCCATTAGGTACATTAGCTAATAATTGGTTTTTATGAAGCATTTGTGGTGTCATTCTAGTTCCTAGTGGACAGCCTTTACTTTACCATCAAAGAACTGCATTGCATTGACTGGATTCTCACCCTTTCATGTGATAAACTCTGCAGTACTGCTTATTGTGTGCAGGCAATATAAGAAGAATATCTTTCACCGCCTTGGCCCATTCGACCCTGCATCTAAAAAGACTTCAGTTTCAATGCTGTGAGGATCCAAAAACATTTATATATACATATATATATATATATATAAAATGGTAAGATATAGTCCTCATTCTTGGAGAGAAACATTCCAGTGTGAGACTAATTGGAGTTGTAAGTCTAGGAAAAAAGGGACAGAATGATGAGAAATTACTGCAGCTTCAAGGTAGATATGAGCACATATTTTTAGCCTCTTTTAGACTCTGAAAGATATAAGTACACAATCATTCTAATTCATCATTAAAACTCCACTCTTTAAAAACGAGCCACAAGAAAGGCAAAGATGTAATAATGTCAGCAAGTGACATGGAAGACAAATATTGAATTTTTGTTAATGATTTGGTATATTGTGTTATAAAATACCATAAAATAAGTTGCTATTTGACCTTTATTATACTTCAACAAAATACAAATTATACATCTGGCATGAGATTTGATAAATAAATTAGAGAGGATCTAGCACAGGATGGCATGAAATAGGACTACACATTTTAATACATTCTGAATAATGTCTGTGCTGACAAGAACTATAAACTGAATATTTGATTGTTTAATTATTACTGCCTGAGGAAGCCATTCCCATTTTTTCTAATCACAAATTCCCAAATATTTTATTACTCAGTGTTCCTTTATCTCTTCTCTTCCCCAGATGTTACCTAATTGTGTAAATTGCCTTCATTTGCCACTATTTTAATAAAGACTCCTGTGAATTTATATCACACGTTTCTTTGCACTTTAATACTTCAAATGTTATCAGAGTTCTATATCTTGCATCTTAATTAAACTGATATGACATGGGTAGCATTGATGGACTTCCACAACAGTTCGTTTGCTCTTGGATGGTGTAATCCACACACCTCCTGGGTGTGGTGCTCTGTCTCCCTCTACCTCACCGAGACCACTTAGAGCAGAGGTGGGCAAAATATGGCCTGTGGGTCACATCCAGCCTGCCGAAGCTTCAAATCTGACCTGCCAACGTCCAGTGGGACCTTGGGCAGGTTCCCAGCCTGCCATGCCCCACACACCGCTCACAGCAGCCAGCAGTGGGAGCCAGCCATGTGTCTGCACAGCGCTTGGCCAATGGAGCAGGGGCTCTGCACGCTGCCCCCACCTCCAGCACAATCCTCCCCAACAGGTACTGCCTGGGTCATTCTTGCAGGTGCAAGCCACTCACTAAGCCCCTCTCCCCTATGGCATGCTGTGTGAGTCTCACATGGCCCCAGCAGCCAGACACTAAGCGGTGTGCAGAACGTGACAGGCAGGCAGGGAGCCCCCTCCTACACCTCTCCCCCATGTCAGAATCTACTCCTGCATCCATACCCCCTGCCAGAACCTGTACTCACTCCTACACTCTAACCCCTGAGCCAAGTCACAACCCTCTCCTTTGCCCAAACTCACTCCCAGACCCCACACACCCCTCCTACGATCCTATCCCCCACCCCGAGCTCTTTTATGCACCCAACCCCACACCTCCTGAACAGAAAAATGAGGTTCTTGGCCACTTATCAAAATGTTGGAGTAGCCTCCACCTCATCAAAATTATTGCCCACCTCCTGACTCAGATGAATGAGTCTGCTACACCCTTAGCAAAGAGCCAGCTGGCTTTTAGTTCATGCAGCAGAGGTTCATGCACTAAGCTTCAGAGGTCCCAGATATGACTCCCACTCGCCAACAACCAGCATATGTTGGCATTATAGCTACACCAAGCATTTAAACAATCCCTTAAACTGTTCATTAATATCTATCTTAATCTACAGCAATCCTACCCCCTTCCAGTATTAGACCTTGAGCATGAAAACTGTTCATGCTTCTGATCCTTCCCAGATGAAACCAAAACGTGACCACATTCCCATCTGCCAGCTGCTGCTGGAATATGCCTCTGGTCAATCCAAGAATCAGGAAATGCTCAGATCCCAATAATATAGCTAATAAGTATTGGCTACATCTTTACATTATTTGTCAAACGCTAATAGTGCAGGATAACTTAAAAACGTGACAACTTCCAGTCGTTTTACGGACACAGAAAACATACATAAGGCCGCCTCAATCTAAAAGCCCAGTACATGCTCATTTTCATCCTTTTGATTAGTCATGACATGTATCAGCAACACCTCTTTTAACTGGTTTTCAAGATACGAAACTTCTACATGTCAATTACTATAATGGGAAAGAAAGCGCTTCGGTTGTAGAACAAGAGCTATACATTAAAATACTCAGAACAGTGGGCTGGCTTTGAGGCCTACAGTATCAAAACAAGCTTACTGGTACTTGCTGCCTCCCGTCCAAAAATGAAACCTACTCAACCATTCTGTGCTCTGCTTTAATAAGCAGATAAGAAGTTAACGTTTAATCAGTTGGAAACATCTGCCAGTCCACCTTTCTCTCCTCATTTGTAATACACTGGTTACTGTGTATTTTTCACCTGTGCCATGTATAAAAATACAAATCTTATCAGTTGAACTCACAGGAAAAATTCCTTTAGGGATTCATGGTGGGACCTGTGATTTTTTTAAACCAAACTTCCAAAGATTTATTTTCCACAGGCTGATCTTGAAATCTTGCTTTACCACAGAATTATTACCATAACAACCGTTGCGTTCAATACTCAACTCTTACAATACTAAATTAAGTTTCCCTATTCACTACAATCCTAAGAAATCACTTAATTCTTAAGGGCCTTTTGACCACATTTGAAAAGAAGTGTGAAAGATTCTTATATGTCTATAATTCCTGCTTCTTTACACGCTCTGTTTCACAAAAATACTAATATATCATTTTATCTAAGATTTCAAATAATTTTTTATTGTCAGTAATCCCGATAACCATTAAGACAATTTAACACCTACATTCTTTAATATTCTACTATTCAATCTAATCAATTTAACAGTGAATTTAAAGTTTAGATGTTTTAATTGATCTCACATAACATTTCTATTGCGTCAACCACCTATACATAGTACGGTTTCTTATTGACTAATGACTAATTGAAGAGATTCGGTACTTTTTCAGTTTTCCATTTCAGTTAATATTATTTGCATACCACATTTTTCCATTTAATAGGTAGAAACTAAAAAAAAATTCCTTGTGTAGGATTATGCCTTCAAGCATGTATCAGAAGTTAAAAAAAGAGTCAACATCAGTGGTTTCTGGATATAAAATCTGAAGTTTAGCATTTGCCATTTCTCAATACTTGGACATTTATATGAAAAAGGTTTCAAATGCATCTTAACTCCTTTATTTCACCAAATAATTCAAAATGTCTGGGCAATTTTCTAGTGAAAAAGAATACCTAACAAGTTCCTATATGGAAAAGCAAAGCCTCAAATGCATGAGATTTCTAGAGTTATTTTTTAAAGAGAAGGATGAATAGCAACACTGACCTTCACCTGTTACACAATTAGAAAATGTGGTAGTGGTTCCACATTGATCATTTCAGCTATTAATAAGTCACACAAGACAGTCACACTGTGTGTCATTTGCTTTATAGTGAAGGCTATACTATTAGTACTACTGTAGAAAGAGCTGTCAAGGAAATTGGTTATTATACAGTATACCAACAAGTAAGCAAACAATAACTGATGACATATATGGTGTCCAGAGGTGGACAAATTCCTGCAGAGTTTTTGACACTAAATAATAATAATAATAATACAGGAAAATTGCTCAGGTATTTTGGAAGATTACCAACATGATTCCAACTTTTATAATTATATTTCCAGAACATGTTACCTCTTCCTCCAAACATCAACAAGAGTATTGTTAGCATATTTCTTCCAATAGGATTTGAAATACAAAGTGTGGGGTTTTGATAATATTTTGGGCATATTAAATTCTACAGAAGAGACCTTTAAAATAGCACATAGTAGCACGCTGGACTGGCAATACTGCAAAAATAACAATTGTCAATATGTTTTCAAAAACAAAGATACCTTCTGCTGAAATGTCATTTCACTATCTTGCATTTAAAAATTGAAAGAATTATTTTCAATACTGGTGCAATTTTAGTTTAACACATGGCCGCAATTCAATGGATTTCTAGAGTTCAGTTTCTGCCAGACAAAATGGTCCATTTTTATGGTTTTAGTTTTTGTATTCACTGACTCATGCATTTTAGTCATTTTATTTTAACCAACTGCTGCAGTATTTACTGCTTTGCGAACAGGGAATATCAGAACACTCAACAGTGAGTCTCCAACCCACAGGCGCCAATTCTGTGGGCACTTCAGAGCTTAAGCACCCCCCCCCCAAAAAAAAAGATAACAAGTGGTCAGCACCCACGAGCCACCAGAATATAGTGCACAGTGAAGCCTAAAGGCAGAAAGCACCTATCGAAAGTCAGTGCCCCATGTTCCAGCCCATCAGCTCCAAGGAGAAAGACAAAAATCTATTAGCCCAGACACTACATAGTTTTGACAAAATAGCTATGTTGGTTAGGAGTCTAGGAAAAAAATACACACCTAACTATGTTCCCTCTATTTTTTTCCATCCATGTGCAGAATAATTTTTATGTGCGCTGAAGCATGTGTGAATGAGCACCATCAGGGGAACAAAACCTAGCTGTGCGCTCTCTACTAATCAGCTGGGTGGCATATGAATCTCTCCTGAGTGGCCGCACAAGCACACAGCTTTACAGGGAACAATGTACCTAACCAACATATTTTGGCAAAAAAAAACCCCTCAAAACATATAGATGCACCTTACGCTGAAAAAACGTAGTTTTTAAATCAGTGTGGCTTATATCATTTGGGGAGGTCATTTAAACTATAATGGCAAAAGAAATCCTTTTGCTATATATGTTGCATTTCCAGTAGGGGGCTTTGCTGGCATAGCTATAAGGGTAAAGTTTTTGTAGTACAAAAGTATACACAAAGCAGAGCCTTTGTAAGCCGGCATCACTGCTGGTGGCTTAGCCCCTCTTGCTTTTTGAAGAGCTTCTTTGCTTTTCTCCTTTGACTTTGCAGGGGAAAGCAGGAGGACAGACCCTCTGTTGCAGAAGCTGGACCATTTCTGAAGGGAACAAATATCCAAGTTCTAAAATTTTACTTTGGAGAAGTCAGGCTTAAAATACGTAATAGAATTATGGACCCTAAACATTTGTGGGACAGTCCAGGAAGAAGAAACAAACACCACAAGAGAAAAGCCTTAAGTCATTTAGAGAATCCCCTTATGTTAGATACTGTATATATACAAAACAAAAAGATGAGTCATGCCTTAAACCACTTATAATTTAAGTATAAAACCATGTCAATATTACCAAGGGCCATCAATTTAAGTTACGGACTTTAAGCTATTTGAACAACATAGCTGAAGTGGGTTGCGCCCACAAAAGCTCATGATGCATTCTATATGTTTTGTTAGTCTTTAAGGTGCTACTAGACTATTTGTTGTTTTTTAAGTTTTTCCTGTTACAGGCTAACTTAGCTACCCCGTGATAGCTGAAATCGACATACTTAGGTCTGCTTACCACCGTGTCTTCAGAGCACTAAATTGACAGCTGATGCTCTCCGGTCTACTACACTTACTCTTCTTATTTATGTGGAGCTCTGGAGCCAACGGGAAAGCACTCGGTCAATTTATCACTATGGCAGACAAGATAAATCAAGCCCTCTCTCCTCCCCACCCTGCTGAATTGATCGCTGCCTGTCGATCCAGCCTGTAGTGAAGACATGCCCTTAGACAAGACACAATAGATGGATACAGAATGGCAATTACAAGGCGACAATGAATCAATACAGTCAGTGTGCAAGGGAATGGTATTCCAAACACCAGAATTTTAACACATTTCAAGTTTACTGTGGCCATCAAAGCAAGAGAGACTTCTGAGGAGGGATTTGAAGGAAGATAATGAGATAGTTATGAAGATTTTCCGTGTGCTCCTCCCAAACAAAGGACAGGATGAAAGAAAGCACAAAGTTGCTTGTTAAATGTGAGCCTTACAGGCTGTCATGATTGGCTGATTGCAGGCAGTAGTTGATATTTCAGTAGGAAATGAAAGATAATAGGCTGCGAGAGGCCCTGAAAGCAAAGAAAAGCAGCTTATGTTTAATGCTCTAGAGAAGATTTAACACTTTTTTCTCAAGGCAATCACATAAATTCTTCTCTGGATTCCTTGCATATCCTGTTTTTCATCATCGCTGGCAGCATCATACCAACTAATAACAAGATTATATTTGTGTCCTGAATCAACATCAAAGGCCACAGACACTGGGAGCAATTTCAAACAGTAATAAGATCCAATAACCACAACTTAGTCCTTTCCCAACAGTGCACGTCTGATTCCTGGATGTCAAATCTCCCTTATTGCAAAGACTCAGTATCTAAGGGTGTATAATATGTAATATAATGAACACAAAAAATAGTAAAGGTTATTTAAACACTACCATACATTATATTAATTATATTTGACTATGCTATCTGATAATCAACAAATATTTATGCCAAATTACTGACAAATTTTTAGGACAGAGGTTCTCAATTTTCAATCCTTCAGTTTTTCAGATCCTTTCAATTTGTCACACTTGAATAAAATTGGCAATGTGTACGTTAGTTAACTTTGTCTACTGCAACCTACAATCTCAGGAAGCTCATTACTTGCATCTGTTAAGTCTCAGAGGGGTAGCCAAGTTAGTCTATAACTTTAAAAACAACAAGTAGTCCCGTGGCACCTTAGAGACTAACACAAATATATATAGTATTGTGAGCTTTCGTGCACAAAACCCACTTCTTCAGAGCAGCAGCATGACTGGAAATAACAGGAACCCAAGGGTTAAAACAGGGATGTTAATATTAGATCAATCAACTAATTGAATAGTTGATGGAATTGCCATCGATTAGTCAATAAGGGTTCTTCCTCTCTGAAATGTAGCAAGAGCCTACCCAGTTGTTGCTATATTTCCAAGGTGGAAGTGCCACATGGCCTTCAGCCTTTGAAATGTACAAGAGCCCGAGCAGGGACTCTTGTGCATTTCACAGATTGAAACACCACATGGAGCCTGGGGCCTAGAGTGGGACGTAGGCTCAATTCCCACCACCAGCTTCATGTGTGATTTTAAGCAAGTCAATGAGACTGTGCCTTAAGTCCCCACTTATAAATTGAGATAATAGAATGTGTCTCTACTACATAGCAGGTTGTGTGGCACTGAGATACTACAGTGATGGAGGCCACATATGTTAGGGACCAAGAATGGTCATACTACTTCTGAGTCACAATTTGATATCTGCAAAATGGGTACAATTTTTCTATACACAGAGGGTTTTTTTCATATTTAATTTACACTTGAAGTAATTTGACATTCTCTAAAACAAAGTAAAATTAATTAAATTTCCTGCAGTATATTCGGAAAGCAAAAGCAGCAAATTGTATGTATTCAAATTTTACATTTAAAAGCTCTCATAAGGGAAAAAAAAGACTATGTAAAATCAATACTGACAAATTAGGGCTGGTCCTCCTGTCTTATCTCTGAAACCATGCCAACCAGGCAATCACTTTACATAGCCTGTAATACACAAATCTGATTCTGTGGAACCATTTCCCCTTTTGTCTAGTTCAAATAGACTGAAATTTTAGCGTGCGTGCATAGTTTTTTGGAGGGAAGTTGTTTGCTCTGTATATTTATCCAGAATTCTAAAGTGCAAGTAAGAGTCGTAGTAAACTAACAATTGTCTCAGCAATCTATTTGTATGGCATATTAATGACAGAGAAATAACTTTTGTGATGAGAAGGAAAGGAAACCAACTGAATAAAAGCTGTCATTTATTACCATCCAGACCATATCTTTTCTGAGAAAGGCTAATGCATATAATTTGGACATTCAGTTTCTCCTTACTGCAAAAGTTCTTGCAGATCCCATGTCATTCCTTTGCATCGGAAGAGGTGGATATAAACACTAATCTGGTTTTAAAATAACTATTATGTAAATTCAGCTTTTATATATGTTAAGCAAGTCAATGAGTCTGTGCCTAAGTTCCCCACTTATAAAATAGAGATAATAGTATGTGTCCCTACTACATAGCGGGTTGCGAGGCACTGAGATACTACAGTGATGGAGGCCACATATGTTAGAGACCAAGATATATATATATATATATATATATATATATATATGAGAGTGTATGAACATTACCATACATTAAAGCATTAAAATTAGTGTGTAAGAATAGTCGACTAACTGCATAAATTCTTAGTGATTAGTTGACTATTCTACAGTCCCCGGGTGCGGGGCTGGCAGCCAAAACCATCTGCCCCAATCCTGGGGAGCCCCATTACCTTGCAGCCTCCCTTGCTTCCCCCACCCCCCATGCTGATAGAGGCAGCAGCGCAGGGGGGAGGGGAATGCGAGTAGTCGAGAAGATTAATTGATAACACTAGGCTTATCATTAGTTGTCTACATAACTACTCATTCACATCCCTAATTAAAATAGCCTCCAAAAATATCCTCAATCAAGAGGCTGCAAAAAAGAGTGAAAAAATAAAATTGTGGGCTAAGGTAGCAAAGTATAAAGCTAGAGGTTAAAATAAGACACATTTTTTAATTAGAAGATGTGTAATGAGGCTCTATTGCCAAGTGACAATCCACTAAAAGCAGAGATTTTTTTCCTCTGCTTAATCTCAATTTATGCCTACTTTTGAAAGGATTAAGTGCTGAAAGGCTTGAGGATATAAACATATTAGGAAAAGCAGGTGATCGTTTGGTACATGAAAAGAGAGTGAGCACTAAGTATAATGGATGGCATAGCAGACAATATAAACCAGAGGCTGGGTAAAAAAAGGGATGAAAAGAGGTAAAAAGGTAAAAAAAATATATGCCCTCCTACCTGTAGTTTATTTATTTTTATATATATATATATATATATATATATATATATATATATATATATATATATATATATATATATATATATATATAAAACATTATATTAAAAGCACTAGCAAAGTCAGAACAAACTAAAATTTCATAAAACAAAACATTTATACTGCTCTATGTACGATACACTGAAATGTAAGTATAATATTTATATTCCATTTGATTGATTTTATAGGGTAATGAGAAAGTAAGCAGTTTTTCAGTAATAATGTGCTGGGTCACTTTTGTATTTTTATGTCAGATTTTGTAAGTAAGTTGTTTCTAACTGAGGTAACCTTATGTCCTGTATCCCATAATGGTTTACAACAAGGACTTCCCCTTCTCTCTTCCCCTACAAGAAGCACCCTCTGTTCACAAGCTCAGAAGGGTCAGTGTTTTTTTTTAACTGTACATAAGGCTTATAGTGGTTATTATAAAATGAGAACTGTTCAAGTATTAAAGCAGTCTCTGAAACATGTGATATGCAACCTTCAGGGCTTTTTCAATCGATTCATTAATTACATACTCAATTTTCTACACAGAGATTACTGTATCTATGCAAAATGCAAGCTGTACTTTCATCAGCCTATTAATATCTTTCCTTTGAGGTGCCCCATTTCATCTTATTAAAGTAATAATTCTCCTCAAGTCATCCATCAAAAATGGTGCTCATTTAGCTATTTCAAGAATATATAAATGGCATAAAAAGGATCCTGGATATAATGCATGGTAGCAGATATCTTGTGTAATTTTTTTAATTCACTGTAGTTTAGAATAATGTTACTCTTGGCTTTTGAAGCCACAGTAGAAAACATCATACACAATCATCTATTTGGAAGATGCAGTTTTTCAGTCAATACATCAGCGGAAAATGGAGGCAACACAGCTTTTTCAAATGTATCAATTAACATATGTGCAAACCATTAAACATTTATGATCAGCAGCAACTGATTCCTGACATATTACAGTAAATCTAACAATACCCCTAACCTGAAAATAAAATGACTTCGTAAAGTTGGTCTTTATCTTGCTACACTCCTAACGATAAAGGGAAAAAATTAAGAAAATTGGAAATACTAAATTACTTCAATGCCTCACCTTTGAGCATCAAAGATGGAGTTTATAATACTGGCACTTACATTATTACTGTGAAATGTTATTCGACTTTTCTTCTAGAGATCTAACTAAAATGGCAAACTAACTTACTATGTCAAGACCTAACCAGTTCTTT